>NW_022900924.1:45944929-45982781 GCF_012274545.1 Fukomys damarensis | reverse complement strand
AAAAAAAAAAAAAAAAAAAAAAAAAAAAAAATCAGGGATCAAAGTTTAAAAGTCGGACCTGGTGGAAGATCATCAACCTAGCAGTGAGACCAGCTTCCGGGTTTGGATATATGGTCTCTCAGTGGCACATTAGGATGCAAACGGATATTTAGACTCAACTGAAGCAAGTAGAGGAGCAAGGTCTTTTTGGTCAGAACCAGCATATTTAACCACTCAACCCACTATTGGAGACAAGACATTAATCTTTCTGTACTTTTTTACAGAGATTACTGAAATAAAGGCTTAGTTCCTCTTTAACTTCTGAGCTTCGCAATTTAGCCAGTAGTAATAGTATATTTCACCAAGGCAATCCCACCAACCAAATAGTTCTTTTGCATTATTGGAAAAATCTTCAATTGTTTTTTTTAACACAGAAAATGAAGAGTTCACAATCAATATTAATTAGTGTAGCATTTTACTCTGAAATTCATGAACACATTTATATTGCAACTGACAGAATGTCAGAAACTAAGCATACAGGGAGATTTTAATCCTATCTGAGCCTCAAATTCTTACCCATATTTTAAAATGAATATTATGACAACAACAACACATCCAATAACACGGTCCTATTTCTATCACTGGTGTTGCTACCTTTGTGAGATATGAGGGTAACTTATCCCATGCCCAGTACAGTTAGGTACTTAGCTATTTGGCTTTCTAGATGATGAGACTGAGCCAAAGCTGAAGGGCTGAATTGGCCAAATTCTGAACCCAAATCATATGTTGATATGTGTCCATCTGGAAGCCACTGGACATCAGTTTGAGGAGACTTTTGAAGCCGGATCCTTGTGAGCTGACCGTGTTGGTTGCTGTTAGAGCTGCATCTACATTGACTGACTCAGGCACCCACTCGCGCCCTACCTGAGCGTATTCAGTAGAGGACCCCGAAAGACTAGGATTAATAAGCCACTGGCCTTCTGAGTGCAAATTCCAACTCCAGGTTGATTGGGTGACACAAGCTGCCATGATTTGGCTGTGACTTGTCCCCTAAGGGTTCGTGTGTTGAGGGCTTGTTCCCAAGTGCGGTAAGGAGACATGGGGAGACTTTCATGAGGAGAAGCCACCTAGGAAGTCCTAAGGTTCCTGGGGGTTATTTTTCCTGAGAGGGATGATGACTTTTCATGTGGGATCCTGAATTAGTTCGTGTAAAACACCTGTTCTGGGTGAGCCTGCCCACCTTCACTTTGGCTTCTTATTTAGATGTGATCTTTTCCTCCCACATGCGCTTCTGCTCTCATTATGGTGCCATCTGCTGTTAGATACCCACTGAGACAATGGGTCTTCACTGGATCGTGAATGTGGGCCACCAGAACTTTGAGTGAAATAAATCTCCCTGTTATAATGTTAGCCTACCTCCAGTATTTTGCAACAGTAATGAAAAATGGGCCACCACACTGCCAGGAGCCGCACACATGTAATTTCTGTCCGTGTGTATATTGTTATCATGTATGAGGGCTAATTTTAAGTGCAGGTTTGGCTGGATTAAATGATATCCAAATAGCTGGTAAAACATTACTTGTGAATTTTTCTCTGAAGATGTTTCCAAAAGAGGCTAGCATTTGAATTAATAGATTTGAGTAAAGAAAATTGGCTTCCCCATGAGGGCAGGCATCATTCAATCTGATTGGGGTCCTGATGGATCAAAAAGGTGGAGAAAAAGGCAGTTTCTCTCCTTGTTCTAGAATTTGGACACCCATCTCGACTGTCCAGAGCTCTGGGTTCTCGTGCTTAAAACTCTTAGTCATACAACATCAGTGTCCCTCCCTCCAGGCCTTTGGTCTCAGGCTGAATTATCTCCCCTTCCCGCTGCAGGCTGTCCTGTTCCTCTAGCTTGCAGGCAGTATACTGTGGCATGTGTGGGCCTCCAAATCATGTAAGTCAGTTCCTCTAAATGTTTCCTTATACGGCTGTATCTGTATATGGCTTATTGGTCCTATTTCTCTGATTAATACTGCATGTAATCCTGTATCTGAAAAATCAAACAATTCTCCAATCAATACACAACTTTAGATTACTTGTGGAACCCTTGCACTTATTGCTAGCCTTAAGACTCAATATTTATAAGAAATTCAGCCATGCTTACTTTCCCCAACTCTGTCTCCTTTCTACCCTTCATAAGTAGATTCAATAAACTGCCTCGCTCTGTACACTCAAGTGTGGTCTTTTCTTGTAGGAAACAGGATATATGTTAGCATCTCCACCATTCACTCATCCCATGTAACCACTCATCCCCAAAGCACTCTTTTCTCCCTCTTTAAGTCATTGAAAAATACACATGACATTAAACTCACCACGTCAACCATCTCATAGGTATGGTTCAGTGGTACTAAGTTCAGTCACAATCATCTTCACTATCCATTACTAGAATTTTTTCACTTTCTCCTATGGAAATTCTGTATACATTATACCATTTTCCCTACCTCCAACCCTGGCAACTACCATTCTAATTTTCACCCTTCTATTTAACTTCTGTAGAGATTGCATAAAAGCGCAGTCTTTCTGTTGCTGACTTAGCACAGTGCCTTCAAAGTTCTTTCACCTTGTACCCTGTGTATCAACCTTTTTAAAACTGAATGATATTCCATCATATGTGTATACCAAATATAGTTGATATATTCATTTGGTGGTGGACACTTGGGTTCTTTTTCTCACGTTTTAGCAAGCATAAATAAGCATGAAGATGAGTGTACCAAAATCTATTCAATTCCCTGTTCCCAATTATTTTAGCTGTACTCTTAGCTTGATCATATGGTCAAATTCACTTTTATTATTGGAATTGACAGTCTTCTGAAATCTAATAAATAGGACCACAGACAAGATGAGTGGCCTTACATTTCTCTCTTACATTTTACCGATGGTCTCATCCATGGAATCAAGTTTGTTTGAAGGTCAGTGTTGTTAGTTACTAAAGTTTCTGAAAACCTTTCCTTAAGTTTTTCTAAAAATGAAGCCTCATTACTATGGTTTGAACAGGAGCCCCTCCAAATTCATCCTGGAATTTAATCCTCCAGGTGGTTGGTATTAAGAGGTGGGACCTTTTGAGAAATGATTAAGTCACGCAGGTGCCACCTTCATGAATAGGTTAATGCTGTTATGAAAGGAGGGCACCCGAATGACTTTTACCCTTCCCTCCCATCTGCCATGTGAAGACATAATTTTTATCGCCTTCGGAGGACACAGCAAATCTGCCTTATCAGACATCAAATCTGCCTTGATTTTGGACTCCATAGGCTCCAGACCTGTGAGATATAAATTCCTGTTATTTTAAAATTACCTAATCAAGATATTTTGTTATAGCCATAGGAATGGACTAAGATATTCATCTCACATAGCTTGGATTGGCTCTCTTCTCTGGTTCTACAGGTGAATCAGGTAGAAATGATAGAACTAAAGGTCTGTACTTGTGTGTGGTTTTGAAGACTATGTTGAAGAAGGTGGTCTGTTTGTCTCCATTGACAAAATCAAATTGCAATAGAAAAAAGTTATAATTCAGAGCAAGAACAGAAAAAAGCATCAAAATTGGAGCATGAATCAAAACCATGCAAAGAATGATTCAAGGTACTAAAAACCAAGGTAATCAAATACCTGGTTGGTATAATAAGGAAAAGCTTTCAGGAGTCTGTTTTCTTTGGTGCTGACCTTAAGGCCTGCGTCACACCCCATTTCTGCTGCTGGAGGCGTGAAACTTTTAATACTGTGAGAATTCAGAATGACAACTGCTTCCTTCTGGTCCAACACTTCAGCCATTGGCTGCTGTTTCCTTAAACAAAGTGTGGACTGGAGTAATGTACCCAACTCTCTGACAGGAAGACTTGGTTCTGGTGGAAATAAGGATAGCCTGAGCATTAACAACCAGGGACTGGCATTTACTGCTTTAGATTTATGCTACCTGTGTGTTCTAGACACTTTCAAGCCAAGAAATTAGATGTAAAATTAATCCAGTTTTAAAATGCCCTGGGGGCACACCACAAAAACAAATGCAAAATCTAGGCCACTTAAGAGTCCCATTACCATCAGATGATGGCCAATGAAATAAGGGCTAGGAAATTACAGGAATTGACAAAGGCATTTCCAACTCACAAAGAACAATGGTATTTTTAACCACGTTGCTAAAGCATTCACAATTCCCATAAACAATTCTTAAAATATAATCACAACAGAAAGATTACGACAGACATCTTTTCCAAAAAGAGTTGTTACAATATCCTTTTTATTTTTGTTACCAACAAATTAAACCAAATTCCTTGCTCAATTAAAGTTATTAGTTTATTTGTTCATATCAAGTAACAGTAATGTTTGCTAATTCTACTTTATTCTCTTTCTCTCTCCCTCTCTTTTCCTCTGTGTGTGTGTGTGTAATTTTTTTGTACTTTGCACTACTTTCCATGATGTAAAGTTTCACAAAGCTGAAGAGAAGGAATTGTGAAGAAAGAGGAATGTTTGAGTGAGACTGGTACTCTTACTGTTTCTGTTCCTTCTCATGTTTAGAGCCCTGAAAACTCTGCAACTAGGATTTGGAACTGCACTCCGGGGCTTCAGGGGATCCCTTTACATGTAGCTCCCACCAGGTGTCCTAAATTATCTCACTCTAGCATCCTTTATTACCTCTTATCTCACCGATGCCTCTTGCTTCAGTTCTTCAGTAGGAATTTCTATATGGATTTTTATATTGGTTTTAGATTAGACTTTCTTTCTCAGATAACTTAGATATGTTTTGTCAGTGTCTCCTGCCTAAGCTCAAGATATTGACTTCTAGTGTTTATCAAGAACAGCAAAATAATAAAAACAAAAATGGACCTAATGAATAGAAAACTGATTACCTTCTTGTTCCATTCTTAAAACTAACATACTTGCATATACAAATGTTATTATCATTATCAAAGGCAGCTAAAAGGTCCAAGGAAGTCACAACTGCAATACTATGGCCATAGATGAACAGAATAGATCACTCTGCTGTATAAGAAATAGCACCCAATTCAACTGTGGCTTCTTCTTACTGAAATCCTCCCTAGGAGAGGAGGGGGCTGCCGCTGATGTTCTCCAGAGTGAGGAGACTCCATGTCATGGGAGACAAACAGCTATAGAATGCCAGATGGTTGCTAATTATTTTCAGATGAAATTGACTAGACCGAGTTTTAAGCAAAGGTAATATGGGAGAGCAGAATAAAGCTCATTCGCCCCTTAACTTATAAGTAGAGGTCATAAATCCATCTAAATTCCTTATTCTGAACTCTGTGTTCAGCCTGACTTCCAGTTCAGAAGCCTCAGACCCTGCCCTTTCCTTGCCACTGAAATCCAGTTGTGAGCTGATGTGGATTAAGACTTCTGAAGATGAGTCTGGATCATCTTCCAGTAGTGTAGTGAGAGGCTACACTTCTGAGTGGATTACTCCACTGTCATTCATTGCTCAGTGTACTGTTAGGAGGTAGGCCCGATTGCAGGGGTGTGTGCTTTGGAGGGTGTATCTCTTGTTGACACTCTTCTCCTGTGCTCTACTTCCAGGCTGCTATAAAATGAGAAGGTTTGCTCCACCACCAGGTGCTCTTCCACCAGAATGGGGTAAGCCATCCATTGACTGAAGCCTCCGAAACTGTGAGCCAAATTAAACATCTTCTCCTTTAAGTAATAGGTGTTGGGTACTTTGTTCCAGAAGCAAGAAAGCTAATCCATGGATCCAGTGTATCTACAGCTGGGTGCTGGTGAGCTCAGGAGTTCTCCAGAGGCCTCAGTCTCCTACCTCCCATCTCCTCTCCCTCTGTATAAGTAGGTGTTCCTCATCTTAGTGCACTTACTCATCTTGGCCCGTGTGGTTTGAAGCTCATGTGAAGAGACTCAGAACATCCACCACTGTCTTAAGACTTGACAGCACACCATGTCTTCAGCTTACTGGAATCTGAAAACCCCCTTTTACAAGAGGATTAGGCAAAACCCAGTAATCTGCTAAAATGTACCTTTTCACCTCCTGAGATAGGAACTAATTCTGGAAAAATGTAAGCCCTCCTGTTTATGAAGGAGAAATTAGTAAAAAACAAAAAACCTGGTATTTTTATAATAGAATATGTAACATAAGTTCTATGTATTTGAAACTTTTACAGAGCTTCTCCTTTTATTTCAAATAAGAAAAAATAAAGAAGGCATACATTAGTCCTATCATTTAAGTCATATAAAATCTAATCATTATTTGTTGCCTTTTTTGTATTTCAGTGTGGAATATATAGGTTTTTGATATCAGAAACACTCACTATACATCTGAAGAAAAAGGAACTACACTAAATAGCCCTGTTATAAAAACAATAGTTATGAAGCATCTCAACCTTTAGATCACATCAAGGGTATAGCTCAGGGTGTGAGGTCTCAGGCTAGGAGAGACCAAGAAGTTTAATCTGTTTCAGCATATGGTCTGTACTGAAGCACACTTGTCGTCCTAGCCAAAGACACAGTTCGGAAGAGAAGATCTATCTGCTGGAAATTCCTCCTTCATAAACTATGTAAAATGTTACAGATACTAAGTAAAATGACAACAGATAACTTGTGACATGTATTGAAATGGTTTAATATACAGACAATTGCATTAAAAAAAAAGAACCTGGGCAAAATTAAAGCTGCAATTTAAAGGAAATGGGCCACACAGAGGAATAAGAGTGACTCTCCTTTAAAACAGTATGGAAGAAACAGATATATTAAAATATGATTTTGTTAATCTTCTTAACAAAATTCCAAAGGGTGCTTCCTTCCTTTTCTTCCCCCTCCCTTCCCTTCCTCCCTCCCTCCCTCCCTTTTTGCAGTACTGAGGATTGAGCACAGGACTTTGACAATGAACCACATCCTCAGCCCTTTTTATGCTGAGGTAGAGTTCTAAGCTGCTAAGTTACACATGCTGTGTTTGAACCTTCAAGCTTTCTACCGCAGCCCCTTACAATGCTGGCTTTAGAGGGATGAGCCATGTGCCCAGCTATAAAGGTGCTCTATTTCTAAAACTAAAATAAGCCTAAAAAAGGAATTATTTGATATCAGGTCGATTTTATGGAGGTATAAATAAGATTTTCAAGTTAAAAACTGATACAAGCAGTAATATAAAATAGATCTTTCTAAACATTGTATTTCTGAGGTATTAAAGGCAAATACATGAATGTTTTTGTCTTGACCTCATTATAGCACGGCATGGCATAGAATTCCAGAGATACAATATTTTCCTTTCACAACTCTGTTGACATTTTCTCAAAAGGTTAATATCCCTGATATATGAAACCGTCATAGCCAACAATGACAAAAAAAAAAAGCCCAACAAAATCCAAAAGGTGTATCCAAAGAGCAGCTTACAGACGGCTTTGAATGCAGAGGTTGTAATGAGACTTTTGGCCAAGTCAGTTACTTACAGGCAAAGGTTTGGGCGAACACAGGGAGAAGTAAGGATCGCCATATAGGCTCAGTGGTGGGGGAGACGAAGAAGCCACTGCAAGGACCCACCACCGGCGGAGGAGCGGGCTTAGGAGTGCGGAGAAGCCTGCAGGACGGATGCGGAGAAGCGTCTATTGTCTTCTATACCTGTTGCTCTGGGGCTGTCAACTCCCCAGCTCTGCTCCGCTGCGTAGTGGGCTCCAGAAGCCCTGGAGAATTCTAGTGCCGAGCAAGTCCCCTGCTGTGACTGGAATCAAGGTGAGGTCCAGAGGCATCTGGTGAAAGTAACTGACAAAATCATGTGTGGAAAAAAAAATAACTGAGAAGCGTGTACTTCGTGGCTATAAAGGAATGCAAATCGCCTCAGCATGGAATAGCTTTTCTCCTGACAAATTTAGAGTGATTTTTAAGAATTATCACTGTTAATGTTTTAGAGATGTAATGAGAGAGATATCCTTTCCAAACACATGCTGCTGATAGAAAAACATTTCATTAGCTTCCTGAGACTGAATTAATGCTATGAATTGCTAGGGCTTAATTGTATTCCCCAAAATTCATATGTTGAAGACCTAACCCCCAGTACTTTGGAATTTGACTGTATTTGGCAATAAGGCTTTTAAAGAGGTAATTAAGTTAAAATGAGGCTGTTAGAGTGGGCCCTGATGCAGCAGGAGTGGAGTCTCCCGAGAAGAGGAAACTGGCCCAGCCAAGACCATGTACCCACAGAGGAGAGAAAATGGGACGATGTAGCAGGACGGCAGCCATTTCAAGTCAAGGAAAGAGCCCCGGAGGAAACTAATCTTCCTAACACCATGAATTTAGACTGCCAGCCTCTAAACGTGGGAGAAAACAGTTTTCTTTAGATTCTGCAGTCCAGCCTGTGGTATCCAGTCTTTGATATGGCAGACCTAGCAGATTAATGGAAGATCACGAACCTTAAATATCTTCACACACTGTGGCCACCAGAGCTAGTTCCTCTTGATAGCTATCTCCCTTCCTTCCCTACTCATAAAACCCAACTGTTTGTTTGTTTGTTTGCTTTGGTAGTTGAGATAGTACAGCATTCTGCCCACCACTAGGCTATGGGTCATGATAGAGCTAAGTCAGTTTTGAAATTTCTCTCTTTTTTTGGCTTCCCAGTTTCTCTCAAAGGTAAAGTAGAGCATATGACCTACTCTGGCATCTAGATCAAGAGGGTGCATCTGGTGAGGCCTCAGAGAAACCTTCCTTTCCCAATAGAAGCCGGTGGGGGCACTGTGCATACGTCCCTTCCCTACACCTTACACACAGATGTGATGTGGTACCTATCTTCGCAAAGCCCAGCTTTACACTCAACTAGGGGAGTAATTTCACTTAATCAGGGGGTATTTTATCCAATCATTTTCATACATCCCCTTGTAGTCAGTCTCAATCGTCTAACTTAGGCGGCTTAACTGTTCATAACAGAACCAATCACGAGGATCAGAGGGACAAAAGGCTCTGATTGGCCAGCTCTGAACAATGCCGTGACCCCCTGCAGTATGAGTTTGATGTTGTCCTAACCAAAAGCCTCGTGCGCGGAAGAAGGGCAAGGGAAGTGGCCCAAAGGAAAGTAAAGATATTCCTATCAGAAGATTCAACAATGGATGTTAATCAGGCAAAAGAAACTACTGATGAACTCACGTCTCTCCCGAAGCTTAGCTATTAATTCTGCTACAATACCTACCTGGCCACCTTTACAGCCATCAGTTTTAGACCAGTTGCCCTTTTCTTTTATCCTGTACCACCCTGTGCTTTCTCGCGCACAGAAAGAGAGTTGCACAGTGTGTGATTGCCTGTTTGCTTCTCTTTATTCCTGATTGTGCTATTAAACGTTATTAAAGCACAAATCTTTATCCTTTTATTCACCACTGCGTCTGTAATGTCTGCCAGAGTGCCTAACACATAAAAACACTTGATAAATATTTGCTGAAGGAATGAAAATTCACCACTAAATATACATCTTGGAACACAAGTATAATCAAAAGTGTTTTCAAATGCAAGAGCATGACAGTACTCTAGAGAGGATGGCTCTGTTACTCTCCTCCTACCTCATCTATATCCTCATTAGCTACTCTTTTAAGGGCAAAAGAATTGGTACATGGGTCAGAATACAGAAGACTCACTGGCAGCATTTAGCAGCAGGCTTTGAAGAGCAGCAACCATGACTATTGCAGTCTTTCCTTTTAAAGATATAGACAGAGTCTATCTCTGATACAGGTTTCTTTCTTTCTTTCTTTTTTGTTTTCATCCTCCTAAAGTCTGCAAATGAATGGTAAGTTATATCAGGGCTTGCCTTGCCGACCCCTCTTCTGGAAAACGCATACTGATCCCAGAATGTAAGAATTAGAAGCCCCATGCTTATCTCAGGCGAGAACCGGCGCTGCAGCACAGCTTCCCAGAGGTTCTGAATGGAGTGGGTCCACTCTCACAGGCCTATCAGAAAAGCTGGCAGTGTTTTCCACCTGCTGAGCTCCGTGTCACGTTTCCTCTCTGGAGAAGCTATGGGGACAAGTGGTCAGGATGGTATAGGGCTTGGGTGCTTTTGCATTTCCGGCTATGAGAAGAATCACATTCACCACACAAATCTTATCTCCCTCTCCTCATGCACACAGTTCCCGAAAGTCACCAGTTCACACAACACTTTCCATTTCCTCACCCAATCCTTTTAACCAGCGTGAATAAAATTTCTCACTGAGCAGAAAAATCAAGGCTGGCTGGGTCTAGAGTGAAAAGGGGATGGTCCAGTTCCTGCAGGGCACTGGTTACCCTCGGTTTTATTTTGTTATGCCAAATACAGTGCTTTTTATAAGACCCAGGCTGTACTGCTGTTGAAATACAGAGATTACTGAGGCTCATCCACGCTGCACGAAGATGACGGGCACGAGTGGGAAATGTTTTGTGTGATTTGGGGAGGACAGTTTTGGCATTTCTTTAGCAGCTCTTTATTATTTCTGGGTACAGATTTGAGAGGTCTTGAACATTTTTAGCCTAATAGCTATTAGCTGATTAATTCAGCAAATATTTTCTGAGAACTTCCCGTGGACCAGGTCCTTTGTAGAACTGAGGTGAAAAATAAGTAAGCCAGGAGCCTGGCACAAACAATTAGTTCTTGTGTGATGCTGGGAATGCATTCAAATCTGCACCTCCCAGGATAGACTTGCTTTATAACATTCTGAAAATCTCCTAAGGCCAACTCAAATCTTGCTTTTTTTAAGAATCCATAAGTACTCTTCGATAAAGAACTCTGATCTCTCCAGTTTATATCTTAACCCATCCAGCTTATATATTAAATAATGCTTATATTTGTGTCCATTCTCACATCTGGTTTTATATTCTTGAAAGACTGAACCTGTTCCTTAGCCATTGCTATACTCTCCAATTTGGCCAGGACAATTTCATGTTGTAAACTCTGAGTATTTGTTCAATTAAAATAAACTTTACTGCACTAGTCAGATTAGTTCTTACAGGATTTCTGTGGAACAGAAAAGAAAAGAAAGAAACGCACTGTATTTTTGTGAATGGTCTTATTTGGGGTGAGAAATTATCTTCCTGGATCCATAAGAAAAGTATCTGAAGGTTAGTTTAGATATCATTATACTAAGTATAAATTGTTGCCACTGAAAATATGGAAACTATGAAAGTTTTTAGGCATTACCTGTCACTTGAAGTTTAGAAAGAGAAAGGATCTACACACAACTTGGATTCAAGTTATCCTGTAATGTTAATGAATGGAATATCTCTACCAATTTTTATGATTGGCTGCATTGGGGAAAGATAAGATGAGAGTTATGTTGTAACAGCAAAACAGAAACATCAGAAATAGGCTTTGAGATGATGGAAAAATCAGTGTTCTGGCAGAGATAGTAGCTGAGATCTTGTAAAGAAACATTAGAGATGTGGAAATTGCTAAGTACACAAAGACAGCCCTGAATGAAAGGAAGGATCTAGTGCCTGACATAAAGCAGGACAAGGGCCCAATGCTAGTTCTTGGTAGAGGCGTAGTTGGTACCAATGACAGCCCTGAAGCTCACCTCTCTGTATCTCCACTTAAAGTGAGATTGAATACGAGACAGTCCCGCAAAAGATGGTGAAAAGTTTTTTTTAAAATTCATATTAACAGTTTTAAAAAGTAAATTAATAGAAGTATGTTTCCAGAAAGTAAGGTATAAATTTTATTAAAAGAGAGAAATCACAGAGATGGTTTATCCAATTAGGAGCAGCTAGCTATATTTGTCCCAGGAAGAGGAGGTGAAAGGAAAGATGGAAGAAAAAGAGAAAGGAAGTGAGACTCACAAAGAGGAAGTGAGTCTCAGAAGTAACTGAATCCCCTCCATCTGCCAAGATATCAGGTTACCGCTGAAAGCCTTTCATTTACCAATGACTCATTCTGCTTTGAGCTTTCTTTGGACTTCATTTTCCATGTGCCATTACTGATTACAATACTAAAAGACTGATTTAGCACCCTCACCATATGTTAGGGCCTTGAAAACAAACATAAATGACAAGGATGCTTCTTTGAAAAGTTCTCTGTGATTTTAATTTTTCACACACTCATGAAATATATCTGAAAGGGTTGGTGATTAAGATAATTTAGTATTATTGTTTCTCACCATTCCTTATTTTGATGTGGAGTATGCTGAAAATTCAGAGTACGAAGGTGTGAAAGATTTCTTCAATACCCTGTAATAGTTTGCACACAATGGCAGGAAAAACAATGTTCATGAGCTTGAGCCAAAGCTTTTAATCTTTTGCTCAGAAAAGTGAATTCTGATATAAAATAGTACCTGGAGAACTGGTAGTACCTTTTGATGAAAGAGAAGTGATAGATACTGAAATGTTCTTATAGTACTTTGTAAATTTCATTGTTTTGTACCAGGCAGAGTTAATTTGCTAGGAATTTCTCAAACTAAAGTTCATTTGAGTTAACATCTGTGGGTGCATTTCATTTTTGTCCATTCCTTAGTTTACAGAAAACAAGATACTGAAACATATGAATAAAGAGAATATTCAAAACAACAATAAAAAACCCAGCTGCTTTCCATTTTGGAATTAGGATTTTTTTCAAAAAGATAAGTAGTTAATTTCTGTTCTTTTAGTCTAATATGTTAAGGGAAAAAATACCCTGGTTATTAAATCCAGAGCAAATTTATTTTAAAAAATTATTATTCCACAATTCATAGTCCCCTGAAAAACATGCTGGGCAGCTCACACTTTTCTTTTAGCAGAAATTGAAATGGTACCACTCAAGGAAACATGACCTTGAGAAACATGCACAAAGATATTTGCTTTGTCATTGATTACTCTCTATCTTCCAACAATAAATTTCACCCAGCAAATGTCCTTTCCTGGGGTTCATAGGACAGCTGTCTTCCACTTTCCTTGAGTCGCCAATAAGTCACCTGGAGTACAGAACCTTATGTGCACAGTCATATATTTTAAATGGGATATAATTTTAGACTTGGCCACGTCATGATTTCACAGTCTATTACTAGTTCATCTTCATATTTTTTGCATTCCAAAACTTGTGCTCTCTTTTTCTACCACTAAGATCCAGGCTTAATTTAAGTTTGTTCTGTAATACAAGGAATCTGTTCTGTAATCTGTTCTTGAACATTGTTTGGAATGTAACTTTTTCACTGATAAACAGATGTGGAGTCCTTTCCGTTTGGCTTGAAATTAAGCCTTTTGTTTCCTAAATCTATTATTTCTCTAAAAATGGCATATATTTAAATAAACTTTTAAAATAATCCACTTGCCAACTCCTCTGATTCCCTATGAATTCACATTTTTATTCACATTTTTCCTTAAAAGAACAACCTATTTTATTTCATCTTGTTATCCTATTACATTCTTTAGAAGCCAAAGGAGCATGAATTTTAATATCTCAGATTTCATAGTTATTACAGTTCAAAGGACTCAGGTGAGTTTCACTTCTACAACTCAATTTGATCTCACTTTGCATTGCACAGCCTGACTAAGAGTAGGCACTCTACCCAGTCCATTCTAGTAATTTTGTAAGACAGTATAGATTAAAATATTGCCGATTCAAGGTTCTGATCTCCTTCACTTCCTCAGGGCATGGCATTTGGATCTAAAGGAGATTTACATCTCAGGGGCAGGGATTAGAAGGGAAAGCAAGCTAGTGGGCTCTGACACACATTGTCTGATGCTCATATGGCATAGTTTACTCTTTGCCCCTGGATTTTCCATGGTGACTACTCTGGAACACCAATAACGTGAGCTTCTGGCTATACCAAGGGTGATTCTTAAAATATTTCAGTTCCGTATTTCCTAGCTAGTGACTGCAATATCAAACTCTTCATTTTAACTGCCCTTTCTTCATTCAAAGAACTCAGCAGGTGGTGGATATCACTTTCAGTAAATTTTCACATTCTATCATGGGCACAAAATTTTGGATCTCTTCTTCACCATTTGTGAAAGATTAGAAAAAATTGGGATGGAGCTCTCCCCAGGCCTCTCCTATCCATATTTATTAGTGTTGCCTAATACTCTGGACATGGCCAGGTCATGGTGTGGGGAATATTGCTGGAAAAAAAAACTATGCCAAAAATACCTTTAGCAGGGAGCTAGTCCTGAGATTCACAAAACTGCAAAACAGAATTGCTATAGTTTAGATCTGGAATCTCCTCCAAAGGCCCATGGTATGAAGGCTTCATCCTTGGCCTGTGGCACTATTGAGAGCTGGTGGAACCTTTAGGAGGTGAGACCTAGTGGGAGAAAGTCAGGTCACTGGGGTGTGGACATGAACAAGATATCGGGACCTGGACCGCTTTCTTTCCCTCCTGTTGCTTCTTGGCTGCTATGAGTGAAGGGACTTCCTCTAGAATGTGCTCCTGCCATGATGTACTGTGCGGCCATAAATCCTAGGTGAACGTGGACTGACATCTCTGAAATTGAGCCCAAATAAAGTGTTTAAATTATCCCTGGTATTTTGTCACAGTGAAAAAAAAAAAAAAAACTAACATAGAAGTGTCCATTTTTAAGTCCCAATTGTTTAAGTACATAATTTTCTAAGTACTTTGCTACCAATTTGTCTAAAGGTGGAGAAAAGTAAAAGAAAAAATCAGTTGAGCTAAATTGTAATCATTTTTAAATTCTCCACATCGTAACTAAATCCTTGACTATTTATTTAAAAAACTTGCCCTTCTCAAAATCTCCTGTCTTTGCTCATTTGGCCTTGGAGAATTTTCCCCCCACTCATCATAGAAATCCATACACTTTAGGATTCAAATGAGAGGTATACCAGTCAGTGTTTGCTAGAGAAACAGATATAATACAATAAATACAAATATATGTGTTTACAAGATTGGGTTACGATGGCCACCCAAAGAACTGTGTGTGGAAGAGTGCAGAGGGGACGTAAAGATTCAGTTGAAGGTCTGGAGCTCACTGCAGTGTCCTGTGTGAATCCATATCAGCAGGCCAGCGGGTCTGCAATGGAAGGCTGAAGTCTATACCAGAAGGCTGAGAGATCTGATCTGAAACCTGAAGAGATGGTGTCCAAGGTGAAGAGGAAAACTGGAGCTCCTCTGAAGAAACAGAGCAGATCTGTCCTTCCTTTCCCCTTTATATCACCCAGGTGACAAGCTGCCCTAGGTTGGGTCTTCCCCATCCTAGGGTGTGGAATTGCTGAGCCAATTTAGTTGAGCTTCTCCTACTCAAGTTGACACAATCAATCAAACATCCTAAGAGGGATCACAGAAGATAAATAAATGTTCAATTACCACCCAACGTATACTCTGACCCAGCTGAGGCTTACGATGAGACCAGGTAAGAGTACTGATAAAGATGTTGATGGAAAAGAAGTCCACAAGATTTAGCTAAATATCTTTAAAAAATGCTTCTTTACATGGATAATGAGTTATAGCTGTACTTTGGTCTGCTTAGGAGAAAAAAAGTGTTGATTTTGGAGCTTGTGTCTCATACTAAAAATGTTCACAGAGTGTAGGCTTTTGGTCAAAGCAACTAGGACATACTTTTCTAAGACCATCAGAGCAGACTCCGCTTACAGAGTGGCAGAAAGGCTATTTGCACGCGAGAACATCATAAATCCACTTGGTACTAATAGCAGGCAATGAAAACTCTTTTCAGAAGAGAAATTTTGCACACAAAGAGCCCCGAGGGAAGAAAAGGCAATGGGAACATCCATCAAGTAAGGAAAGGGTGTTTAGAAAATTGCTCTTGTGACTCCATCCATCATACTATCAGAGACCGCTGTGTTAATCCATTTACCACCACTGAGCATAAGACCAAAGACAAAAATGCAGAAGTGTTCCTTAGGGAAATCTTTCAACAAGGCTTCTATAGAGGCTAATGTAGACAATGGGGATTTCCCCATATCACATTAAAGGAGTACTCCGGACCACTTACACCCCAATGTGTAGCTCTGCAGGTAGTTTCCCAAATGAGTCATCTCAATTCTTTCCTCCAGGGAACATTTTCCCCCTTCTTCTACAGGGTTGTGGATGCATGTGGTAGCTCCGTCTCCACCTCCTCTAGAACGCTGTTATCCTAAGTGTTCAAAACAAAATAAAGTCTTATTTTTCTGAAAGTCACTGTGATTTATAAGCTCTTTTTATATAAAAGAGTGTTAATTAAAAATATTGCAATGATTATATAAAATCTTTATAATATTGTTCTCTTAGCTTTTATTATTGCTCAAAGGAAAAAAGCAAATGCTAAGTGCTTACTGTGCTATTAGACACTATCAACTTTCATAATAATACCTTGATAATAAAGTAATTTCTTTTTCTTTCATAGTGCTTTTATCTTTTTATAGTTCTTTCACACCTTTTATCTCATTTGATTCATTTATATGAATGTTCTGAAAATTAAACAGAGTAGGTTCTTACCTATTCTATTTACTAATTGTTCTTTCAAATGATTAAAGAAATATTTCTGGAAGGAAAGACATATGACATTGCAGAGTGGAAGCAATTTTAGGCACATTGTGCTCTGGGCATTTTAGTGGAAACTCAGTTGTGTGTGAGAATGAGAAGGAAGCTATGCCTTGAAAAGTGGTTTTGAGTGCTAGAGCCGCTTTGGAAAAGAAACTGTCCAGCCCATGCTACACCATTAAAGAGAATGACTTGCTAAAGAGAGTAGAGTGGACAAGTCACTCATTTGATTATTAGGTACATTTCCAGACAGGAGATTTAGTCTTAATCTATCAAAAATCTGCAGACTGTAACGATGATCTAAACATGCTACATTAATGTTAGTGTTTTCAACTTTTTTGAGTAGAAACTATTTCTAATGTAAAATATTACATAGATTTATAACCCTTGAAATTTTATTATCTGATGACTGGGAGGATTGTAAAGACCATATATTTTTATTGTTAAGCAATAAATACTTTTATACTAATGTACCTTTAAATACTCACATCATTATCTACATATGCTTTGGCTAAAAGTCACTGCATTCATGGTTAGCTTGGGTTAACATAGAGATTCTTATTGTACCCTGGATTAGTTACTTTCTCCTCATTGAGACATGATACCCAACATCCACAGTTTAAAGAAGGAGAGATTATTTTGGCTCATAATTTGTTGAGCCTTTAGCCCCTAGTGGGCTGGAAACAAGCTAGAACTGCATGGCACAGGGACAAGAGAGAGGAGAAACAGTCCATGGTATGGCAGGCAGGAAGCAGGGAGAGGGAGGGGGAGAGAGAGACAGAGAGAGAGAGAGAGAGAGAGAGAGAGAGTGTCAAGACCAGGCCCCTCACTCTACCAGCTTGTTGTAATGTTCCTATAGTTCAGCTGCCTTCCAAAGTTCCTGCCTATGATCACATAAGTCTTCAGGGGAACCTCCAGATATAAACCATAGCATACGTGAAGGCCCTTTAAGGTCCTCACCACACTGGTTCAGAATCTCTAAAAGTTAACATCAGATTTATAAACACAAATAAATTTATTCATTAACTTACTTATTAAAACATTTAAAAAGCATTGCTCTAGGTTCTGCATGATACTGGGCACTGTAGAATAAAGGAATTAAATCAGATCTTCTGTAGAGCAGCTGGGTGTCTGCTCACTCAGATACAATGTATATACTGACATATACATGTGCCATTATAGAAACTCTTCGTAATATTGCTTTCATAATCCCCAAAGGAAAAAAATCAACTGCTAAGTGCTTACTACACTCTTAGATGCTGTCAACTTTAATAGTAATACCTTGATAATAAATTATTTTGTTTTTATAATGCTCTTATGTTTTTACTGTTCTTTCTATAACCTTAATCTCATTTGATTGGATTTATTTATATAAATGTTCTGAAATGTTTTGAGTATATGACATAAATATATACACACACAAACATATATGTACACACAGACTATTAGCTTCTAAGCAGAAGTGCCTCCAGGGCTCTTGTTTCCAGCAAAATGGTAGATCAGACACCTGGAACACCTGTTTTCCCTGCTAAATCTGAAAATTAAAATGGATCTAGATTTGTTGTGATCTTGTTCTTCTGGAAAAGAAAACAGAACCATTTTTCTGGGACTTCATTTTTAATCAAATATTCCCATAAATAAAATTGAAAACTTGCAGTAAAAACCATAAAGTTCTCAGAAAACAAGGTAAACCAGAGCTAGCAAACAAACACAGATAAGTAGATAATTGAATGTAAATAATAAAGATTTCAAATATTGGATTTATGAGACCTAAATAGAGCAATGTTATGTTTAATAAACATAATAGAATAAGAAAATCTGACTAAGAGCAAAGATATTATAAAATTGGTGAGATAGATTTAGGGGCAAAATTCAAATCAACTTTCTGGAATTAAAAGTGGATATTTAAATGGTATAAAAATAAGTTTAATGATATAGTAGAATGGATAGATACATAGATAGGAAGAAAGAGATAGATGTCTAGATAAACAAATAGAGACATAGACAGATGGATCTAAATATTTGTAACCTTATTAGCCACGTAATCAAGTTGGACCCTTACCATGTACACCATAAAAAAATTAGCTAAAAATGGGTGAAAAGGAGCCTGGGATTTAGTTCAGTGGTTCCGGCGCCTGCCTTGTAAAAATGAGTCAAAGGCCTAAATTTAAGAACAAGACATGCAAAACCCTGATGAGGAAATATATGGGTAAATTTTGCAACCCTGAGTTTGATGATAATTTATAATCTATGGCAATAACACAATCAACAAAAGAAAAAAATAGTAATTATGATTCACTAAAGTTAAAAATATTTCTGAGTCAAAGATTTGGTGAAGAAAGTGTAAAGATAGCCTACACGATGATAGAAAATATTTGCATATTACCATAATAAAAAGACAACATAATATAGCTTTAAAAATAAACAAAGCACTTGAATATATATATTTCTCTAAAGAAGATATGTGGACTAATAAGCACAGAAAAAGATTCTGACATTATTAGTCACTAGAAAATTATAAATTATAACCACAGTGAGGCCAGGGATTTAGTTCAGTGGTTCTACAACCTGCCTCCCAAGCACAAGGACAGGAGTTCGATACCCCCGGTACCAAAAAAAAAAAAAACCAACAAACCACAGTGGATACCACTTCATGAAATATATATTTTGAAAAAAAAATAACCAATGTTGATTATTTGGGGAATATGGGAAAATTACAAATTTCATACACTGCTGGTGAAAATATAAAATGGTATAACCAGTATGGAAAACAATTTGACAGTTCCTCAAAAAGTAAAGCTACTATATGACCTGTACGTGCCCTATAACCCGCCATATGTATATATCCAATAGCAATGAAAATATATGTCCACACAAAAACCTGTACATGAATGCTTAGAACTGGATAATTCATAATATCAACAAATTAGAGACAACCTAAATGTCCATCAACTGATATATAATCAAAATAGAATACCACTCATCAGCAAAAAAGTATGAAACATGAATACCTATTACAACATGGATGAATCTTGAAAACATTACACTAGGTGAAAGACACCAGACACAAAAGTGTATATAGCTTAGGCTTTCATCTGTATGAGCTGTGCAGAATGGGAAAATACATAAATACAAAGAGTAGGCTAATGATGGCTAGAGTCTGAAGGAGAAAAGAAAGTGACTGTTAATGGATATGTATTTTTTCCATCATTGAGTTTATTGGTACATTGTAGGTATACAGAACAGTTACACTCATCATTGGGATCTTGTACCTTTACATGACAGGTCTTGGTTCTCATTTTTCTCCATCCCCCTGACCTCCCTTCATCCCCTCCTTGATATGGAGTTTTTTTTTGGTTGGGAGGAGAAGTGATAAAATATTCTGGCATTAAAAGGTGGTGATAGTTGCACAACTTTGTACTTATACTACTACAAAAGGGTGCATATTATAGGACAAGCATTAAATTTTAATTTTTCAAAGTTTTCATATAAATTTTGTCAGACAGTATAGAGAAATCATCTGTAAACAGGAAACTGAAAAAATTATTCAAAATGGTTTCTCAGAGGGAAAAGGTGATAAAATATATGACAGTAAGAATAAGCAATGTGGAAGACAATGAGAAGATTAATATCCTTTTAACTGGACTTACTAAGAGCAGCAAAACACCAAGAGAGGGTTAATATGTAAGGGATTAATGTCCAAAAGTGTTTCAAAAGAAAGAATATCACAATTGTAATTAGTTTCTTTAAAAAATAAAAATAGAAAGCAGAAGAAAGTAGAATACAATCTTCAATTTACTGAGAGAAAAAGAAGTATCAGTTCAGAATAGTACACTTGGTAAAAAAAAATCTTCTGATAATAATGGTAAAACACTTTCAGGAAAAAAAAACTGAAAGAATGGAACAATGATTAATCTCTCAAGGAAATTTTGTGAAACATGGAAAGTTTTTGACACAAGAAGAAATAGAGTGTGAAAAAACTCTAATAGTACGTAAGAACCTAATGAGATAATTGACAATGTGAAATAGGAAGAAAAAGGCTAAAGGTGTAGGGAAAGTGGAAAGGGTAGGGGAAAGGTAATAAGGGAAAGAAAAAAATAGGATAAAATGAAAAAGTGGAAATAAAGTGTTTATAAATGGGGAGGGGATGAGGGGGTGAAGAGAGGGCAGGGACAAGGGGAAAAAATGAGAACTAAGACCTGTCATGTAAAGATACAAGATCCCAATAATGAATGTAATTGTACTGTATACCTAAAATGTACCAATAAACTCAATGAGGAAAAAAAGAAGAAATGGATAAGAAAAAAAAATAGAACAAAGTATGAGAAAATCTAAATAAGCCTCCATAATAAAAAGTACAATATTTGATACTAATAATGTCTAATTTTTGGTAAATTATTACTGCTTGGATAAAATATGTCACCCCCAAAAAATAACAACCAAAATACCCCATGTAAAGGTACAAGATCCCAATGATGAATGTAACTGTATTGTATACCTAAAATGTACCAATAAACTTAATTTTAAAAAAATCTCACCCCAATCTCATGTGTGGAGATTTTATCACTGGAGTGCTTTTATAGCTGAAACTGCTGTTGCAAGGTGGGTCCTTGTCAGAGGAGGCAGGACATTAGGGAAATAACTTGGAAGGGTGCATTCTAGTACTTGGATCCTCCTCCCTTTTCTCTCTGCCTCCTGGTTTCCATGGCGTGAGTAGCTTTTCTCCATCATCCTCTTTCAGCACTCTGTTTCTGCCTTGAGGCAAACAGACCATGGACTGAACCCACTGAAACTGTTCTCCTTTAAGTTGCAGGTGCCAGGCATGTATCTCAGCAACAAAGACATATTTTGGTACTAGGAGTGAAGTCATGGCTGTGACGGTACCTGGCCATGTGATGTAGAAGACTTTAGAACTTGTTTGGGGGAGTACTTTGGAAAAATTTGAAGAGACAGACCAGAGAAGCCCTAGATTGCTATAAACAGAGAGTAATGATGGATTTTGCTTAGAGCTCAGAAAACCAAAATGCTGGCAGGAACATAGATGGTAAAGGGTAGGCTCAGGAGGTTTCAGTTTGGCACAAGGATTCCAAAGACCATGTGTGTTACACTCTGGCAAAAAATTTCTCTTCATTTTGCCCATGTCTTGAGACTGCAGGAGACCAAGATTAAGGGCAGCTGAAAAGCTTTATGTATTTTGCCTATGTTCAAATGTGTTACTGGGGACTGAGATTAAGGACAACAGACTAATTCACATGGCTTAGGAAATTTCAAGGCAGCCCTGTGTTCAGGCCATGGCACGAGTACTGCTGCCTACTTTTAGCTGGATCTATGATAAGAATCAGGGGCAAACTTTAGAGCAGAATGATTTGGAGAGTTTGCAATTCACCAGAAAGGAAGAACCTGCCATGATGGGGCAAAGGAAAGCATGATTGTTTAAAAGCCTACTACTAAAAAGAAGGCAAGTACTTTGTAAAGGGACAAAAAGAAAGATTCTTTGAGGGCATCTTAGCAAGAACCCACCCATCAAAACCTGGAGAGTGCAAAACTCGAAATCTTTCACTTGAGAAGGGAATCCTGGAACACTTGCTCAGTCAGGACCACCGAGAGAAGCATACTCTGAGTTTAGCCTTCAAGGCACACAAAGATCATTGCAGCAATGGTCCAAGGGGTCTGGGCAGCTAAAGCTGGTAGCCCACTTGGTGTCAACCATGCCCTGTTGATTTGTCAGACACGCAGAATGTAAGAGTTATGGAGTCACAGCGGCTTCCACCCAGATTTCAGAAGAAGGTCTAGAAGGCCAGGCAAAAAATATGTGAGAGGGGTCACAATAACTGACAGGAGTCCGTGACAGAGCTGCAGGAGTGAGACTGAAGAGATGCCAGGAGTGTGGAATGCCTGCTGAGGACAACTGCAGGTGACGGGCAGAGCCAGCCTGAGAGAGAGGCCATGGGAACTGGCAGCAATACTATGCAGGTGAGGTTGCCCAAGCCTTGTGGAGCACACATCTTAGCACAAACCGACCTAGGTAGTGAACATGTAGCTATAGGATTTAATATGTTCCCTTCCAGTCTTCAGTCTTGCTTTGTTCTGGCTTCTGTCTATTCCTCTAACCCCTCCCTTGAGTCTCAGATACGACTTTTCAGCAATACTAAAACGATTAAGCCTTTGCCAACTCGAGGAGGTGGACCAAATGCATTTTGCATAATGAGCTGGACACAAGCATTTTAGGGGCCAGGGACACAATGTGTTGGTTTCTATGTAGAATATCCCCCAACGTCTTGTCTGCTTGGAAAGTGATCAGATCATGGAGGTACTATGCTCACCAGCAGATTAAAACCTGTGCTGAATGCGTTTTGGATTAAGTGGAGGCTAGTAGAGGAGGCAGATGATTGGGACTATGACTTGGAAAGGTGTGGCTTTTTTTTTTTTAACCTTTGCTCCTCCCTTCTGTCCATGCTTCTTGCTTGCTGTGGCTTAAGCAGCTTTTCTCCACTGTGCCTTGCAGCAAGCTCAGTGTGGACTGAGTCCACGGTCCTTCATTAAGTCCCAGTTGTCAGGTAATGTGTCTCGGCAACAGGAAAGTGACTAAGACACACGCACACACACACACACACGAGCCAAAATTCCATACAAAAATAGTACCTGTAATTGGGAAGAAGACTGATCAGGGTTGAAGTCATTTGAGGTTCTTGCATCGGTTATAAAGAAGGGCAAGATAAGGATTAACTTTAGATTTTGCACACTAAAAATTTTAGAACAAGGCCAGGGATTTAGCTCAGTGGTTCCAGAGCCTGCCTTCCAAGCCCAAGCCCAAGGACCTGAGTTTGATCCCTGGTGCCAAAAAAAAAAAAAAAAAAAAAAAAAAAAGAACAAATACAGAATAAAAATAGAATGTAATGGAGAATATAAATTCCATCTCTAGAGGGAAAAATGAGATGAGGAAAAACTGAAGTGCTCTTAAACTGCTTAGTGAACTGTTCTAAAAACCTGTCTCATCAAACAGCAATCATTTGCTATTGCTCATTAACTCATGGGTTAACCTGGGAGTTCTGCTAATTTGAGCTAAACTTAGCTGTTCTTGAGTGGAGTCATTGAAGTGATGCCATCAGGTGCAGTAGCCTGAGAGTCAGCTGTATCCTCTTCATACAACCTCACCCAACAAGTGAGCTTGCTCTTGTTCACATGGCAACTGGACTCAGTCCAATAGAATCAGTACAGGGACTCTTCAGTTCTAAACTAGCATTTGACAAACATTTTCTGTAAAAGCCTAAATAGTCAATAGTTTAGGCTTTCCAAACCATACAGTTATAACTACTCCACTCTGTTCTTTAGCAAGAACAGCTTTTATTTGTTTGTTTGTTTGTTTGTTTGTTGGTGCTGGGGATCGAACTCAGGACCTTGAGCTTGTGAGTCAGGCGGCTGAACTACTGAGCTAAATCCCTGGCCGTGGGTATAGCTTTTAAACCCAACAAATAAATGATTGTGTGGCTGCATTGCAATATATTTTTATTTATAAAACCAGACAGTAGTCCAGATTTGTCCTGTGGGCTGTAGATATTTGACCCCTGCCTTGGACTTAGAACTGGCATCACTCCCCTTTTGCCTCTTAGAAAGAAATGCAGTCCTTTTATAAAAGAGATTCCTTTACAGGGAGAAAAGTAATTGCATTCCCTTTGAAAATCTATCAAAATTTCAATAAATCAAAAAGAAATAAAATGTAGTGCTTGATAGTGCACACCTGTAATCCCAGGATGCAAGAGGCTGAGGCAGGAGGACTGTCATGAGTTTAAGGACAGCCTGGGCCACAGAGTGAGTTCAAGGCCAGCTTGAACTGTGTGTAAAGACTTATCTCAAAACAAACAAACAAAAAAAAAACAAAAATCCAAAATAAAAAACCAAAAAGGTCAAAAAGGAGGAAAGTAACAATAAATACACAGTCATATAAATAATATCAAAACATATTGTTGTTAACAAATTCACAGTACTGAGTAGAGCTAAGTTTCTCACACAACTATGCAAGTCTCATCCTGGATACAGATTCTGAAATTATCCTTATGTGTGTGCACTGATTCATGCACAAGATGATTTGCAGAAATACTGTATGTAAAGCAAGAATAGAAACAACTAAATATCATTCAAAAGCAGAGTGTGTGAAACCAACAAGGAGGTCAGTCATTGAAACCTACACAAAGAGAGTATCAACCCCAGCTATGCAGATGCATCTCAGGAGCAAAAAGCAGTCTACAAAGCACATCACAGAAGCGAGCCTACCACCTGATGTCATTCACCTGGAGTTCAAAACATGCAAGCTAAGCGATACATCTGTAGGAACAAGTGTGTGCATGACAAGACTATTACGTTGGTGCTCTTCTTTGTAGGTTAGGGATGGGAATGCGATGGGAACAACACAGTGTGGGCTTTGAATACATGTTAAGAAGGGTGTACATTTCACATTGTTTCTTTCCAGTATGTATCACTGAAAGCAGACTTCTCTGAGTTTCCTCTCTGCTCATTCCTTCGCATAATACACACTCTATGGTGACGCTGAATTCATCCTAGTGGAGAGGGAAAGAGGTTATGCAGCCTGTGACATCTGAGGCTATGAGGTCTCCTATGTAAAAGTTTCACTTTTGCTTTGCAAGTATATTATACAGAAAGTGGAAATTAGATCTCATTCTACTAAGTAGAAAAAATTTAAATCCCATTTCTAAAAGGCATATTATAAATTATATATATATGCACAGTACAATACAATCAAGATTTTTATTCTTTGTTGGTCCCTATACCTGATTTTCATAAATGTGCATTTAACAACTTGGCAAAAGGAAAGGGGACTGAGAAATGGAGGAAAAGGGGCGGGAAGGAAGGGGAAGGAGATGAAAAAAGAATTAAGACGTGGTGCTTGCATTTACCACCTCCCAGTGAGGAACGCAATCATTATGTACTGCAAACATGTACTTCCAAAAAATAAAAATTGAAACAAATAAAATTTCCGAATTATCATGTCAACTTCAAGTCTGTAAACTATCTGATTATGTAATCTACAAAATGGACCAGGTTATTGCAAAATACACTCTGGTGCCGATGTTTCCCCTAACTTGATTCCATTCAACCAGGCAACTCATCTGTGAAATCTCATAAATTTCTACAAAAGACACTATTCATCCTTGGATAAAATACAGACAAGCAAAGAAACAAGTCACGGACAGTCAACCCTCCTATTGCTGTCTGGAAAACTAACTCAGTAGTTTTGATTGGGTGGGGAGGGAGGAAGAAAAGGAACATTTTCTGGTCTCAGCCAAGGCTCCCTCCATAAATGTGATACTCAAGGTCCTTCTTGGAGAATCATAGGAGCAGGAAACCACAGTGCTTAGGGAAGAATGATGTCTCAGGTGGAAAGGGAATGAAGTGTGAGCTTCACGCCCGCTCTCACTCTGTCTCCAGCTAGACAAGAGCCCACATGACTTTGGACTCTGTGAACCCGATCCCCCCTTCTCCTGATTCCTGTCCTCGTCATACTTGCCTGTAGGACTGGCTTTATGCTTAGCACTTTCTAGGCAGAGCGAGCTTACTGCTACCCTTAGCTCCTCCTACCACAGGATAACTCAGACCCCCTCTCGGCCTGCCCCAGTCCATCAGTGGGGCAGCTGTGACCCCTGCCAGAGAAGTTCTCACAGGCTTAGGGCCAAGGCTTCGTTTATTTCCTCACACTTACCAAGCTACCGCTGAAGGTTGAGAACGTGGTCTGTAGCGAAAGATTCCTTGGACTTGAAGCCCCAGTCTGCGCTTCCTAGCTGGAACAAGGCTTAACGTCTCTTTTCCTTGATTTCTTTGTTGGAAAACGGATATGATTAAATTACTCATTTCATAGGTTTGTTTGAGATAATGGCAACAAAGTCTTTGTAAATTGGGAGTGAGGGAGGGGTTAAAGGGAGGGCAGGGGAATGGGGAAAAAAATAAGAACCAAGATGGATTATGTAAAGGTGCAAATTTCCAACAATGAATGTTACTATATTGTATACTTGAAATGTTCCAACAAAATTAATACAAGTTAAATAAAGTAAAATGTTGGAAGCATTTTGGACATGCTTACGATGTAGGAACACTCAGTAAAGTTAGTAATTCCTTTCATAGGAAAAGCTATGAGCATGAAAGGGGACTTTATATCTAGAAACCAACTATAATTTTTTTTAAATTTGAGAGTGTTTTATTATTTCGCTTTGTTTTTTGGTAACAAGGATCAAACTCGGATTCTTGTGCTTGCGAGGCAGGCGGCAAAACCACTGAGCTAAATCCCCAGCCCTATGGAGAGTGTTTTAATAATGCTAGAGCACCGTTCCCAAGCTTGTGATCTCGACACGTTACACACTTAAAAATTCTGAAGAACCCAAAGAATCTGTTTTTGTGTTATATCTATTAACATTTACTTTATCCAAAGTAAACACTGTACTGACCAACTGAAATGTGCATTTAAAACAGCACTGATAACCTGATTGATATGAATGACATGTTATAAAAGTAATTCTTTTATAAAATAAAACTAACATAGCAATAAGGGTGACATTGCTTTACATTTTTTCATATCTCTGACTTCACGGTAGACAGGTGGATTCTCGTAATTTCTTTACATTCAATCTGTGGCAATGTTCCATCTTGTAGCCTTTGAAAAACAGTATGCATGTGAGAAAATTCATATGAAAAAAGCTTCAACCTTGCGGACAAAACTCAAAGAACTCTTGGGTCCACCGGTAACTATCATTTGGGAGCATGAAAGGGCTGCACAAAGCAGGTTTAAGTGTGGGGAGCAGGTTGCTCCCCTTCATTCTTTCCAATGCCTCACCATATCATAGCCACTCAGTTTGCTCAGTAAATGCAAGATGATCTCAGAAATAAGTGATATTGAGGAAAAGGCTTTGAAAAAAATAACATCATTCTAGCCGAGTATGGTGGCGCATGCCTGTAATCCCAGCACTCAGGAGGCTGAGGCAGGAGGATCGCTGTGAGTTCGAGAGCAGCCTGGGCTACATAGTGAGTTCCAGGTCAGTCTCAACTACATAGTGAGACCTTGTCTCAAAAAAAAAAAAAAAAAAGAAAAACCACCCAAAAATAAAATAAATAAGAAGGGGGGTTGTTCTCATTTTGCAAACCAGACCTAAAATGGGGAGAGCAGGGAATAAACAGACAACATGAATGACAGTAGCAGTAACATTTCAAGGAATGCAGACTGAGATAGAAAAAATATATTAGTTTACAATTATTTCTGGTATCAGTTATATAAGTGATGGGTAATCACTGTGAAATTATGGGTAGCATAGAATGATGATTCTTCTAGTTTTCACTGTTAAATAAATTCTTACAAATTAAGCCCCATCTCAAAATGGCTTGCTCATATATGTATATACTCAAATATATATATATATATATATATATGCTCATACATACATTTGCTCACATATGTTTGTTTCCCAGTTGAGCTTTCTATATGGCTTTCCTACTCAAACCTGTGCAAAACTCTTTGAATACACTAGATAGACAAATCTGGTGGATCTAATTTAACATAGAGTTTCATTGGAAATGGATAATACTACTTCCTTACCAGCTTCTTCTGGTCTATCAAACAGAAGCCCATTTTAGGAAAACATTTGTCATGTTTTCCTTTATTCCTATGAAAGAGGCAACGTTTTGATTATGGAAACCTACTAAACCAGGAACAAAAGTTCATGTCCTAATTGTACAGTTTTCTAGGCACATGAGCTTGATTCCACAATCTCTCTGAACTCTGATTCCTGCATTCCAAAGATGGGAGGTTGTATGAAACCCACAGAGCATACATGGGATTTCCTTCATCAAAGTTTTTGGATTGATTTCTCCTGAGGGTCCTACGGATCCCACCTCTAAGTTGGCATCCATCATTAGGGAGACTGTGTTTGTGCTTGTAAGAAGGGCACCTCAGGCACTGTGGTTCACCTGTCTCTTTCCCTACCACCTAGGGAAGTGCTTAGTTCATACAGGGTGTTTTTCAAGAATTGTGACACAAGATGCAGGAAAGGTATGCTCTTTTGCATTTCAGTAGAGTGGAAATTCCTAGCTCAATACAAACAAAAAAAACAAAATGATTTCTTTTTAATAGGAAAAGGTTAACATTCAAAAAAATGTCAAAATAATGCAATTCCAATCATGAGTAATAATTTTTTAAATATATGATTTTAAATCATTACACAGCTGTAAGAAAATTAACAATCATGACTTTCACTCCTGGTCTTTCCTTTCGAGTCCAGCCATGTGAATCTCGGGTCCTTGCCTTCACAGAAGGATGTTTCTCCATGTAGAAGGACGGGGCAAAGGAGCACCTACTAGAGCTCAGAGGGGAAGATATCACAAGATGGTTTCCATCACAGAAACCAGTGAGGGAGCCACAGGCCACGCATTGCATCATATCAACAAGGAAGCACTCACAGCAGCAGCAAAACACAAAGACGACGCTTATGGTGTGCTCTTCTCCTCCAGAAGAGAGGGTTTAGTGGCACTGGCGAGGTCTTCCAGTGCTCAGTCCAAGCACAGCACTTGAGAGCCCTTTAGGCGGACACAGCATAGTCCAGCAGAGACGGAGAACTTCTTAGAGTTTTTAATGACGACAAACAGCTGGCTGCAGCATGAGAGCCACAGGTTCGCCGCCAATGTAGGGGGTTGTGACCAGACTCACTAGTATGGCTCAGTTTCATGGACAAGCAGTTTTCTCTGTTTGTGTTAGCTTCTGACTACGACACATGAAGATCTGTCTGTGTCAGGGAAACAGCTCCCTTAATGATGGCCTGTCAACTTGAGGATATAAATCGGGTGAAATCTCTAGGGACTTCTACAAAAAGAAAAAATTAATCTTACCAGAAAAAAGAATTCCCTGTGCTTGCTCATAAGGTGGAGAATATCAACATCATGAAAGAATAGCACATTTAAAAAAATATAGACTCTACTTCTGTGCATCAAACGCTTGCTTGTTATTGCTGGTCACTCCCCTCCAAGAAGCCTGTGCCAGTCTCCCAGCTGCAAGTGAAATTTCTGCTCTCTTGGAACAGTATCTGGTTTTCTCTGGTGATGCTGCAGAGTTATCCCTTCCACTAGTCACTTGAACCTGTGTTTTCATTCTCCCCGTAGGCAGGAGCTGGCAACTGCTGTGACTATTGCTGCCTCCCCAGCATAACCCACTGCCTGCCAAACAGACATCTGGCAAGTAGTAACTAGTAAAAAAAAAAAAAAAAAAAAAATGGGGGGAATAAATGAATGAAGAAAGCATCAATCTAATATTTTAGAATCAAGCATCACTTTCTCATTTGAATAAATTCTATTCGACTCAGCTTTAGGAACTAATTTATTCAGACACCCTATGGCTCAGTAGATACAGTCAGGTCTGGAAGCTGGGAGATAATTCTTCCTGCTCATTTATGAAAGACCCTCAAGGAAAAATACCTCACTTTTCTCATCTTTCTGGGAAAAGCACAGCTGAAACAATCCAGAAAGTTTGTTTAGGTCCATTTTCTGAGACACACAGAGGAAGAGGGATTGTGCAGATTGGCACTGTGCGTTCATGTCCAGGACACAGCTGGACTCTGCTTCCAGACCCTAACTATGTGACCAGGAGTCAACAGTGGCTACCTGAGTGGAGGGATTGTCTGGGAAGAGGTGCGAGGGAATTGTGTTGCAAGACAGAAATATTCTCTGTCTTTATCTTGATGATGATTGCTGAGGTGCACATGGACGTAAAAATCCCTCCAGCTACACACCTAAGGGCTGTACATTTCACTGAATGTAACACTATACCTCAGAAAACAACAAGAGCCCCCAAAGCAATATTTTAATGAAATTACCTACTTCCTCATTCATTATTTTACTATTTGTATTCTTAGAGTTTGTAATTTTTTTCTGACTACAAAATAATTCATATTCAGGCTACATTCCAACATACCAGAAAGAAGCCTAGAAAACAAATGTACTTTAAAGTGCTATTCACCAGAGAGAAAACATTATTGAAATTTATTACAGCCAGGTTGTGTTTTATTTGAAAAAGCATCTCCCTCGAGAGTACGGCTGTGTTGCCTGTTCTCACCTGGTGCACAATCTCCGAGGATCAACAGGAGCCCTTGGAAAAGTTGCCAAGTTCTGCCATTTGAGACGAGACTGTCCCCTGCTTCTTCAGGTCTGCTTTGGGCTCTGGTTAAATTCTGGTTTTCTCCCTCTTTCAGCTACACCCCATCGATCTGGGCTTGTTTATCTACTAGGTGACCCCACCAGTCTGCCTTCCATCCCATACCCACCCCCATGAACTGACTTTAGGAAAGTATTAAAATGTTACTGGCTCTTCCATTGAAGATCTTAAAACATATTCATGTCACTGCTCTGTTTCACAGATTTCTCACTAAGCACAATGATGACCTGAATATGAGAAGCCAACTGAGGGGGCCAACAAAGGCTCAGGGAGCTGAAAAATCAAGGTCCTCCCACTTCTTCCTGATGACGAGATATAGCAAGGTGTTAAGTCTCACACTACCACACATATGAGCAGAAGGTAAGCACTTTGTTTTGCTTCTCTTTATGTCTCATGTATTAGGTAGAGAGGTAAGGAGGACAAATATCAATTTTTTTGCTTCAGCTCAAAACTTTCTCATCTCTTCCTCTTCCCTTCTCTTCTCTCCCTATACCACTTGATTCTGAAGCCATACGTGGAACAAAGTAAGGTAGGTTAGAGACTGGAGCATCTGCATGTGCCAGAAAGCTAAGGAAGTACTCAAAGATCTACCAAGTCATAACAGAAGGACACAGAACACCCAAAGCAATGATAGCAACCCACTGAGATTACAACTGAGACTACAACCCACTGAGAAAATGCGGAAACTAAGTCAATTGTTGACTGAACTGGAAGTATGCAAAAGAAACAGATTGCATCCCCACAAAATGTCTATTAGTGAAAAGGAGAAAAAGAGAAACTTTACAATGAATATGTCTGGTGGACTTTAATCAAGTGAGCAAAGTGGACTTCAAAAGTAAAAGACCAAATTGAAAATCATATGCCACCAGGTTACATACAAACAAAAAGCACACAGCATCGCTTATGTGGTGTTCCTGCCACGGATGAACAACTTACATCAAATTGTGAGGAAACATCAGAAAACCTAAATGGAGGGACATTCTACAAAATAACTAGGGCGTCATCTTCCAAAGACTCGGGGCCATGGAGGTATGCTAAACAGAACAGAAACAATTAAAGTGACACACACTGTGTGATTGTGAACTGCATGATTACAAAGGACATTATTTTGACAATTGGTGAAATTTCAGTGGAGCTAGAGGCTGAGATGGTGGCAATTCACGAATGCTAATTTCCTGTTTTTAATTGTTATAGCATAAGGAAGAATTGTCTTAATTTTTGGAAAGATGACACATTAAATTATTCTGGGGTCAAAGAGGTACCACCATTGTAGCAAATTATTCCCAAATGGTTCTGAGGGTGTATGTTTTTTATACCGTACATGCAACTCTTCCACAAGTTTGAGATTATTTCAAAACTTAAAAACTTCTACTCTAAGGCAATGTTTTAAATAGTCCCTTTGGGTAATGCTCTACTTTAAGGCAAAAATACCCTACTTGACTCTCTTCCTTCTGCTTCCTTTCCTAAGATGTTTGGAGAATTTGCAATGCTTGTGCATGTGGAAGGAAGGAGATTATGTAATGTCATGATTTTGAGGAAAGCAGGAGAATTATCAGATCCATTTTGGTTTCTTGAGCCATCTGTTGGTGTTACCGAACCAGGCCCAGCTTGCCTGCCACCCCAAAAGCCAATCATGGAAGCAGCAAGTTTTATAAAAGAGAACGAGTCTATCGGCCAGGTAGCCAACTGTGGAGGTAGGACACCCGTGTCTCAAATCTGTCTCCCAGAGACTAGGGGTGGGGTTATCTATGGGAGAAAGGAGCAGGGTGCAAGGTGATTGGAGGTGAAGTAACCAGTGCTCTGTATATGCATACTCACCACCTTCCTAGTTTTTTATGAGATAAAATTGATGGCTTTAGTAAGATCCGGGATAGAGTTTTTGGCTCTCTGGTGTAAAATACTCACCCCCTGGACACTTACATGGGCCCAAGAAAAGGTCACTGGTTTCCACAGAAACAGCCTGCGAGTCTCTGAACAGTAACCTAGACAATCGCAGTCATTGTAACCCACACGTCACAGATGATGTCATCTACCGCGATGCTAGCGGGAGACTAATAAAATATCGCTGCATTCCAGGACTTCAAGGCCATTCCTCTGCCTTCCTATTGCTGCCACGCTAAGGCTGTACCTATAAAAGAGACACTCCAGGCTTGTTTGCTAGGCCTTTTGCCTTGACGCAGAGCTCGGTTTTCTCTCCCGTGCACATAAATTGAACACTGGCCGAAAAGATGGAAAGCAGCACTCACGCCTGGTGTCCCATGCCTGTAACCTCAGCTCTCTGGGAAGTTGAGGCAGGAGATTCACAAGTCCAACTCTCGTCTGGGCAGCTGAGCAACTTAGCAAGAACCAGGCACAAAATTTTAAAAATAAATAAGGATGGCACTGGAAATGTAGCTTAATGTGATGGCCCTGGGTTCAATCCTTAGTATCGCCAAAAAATGGTGGAAGGCAAAGACCAGAAGACCTGATTATCTTTTATAATGTTTATTGTATAACTTTCTTGTTCCGGTGTGCAAAATTTTCTTTCAGTGGGACTTACAGAAATCAGTTGTGCTCTTAAAGTACAGAGACCAGTTTCAGGAAGGGATGAAGCACAACACCTGTCTCTGTTTTGTCACCAAACCATCTACCTTCTGCAAGCTGGTTAACTGCCAAAATTTGGCTTTCGTACTGGCTAAAGGGGAGTGAAAATAGAAATTTACAGATAATTTTTAGACTTTCTTATTAAAAATTATAATTGACAAGTAGAAATAGAAATGATGCAACATCATTCAGCTGAAAATAAAAACAAAGTTAGGCAATAAGAGGCTAAGGTCTAATAAGTATTTTGACTCTAGACAATTCAGTATCTGAGCCTTAGATTCATGTATGGCAGGTTTAAGTGATAGTATCTATCTGTATCTGTAATGATACAATAACACAAAGAGATTTAAGTGACACTTGACTTTAAAATTTATTTAGTAGCCATAGAAATTTTATTTCATTAAGTTTAGTAGATTTTTTTAATACTATCTGTAGAATTTATACAAGGGAAAATTTATCTGTTAAGGACAATTAAAAGCAAGTTCATGCAATACTTGTTTTTAATAAAAACTAAAGCCCCTGGGATAAACTTGGTCTCTTAATGAAATCTACTATAGATCGAGGAGTGTAAGAATATTGTTGTATTGGTCAGGTTTTCTGCTTCTGGACAAAATACCTGCTGTGCACAGTTTAAAAAGAGAAGTGGTTTGCTGTGGCTCATGGTTTCAGAGATTTCAGTCCATGGTCAGCTGGCTGTAAGGCAGAAATGGCATGGCTGACAGGCATGGCAGAGGAAGGCTGCTTCCCCCTTAGGGGCTGGAAGCAGTGAACCATGGAGAGATATCAGCTCCAAAGTCACATCCCCAGTGCTGCACCCCTAGCTGAGCCCCACCTCCAGGCAGCACACTCAGCTATCAACAGCAGTGGATTAGCCCGCTGATTAGTACAGTGCCCCATGATCCTGTCACCTCTCCAGGAGTCTCTTAATCCAGTCAAGTTAACCATTAAGATTAATTGGCACAGTTATTCCAACTGAGTGTTTAATGCCTGATTTAATTGCAGATGGCTTATGGAAGCAAGGAGGAAATTTTTCAGTAGCGGTGCACACGGGAAGGGGAGAGAGCAGCGAAAGTACCCCCACTCTGAGAATTTTAAAGCAACGTTAAAACCAGCCAGAAGCTTATCTGCTCCTTTACGACTATGCGCTGGTACTTGTAGAGTAAGTCAGTGATAAACACATTTCTGTTTATGAAGGCCACAACTCTGACCCTCCCAGGAGTGCTAGGCACTGGAGTAGGTTTCCAACAAACCCAAGAAAATACCCAAAGTCAGCTTTTGTGAGAGATAAGATTTTCTAAGGCTAAAAACCAGGTGCCATCAGGGACACTCAGGGTTCATTGTAACTTACTAATAAGGGAGGGTCCACAAGAAGGGAGAATGGGTACAACGGTTCTCCCTGATCAAAATCCCATGGGATGTGCATTCAGTCAACAGCACCTCTCAGGAAAACCCGTGAGATACATGTCAGTCAGCGGTGTCACCCAGCAGTTTACTGGCAGCAGGTTAGATGCGTCACTCAGCAGCAGTTCTGCCCTGGATTTCTCCAAGGAGGGGGGTTATAGATGAACCTATGTGGAAGCGACATCATTAGCTCTCTTGGTATGGCCAGCATTCCAAAGAATGGCTGAGTCAGTATATGGGATGGAAGGCAGCTCCTGCTGATAATGCTAATCCCTAGGTCTCAGCGTCCTTCAGGTAGCGTGTAACTGGACATTGCAGTCCCTGTCCGTGCCGAGTGTGGACCCTTGACGTGGTCAGTCTTAGGAAAAGAAAAGAGGTGTTCCAGGGACCTGGTGCCAAATGTCCTAGTGCTTTCTCAGTGACATACAGCTTGTCACAATATCAGAAAGTCATCCAGTCTCCAGGATCCAACACTGCTTTGCACCCACACACCCCATTAAGCAGTACCTGGCCTAACACCCAGATACTCTTAAAAGATTTCTGACAGAAGATGTTCTGTGAAACTTGGTAGTCTGCATACTAGCTTGTAGCAGAATGTGGAAAGATAAATTTAAGGCAGGCAAATGTCTCCCGAAGATATGAAATATGGCTTTGATTGAGTACAAAATTATATGAAGCTCTTTTTATGTGGGTGACCATAGTTATCTATGACTTGACTTTGCTTCACATTTTGATTTTGAAATATTTTCTTTCATTGCTTCTCACTAAGGAACCTATTTTTCTTGACTCCCCACAGTTAAAACAGCTAATGAATCATTTATAACTTGTTATTAACAGCCAAGTTCTAATTTTTATATCTAGATATAATTTCTGTGTCTTTTTTAGTCACAGTGTAATAGAAATTTTCACTGCTCTGGGGTTTCTTTTAAATCCTCAGAATCTGAAATATTCAAGAACAGACTTTTCACAGAACTGAAAATTTTATTATAAGTAACAATTAATAACTAGATATTTTTTAAAGCACTTGTTGAAAGGAATAGTATACATTGGCAAACTTATTTGTTGTTTTTATTTTAGGTATCATATTTTTAGGTTTGAGAACTTGCTCACTAATTATGTCCATCTTTTAAATCAATAACTATACAGATAAAAACTATTTTAAACTCTTATTTGCTAACTCTAGGACTTTAGTCATTTCAGAGTTTATTTCTATTAACTCCTACCACCCACTATTCTCTTCTAGGAGATCCTGTCTTTTGGCTTTTATTATTTTAAGATCAATATTGAGTAATATTTTTATGGTGTCCTGGATATTCAAAAGTTTTTTGTTGTTGTTGTTGTTGTTGTTTTTAAGATTCTGGCTATTTTTCTTACTGGAAGCTGTGTTAAATTAGTTATGGTAGGGAGCAATGTAGTGGCTGTAGGCTGGATCCCTTTGGGGCTTGTTTTAAAGAACTGCAAGGTGGGGTCAGGTATAGTACTGATTACAGAGTTAGAGTCTTTCTAGGCTTCCAGTAGGAAGCCTTTTATGTTTAGGAGGTCTCCTCACTCTGGTCTTTGTAGCTTCTCACTGATGTGGCTCCCAAAACCTCCCTGGAGGAGTTTGCTTAACCAGCCTCAGACTAACCCAGTAGCTCTTTTCTCCAGGCCTCTCTGTCTCTGCTCTACGCATAACATTGTATTTAGCCAAAGACAACAAGACTTCTAGGTAGATTTCTGAAGCTCCCTCTCTGTGCAATCCTACTTTTCTGGGACCCTGCTCCCCTCGTTCAGGCTGCCTCAGCACCCCAGATTGAGCTCTATGCTCCTCAGCAGAAGGAAGCTGTTCTGTTTGGGCACCCACTTCCTGCGCCCATCAGACAGGTCTTCCAGCCAAAGCCCCTCATCTTGGGGTTCACTGAATATGCTTGCTTCCCCCTGAGGAATCAATCATGTCTGTTGCTCAATATTTTAGAGTTGACAAGAGTTACTTTATATATCTATTTTTAAAATTTGTTTAAAGTATAGTTCTAGCCTTTTCAATACGAGAAACTCAAAACTTCCACTTTTACTCCACTGATTTTAATGAACTGATAAATTTAAAAATACTTCTTATTGATCTTTTAAGAATTGTTTTCAGAAGCATTGTATTTAAAAAATGTGTTCCATGGAAAAGTACAATAGGTCTGTGATAAAGTAGCTTGGAGAATACATTTTTCTTGACAGCAAGACACCATAAAGCCTGACAGAGCTAAAGGGGTTGCCTATTTTCAAGGGACTACCTTCTCTGTGGTTTGCAAATCTCTACCACAAGATCCATTTTTAACAACTTCTCTTGTGGAATTAGTAAAAAGTGGACCGCTTTTTGGGAAATGGTACTCAGTGATTGCTATGTATAACTTTTATTAAAAATTTATATGCCTAATTAAAAAGCAGGCTTGGTTACAATTATCTTTTAAATTAATTTTAGATGGGCAGTAAGCTGAGCAGCTCCTTTTTCTAATACTTTTCCACTCAAAATTATTACAGAAAATTCTTCAGAAGTATAGGAAGGTTTTTATGTACATACACATAGATTCTCAGTGGTAAGTTTACAGGGGGGTCCATTCAAGATTAGTTTTAAAAGGAGAAGTGCAATTTTATATTTTGAAAACATATATCTATTTTGACATTGTTTTCCCAATGAAAAACACATTTTAGGCACTGTAAAAGTGAGCAGTTTTCATTCTGTGGAGTTATCATCTCATTACTGTGCTTGACAAATGACAGGTCACCAAAGACGAGGGAATGGCGTGCCTTTTGCATCAGTGGCAACAGCTGGATTTCTTTTTCATCATGAATAATTAAGTTATTTCAAGTGTTTCTTGCAGAGCAACTCTCCTCCAACACAAGCACACAAAGATCTCGGTAGAGCTGAGTGAAGGGGTAGATCTGACTGCTTTGCTGTCATGTGTCTAAGAATTATTTATAAACAGCAGAAAGGCAGCAGACAGCAGGACATTTGACTGAGAGTCAGGACTCGGACACCACTTGGTTTTTCAATTACCCTCTGCCAAACAGCTCTTTACTCCAAACCTCAGTTTCTTAAGTAGGAAAATGAGTTGTTTGGATTGGATGATATTAGAGTTTCCTTCCAGCCAGCTCTTCTGTTCTATAAATCTTGTTGAAAACACTACCTTGAGTACAAAGTGGTAAGACTGTCATTTCTATAAAACATTGCCTCTCTGGCTGGAAGTAGGACAGGAATGTTCTAAAACAAACAAACCAAAAAAAAAAAAAAAAAAAAAAAAAAAAAAAAGCGAAAAAAAAT
>NW_022900924.1:45939434-45944901 GCF_012274545.1 Fukomys damarensis | reverse complement strand
AAAAAAAAAAAAAAAAAAAAAAAAAAAAAAAAAAAGGAAAATATGGCTGTCAAGAAATTTGTAGTTTCATTTTAGCCTTATACCTGTAAACAGAAAAGAACTCTTACTTTTCAAGTTTGGCCTTCAGGGCTTAAATAATTCCCCTAATCACAATTTGTCATCTGTCAAAACCCCCCATTTTAGATCTTGCCAAGTGACAGAGGTGATGGCTTTTCTCTTGCAACTTTATTTTGACTTAGCTTCCTACTGATATCAAACGATTATATGGCAGGAGAGAGACTTTTCCCCAAAAAGACACAATGAGATTTTGCAGAGAACCAGAACAAAAGGTTTCTGAATCCCTAAATGAAACCAAGAGGGGGAAAAAAATCTGATCTCAGTTGCTAACAAAGGCACAGAAAGAAAAAAAATCCAGTTGCTATGTTACTTTTCCACAAGCCAAGCTCAGCACAAAGTAAAAAAGGATTTCCTGATACAGCTCTCCATTATCTCCAATTGTGTTATTGGTTTAGATTACAGCAGACAGGAAGAATCAAAGATCAAAGTTGTTGTTTTCCCTGGAGCCTCAGATGCACCCCTACTGTGTCTCTCTCTATGCGAACATTATATATGGACACGAGCAGGTCCTGTTCCTGTCCTGCCTGGGGGCCAGGCGAGAGCCTGCGGTCCGCTCAGGTGAACCTGGAGTGGTATTCTCCTGGGCAAGGGGTTTACCTAGCGCTGAGAAGCAGAAGGTGGCCCAGGAGGCAACTGGGCCCTGGGGTGTGGGCAGGAGGGCCAGGCCTGAGGGATGAGGAGGCTTGAGATCTAAATCAAGGAAGATGAAAACCGGATGAAAATGTGGGACGTGGGGCATGTCTGACTGAGCAGTTAAGGAAGGAAACCACGAGGAAGGTGTGTGGATCAGGTGTCCAGTTTTCTCGATATCCACGGCTTACTGGGCGTGGGGCTTAGGTGGAATCCACCCTCCACTCCTTCCCATCCTCACACTTAGCCCTCACTCTGACAAGGGGAGACAGGTATGTTTTCCCCTAGCTGGAAGTTTGGCTTCAGCTTTCTCATTTTGAAATCTTCAACAGCGGAGTTGCTAAGCACACAGATGTTGGCAAAGCTGCCACTTACTATCGATATGATCTGGGGCAAGATGCTGAATTCCTCCAAACTTCAGTTTTCTCCTCTGTGCAGCGAGGAAAATAAATTTAATAAAAGTGAGCTAGGTGAGGCTAATCACCTTCGCCTAGAGGTGGTCATGAGTATTTAATGGATGAAGATGAGTAAAGCAATTAGTACTTGGTCCATCAAAATGAAATGTTAGGAGTACTATGATTACGTTCTCCTCTTGTCTATTTCTCCTTGTCCCCACTCCAGATCTTAGTAGCTACTGGAAAATAAGCTCCATGAAGGTATTTGTCATATCCTTGGGTTTCACTATTACAGCTCCTCCTCATAGAGAGCCTGCTGTAAGTTAGCTCTTTGTAAATATTTGTTGCATGAATACATGAATATATAGATAAAAGAAAAGGCAGAGCAGAGCTCCTGGACAGCCTGCTAAGTACTGACGAGGCAGTGTTATGCAGTCACCAAAGCACCAAGACACCCCAGTGTGCAAGACTGACCCCCCTTGGTTTGGCCTAGGCCTCTGACACATATTCTAGCATTCATCTGGTATGGTTCTGCCTATACAGGCAAACGGATTTTCTTTTCATCACTGTTTCCAGCACTTTGGCCCAAGTCTCTTTTATATGTGTTTGGGAGTGTAACATGTGTCCCTTTTTAGTATTTTCACACAAACATTTTTAAATGCATGGTGCTGGGCCAATAGAGTGGTAATTTCAGTTTGTCCTATCTCATATTATTCTCCAAAGAGAGCAATCACAGCAGGCATTTCACTTCCTCTGCTCTTCTACAGAAGATAATATGTGTGCACAAACAAATCATTATCCCAACACAAATTTTCCACACTGAGTTCAAACTCTCAAATTCTCTCCCCCCCACCCCGATTTCCTCAAAATCCTCAGTCTTTCCCATGGAATGCCTGCCACATTTTCAGATATCTCAGGGACTTCATTTTAAATGCAAGGAAAAGAGCAAAAATATGGGAAAGTTGAAGGAGGCACATCAGAGGTGATGCAAACAGCAGGCTCAGGAGTGGACGAGTGCGCTGGAGGAAGAAGAGGCAGCTGTTGGAGAGGAGTCGTGGAGGTGGAGGAGGTGGGCAGCAGGCAGCTAGTCACCGTCATGTTCCTGCAACATGCTGCCCATATTCCTTATTATAGCGTGCGCCACTTGTTATGAATTTTTTTAAAAAGTTGCTCCCTACCATTACATCCTATACTCAGTGATGACAAGAACTTGTTTTATTCTAAGAGTCGGACAAAACTTTTAATGCACAGTAAATGTTTAAGATTTTTGAATGGAGGATTAAATATGGTGTTGGGTGGACGGGTAGATGAATGGATGACTGGAGCACAAAAATGGGACGGAAGAGCAGAGGCTATTAAATAGGAGCTGTCAATGTATCTAATCTCCTAGGAATCTTCTAGGACTGAGCCCAGATACAGGGTCTGCTGCGGTTCTTGGGCTAAGGAAGTCCTTCCCTGAGGAGGAGAGGATGGGAGAGGCATACCCACTTTGATCAGAAGGGTGAGTTTAGAGTGATAGGCATAGAACACTATATCACCAACTGGGAGGCAAAGTCAATACCTAAATTTAGGGCTGGAGAGAGAGGCTTGAATGAAAGCACACAACAGGCAAAAGTAGATCTCTATATACACTCTCACCATGTTGGTCCATGACTAGTGCTCTGTCCCCAGAGTGATTAGCACAGAAGGATAGTGTGTAAGTCTGCATGATGAGCGCTCCCTCAGGCGGTGGTTGGGTGTGGGCCCTTGATTGGTTGGTTTACTCTTGAAAAGCATGTCCTTGGGGAAGCTGTTTACAGACTCTAAAACTGGCCAACCTCAGGAGCTACACGTCCTCCAGAGTCACCAACGGTCCAAATTTCAAAATGCAGAACATCAAGCAACATAGTTATTTCAAGAGAGGACAGAGAAAGTTATAGAGACCGACAACACAAGCAAAAGTACTTTGGTTTCTGTGTCTGAGGATCTTCCAGGATGTGCTCAGACCTACAGGGTCCCTTCCCTTAATGCTCTTACATTAGAATTGGAGATATGCATGAGGTATTTGCAAGACTAAAAATGCAGTAGAAATAATGTGTGTGACCAACCATGTACCAAGGGCTGGTACCTGGAGTAGAAGGATGTGTGGCTAGGGGTATATGAGGTTTGAAGAACTCAGAGCAGACCCCTCTAGAACAGATGGAGTCAAGGGCAATCTTGAGTGATGCCCTCAATATCAGAGATATCCACACCAACCCTGACTTCTAAATGAATAAGAGATGCTCAGCACAGAAAGGACCGACCAGAAGTCTTGCCTGGTTCTAATTCTAAAAGGAGTGAACCAAGTGATCCAGAGACTGCTCCAGCAATTTGAAAAGTGAACCATTTAAAAAAATCACTACTTCTGAGGTTATTAATCTAAAGGTCTCTATCTTGCGAGCTTGCTTTCATGCTGCTCAGTCTAATTTGTTATGGTAGATAGACATGACTGTTGATCATATTGATTTTCTGACAATGAATTTTCCTGGGCAGAATTGGACTACATTTCCCAGCCTCCTTTGTGGTAAATATGGACAGATAACTGAATCAGTAAAATGGAAGCACAGGTGAGGGCACCCTTTCCAGGCTAGGGCTCTTAAGAGAAATCCCTCCTCCATATTCTTTCTTCTATGTTACACTGAAAGGCAATCCTCAGCATGATCTCGTAAATCACAGACTGAAGATGGAAAGGCATTGTCAGCATGTGTAGCTGGATGATGGGGTGGAGGAGACCTGAGACTAGGAACATCTACTTGGAATTGTTTTGTGAAGAACAAAGAAATTATCATAGCTTGAAGTCATTCTTTATGTTGTCTCTTTGTTATCATGACCCTAACTAATGTAAGGGTAAATGAAATTGATTTTCTCAATGCACAAAAGACAAATAAATCATTTCCCCCCCTTTTTTTTTCTTAGACTATTTCCTTGGAACCATAATAAAATTGACTTTTTGACTTTTTATTCTTAATTTGTGGAATACAGATAAATCTTTCTGGAGGTTACTCCAGTCTCTATTTTTTTTTTTTTTTTTTTTTTTTTACCAGGGATCAAATTCAGGACCTTGTGCTTGCAAGGCAGGCATGATGCCACTAAGCTAAATCCCTGGCCCCAGTCTCTAATTCTTATAATACACAGATACCTCCAATTTCATAAGTCAAATAATATCTATTTATGTAAAATTGGCTCAGAAATACCTCGAGAGATGAATGGAGACTGTTGCAAGCTTTAGGCCCTTTGTCTTGAGGTGATAAGGGACATTTTAATTGCTCTTTCTACTACTTTGCTCTATAAATTTGTGTGAGATTCTGTTCAGACTTTGTTATCACTTTTCTACTATTGTATATACCTGTAAATCTAACAATACTTACCCAATAAAAGAGTTTTCTCTCTCTGTCTTTTTATATTGATATGAAATAGTCTTTTTGTTTCCGTAATTGCTTTATTTCGCCAACAACAAGTCAAAAACTAAGTGCAGTATAAGGCTTTGCAGTAACAAAAACTTAAAATATGTGGCTCTGGCTTAATAGTCAAACAACTGATGGTGAAGAAACATATGCAGAAATGGGAAAGATGACAACCTTTGTTATATACAGTAGCAAAATATTTGGTGATATAGTCATCTTCAATAACTTGAGAGGAAGTACAAGTGCTTTCTAAATCTGTGGCTATAGAGAGTAGATAAGAAAAAGCCAGTATGTCTGAGTGTGCATTGGTGTGCTCATGTATTTAGGCAGATATTATACAGAAGAAATAAGTACTCACAAGGGTTGATGGTTTGGAAGAAGAAATAAAGTGTGATAGGAATCTAGAAACTTATATCTGAAAATCCAGCTGCAAGTAGACTCCAAACAGCAACAAATAAAAAGACTTTGAGCAAAAAAGTTCTATGAGGACTCATTAATTTAAAGAAATTGTGTTGTAGAATAGATCAAAGTCAAGTTGCTTCCTCAATGCCCAAGCTGATTGTTTTAGGTATGCTTCAATATACTAAGCTAAGAGTTCAGTACAAGGGCAGGAGAGCAAAAAATGACAACATTCTTCAGCACTAGCTTGGTAAAGAATTTTGAGTATGTCAGTTGCCATGTGGAATTCACCAGGAGCAAATAGATCAGGCGTGCACTTTGTCTTTTGAGAGATATGCATTGCTAAGAAGAAAAAATAAGCCTGGCCTTAAAAAGTCATGTCTGGAGCTGCCTGCCTGCCTGCCTGCGATCACCCGGCGGCATGCGCGCGAGCTCCCGGCCTGCGCGACAACAGACCCAGGAAGGAAGGTAGCCGCGCGGGTGCCCTTGAAACACCCACACGAC
>NW_022900924.1:45907876-45934499 GCF_012274545.1 Fukomys damarensis | reverse complement strand
GTGTGGGGGGAAAAAATGAGAATCAAGACTTGCCATATAAAGGTACATGATCCCAACAATGAATGTAACTGTACTGTATCCCTAAAATGTACCAATAAACTCAATAGAATTAAAAAAAAAAAGTCATGGCTGTAAAACGATCTTGAGCTATGTAACTGTACTGTATCCCTAAAATGTACCAATAAACTCAATAAAATTAAAAAAAAAAAGTCATGTCTGTAAAACCTGATCTTGAGCCTCCAATCTCCTAGCTGGCAAGGGTAGGAGTTATAGAAAATAGTATGATAGAGAATTATTTTCCAAAAAAAAAACAAGTTCAAGCATTACTAAGATTTTCCTCTACTATAGAGCAAGAGTCTTCAAAACACCCACCCACTGGTTTTTCATTCTTGTCAGGGACCTTAGTTTTCCATACCTGTCCTCAACAAGGTATCCTGTCTTGGTTGGCTGGGGTAGGAGGCAGGGTGACAGAAAAGTGTCCTCCTATGCAATAGAGTCTCCATATGCTCCATATTCCACATCTTCAGATTCAACAAACATGGAGCAAAAATACTTCTTAAAAGCATTTTCATCTGTAGAAACTATGTACATACATTTTCTCATCGTTATCCCGAAACAATAGCATTTGTAGTGTTATAGATAATCTAGAGATGATCTAAAGTCCTAGTGGAGGATGTGCACAGGTTATATGTAAATCCTAAACCATGCTGTGTATGGGACTTGCACATCCAAGGCTATTGGTATCCTTGGGAGCAGGGATGGATACTAGAAGCAGTCTCTTGTTAATACCAAGGAACACCTCTATCACCAAACTCCAAGTTGCTGCAGCCAGACTGGACGGAAATGACCACAGACACCAAGAGACCCTGGTCTTGGAGATGTTGAGGAAACCAAATAAAATTTCGAAGGGCCAGGGATTTAGCTCAGTGGTTCTGCCTCCTGCTCTGCAAGCACAAGGATCCAAGTTCGATCCCTGGTACCAAACGGGGAAAAAAAATTCCAAATAAAATTTCAAGTTGTCTCTCATTCAGAGGAATGTGACTGAAACTTTGCAGAAGAGAGGAATAGAGATGTTAGGGCCCGTTGCTTTATATCATACTGAAGTATATTCAGTTCATCTTTTTGTCATCTTCAGAAAACAGAACATTTTTCAAGAATTTCAGTAATTCATCTTTTTTCCAGGCGGGGGTATGCTTTAAGGCAGGAACCAATATTGAAATATAGCTGGGCTAAACCCGTATCTCCTTTATTTGGCTAGATAAGCTTAGCATGGGAAAGACATACTTCTGAAATGACCAATATGCTTTCATATCTTACAGTTAGGACTCTGAATCCAGAGTTATTTATTTATGTATTTATTTATTATGTATTTATGTAGTTATTTATTTATGTATGTATTTCCTCCACCATCCTTCCATGAAGGAGTCCAGTTCACTCAGTATGTACTTGATTATCATAGTGACTTATTTTTAAGCTCTAGGACGTTTATGTCATCAGCTGTGAGGCCGAAGAAAACTACAGTGTCCTCACGGAAAAAGTACGCTTTGCTCCTTACGTTATGGGAGCGGGGTGGCTCACAGTAGCACTGGCTTGATCACAACTTGCACCTGGCAGTCGATCATCCTCTTCTGGAGACTGCATCTCATTAGGCATCAGTACAGAAATGAACTCTTGCCAAGTAGAAATAGGGGCAGAAAATGCAATTCTGGTCCCTGACAGTGATTGAACGTAGATTATGCCAAATCTTTGCCTGGTGTCCCTGGATGCGAAACATACACAGAAAAGTCGCAGGATGAGTGGCTCAAGCTTCCTTCAGAGCAAAGCTGCCACACTTTGATTTTCATTGCATACTTTATCCATAACATGCACACAAAGCCAAAGCTCTGTGTTTTCTGGATAAACGTGTGATACAATATGAGAGAACTCGAAAGTTCAGTGTTAAAGAACTGGTCCACGGGCTGGAGGTGAATCCTGTCGGGCTTGAAGGCCTAGGTTCAATCCTCAGCAGTGAAAACAAAACAAAAACTAAATCTCTAGTTCTAATTTTGTAAAGGGAGAACACTTAGCATATTGAACCACCTCCCCTGCCCCTTACTCCCTCACCTGCACATCTTATTTTGCTCCTTCCCTAAGTGTACTTTAAGGCCCAGGCCTAGCTTAAATCGATCCTTTCTGGAATTACAAAAATCACAGCATATCAGCACAAGAAACCCTATGAGAAATTTTGCCTTCTGCCTTGTTTTAAAGACTAGAAAAATGAAGCTAAAGAAGGGTGAAGTAATTCTTTTTCAGGTTCCAGTAGTAAGCTGTAGATTTGGGATCCTATCTCCTGATCTGTAGTTTTTTCTCTTATTTATAGTCCCCTTTCCATTTCCATCCAGACCCCTGAATGCTGGCAGACACTTTATCACCAGAATCCAGCAGGTATTAAACAACATTTGCAAATTTTAATGCTTCTGAAAAGACACATAACAGGCTGCCTTGACGCTGTATTTGAAATGAAATAGATAATGGCCCTTGGATTTTTTTCTAATAAATTACATCTTTTGTACGCACAGATCTCCTTCAAAGATTTGTTGTTTGATAATCTGCAGTGAGATGTATTGGACTGTCAAAAGAAAATCTTATCCTGGGGAGACGTATGCTAGCAATCAGAGAGCTGCACCTAAACAACATTGTGAAGACTGTTACCGTAAATAATTATTCAATTAATTTGTCAATTAGTTATTTACTCATTTCATTATGTCTAATTTTGTTCCTGCAAGACACTCTGCTAAGGTTCACAGGGAGCAAAGCTAAATGTCTAACCCCAAGGAGCTAGTCCTAGACTCCAAAGAAGAAGTAAGGGATAGACATTAAGTAGGATATTTTGATTCAACAGTCAGGGGTGCAAAATTCAAATGAATTTGGAGAAGCAAAATGCTAAGTGACACATTTTCTCTGTGTCCATTTGGTAAAACTGCTCTACTGAGGTGTGGCGAATGTAGAACAGACCAGATATTTTAAAGGGAAAATGTGATAAAACATTCTGTGTGCATTGGGTGAGTGGATACCAAGGCTTGACCCCAGAGCCTTTTCACTGAGCTGTATTCCTAACCCCCCTCCTTTTTTTTAAATTTTGAGATGGTCTCACTAAGACACTGAGCTGTCCAGGCTGGGTTCAAACGTAACTCTCCCAGAGTTCTGAGATTATAGGTGTGCACAATTGCACTTGGTTTATAAATTTTGATATCCATAGATACCCAGGAAGCCATCACCACAGTAAAGACGAATATGTTCACCAACCCACAAAAGTGGATAGTGCCTTTAGTAAACCCTCCCTCTACCCCTGCTAGAACCAACTCCCTGGTCCCCAAGAAAACATTGATCTGGGAGTGGTGGCTCCCCAGCGCCCCCTAGTTTAGGCTGCAGTACTGGTGTCGGTTGGTACGGAGTTCCGGCTCCAAGTTACACCACTGGAGGAACTGCTGGGGCTCAGGCTGATGGAGGGGATGATTTCCAACTGACACTTGATTAGGAAAGCATAAAACAGACTTGAGGACAAGATGCAATAATGATTTCTCTTTTTTACTTCTTAAACATCCGGGAAAGGGGTTAGAGTCATTGGTATTTGACAGAATAGATGAGACTCCATCTACAGCCACTGGCTGCTGGAGGCTGAGTCATTCAGGTAACAGACACACATATCTACAAATCCAGGTATACTTTTAAAAGGCTGTAAGAGATGGATAATGATGGGAAACATGTGTTGAGAAACTTAAAGATGTGGAAGACAGTATCCTAAGTGCTTTGAATGGATGAATTCATTTAGGCTCATAACACAGGGTGTTTTAGATCATGAGTTGCAAAGCTCATGTTGAAAAGCTAGTGCCCTCATTGAAAATGCATGTTTTTCCTAATCTATGGCTCTACAGCAACACAGAGGTACATTTTCTTGATTATAGCTGTACCTTGACCTATTGTCAAAATCATAATCTCCGCTTTGCAGGTAAAGAATCAGGCTCACTGCACCTGGGTACTGTGCCCAAGGTGACACTGCTGGAAAGTGCAGAGCCGTGACCAGAAGCGAGGCAGTCTGGCTCCAGAGCACATGCTCTTAACTATCCTGGGCTATTAATTCTGGAGAGAAACAGAATATTTCCAGATTCAGACAAAAATCACATTATTTTTTATTGAGGGAATAGGAAGGGCTCTGTGTAAGACATAATATTTTAAGATGTGTCTTTGCAGAATTCTGAGAGCAGACTTGCAGGTTTGCAAGGGCTAGGAAAGTATAAAGGATATTTCTAATTGATTAGCAATTACGCTGATGATTTTGAATACATCTCTATTCACTCTAAATTTGACCACGATCACAATAGAGGCAGTTTATACCTAACATAGCCGGACTGACTTACTAAATGTTATGTATGTGTTCCATTATGACACACATATTTGAGTGTTACTTCCCTGTCTTCTGGGTTTGGAGCCATAATTTCTTTCAATATTGTACTATAAATGAGGCATATACAAGTTATGGGATATAGCTACCTGAGCTCATCCAAATCCTGAGTCCACTATTGCTTAGCTGAGCGGCCTTGGGCAATTTGCTTATCTTCTTGTCAGAACTGCCAAACTCTAAGATTCTACCTCACTTGCAAGCTGAGTTGTTGGCCATAGTTTTGTAGATGCTGGCAGAAGATATGAGACTCTGGGCTCAGGCAGAGGACTTTATTACTCACGGCAAGAACAATTGTCAAAGTGTCAGCCCTTGTGCTGATTCTGATCCAGTTCCTACAGTGTGAAGAAATGAGGGCAGGAGATGTCTGTATGTACAGCGGGCTGTTATAGGAGGGAACCTTCAGTGCAGGGACCCCACACCTTTTATAATGAGCAATAATCCTGCCTGGCCTTTGACCCGAAGAGAAACACTCCTTTATTATATTGGACAATAAGCACACCTGTCTTTTGTACCTAAAAGAAACATTGCTTTTATTTTGCAAGTCTATTTGTTATAGAAGCAGTACCTTTCCTCACAATATGAGAACCGTGAGATGCTTGTGGAATATTGTCTCTCAGTGACTCCGTGTGTACAGTTCACTCACCTATGAAGCAGAGATAATTCTTCACAGGGTTGCTCTGAGAATTCAGAGATAAAATTTGAAAGAAATTAGAAAAGTATCTGCCACCTTCCAAGTAGTCAATAAATGTTAAATATTCTTGTGCCTTTGAAAATTGTGGTAAATTACTCAAAATTTTATTACATTAAATATTTGGAAATGTAAATTGCAGTGGCATTAAACGATTTCACAGCCTCTTTTCTTCATAAATTGCCAAGTCTTAAGTATTCTAACTACAAAAAAGACTAAGATACACATATACATATATATATATCACACATATATACATAACATATTTTGTTTATCCTTTCATTTACTGACGGTTGTTTGTGGGTTTTTTTCACATTTTGGCTATGATGACCTAAACTGTGTGTAAAATGCAATTAAAGTGTGTGTACAACGATCTATTTGAGTCTCTGCTTTCAATCTCTTCAATACCCAGAAGTGGAATTGCTGGATCATATGGTTGTTCCATTTTCCTTCTGAGGACCTGGCACGACTGTTATTATAGTTCTTGTTACTCATTATCAGCAGCAGCAGCAGCAGCAATGGCAAACCCCTACACCAGCCCTTGACCCAAAGTAAGAAAATTTGAGCTCAATCCCATTTAACTTCAGGAAATTTTGCAAAGGATTCGCCTGCCTGAGGTTTATCCATGACTTTAGTACTCCAAACTCTTACTCCTAATGAAATTCTCCATTACCTCAGTGCCTCCTTTCAGAATCCAGCCCTTTCTGGACTTCGTTTCTCCCCTCCAAAGACAACCACAGTTCCATCTTCACCCTTCAAAGAACAACAAATGGAAAATTCTTCTGGGTAATTTCCACTGACGTTTTGGCTAAAGTGGTTTCTGCTGGATTTGACTATTGGTCCTTGTTCTGATGTCTCTCAGATGTGCCTTATAAGGGACCTCTTTCCCTAGGCCCACTGGTAGTACACTGGGGAAACAACTTTGCTGCCCTTTATTTTGTTATGCAGAAGTAGTTTACTGCCATATTTCCAAGACTAGCCTGGGGCCTTTCTTTTTTGTAACTAAAGGCCCATTAATGTGTTTTTCTTTCTTTTTGTGGGGCGGGGTGCCAGGATCAAACTCCGGACCTTATACTTTTGAGACAGGAGGCAGAACCACTGAGCTTAATCCCAGGCCCAGTTAATGTGTTTTTCATAAATGAAACAATTTTTCCCCTGAGATAAATTCTGCAATTTCCCTGGAATATAGACGTGACTGAGGTTAGGTTTAGAAAAAAATTACATTGTTTTTTTCTAGATCTAAAATAAACTACTTGGAAGTGTTAGTGAGTTTTTTAAACAATTTGGAGAGACTTCAACATTTTTTTCTCTGCCTTTTAGAGATAAACCCAGAGTGTAGAACATTTCATTGATTTTCAAGAAAAAAGTAACAAATCCAAAGTCAAGTCAAAATAAAACAATACCTAGATGGTCTGTAATTTAACACTTTATTCAGGGTAAATAAAAGAACATAATTTCTAGTTCCATATTTAATTAAGAAAGATATCTAAATACGGTATAATGATGTCACGTCTTTGACTTCTTATAGCACAGTCAAGGGGAAAACTACTAACATTTAGAAAAAAATTTTAAGAAGTAAAGTTGGGTATGGTGGCACACGCCTGTAATCCCAGCACTCAGGAGGCTGAGGCAGGACTATCTCTTGAGTTTGAGACCAGCCTGGGCTACAGAGTGAGTTCCAGGTCAGTCTCAACTACACAGTGAGACCCTGTCTCAAAAAACCAAAAAAAAAAAAAAAAATTAAGAAGTGAAAATTAATACTCATGTGAGATCTTTTTGCTGTTGCTCTTCAATTACAACTAATCATTATTTCTCTTTAGTTCACTCTTTATACTTGTAAAATATGGCATCTGGTGCTCTAACAATGGAACACTTCCCCCTCACTTCTTTTCATAAAAGACAACAATATTTCCAAAATAGAAGTATTTTCATAAAAGGCAATATTTCCAAAATAGAACAACATTATGGTTGGTTGGCTTTTTAAAACATATTTTCATAGTACAATCTCTTTTGAATATTTAGATGGATAATTTAAATTTTTCCTACTATTTTAAAGCAATCAAAACACTACATATTTTATATCAGCATTTTAATGATCTTTGCTTTAATGACTGATTTAATGTAAAAAAAGTCATCATTTAATTACATTACAAAAATAGAAAAATAATTATTCAGGTACAATGTTAGTGAAGTACAGCAAGAATCTTGCTTAATTAGACTCATCTAAAGAAAACTTTCAACTATGGTTTTTTTTGCCTGTCTGCTCGGTAGATTCAGAAGGCTGTAGAGGGAAGGAAGGCATATTATCCAGTGAGACAGACCACAACAATTTCAACTTTATCCTTTGTTCTGAGAAATTCTAGCCCTTCCTTAGCTAGTAAAATTTTTAAAAAATCATTTGATATTCAGGTAGGCCACAAACACTGACACTGGTGCCATACTCCAACACAGGCAATTCTTACTTACTTATGTTATATATCTGATAGGAAGAAATACACATTCTACACCTTTCTTCTCCTAACAGGGAGGCTGTAAATCATTGCAAGAGCTGCCAGGGACACCTAATGTAATTATTGGGGAATAAAAGCACAAAGCCGGACATCTAGAGCTCGTATCCTTGACAGCTATAAAGTATAAGAGCACTATTGAGCTTCTTAGCAAAGCCATTAGTGAATAAATAATTGTCCTTAATCAGATCTTTTAATGACAGTTTAATTACTTCTTTAAAGAATCTGGAAATTTTCCAATCCACCCAAAAGCATATTTCTGCAAGCAGAAATACAGGTATACGTACAGACACCGTGGCACAATTAAAACTAAATTTAAAGGTCCAGAAACCAAGCAAAAGAGGCAGACAAGTGAGATGTTGAGAACCTGTGTGATGCTGGTAGCTGCTGTTTACTACTTGTTTACAACTACCAGTCGTGATGCCAGGGACTTGGCAAGTGGCTCGCTACATTTGAACATTATATTCATTTAGCTCTAAGATTCTTCTATTCAGGTCAAAGGGAGGAAATGTAATAAATGAAAAGTGAATATAATTTAGGAATTCAACAGAATTGGGTTTTGTGGCAAGGGCAATCTTTTGCAATTTTTATGTTTATTAGCATGTGGTTGCATTACATAATGACTACATTCTTTGTGGGGAGTTGGTACATGGACGTAACACATTTTAATTCTATCTTTTATCCTCTTCCCCTGTCTCCTTCCTACTTTCTCCATCTCTTGGTCCCTTCATTTTTGCAAAAGATGTATCTCCATGTTCCCTTTTATCATCTTTTCTTCTGGTTTTTAATTTATGCTTTGCGTTTCTCATATAAGAGAAACCATGAGATAGTTAAGCTTATATGCTCTGATTTATTTCACTTAACATCGTGGTTTCAAACATTGTCCAGTGCTAATATTGTATTACACATAAATAAGTGATAAATGACTAAATTATTATTCAAAATTTATCATCCATTCACGTCCCTTGAAGAAAAACAGAAAATTAAAGAATTAAAAGGAACTTTTAAAAACTTTATTATAATGTAGCTTAGACAATACAATTCACACATTTAAAATTTACCATTCAATGGTTCCTAATGTATGTGTAACTATCATCACAATCCATTTTAGAATGTTCAATTCTCAAAAAAAAAAAAACCTTCTTAAGTTTCTCCAAGCCCCTCATTTCTCTCACTTTTCCTGGCCCTAAGAAACCATTAACCTACTTTGACTATAAATACCTTTGTTCTATACTTTCATTTGCATAGAATTACATAATTTGTGACCTTTTATATGGGGTTTCTTTCATTTAGCATATTTTAAAAGTTGTAGCAAGTCTCAGTACCTAATTCCTTTTCATAGATAAATAATGTTCCATTTTATGAATACACCCTTTTGTTTATCCATTTTGGGGTTTTTTTCTCTCTCATTGAGTTTATTGGTACATTTTAGGTATACAGCACAGTTACATTCATCATTGGGATCTTGTACCTTTACATGATGGGTCTTGGTTCTCATTTTTTCCCCTTACCCCTGCCCTCCCTTCACCCCCTCCTAACCTTCCCATTTACAAACACTTTATTTCCATTTTTTTGATTTTCTCATATTTTTTCTTTTCCCTTATTACCTTTCCCCCACCCTTCCCACTTTCCCTACACCTTTAGCCCTGTTTATCCATTTTTGATTGATGAACATTTGGATTGTTTTTACATTTCTGCTTAATATTCAAGTACAAATGTTGTGTGGATGTATATTTTCATTCCTCTTGGATCTGTACCTAGGAATAGAATTGTTGGGTAATAATCATTGGAAGAAGTGCTAGAGCATTCTTCAAAGGGGCTACATCACTTTAGACTAGCACCAACAGCATGTAAGAGTTCTGTGTTCTCCACATCTTTGCAACACTTATTTGACTTTTCAGTTCCAGCCATCCTAGGGAGTGTTTGTGTGTGTGGGCATTGTGGTTTTGATTTGCATATCAATACATCATACTAAAGAAATGTCATCAATTTCCGCTCCAGTCCTTATTATTTCTTTCACTTTTTTTAGGTTTAGTTTGGTTTTACTTTTTAGTGTCTGAGGCAGTCATTAATTTGGGATAGTTTTCCCTTTAATGTAGACACTCACAGTTAAGCACTACATTAGCTATAAGCTAATACCCTTTGGTGCATCGAGTAAGCCTATTAGCCATGTGCTTTGGTGCATCTACTCATTTTCATTCATCTCAAAGTATTCTCTGATTTCTCTTTTAACGTTGACCCACTGCTTACTCCCGCTTCCTTACATTTGTTGTTTGCATGATGCACCTTTCCCTTTCCTTTCACATTCAACAGTTTGAATAAAAGATGTGTCGTCCTTCAGATGACATGTGGTTGGTTCATCTTTCTCCATCCAGTTTAGCATATCTGTCTTTTGATTGAAGTGTTTATTCATTTACATTTAATATTCAGCCTGCCACATTTAAGGTAAAAAAAAAAAAATCTCAGTTTTGTGAGAGGTGGTGAATGGAGGAACAGAGCCCTCACTCCTGATCACATTTAGTGATATCACATCCGTCTCCTGGTCAGGGAACCAAAGCTATTGCATCTGGGGGACCGGCACCACTGCTCTGCTATTCAAACACCCCACGGGATCGTAAACTCAGCCTCAATAAAAAATTAGATGGTCAGTATTTGACACTTTATTTGCAAAGAGGAAAAGGAAGGTGGAGGAGGGAGAAGGTAGATAGCTACCCTAATAAGAAAGAATCAGGGTAGGGGCTCTGGGAGGATGGAGAATTCCTGGGACTTGTTTCTTGTACTGGGGATTGAACTCAAGACTGCATTGCGAGGCAGGCGGTGGAATCACTGAGCTAAATCTCCACCCCCTGGACCTTTTTCCCAGTTGCTTTAATAGGGTGCTCAGAGAGTCTTGCCCTCAACCCAGAACTTGCCATAACTGGACTTGCTTCTGGGCACCACTGTCTAACGTCACGTCCTCTGGTGGTCTATGTGCAGCTTCTTTCTCTCTGTTTGCTTGTCCTTGATCTAGCTTTTAAGGTATTATCTTTGGGGAGGACAGCTGGTTGGCAAAGGGGTTCTTATTCATAATTAGTGTAGAGTTAGTAAGGAGGCGTGTGGATATCTGTTGTACTCTATAATGACCCTGGAGTGAATAATATAGTGACTCTAGAGTGAATGCACACACACATAAGTGTGAGTACACACTGCCTTAAAGTTAGTTACCCCATCCCTTGCTTCTATATTTTATTGGAGGTGGGGGTAGCTTGTTGTTTGTGCACTTGGCTCTCTGTGTCCCGCCTGTCAGCCATTTTTCTGGTCTCTCGGTGCAAGTCACTTGGTGCCTTTCTTTACCTGATTTTTCTCTCTTTCTCCACCCTCATCTTTGACCTATTTCCCAGGAGAAATTATCTAGCTAAAAAATTTCTTTTAACTCTTTCTAGTCAGAATTAGTTAGAAGTCCTACTGAGGCCCCTATTTTTTCCCTGTCTACAGACTCACAGAACCTACAGTGGCAGCTGAGGGCAGGATGATAAACTCTGACATCCTGTTTTTTTCTAGAAAAAAAAAAAAAAGCCTGCCCTCTAATTGAGAGCCAGGGGAAGAGGGAACCTTGTATTCTTGTCTAAAATGCAGTCTACACCTGGCTTGTCCAGGAGAGGAGAGGAATGGAGTCCATACAACACTCACCATTCTTATCGAATATTCATAAACTGTCTGGAATGTCTTTATGACCATTTTCAGAGGTTTCCAAGGTGTGTGGGGAGTGTTTACATAATTTTACAAGTGGGTTCTGGATCTCCTCATACTATTATATCAGAAGTCAATCTTTTCAAAGTGATTTTTGGTGAATGTGTTTCACAGTGTTCTGTGAATACAATACATACAAAACTTGGGAATATCTCAGCACCATACTTGGATTTCATACAATGTGTAACTTATCCTATATGCATACAAATTCCGCCTGAATATTCTGGCTGACATAATTGATTTACATGACTAGACCCAATATGTGTGGTTTGTATCATTTATTACAAAATAGTACGGAAAATGAATTTGACCCACCATCTAAGGAGGGAAAAACCTCTTGCCATGTGCCTATCTTGAAGATAACAGGCCATATTTCTTTCTCTTTGTTGGATTCAAATCCAATTAATTCTTGACTAGTCATTTAAATCAGGGCTAGGAAAATAATTGAACCTTCAGATTTCATCTTACTCAACAAACTCTGCTTTTTCCAATTTAAATTTATTTTTCTTTGTTATTTAAAACAAACACAATAAATAAAATTAATTGCATGATTTCTATATAAGTGAGGTGTCGATCCACAATGAAATGTCTATAAAATGAAGGCAAAGCTAGAAAATTTCCATGTAACTTTCATGCCAATTAAGCTTAGTTTTGGTTGTATATAAAAGGAAAACTAAAGTGACATCTACTTACACACTCAGAATTTACTTTTTAATAATAAAAGAGATAGCGTTGCCAGCTCAGTACTGACATGAATTTAGGCTCCTTGATTTTCTATGCTGATGGCTTCCATGCTTGTGGTCCAACATAATAGCAAAGCTTTGGCTATTATGTCTGCATCTCACATAACCGAAATGAAGAAGCAGGAAGAAAGAAATACCTCCCAGCTGTGTCAACGCTGGAAACAACACAAAGTATTATAGTATTGCTTCCATCTTTATCTCTTTGCATAAGATATAACTTATATAGCCATACTTAGCATGGAGGGGGGGTAAATATATAAATATAAATTTTAGATGCATGTATTCCCAGGTTGAATAAAAGGGGGCCCATGTCTGAGAGGGAAATGGGCAAAGCCTTTTAGATAGCCAAGTGGACACTACAGACCAACCTGAAAAATAATCATTCCTATTCCTGTTTCCTCCCATCTCAATGTGCTGAGGCTGACAATCTAGAGAAACAACATAAAATAAATGTATTCATGACACTCTCTAGCCAAATTATGCTCTCAACAGTCCTGAGAGAAATGTTAGATTCTAGTACACGTTGTACGGGCCATGACTTGACACAGGATTAAGCATTCCCAGCTGGGTGTTAGGCAGAGTGGGGTCCAAATCCCATTCTGCACACTCAAGCCGTATGACTTCATTTTCCTTAACTATAAAATAGAGTCTCAAGAGAACTACCTGAAGGATCACTGCTGCTTAAAAGAACATAGAAGGAATCTCTAAGAATGTACGAAGTACCTAGTGACTACTTGGCAAGAGTTAGTTATTATTATCATTATTCTCTACAGCAGTTTTCCTTGTCATTTATGTTACAAGACTTTTAATGCCTATAACCAAAATACACTTATCATCATATTCTAAGCGGAATAAGACTGCCGACCTTAGTGTCTCTCTAGTAACACAGAACCACCTCATTGTTGAAATGATACAACCAGGAAGGTCCATTCAGTCAACTAGTCAGGTCTCTAATAGGTGCACAGCTGTTTCTAGAAGGTGACTTTTATTGAGCTGTAATCAATGCACAACAAATTCCAAGTGGGTAAACTGAGTCTGGGCACATGGACACATCTATAATTGGTACTTTGAAAGAGGACTATGTAGGAAAGATCCCAGGTTCTTAGTAGTAGATTTTAGTCTTTTGCCTGGGTAATAAAATATGTCAGACTGTGCTTAACTTAATCTTCCTAAAGAAGTGCCTGTATGTCAGTCGTTATATTTAATTTGATCTTGAAGAAAAGTCAGGGGAAAGCCTCAGACAGCTGGGCCTAAGGTATAAATAAAGTTGTATTACAACCTTCTATTCTCCTGCTGAACTTTCTGTGCTGTAGAGTGATTTCAAATTCTTTATGGCCTCTGAAATTCACACAAACCCAGTAAGGTCAGCAAGAGAGGAGGAAAGATTGTTCCCCTTATTTAGCACACAAGGAAGCAGAGACTTCTACATGAAGTCATATGGATTTCAAGCTGCAGAGCCAAAACCTTCTGATTACAGGCTGGTACCTTTTCAGCTCTGCCAGAAAGCAAATCAGTAGGGAGGCTGCTGGAAAGCCTCGAGTTGTCAGAAAGCCAAATTTGCAAGCAGCTTCTAGAAGATCACTGATGACAGCAGGTGGGGCAGGGCAGCTGTTTTATCAGCTTATAATTTTGTGCTTGGAGCTCTCATAGATCATCCTTCATTTGCCCTCAAGGAGTCAGGGAGCTACATCTTCCTTTCTTCATATCTGGAGGTCCTGCAGGGATGAGACATCAGACCACCGAGAACTGGCACCTGTGATTAGCAAAATAACTCCCTGGGGAGAATGACAGTAAGAGGAGGCAGAAAATATAAGGAAGGCAGGCTTGTTCCTTTTATCACTCCTCTACCAGGTATTGAACCACCTTCTACCTGAAATCCTGAGTTACAGATTAGGAACAAAAACTGTGAAGAGTATCCAGAGTATCCGGAGTTGGGATTGAGGAGCCCAAGGTCTACTGGAGGGGAATGGAAAGCACACGTGAGAAGAACTGTTTTAGAAAGTATGAAAGCCGTGACATGTGAGGGAAGAAGAGAGAAATGTGGCTTCATTTGTGGAGTGGTCTGGAGCAGGCTTTGAAATACACTGAATGACTACCTCTGAAACAGGTGGTGTAAGACCATGACGGACGTGGAGAAAAGCTGCCATCTGTCATGGTCAGAGAATTTTAAATGGTTCAATGTGGCTAGGACATATGGCATAGGGACTGCGGGTGGTTGGGTTGGAGAGGGAGGTAACAGAGGGAGATGAATCTGAAAGGTATAGTGCAATCTGATGTCTAGGCCAGTGGAATTTATAGTTGATCTTGAAGGTGGTAGGAAAGAGCTAAATCAGGAGAGTAACATGATCAGGTCATCTTTGGAAACTGTTGATGACCCACTGGAGGTTGAATTGGGATGGGATGGGTAGTGCCAGGTAGGCACAAAAAAATTAACAGCAAACAAACAAAAAAGGTACACTTTGCTGGTAGTAGAACATACATGCTCACTCTCATTGCCTTTCATTTAAACTGGTTTGTAATCTTTTATGAATTTGTTCCAGTCATTTTTCAGGCACTCTGGGGATAGCAGTGTCATCCCATCTAGACCAGATGTCATTGCCATGGCCCACCTGGATATGTATGTGTAGGAGACCATGATCAGACCATTAAGAGGTCAGTAGCCAGGAGTCCAAAGTATAGGGGGGCACACACTACAAAGACCTTCAGATAAATCCTAGGCACCAGCTGTGCTGCTGCCAGGCCACAGAGCTGGCCACCTCACCTATGTCTTTTCCACTGGGCCCATCACAAACCAGTTTGGCTCAGAGGACTTTGTTGAACAGCACCAGCTCTTTCCATGCAAATTCCCAGGCTCTCACCTCTGAGCTGACAATGTTAGCTGGATAAGACCGATACTGAGAATCAGTAGCCAAAGGATATTTGACATTTCTTACAGCAATAAGCCAGAGAGAATCACTGTTCAAAGTTCATCATTAAGGAGCTGAGCTTCAGGCAGCTCTGGGAAGACTTAGGATTAGTTATCTGCTTAAAAAACAGGGAGAAAGCATGTTGTGGTAGCCTTGAAGACACCTGTTTAACCAGCTCTCTGGTCCTAATGGCATCAACCAGTTTGGGCAGAGAAAAAAAAAATTGCTTTTTCACTGATTTAGTTTCCTGGGCGGAATGACTTGTTCCTGGCTAAATTTTCTAGCCAATTCAATGAAGAGTCAAATTCCACTGTCTAAAGCAGGAGATTTGGGCCACTGTGATTCCATTTTACACCGGGCAATGTCTTTAAAATCTCTTGAAATAAGTATCTTGCTGCACAGTAATTTCTTACAAATGAGTTTAGCATTTTTTTTACTTAGAAATAAAATATTTTCCCCATGTCTTTAAATCTACTTTGTCATCTATTTCTGCCATGTTCTTCCAATGTTAGTTTACAAACAGCACGTGTACTTGTGTAGCAACATTTGCCAGGCATTATTCTAAGTATTTATAATGTATTAATTTGCTTCACCTTCACGATAACCCAGGCAGGTAAGTCTTCAAAGCAGATGGCAACACTGGAGAACAGAGAGGTTAAGTAACCTGCCATGGTCACACTGTTCTGTGTGACAAGGTGGGCGAGCAATTGATCCTTCTTAATCTCAGGGCACAGCTGGCCATGAGTTCATCACTGGCGAGGAGGATAATTTAGTTGAGAATCAGGGTATCTCAAGGGCAATGTGTTCATTTTCATGGCCAATCTCTCCTTATTTTCTCTTTCGATCATTTAACAGAAAGAATGAAAGTCATTTCTAATAGCTTGGCGACCCTGCCAGTTTGATATTAAGATGCAGGGCATGTGAGCTGGGAGCTGCAGGCCTATGTCCTCTTCCTAGATGCCACATTTCACAAAAGATTTCACAGTGATTTTTGAGTTACTTCTTTTTCCCCTGTTTCTCATTGTGTTTTTGTTTTGTTTTTGTTTTTGCAAAGAGTAATGCCATTCATTTAAAAATAGCTGCCCACCCTTTGGTACATGTGAGACTCTCCCCTTCCACTCTCAGGGGTTATAGGAGGAAACAGCAGGGTTATACGCTGCCTGTGTGCTTACCTGATGCGGGGTGTACCTGCCTATCCGGTAGGGCCGAGACCTGTAATTTAAGACCTAAGCCTTTGCATCCTGATTCTGGGGCTCTGGAATTATGAACTCACTCTTTTTTTTGTGCTGGAATATCAGAGGCCTGGGACACAGAATGCTCAAGATAAACAGGCCAACAGTGACTCCTAGCTTCCTCTCTCCTTTCTCTAAAGGGCTTTGCAGGTTGCTTTCTTGACTCTGCTTGCTCAATTTGTGAGGCTCTAACATGTCTCTTCACTCTTGATTCATATGTTAACCCACTGCTAGCTCATAGAAGATTTGGAGATGGGAGTCTATTCAGTGCCCCTAAATCTTAGGGTGTTTTCCAGGGTGCTTTAGAACTGGGAGGACCGTGACAGGCTACAGAGGCTACCTGCCAGGAACAAGCTTTTGTAAATTTTTCAAAAGGAAAACTATTACATTGCCATGCAGCGTTCTTACTGTGTGATTTCCAAACATTAATAAAAGCCTAGGTCTTATTCTTTCGCAACACATGGTTTGGATCTGAAATAAGGTAGGAAGGTATTGCCTCTGGCTCCTGCCCTCCCCTCAGCCCATCAGCAGCACCGAAGCTTCTCTTTCAGAGACCTTCTCGGTTTTCCTCTCTCTTATGGCCCTGGTGGATGCCTCCTTCGTTTAATCTGCCCCCTTGATTTACCCTTCTAGCAACCTTCCCTAATTATAGAATTATATAAGCAATTTTTCTACCTAATTATTTGAAACTGTTTTCATTTAATAAAAAGTTATTTAATTAGAAAGATTAGTCATATAAATGACTACATTTTCAAGATATGAAGGGTGCAAAAAATTAGAAGCATTAGAGGGCAAAAGCACTTTATTGTGTGCTCCGGATCTCACAGTTTACCAAATCTCCAAGCAGCCGTGTGATAGAGAAAATTAAGATGTGCTAATCATGGTATTTTATTGGTATTATAGTTGTATCAGTCATACTATTTTCCCTCTCCAAATGCTTGAAGAAAAAATAAGTACTGACAGGTCCCCCAAGTTGGACCCCTGCCCGACCAGAAGGAAACCCTCCCCCAAGCAGACCCAATACTCACATCCACAGGTGCACAGAGATAACAGGAAGCCAGCAGCTGCCCTGCTGTTCCCACCACTGCCCTGTTTGTCAGCCAGCCCCAGGCCCATCACCCATGGGACTCTGAAATTTTCCACCCTCTGCACTAGCACCCCGTCCCCTACCTAAACTGCCCCATATCAGCCATGCACACCCTCCTCTTGGTGCCAAGGGTCTTCTCGCCCTTATCCCATCTGCACCCAGATGGCAATCAACTCATCTCATGTTGTTCGAACTTTGCCTGCCTCAGTCTGACCTTGCAGGTACTTCTAAACCTTTCTTGATAGCTAGGGCTAATATTTGACCTGGTTCTGGTCAATAAAATGTAAAGGGAAACCTGGTGGAGAATTCCAGGAGAGGCATTTGCGTCCGTTAAGAGAGAATTATGGGAGGAAAAAGACTTGTCTCCACTGCTTCTTATTTCCTTTTGTTTTGTGCTGGAGATCAAACTCTGGTCCTTGTGAGGCAGGTGGCAGAACCACTGAGATAAATCCCCCTCCCCACTGCTTTTTTCTGAAAGTGTTAATGTGAAGATGTGATGGTGGGAGCTCCAACAGCCATCTTGCCTCAAAAAGGAGAAGGCTAAGGGAAACTGACAGAGGGACTTGATACCCCTGTGTCGTTAAAGTATTCCTTCAACAACATTTATTAGCTATGGATCACACATGAGACTCTATCAAGGTATATAAAAAAGAAGACAATGTTTCTGTTTATAGGAGGCTTCATTCTAACAGGGAGCACAGCAGCCAATAATAAGTATGTCTCCAGCAGAGTTTAGAGCTATGGTAAAAATTTAAACAAGTTAAAGGAACTTGCAGATGATGTGACGATATTTCATACAGGATGATAAAAGAAAGCCCCTCTGAAGGAATGAAGGAGCAAGTTGTGCAGACCTGGGTTGTGAAAGAAGTGGGTCAAGGAGAAAAGGGAAGAGCTTGTGGAAAGCCTTTGGGAAAACATGCACAGCTTATTCAGAAAGCAGGAAGCCCAGAGAGGTTCGAGGGAAGGAGCAACAGGCAAAAAGAACAAAATGAGGTAAGAGAGAGTCCTGAGACCCAGATCTTTTAGAGGCTGCAAAAATAAGGATGTTTAGATTTCATTCTGAATGACATAAGAAATCATTAGAAGAGTTTGTGGAGGGGAACAACAGCGTACTTCAATATTAACAGCACCTTTCTGGTTGCCAGACATAGAAAAAAGAAATTGTTTAAGAGTAGGAAAAATTTATTAAGGGAAAGAAAGCTTCTGTCTAAGAGAGGCAGAAGGGGAAGGGAAAAATGTGTTGCGCACTCACCCCACTTTTCAAAGATGTTTTATAGAGCCAAGCCATGTGGAGAGGCGGGTACAAAATAGGACAAAAGTATAAGACCCAGTGGAAAATTTCAAGGTGGGCATGAGGTGAGGCAAAACTATGACCAACCAATAAGCTTACAAGTACAATCACCGAGGTAATATTGATTAAATAGGGCTCAAATGGGGGAGCAAGTCACAGAGCAAGTATACAAGGATTTTCAGTAGGGGTGGGGGTCAGGGATAATTTCTGGACAAGCTGGGTTAAAACCTTGGCCCCTCACCCAGGTAATTGATACCTATTTAGAATATCAATTACTGCTATTTATCCCTAGGGGAAGCACAAGGATGTAGTATTTGCTCTCCGTTTACAATTCTGGACTTCAGTGAATGTGTCTTGATTATCCTCCATGTTGGCTCTTTGCTGTGTTGGCTCCTTGAGTCTGGCTCTGCCTAACTCCCTACAAGATATCTAATTAACTTACCTATCTGCAATATTTCCCCCTCTGAAGAGGTACCCCTAACTACTGTGAGGGGGCAAAGGGTGAAGCCAGCTATGGCTACTTCCAGCTGAAGAGAGTCATAGTTTTGAACAGCAGTTAGAATTACTCTACAGAGGGTCTATCTAAAGGTCTTCGTTAGGTGCCAGGCATTGTTATCTTGGTAGCTGCATAGCTCTAAGTCTGGAGGAGACAAAGCCAAAGAAACAGTTAAGAATGCATGAGCCAAATTATAAGGTCAGCAGGATTGCTATGAATATAGCCTCACAGAGGATAAGGAGAACATCCAGGGGACTTCAGAATCAAACATAGAATTTCTATTGTATAGTTTAGCAGTTATGAGGTGTTTTTAATGTCAGTCTGGTAGATCCTGGTAAAAGAAGTCTAGAACATTTGTCATTGGTTCCATTTGTATGACTGCTTGGAGTTTGACAACCCCTAGGCAAGAATAAACAAAACATTTAAGAAATTAGAATATGCATAATCTAAGCGTGAGCACACTAGAATGAAAGGGCAGGTTGGGGAGAAAGTCACACTTAGAAATTGAAATCATAGTTGAACCTGCTGGATTTAGATTCTTTCACTGATAGAGGATATCTATAAGTCTGACACTTTGTCAAAAGTCTCTCTAGTTTTAGCTGTAAGAAGATAAGAGACAATTTGAAGAACAAATTTCGCTAAGAAATAAATCTTTAGCTGAGCTCTTATAGATTTTACCATAGTTTTTTTCCTAATGATGCATAACCATGGTCAGCTACTGGTACAGCTGGAAACTGCCAGAAGGGGTCAGTGACTGGAGACCCTTTTTATATCTAGCTTTATTAACTATGGTATTTTATACCTATTTTGTTATTTGTTTCTTCTGGGTTTTTAAGACCAAGAGAAAGTGAGACCTGTGTCAATCAACATGAACCTCTTGCTATCTGTCAAGGTCAGTTAAGTCTCCTTGGGCATTATTTTGGAGCTATGCATAGAGCCTCTTGGCTCCTCTGCTAGTGTCAGCCCTCAGGATGGGTCACGGCCTTGCTTGATCATGTTGCTTTCAGTGAAAGCATGAGAGACTTTTCCTTCTCGATGATCCTCCTTTGAGACAGAAAATATTAAAGGAGAGCAAAGGAGGAAATAGGGAGACAAGTTAAAAAAAAAATATTTGTTTCTTCTGGGTTTTTAAGACCAAGAGAAAGTGAGACCTGTGTCAATCAACATGAACCTCTTGCTATCTGTCAAGGTCAGTTAAGTCTCCTTGGGCATTATTTTGGAGCTATGCATAGAGCCTCTTGGCTCCTCTGCTAGTGTCAGCCCTCAGGATGGGTCACGGCCTTGCTTGATCATGTTGCTTTCAGTGAAAGCATGAGAGACTTTTCCTTCTCGATGATCCTCCTTTGAGACAGAAAATATTAAAGGAGAGCAAAGGAGGAAATAGGGAGACAAGTTAGAAAAAAAAAAAAACCACAAGAATATCAGTGGCCATATCAATGTGGAAGTGATCAGAGCCAGAGATTGAAGTCTAGTTTTATATGATGAAAGTCAAATTACCTGTATTTGTCGATAGATTTGGTGGATATAAGACATTATTCCAGCAACGGCTCATGTTCAGGTTTCTTAAAATATGAGAAAAATAAATTTCTATTTTTTTATATCAAGATTAATGTGGCATTTTCTTACATGCAACTGAAAGCATTCTTAAGACAACTAGAATCAAGTTATTTTTTTCTTTGTGTGTTTGTCTTCCCCCAGTCCTACAAATTCAAAGTGATTCACTAGAATCTTGGGTCACTAAAGCCTCTTGGACAAGGGTTTGCTTATAATACTTATTTGTTAAACATCGCTAATATGTCAATCAGAATTAAAACAAAATTGAGATCAGAGAGCTAAAACATATTCGACAAGTGTCACAAAGGCCAGTGGAGTATGGTGGTGTGCATTTGCAGTCCCAGCTACTTTGGAGGCCGGGGTGAGAGAATCAGATAAGCTCATGCGTTTGAGGCCCATCTGGGCAAAACAGCAAAACTGTCTCAAAAATAAAAAATAAATACAAATTAGAATATTGCCCAGCCCACAGATGACTATTTAGATTATGACTCAAGCTGTCAGCTGAGTTCAGATTACAATGATAATCCAAAGTGATACAAACAAAATAGTCTCAGCTACTTTGTCGTGACAGCAGGATGTGGTTGAGCCCATTTCCGCCTAGCATTTCCTGCCTAGCACTTGTCAGGCCTCGTCTCACATTCCTGGCAAACTGGGAGTCCTGTGTGGATGGGGCTTGCTGGGTGTCACAGGGACAGAAGAGACCTTGCTAACTGAGGTTTTGCCATGGAGGAAAAGAGGAAAGAGAGACATGGTCCACAAGGAGGAGGATAACTGAAAGTACTTTAGATGAAAGCAATAGATGTGACAAAGTTTGTTCTGGTGAAAAGGGTGGCAAGTCAAATGCAAGAGTGTATAGACTGCATATACCAAACAAGAAGGGGAAGAAGACAAAGACAAAGGAGCAGGAGAAGAGGAAGAAGGAAAGGAGGAGGAAAGGGGAAGAGGAAGGGGAGGTGAGGGCAGGGAAGAGGAAGAAGAGGGAAGAGGACGAGGAGGAAGGGGTGGAAGATGAACTCACTATCGAGCACAGCACTTCCTTGTTCCAATCTCCTTCCTGGCACGTGAGACTCTGGGGGACATTTTAGACCCCCTTTGGAAAGCTACCCAGTGCTAGCCCCACACGTATTTTAAAGTAGTTTAGCAACCATATTAGAAATCATCAAACAGGGGCAATGAAAGCAGTATGCTTGACTAAACCCAATATATTCGAATATTATTCTATGTGTAGTAGCAGCCATAGCTTTGATCAGTTGCCACATGTAGCCAGTGTCCACCATGCTGGCCAGTGCATTGTTGGAAGACAAAACATGAAAAAAATCAATGCAAAGTTTCTGAGGACAAAACACAGTGTATTTTTAAGGACTTACTAATAATTTAACTCTGTTTCCACATACAGATCATTTGTAAGTTATCACCATCTGCAGTGATATTGGAGAAAATATTCAGCACTTGGCAATGGAGGGGAAAGGAGGTTAATAATACCTATCAAGATTGTAAGGTCCAAAGGAGATGATACACAGGCTTTTACGAGAATAGCACGTTGTGTGGCTACATCTTTACAAATAATACTGCTTCGCATTTTATTAGAATATTGGTCTTGGGTTGTAAACACTTCAGATGCGTGTAGGTGATCTTTATGCTCTCTGTTTTGAAAGCAATTCTACATTAGGAAAGATTGACCAGGGACACATTTAAATTCGCGGCAGTAATCAGTTTGATGAAACATGTGGCATTTCACCCCAGCATCCATGAAATATATGCACCTTCACACATGGAAAATCTAGAGAGATTTTGAACATAGCTGCAGATGTGTGAGGGACATGTGGATGGCTTGTCAAGCATTTTCTGATTAAAAATCTGACTGCAGAATATGGTATTCAGGAAGACCCAAGTACACATGCATGACCATGCTTCTTCTCTGTGATGTCTGAGATTTCTGAATTTCCTTGTAACTACATTCAGCAGAGGAAAACGGCCCAATGGAGGCCTGGGCAAAGTCTCCCTCAGCAATCTGTCAGCGTTTCGCAGCACTGTAACCCACTGATCACTGCCGCAGCGCCCCCCCCCCGATAAATACTGTAGACTGCGAGCATGTGTGCTCACCCAACTTCCCACGTTTCCATGGATACATGAATTTCAGGGCTCAAGCACATTTACTGTCGCTTTTCTTGTCACCAAGAGTCCTGTAAACACTTGTGCTAGAAGATTTTGTGCAGAAATTTAGCATTTTATAGAGGGAAAAGTCAGAATTACTTTTTCCCAAATGCACTACATGATTTTTCCATAGGGCAAAGTCCCTAAAATCATTTATATTTGTGGCCTCCTATTAATGATGTGCTTTTATTTATTAGATCGATAAAAGGCCATAAAGCCTTGACTGTTGTCAGTACCACTTTTAAGTGACTCTATATAGATATAATATGTAAATGTTATGATTAATAAGTAAGAAAACTTGCTCTGAATTTAAAAGTTGAAAGTGGTAAATGAGAGCAAACACACGAAAGCTATTTATATTATTTAGCCATTTTATTCCTAAATATGGTGAGATTTAAGGGTGACTTTCAAAGATACCCTTGTGTTATATTTAAATTTGTAGTTCAAGATTATTCTTTGTAATATATTAAGATACATGCACTGCCAATTCACACATCTGTAGAGATGGGATACATTACATCTCATGTATTATAAGCTGAGGCTCAGAGGCTCATAAAGAACCTGTGTCATGGTGTCATGGTGTCTCGCAGACAGTAGGTAGCCGACCTGAAATGAAAGCCTAAGACTCCTGTCTTACCTCTCAAGACTTTTTCATTGTCTTTTTTCTGCAGCATGCAGGCTACTTCTGCAGAAAACACACAGATGCTCTTCTTTTCCATGTACACATAGGTCTCTTCTATGACCCACGTCTAGATTCCATCAAGTCGTTCTCTTCTATGTCCATCTCCCTGACTACCCCGAGACTTGGCTCAGCCTAATTCAGCAAGCACAATCACTCCGAAGGAGGCAGAGCCCTCGGAAGCATCACTGAGCCTCAGTGTGCATGCTCACAGCACCTGTAAGGAAGCAAACCTCTATGTACAATCCTATTGACTACAGATGCAAAGATCAGGATGAATGAGGAGATTTAGCAATTTGAAAAAAAAAATCCAATCTAAGTAGACTTGTTTCAAAAGCTTACACTTGAACACTGTGGATTCTGAAGCCCAAGGTTGGGACTCTTTGATTATCTGTCTCCACTCTCTTTCGTCATGCAACGTAGCCAACAGTCCCTGTGCCACCTCTTCGGATGTCTCAGGGAAGGCTGTGAGATCGTCACAAAGACCCTTTCCACACCATGCTCCTTCACCCCATACTTGGGCAGGTCTTTTACTCTTGTGGGGCTCTCTTATTTGACAGTGTTATTTATTTTAACCTTACAATAATTATAGGGGTATTTGAGTTTATATCTACTTCTTGCTCTGTTTGCATTTTTTAGCACTGCTTTTAATAAGCAGAGAATAGTTGTACATAGTTAGGCAATGTGGTATGAGGTTTTAGCACACCTATAATAATACATAATAATTAGTGTATTTAGCGTAACTACCCCCCATGTGTTGATTATTTGTCTGTGGTAAGAGCGTTCTGAAAATAGTCAATGGGGGTGTGTGTGTGTGTGTGTGTGTGTGTGTGTGTGTGTGTGTGTTTTAATCTAAAAGGGCTTTAGGGTTGAGGCTGTAGCTCAGTGGAAGAGTGTGCACTTAGCATGCAGGAGGCACTTGGTTCAATCCCCGTGCCATAAAACAAACAAACAAATAGATAAACCATAAGACTTTATGAGGCCTGACCTCAATTCTACCCCAGGAGGCTGTGCACACAGAACTTCACTTCTCAGGCTTTCCAGCAACTTCCGGGATCTGAGGAGGACACACAGGTTTGCAGCGAGGATCCAGTAACACAGAAGCTATGAAAGTGCTTTGCTGATCATAAGATATCCTGCACATGCACAAAATCTTCATGGGATCCTTTTGAGGTTTTGGTCCAGTGTCACTCAATGTCAACTGATTGTCATCTCCATTTGTTAAAAAGGCAAATAATGGCTCTTGCTCCCTCATAATGCTTTTGAGCGAATATAGACTCTATTTAATAACAAACACGATTGACCTCTCCCTATTACAGTTATTTCAATATGTTTCAGCATTTGCAACTCAACTAGTCATTGATGGAGTGTGTACTACTTATATGCTGCTTTCGTGGACTGTAATAGCCAAAATAACGGGGACTGGTGATCCAGTTGTAATCTAACATTTGCTCCACCCACAAACCATGCCCAACCCTGGAAGTTACAGCTGGAGGTTATAGATTCAAATAAACCTTACCTATCACTGCCCTGAGCTAATTCCTCATGCTTTCTGAATGCAAAGGTTGATTCTGTGCTATTCATTCATAGAGTGCTATGGATTGCTTGGTCATCTCTCCCATCTACAAAAAGGAAGGGAGAATTCAGCTTTCCTGTACTACACAGCTTTCTGTTTCTCCTGTAAATTCCATCTAGGCACTGAATTGGATTTGCTCTTAAATGAATGTGTTTTTATCTATATCTGGCAGGAATCTAGAACTAAAATTATAAAATTTATTCCACTTTAATTCTGTTATGAGGCATTTAATCACAAATACCCCCAAAATAAAAAGATAATCCATCATTTTGTCCTGACTGAGCAACTCTCTTCAGTTCAAATTCATGAATGTGTAATGCAGGGAGGAGACTGGATGATTAAGTGTCCGATTAGAGAAAACAGATTAACCTGGCAAACATAATAAATTTAGCTCATAAGCAGGATGGCTTTATAAATGCTCACAATAACTCTCCTGTAAAAAATCATCAACTACTTCCTTCAGTGATGTCTCAATTGAAATAGTTGAGGCACATAAAGCAAATAAATGTTTATGGCTTTCTCTCTGAGATGTTAAAGAGATATTTAAGGGCATAAGTGATTCAGTTCACAACTCTAGATACATACTGAATAGGGATTCTGGGAGAAAAATGGTAACTCATAAAAATAAATAAAGCTACGTCTCAAATGTCCACTTTGCTAATAATTACATGTGGACTCCAAATGCTTTTGATTTCCTTCTCTGGACCTTATGTTTCCACGAGTTCTAAAGCCAGACCTCAAATTTTAGATCATGTTCCCGCAACCTTCACACAGGACTCAATGATTCCTTTATAGGAACAGCTGCCTGTTTACACAGCTCTTAGGCCATTGTGACCAGCACATAAAAATTAACGAGCTGTTAGCTGCAATTCTATCTGCAGAGTAAAAATCTAGGTTTTGACTGGTTTGATGGAAAGTACTTTGCAGTGCCCCCAAAAGATCCCTGGACAGGTGGCCAGGCTTTTTATTAGCTGGTTAGCATTCCTGCTCTCTCTTCCTATCCCTCTCCCTCTCTCTCTCTCTCTCCCTCCCTCCCCTCAGAAAGAGGATACTATCCTCTTCTTGCCAAGTTTATTTTTAACTCGAAAGGTTGTATTCCTGGTCAAGCCCAGCTTTGTCACATGTGCGAGTCAAGCTGAACAAGGGACCGGGACCCGTCCCACTGCCTGAGGACCCAGCATGTTTTTTGGAGGGGGAAGGCAGGGCTGTGGGGAGTCTTGTCTTTAAGGAGAGCCCCATCCTATCCTGAGCCAGGTGAACTTCCCACTGGAGAACTCTCTCACTCCTCACTACCGCCCCTTCTCCTCTCTCCCCTCTCGTGATTTTTTTTTTTTTTTTTTTTTTTTTTTTGTCCTGTCGTCCTTGGCTGAGTGAAAGACCCAGCTCTCTTCTTGGGGTGCCAAGAGCCAAATCATGACGTAATACGTATTCCCGATACGTGTGCCCCAGCTTTTTTGGTTTCAACCACCGCGGCGCCCAGCACAACGCCTGGTACCTGAGAAGTTTGGGGCAGGCAAGTCCCGGAGACACGGCGGGGTGG
>NW_022900924.1:45878497-45907674 GCF_012274545.1 Fukomys damarensis | reverse complement strand
CAGGAGGGTGAGCAGAGCGAGGCCGGGGAGACCTGACTCGGCGGCTGTGCCGGGTGCGGGATGGCGCCCTGGGCCCAGGGAGGGCGGACCTCTAGGCGCCAGGGGAAGCGTGTTTGAACCAGCTGGGAAAGCAGAAGAAAGAGCGGGTCCAATTCAACCTGCTCTCGTTTAGAAATTGGAGCACTGGGTCCATGGGGACGGAGATTCGGTTTCCCGAGTCACGAAGCTGTGAAGGGACGGAGCTGGCAGTCTTTTTACACCCGCTGTCCCCTCTGAAGTGAAGAGGAAGAATGATGCAAGTGTTTGACGTTACCTTAGTTACTGGAAATGCGGGTGCTGGTGCCACTTCGGCTCTCAGCACCATGGAAACGAGTCTTATGGTGGAAAAACTCAGCCGTGTCCTCACTGAGCTTGAGTTCCACGCTTCTTAATTCATTAAACATTAAAATTCGTTCTGTGCCAGGTGCTCTGCTAGAAACTGAACGTCTAGAGGTAAGCAAGCCCCAGCCCTCCAGAGCGGGGCAGAAACGTCCCCAGGCAGCAGTTATGACGCAGGTGTAGGCAGCGGACGCCTCCAGGGAGCATGGGCTGAGGATACTGAGCAGCCGTTGCCCTGGGTGACTGGAGAGAGGCCTCGGCGAAGTCCTGGCATCTGATGGATGGGGTGAGGCGTCCTAGGAATTAACGCAGGGCCTTCACACTGAGCTACATCCGTCCTCTGCCTTCTTTTCATTTATTTATTTATTTTAAATCTTGTATTTACAGGGTCCAGCTCTGACTAGGATCTTTAAGAGCAGACCATTTGGAGGTATTTGAAAGTGGGCATTTCAGGTGGAAGGTTCAAAAATAACAAACAAAAAACCCAAAGCAACTGCAGCAGCAATAGTTACAATCTCTAGATGAGTGTGACTCACAAGGACCAGTCTGGTTTGCCTAGATTATAGGGCTGAATAGAGGCCAAGATTATAGACAGTGCAGGATGGGTAGTGTTTTAGTCATTTTCCTGCCACTGGAACACGATACCAGACACAGTTTAAAGGAGCTTATTTTTTGCCTCACGGTTTCAGAGATTTCAGTCCATGGTCTGATGGCTTCAAGGCAAAAACAGCAAGGGGAAAGGTATGGAGGGATGGTGGAGGACAGCTGCTCAAGCTATGGTAACCAGGAAGCAGAGAAAGGAGGCAGGGATGACAATCCCCCTTCCAGTTTACACCCCCAGTGACCCACCTCTTTCCACCAGGCTGCACCTCCTGACTGCACAGTCAGCCATGAAGTCAGCAGTAGATAAACCCATTGCTCATTACAGCATCCACATGATTTAAGCACTGTTCAAAAGCCCCACCTCTGCACACGTGAGACTTTGAGGGAATGTTTACATCTAAAAGATAACACGCAGTCAGTGGTGAGCTTTGAAGGATTCAAAACAGACCATGGCCAGGCTGTGGCTGAGGATGGTAAGCGTGGCCTAGTTTGTGGCTATGAGTTGTACAATCAGAACATTGGGCCAAGGGCCGGTGCAGCCCTGAGAGTCTGTTTCTGACTCTGGCTTGGCCAAGCTTGGCCAGTCTTGGAGCACAGGGCTTCGTGGGGGCAGAACTGTGGATGAAAGGAGCAGCTGGAATAGGAAAGGGTCTGTATGGAATCGGGAGGCTGTTGCACAAGGAGCAGGCTGAGATCGCTAGTTTCGGGACTTCAGACTTCCAGTAGTGATCCTAAGAGTACTTGGTGAGCACATGCTCCTAGACCCTCCATAACACAGGTGGCCTTTGGACAGGAGCCACAGTTAGTCAGCTTGTCCCTGTTTGTGTAGGGAGCATTTATTTCTTTTAATGCATTCCGAGGGCCCAAGATGGAGCTGTACACAGAATAACCTCTTCTGGCGATTGGAATGGGAAATTTCTTGTACAAAGATTAAAGTCTTACCTTCATACAGCTCTACTATAAATGATTCCGTACAGTCCTGTGCATGTGAACTCTAAAAATGTGCCTGAATGAACTTGGTCCAGGGAAATCAACTTAGTTAAGTAGACCTGTAATGACCATTTGCCTAAGGTCTCAGTCTGGCCACCTTGTGGATGCTTCTAGCCTCACCTTGACATGCACTGGGCAGGAGAAAAGCAGGGGTCCCCCCAGCAAGGCTCCCCTTCCCGTTACTCCCTGGTTGTGCATGTGAAATATGTATTTGTGTGCTTTTGCACCCTCTCCATCTAATAGCCAGTTGAGAGGAGGAAAAAGATTATATATTTAGGAGCAATACCTTTGTCGGATGATTTTTAATCTGTGGTATCCAGGAGGACCATAAATCCTGGAGGAAGAACCCATCTGAGCCTGTTCCTGCTCTATAAAACAGTGGCCTCCATGACCAGCTCTCGATTGTTAAGAAATATCCCACATATTACCCTTTTATAGGCGCACCCCTCTGGTCCCTTCCTTATCCCCCTGACAACCCCTACATTTGTTTTTTTAGTTTTGTAACTTTATCAAGAATGCTGCCCGGTGGATTAGCAGAGATGCAGTGCAACCTTTTGCCTTTTTCTTCCACTCAGTATAGACCTCTTGTGATTCATCTGGGTTTCACATTGATTAATAGTTTGCTCCCTTTCTGTTCCTTAGTAGTATTCTAAGGCATGGCCTCCGGCAGTGTTTTCGTTAGCATGTATTAATTGTTCTTCATAATAGGGTTCGGTGTGATATTTCCAGACACACATACAATTCACCCTGGTCAAATCCAATCGCTAATTACCCATCCCTCCACCCACCCACATGTGCTTCCTAATCTCTGGAAATCACTAGTTGACCTCCATGACCTCCATGTCTACTTCTTGAAATGTGCACATAAGAGAGAAAACATGCAGTATACTGTGCTTGCCTTTCTGTGTCTTGCTAATCCTGTTTTTTTGCTATTGAGGTTTTATTTCATATATTCTGGGTATCAATCCCTTGTCGTATGCATTAGGGTGCAAATATTTTCTCACATCCTGTACGTCGTCTCTTCACTGTGTTGTTGCCTTTCCTTTGCCAAAGCTTTTGAGCTTGACGTAATCCCATTCGTCTAGTTTTGCTTTTGTTTCCTGTGCTTTGGGTTCTTATGTGTTAGGCATCCTGTGTAGAAAACCCTGGCCTGGAGTAGGGAGATGGACCTCAAATTGAGTTGAAAGCTTATCGCTGACTACTTGCCCCTTACCTCATTGGAGTGTCTTGAGGTGTTTTTCCTATGTTTTATTATAATAGATTTGAAATTTCAGGCCTTACATTTGGGCATTTGATTCACTTGGAGTTGACTTTTCATAAGTGAGAGATCAGGGTCAAGTTTTAGTTGTCTGCATCTGATGTCAAGTTTGCCCAGCCATGTTTATTGAAAAGGACGTGCTTCGTTTCTCTTGCTGAGGATTGCATTGCTATTCAGGGATCCTTTGTGCTTCCCTATGAATATTAGTATTGCTTTGTCTAGTTCTGTGGAGAACGTCCTGTGTATGCTGATGGTAACTGCATTCTATCTGTAGATCACTTTGGGTAGTATGGACATTTTAATATAACAATTCTTCCAGTCCATCAATATGGGAGATCTTTCTGGTGTTTTGTTTCTTGCTCGATTTCTCTCATCAGTATTCTATAATTTTTAGGATATTGACATTTCACTTCCTCAGTAAAAACATCTAATATTTCTACATGTTTTGTGGCTATTGTGAATGAGACTGATTTCTCAGTTGGTTTGTTTTTGGCATATAGAAAAGCTACTGACTTTTATATACTTGCTGAATTTATTGTCAGTCCTAACAGTATTTTGGTGGTTTTTCTATATTTATACAAATATATCTGCTGATAGGGATAATTTGACTTCCTCCCTTACTACTTGCATCCCTTTTATTTCTTTCTGTTGCCTGATTGTTCTGTACCAGTACTATATTGAATAAAAGCAGTAAAAGTGGACATGACTTGTTTCATTCCTGATCTAAGTAGAGATGCTTTCAGCTTTTTCTCATTCATTACCATATTGGCTATGGGTTTGTCATAAATAGCATTTATTAAATTGAGGTATGGTCCTTCTATACCTAATTTTTCCAGCGCTTTCATCAGAAAGAGATGTTGAAATTTACCACATATTTTCTACATCTATTCAGATAATTTATGATGATTACCCTCTATTTTTGTTTGTTTTTTATCTTTATTAAGTTTATTGGTACATTTTAGGTATATAATGCAGTTACATTCATCACTAGGATCTTGTACCTTTACATGATGTTATCTAGGGTCTTATTAGTCCCCATTCCCCAGCCTTCCCTTCAGCCCCTCTACCCTTCCCTGTTCACAAAGACATTGTTTCCATGTTTTTCCTTTTCACATATTTTTCTTTTCCCTTTTTACCTTTCCCCTACCCTTCCTCTACTCTTTTAGACCTTTTTTCCTATTACACAATATCAATTACACATTTTGATTCCTATTTATACTTTTAGTTTTTCACACCAGAGAAACTATTTGGTATTTACACATGTGTGACTTATTAATTCCACTTAAGAGTATGGCCTCAATGTGCATCCATTTAGCCATAAATATCTTGAGTTTATCATTCTTTACAGCTCAGTAGCACTCCATTTTATTTTAAAAAACACTTTTTTTAACCCTCTATTTTGATGTGATATATTACATCTTATTGATTTGTGCATGTTGAAAAAAATCATTGTATCCCTAAAGTGAAACCAATTTGATCATGGTGTGTTAGTTTTCTTGTTGCTGACAAATTACCCCATGTCCAAAGATAAAGGGGAAAAGATTCATTTGGCTTACAGTTCCCAGCGGTCTCAATCCATAAGCAGCTGGATCCAAGGCAGGCTGGCAGCGCAGCAACAGTTTACAGCAGACAATCAGTAGCAAAGCAACAAGAGACTTTAAAAAGGGGTCTTTCTACCCCTTTTATCTTACTCAGACTACTTAGGGTGGGTAGCACTCACACCCTTAATCCTAGCCCCACCAAGAATCAGTCCCACACACTGCCTTCAGCCACCTCTGAAAAAGCATGAGGCTTTGGAAAACACAAGCCATGGTACATGGTGGTTGATCTTTTTAATTTTCTGTTGAATTCCACTTGTTAGCATTTTGTTGATAAAGTTTATATCTGTGCTCTTCAAAGATACCAGTGTATACCTTGTCCTCATTGTGTCTTTATCTGGTTTTGGTAACAGGGTGATCTTGGCATCATAGCATATGTTTGTAAAAGTTTTTCTTCCTTCAGTTCTGCAGATTAGTTTGAGAAAAATTGATGCTCATTTTCTTCAGAAGTTTGGTACTATTATATGACAGTGAAGCCATCTGGTCCTGAGCTTTTCAATGTTGAGAAATGCTTTATTACTGACCTAATATCTTCTTGGTATTAATCTATTTAGGTTTTTTATATCTTCAAGGTTCAATTTTTGTAGGTCTTATGTGTGCAGATATTTCTCCATTTTTTCTAAATTTTCTAATTTGCTAATATATAAGTATTCATAATAATCCCTAATGATCCTTTACATTTCTGTGATATTAGTTGTAATGCATCCTTTTTTTACTTTAATTTTATTTATTTGGATCTTTTTTTTTTCTTTACTTTTTTGGTTAGTTGAGCTAGAGGTCTATCAATTTTATTTTTTCAAAGAACTGTGTCATTTATTTCTGCTCTTACCTTTGTTTTTTCTTTCCTTCTAATATTCTGCATTTGGTTTATTCTTGCTTTGTTCAGTCCTTGAGATGCATCTTTAGGTTGGTTATTTGAAATCAGTCTTTCTTTCATTTTTGCTTTTGTTTGAATGTAGACAACTTCCCTATAAATTTCCCTCTTGGTCCACAAGTTCTGGCATATTATTTCCATTCTCATTTCTTTTGAGAAATTTTTCAACTTCCCTGTGGCTTCCTCAGTTCCCCGCTGTTCATTCAAAAGTACGGTTTTTAGTTTCCATGTACTCCTACACTTTTAATCTTTTTGCTGGTGTTTACATTTATTCCATTGTTACCAGAAAACATACAGAATATGATTCAAGTTTTTGAATTTGTTAAGACTTGTCACAATGTATTCTAGAGGAAATTTCATTCACTGATAAAGAGACTGTATTTTTCAGCTGTTGGATGGAATAATGTATCAATGGCCATCAAGTCCATCTGATATACAGCACAGTTTAAATGATGTTTCTTTGTTACTTTCGTGTAAATGATCTATTCATTGATGAAACTGGGGTGCTCCTGCTGTTTTCCAGTGTTCTCCTATAGTCACTCACCTCAAAATGCGACTGCAACCCTACTACATTGGGTCTTCTTTGTGGATGAAAAAGTGAGTTCTAGATGTCACTAGTCATTTTAATCTTGAGAGCACACTATTCACCATGGAAGTTCAGCTGAATCGTTTCTAGTCTGAGGACATTATGAAATAAATAAAGCAACTATAAAAATTTGTGTACAAGCTTCTGGGTGAGCATTCTCACTGCCTTCATTCTCTATGATTAAAAAAACAGGAGCGCAATTATAGAATCCTGTAGTAACCACGAGGTAAATTTTAAAGAAACGATCAAATCATTTCCAGAGTCACTATACCGTTTTACATTTGCACCAGCATTGAACGTGTAATGCAATTACTGCACATCCTTGCTAACATTGAACATTACCACTATTTTTTTTATTTCTAGTAGATCTGTAGTAGCATCTCACTGCAGTTTTCATTTGCATCTACCTAATGCCTGTTGATGTTGAACATGCTTTACCTGACATCTGTGTGTTAGTTTTGGTGAAATGTGTGTTCGTGTCTTTCCCTACAGTATGATTGTACTGTTTGCTTCATTCACGGTTGAGCTTTGAGACTCCTCTGTATGTTCTAGATACTGGTGCTCACTTTTGGAGTTCAAATGTTTTTAATTCTGAAGACCCAAAATTTATCTTTTTTTTTTTTTTTTCCTGTTGCGGAGCATACTTTTGGTATCGAGCCTAAGGACATTTTGTCTACCCTAACTCCTGAGAACTTTCTCCTCTGTTCTTTCCCTCCATTTCACAGCTTTACATTTTGGTATTAGGTACAGGATTTCAGCAGATACCTGTTGGTGTTGGTGGTTTTTCTTTGTTTTGTGTATGTTTTATGTTTGTGTTTTTACCCATAGATGTTCAATTACTCCAGCACGAATTGTTGAAAACCTTTTGCACAATATCGTATGATTTTTGCCAGTTAAAATGACCTGCCTGGTTCTGTTTCCTTGTCTTAAAAATAAGATATGTGGATTACAACCAGATGGGTGTTATTCAAGCTGCATTACCAGGAAGGCACGATAGCAGCAGGGACCACAGCAGGAGCAGCTGGTGATCTTCTTGCCTTTCTGAATTCCTTGGGTGCTGCTTTTACATTTTATGGATTTGAGGATCTGACAGGTAGCTGGATACGACGTTCTCACAGCTAAAATGAACTCTGAGACCAGTTGATGTGAAGTCTCTTTCTGCAGCGATTTGCTGTGATTCTAAGTTGACCATGTCAGAATTCACTTTTCCCATTTCACATCAGCCTTCAGGCTCCTCCTTTATTTTCCGGAGGGTGTACTCGTGTGAAATGTTTCCCTTGTTATCCTGTCGTCTCTTTTTATACATATGATGGGCTTTGTGCAGTCATTTACCTTGCACTTCGTAAATCAGTTGATGACTATCTGTCGAAAATTGAAAATGTGTTAAATATAGTAAAATCTCGCAGTGGAACCATCTGTTTCCTAGAGCTCCGATGACAGGAAGAAAGGATAAGGTAGCAAAATCACACATAAGCCATGAACCAACCTCAAGCTTTGCGGATAACCAGTTTTCTCTCACCATCACCTGTCTGGCTTTACTAGTTTTCACAAAGCATTTGCTTCAACTTTAGGCAGATTGCAAAGGGTTATTTTCAGCAGCTTCTTGAGATCTCAAATAGCCTTATATTTTTATGCCTATCATCAAAATAAAGGGACTTGCCCAAAGTCATAGCACTAACATGTATCAAGTAGAAGACTGAGAGAAGAGCTCACATATTAATGTCTGGCCTGGTTATTTTCCATTTCTACTTTATAATACAAGGTCCTAGGAAGATATTTTCTAAAAGGTGGCATACCATAGCTTTTTAATCTGTAAAACAGGGTCATGACATAAACTCAGAAAGTTGTTGAGTGTCTTCATTTGTTTAGTTAAATAGGGTTAATTGAGATAGTGTGTCTGAAAAAAAATGATACATTTCAAAGTGTTGCCTGCTCAAAAGTTGGTTATTTTTAATATCTGCAACTATATTAGGTCTCAGATTCCAGTAGACAGCTGTGTGTGCTTGTTGATTCTGATTCATGAGAAATGTGCTTGTTTACATCACAGTGTATTATCTGTTCTTCCTTTGAGTACTCATGTGGCCAAATTGGGAGCTACCACATTAGTATGATTCAGATATCTTTGAGAGGGCGGTTAGAGTTAATGGTTTCCATAAAATTGTTTTAATAGTTATTTTTCAACAGATGGACAGCTTACATTTGGCCACAATTCTGTAACAGTGTGATGATTGAAGTTTTTCAACAGATGGCATACTAATAATCGGGAAAACACCCTCCCATTACGAAGTGCTGCAAAAAAAGACTTTTTAGAGCGCCAGAGAAATAAAAGTCATACTCCCAAGTCCTTAGACTGTGCTATTATAATCATAATTTAGATAATTTGGAAGATTCCATTTCTGGCACTCAGATTTATTTTGTAAATGAGCATGCATATCCGCATTACAGTGAGATGGTGAGAGCTACCTTGTTGTCAATTGAAGAGTCAGCACACATATACCATTGAATCTCCCCTTGATTGTGGGTAAATGTGTATAACTTTCACTGACTGAATTAGTCTACTTCTACTCCCCATGAAGAAAGTGTAATCATAAAAATCAACCATCAGTGACTTATATGTTCTTTCTGAAGAGTGTTGGTTTAGGAGAGAGAAAGATCTCACCGAGACTTAGAATGTTCCCGCATGCTCACCCATATGACAAACTCTCCTGACTTCCAAACTGTCCCACTTCTACCCATGACTACCTTGCAATATTTCTGGAATCAGTAAGTGAGGAATCAGGAGACAAATGAGGCAGAAAGTAGAATGGTGGAAGTCAAAGGTGGCATTTGTGATTGTTACAATGGCAGAGGGCATCAACTGATATTTAGTGAATGGGGGCCAGTGTACTTGGACATGCTAAAATGCACAGCATGTTTCTGAACGTGAGAGAAATGTCCCATATCCAACATTTGCCTGAGTAACTGGCCGGGCACATCCATCTGTGCTTGGAACCTATCTCTGTTTAAAATTAAGCCACAAAGTAAGTTTTATAATACAAGATACATTTTGGAAGAATCTTAATGGTCACATAATATTAGCATCTACCCATACCTCTCCTCCTTGATTTTACTACGTAGCACATAAATGGCTGAAAGACTTCTGAGTTCATGTTCTTGAATCCCGTAACAGCTTTTAGTTAGACGTGTCCTGAGCATTTACATAATAAAACAGAAATATCTTAAACATTTAATTTCCTTTCATTTCCCCTCTACGATGAACAGGACATATTTTAATACTTAATATTTTTTGAAATTTTATGTGTGTTATATTAACCATGAATTTTGAGATTGAAATAATTACACAATGCTTGATCTGTTGGAAATGATAAAGGTGAGAAAAGCACTACTACAGAAAATTAATTAAGAGGAGACAAGGGCCAGGGATTTAGCTCAGTGGTTCCGGCACCTCCCTCGCAGGCATAACGACCCAAGTTCGATCACAGGTACCAAAAAAAGAAAGAAAACGAGGAGACAAATTTCTTCTGGATTTGTCTATTTGTGCAAACGTAATGCAGTGTTGGAGTCATTAAAAGATAAGGAAAGTGACATGAGTCAAGTGATATGGGTGTCAAGTCTGCACCCCTTCGAATCAGTGTAAGTCTTGTTAAGTGAATCATCAGACACACAGCACTTATATCACACGCTTTCCCTTGTAGGAGAAACCCAAGTTATACGTGAGAGCAAAATAAAAGATAAGTAATTGGTAATAGGGAGAGAGGTCTTTCTCAAAAGGTAAAGGACTCAAGAGATGCAGGGAATGGAGAGGAAGGAGAGGGAAAGGGGACAAAAAAGAATTTAGATGTGCTGTGTGCATGCACCAGCGCCACACAAGGAGTGTGACCATCATGTGCTACAAACTCGTACTAACGAAGGAAATGCTCTGACAAAAGCCTGATTCTCTTAGGGCCAGCCGTATTACCTAGCTTCCTGCCATGTATCATTGCAGATGGCATTCGATGACTGCTTCAGCTTGACTTGCCCTGGAAACCCTCACCCCGGGGACTTGATTGAAGTACTCCGTCCTGGCTATCAGCACTGGGCCCTGTACTTGGGTGATGGTTATGTCGTCAACATAGCCCCTACAGGTAAGGCTTGCTGACAGTCGCTCCCGGAAGTTTACACTTTACTCAAAATAAGAAAAATAACGGACGAAATAAAACTAAAATGCAGGAAGTAGATACAGCAAATCCAGGTTTAGCAGAGAGAAAGACCGGAGTGCCATCAAAGAAATCACAAAGGTCAACCAATGTTAAAATTTAAAACCTTTATATCTAAAAAATTCACAATTAAAATTGAAACTAATATCCACCTGGAGGAGATATTTACCACAGACAAGAGTAAGTTTGCTATCCTTATAGATCACAGATGATGATTTAATTCATTCAATGCCTCTTGATACATTACCTAGGATGTACTGAATGTCATTTTAGGACTAGGAATTCATAGAAATTTCCTGGCATAGTGAAATTTATATTTTAGTATGTAGAGAGAACCAAGAACAAATCACCAGAGTGAATGCTAAAAGGGAGATAAGCAATGTGGAAAAAATAAATCACCGTGTCCTTCTGCCATGATGTCCCTGCCCTGCAGTCAGCCTTCCAGGGACTGAACCCTCTGAAACTTTGGGCTACAACAAACTATTCTTCCTTTGAATTGTGGGTATCTGATATTTTTCCTAGCAATAAGAAAGCTGACTAATACAGAAAATGTGTACTAGACAAGTCATTGTACCTATACCAAACTATATAGTTCAGAAGTCTTTGGAACTGGCTTGTGGGAAAAGTTTGGAAAAGTTTAGAGAATCAGCCTAGAGAAAGCTTAGAAGGTTGTAAGCAGAGCTTGATAGGTAGGCACTGTCCTTGAAATTAAATACTCAGCACAAATTTTTAAAAAAGTAACATTTGAAGAAAAAAAACTTGTGCATCTACGTTATGTCTTACATCTGGAAGATAGTGCTGTCTTCCTAGGTTGCACTGTGAAACTCCATGTTCATACGCCCTCGGGATTCAAGGTCTGAGCTTTGATCCTATGGATTGAAATTTAATTTCTCTCTATTGTTAACCACTGTGATATTTTTTCAAGCCAGTTTACCTCTCTGTGGTCAATTCCTTCATGTTTCTACTGGATGGTTTTGTTTATTTGTTTTTTGCGGTACCAGGGATCGAACTCAAGACCTTGCTCTTGCAAGGCAGGCATGGTACCACTGAGCTAAATCCCCGGCCCCCTCCACTGAGTTTTAAATAATTTTTAAAGGGTTTAGCAGTTCTAAGTAGGATAGATATGCTTGGAATGCATAAGAACTTTCTATGGGTAATGTTAACTGGAAAATGCTTCTCCGTTAGGAAAGATGATGGACAAAAGAGTAATCGAAATGCTTGCTTTTTGTCATTATTGTTCTGGTTGAGAGCTGGGGTGTCCCCCAGAAGGTTCTTATGCCTGCTGAGAGGTGATTGGATCACGGGGTACAATCCTCTGCAGTGGGTGAGTCCACTGATGAATCCATGGCTGAATGTCAGGAGGTTGGGCCCATATGGAGGCAGGTCACTGGAGTGTGACCTGGAAGTGTTTATCTCCATTTCCTGTCCCTGACTGCTGTGACATGAGCAGGCTTATTCTGCACAGACTTTCTACCATGCTGCTTCTGCCTTGCAGTCAGCTGACTGTGGGCTGAAAACATGAGCCAAAATAAACCTCTCCTTTAAATTGTGACCAGTGGGTATTGTGTCCCATTGGCAAGAGAGTGACTAAGATAGCTGCTAACAGAGAAATATTTTTAAATGCTGGTTACATGGGGACTCCTCCTCACCTGAGTCACCCAGCTGTGAGATGCCATTCATGTGCATCTTTGTCAGTGCTGAGAAAGAACTGCATCGTAGAAAAAGCAAGCAGTAATCCTACCTGTACTGTGCTAGGAACCCATACAGAAGATCTCTTATAGCCACACTAATCTGTAGACAACTTGTTTCCCAAGAACAGGTAGAGGGTTCTCACCCAATTTATTCTGTGAGAAGATCACAAAGTTTTAGAACTTTTCTATATTCACACTTACACATTGTTGAGTAGTACTGATAATATTTGCAGAATGAGTGCTTATGGACGATGCGATTAAGAGGGCTTTCTTTTGAGGATACATAAAGACCAAAGCTAGACCAGCATCTTGGAAGTCTTTTGTTGGGAGCTGGAACCCTAGCCCTTGCTGACCAGAATTCTCCTTGTAGATGGCATCCCTTCAACACTGACAAGTGCCAAGTCTGTGTTCAGCACAAAGGCCTTGGTCAAGATGCAGCTGCTGAAGGATGTTGTGGGAAATGACACTTACAGAATAAACAATAAATACGACAATATGCACCCCCCTCTTCCTGTGGAGGAAGTCATTCAGAGGTCAGAGTTTATCATCGGAGAGGAGGTGGCATATGACGTCCTGGATAACAACTGTGAGCATTTTGTGACTTTGCTTCGCTATGGAGAAGGAGTCTCGGAACAGGTGAGTTTGCTTTAGGGGACGCAGAAGTCCCATACCTTTAGGATACCATAACTGCCAGCTATAGCGAGGTTCCCTACAGTCAAACAAAATGAAAGTAACATGAAAATATGAAAAACTGAAGGAGAGAGAAGAAAATTGATTTGTTCAAGGTTGTGCAGCAAGTGACTGACCATTGTGGATATAATTAATTTGGGGCTAGGCATTCACATTGGGGATTTGAAGTAGAACCAAGGCACAGCTTTCTGGCAGTTTTATTGCCTTTTGTTCTTTAAAATTCCCCTCTTACCCTGCCACACAGCAAACTCAAACCAATAACCGCAGGTACCAAAGAGAATAAGCCAAAAAGGATGTTGACTTTTTTCAGTGGGGGTCCATTTACCAGTAACATGGATTGTCAACCTGAGATTCTTTTCTAGTAGTGGGCAGAGGCCAAATGATGGTGCATCCTGGTGGGTGTGTACATATTTTATGTTTTCTTGCAATGAAATATTTTCAATGCAGCATAGCATTTTTAAGTAGATCCTTTGATTAATTGTGCTCTTGGGTGACTTTGAATGGATTAGTTGACTTTATAGTACATCACAAATGTGACTGCTTCCACCAGCATTTTGCAGTAGACCAGATTCTCAACTAACTGCATGTTTACTTCACTTGCCCTGACGCTACCTGTTGTCCCACCAATCTGATTCCATCACTGATGCTGTAAGCTGCAGATTTATCAAGGTGATGGAGCAGAATGAATACATAAAACTACTATCAGAGGAAATGCTCTTCACCCAAAATACATAGATGTTAATTTTTTAAATTAAAATATCAAAAGTAATTTCATAGCTAATAAATTTGATGGATCTGTTAACCTTTAAAAACACTTTTTGAAAGATTAAAACTTAGGAGAATAACACCATAAAATTTTTAATAACATTTTGAAAACCCAAATCTATTCAAGACTTCCAGAACTTTCAAAATGTGGATCTGGTATATAAACTTTTTGTCTCAGCAGTGAGGTTCAGCACCTCTCAAAAAATGCTTGGGGAAGTAGGAGCTAATACATAGTGAAAGAAAGGATACATTTGGCGTTATCATTAGGAAATAACTGGAAATTCATTGTCACTAAGAAACACATTAACTTCATGAATGCTTTATTCATACATAACAATAATTGCTTCTGAGCTAAAACATAGAGGCTACACACAAATTCCTCCTAACCTTTGCATTGGAAACTAGTGATACAGCCAGGAAGTAGGCACCATCCCGTTTCTTTTCTAATGGTAAAGGATTTCACTGCACCTAGCTGTGGTTTATTATTTATTTATTTATTTATTTATAAGGATCATTAAAATGGAGCAGTATTGGTCAAAGGTATAAACTTCAGTTATGTGAGATAATTCACTTTGGAGCTCTAGCATGTTAACTGTGGCAGGTACTTTAAATTTTGCTATAGGAATACATGTTAGGTGAAGTGTTCATAACACAGAAGGGGAAAAAAGAAAGCCCAGTGAACAAAACAAAATTACTACAAAAAAACTAACAAGGGTGGTGGGAGGAAACTTTTGGAGGTGATGAGTAAGTGTTGCACATTTGTTGTGACCAGGCTCGTATGCCTATCTCCAAACACACCAAGTTGCACGTATTAAAAGTCTGTTGCCTTTTGCATGCTAATCACACTTCCATCAAGTAATGATTTGCCCAATAAAAGTGGGTTAAAGTGATCTTCTTGCTTTGACTCTAACTTGCTACTCATCACCTTTCATCTTATCAACCCAGACTCCAGATCCATGAAAACATAGTCATGGTAGAACTTGCACCAACACAAGGTAGAACTTGTCTCCAGCCACTTCTCGTGATGATAGAAATGACCATGTCGCGACAGCCCCAAGAACCTACCTAAGCTCTAGATTTTGTTGACACGAGCTGCTACGTCTTCACTACTTCCCTGCAGAGTCACCTTGGGCACACTCTGTTTCTGTTTTCTACTCTGTACACTGAGGTTGTTTTAAAGGTTACAGAAGACATTTCAGGTCTCCATCATATTATATTATAATTTCTTCATCTTCACATGCAGCCTGCCTACAATGGATTTTCTGTTTTCTACTCTGTACACTGAGGTTGTTTTAAAGGTTACAGAAGACATTTCAGGTCTCCTTCATCATATTGCATTATAATTTCTTCATCTTCACATGCAGCCTGCCTACAATGGATTTTTTTTTTCAATTACAGTATTTTAGGAATTTTATTAACCTTTGTTAGACTCAATAAAAACAAAAAGAAACGACAGAGCCAGGGTTATGTATCAGTAAACTAATGTATTACTGCTAATTAATAGCTAGTATTGGAGTCATTCGTTTTTGGGTTCCCTTAAGGCTTTGGGAAATTAGGCTTGGAAATTTTTTTCTGGAGAAAAGGGTATGTATGGCTCCAATTTAAAAAGTTATAAATGCATAGAAATGATTAGAAGGAAAGACCTGGTTCCCTCTTTTCATCCTTTAGTGATTTTCTGTATTTTTAGGCGTTAAATGACAACTTTCAAAGCAAGTTTTAGGGTCACAGCACAATTGGGCAGATAATACAAAGTTTTCTTCCCTCCACGTAACACATAAAATCCTCTGACACCTAATGTAACATCAGTGTGCACTATGTCTTTTGTTTTCTCTCATTGAGTTTACTGGTGCTTTTTAGGTGCACCGTGCCATTACAGTCATCCCTGGGATCTCACACCTTCACACAACAGGCCTCAGTTCTGATTTTTCCCATGCCCCTGCCCTACCTTCACCCCCTCCACCCTCCCCTGTTAGTGTGCTCTGTGTCTTAAAACCGATGAACCAACTCTGACAAATCATCATAAAATCCATGCTTTTGTATTATGATGACTGTGTGTTGCACATTCCGTGAGTTTGGACAAATTCAAAATGGCATATACTCACCATCATAGTCTCTGTGCACCAAAATTTTATGCTCTCCCTATTCATCCTTTCCTTACTCCATAAGCTGGCAGCCATGAAGGTTTTGGGGGTGTTGTTTTTGTTTTGATTTTTTTTTTTTAATTTTTTAGCCTTTTCTACAATGTCATGCAATCGAAACCAGAAAGTATGAGGCTTTTTGGATGCTGTAACATCATGCCTTCCCACAGGTAACAAATGAGAGTTCTTGCTGGTCCACATGCTAGCCAGCACTTGATGTTGCCGGTATTTGGGATATAAGCTATTTCCATTGGCATATTGGGATATCTTGTTGTTTTAGTTTGCAGTTACCTAGTCACATGTGGTACTGGGCTTCTTTTTATATATGCTTATTTGTCCTCTGTATATCATCTTTTTTCTATTAATTTTATTGGTCCATTTTAGGTATATAATCTGCTGACATTTGTCATTGGGAATATGTACCTTTGCAGAATATATCTCAGTTATTTTTCCCCATTCTCCTGCCCTCCCTTCAATCCCTCCGCTGCTCTCTATCCATGAAGACTTTGTTTCCCCTTTTTTCTTTTCTCATATCATCTTTAGTGATCTTGTGTCTTGATATTTTTTGCCTTTTTTCTATTGCAGTTTTCATTTTCCTGTTGAATTTTTTAGAGTTCTTTGTATCTTGTGGATAACAGCACCTTATCAGATTTGTCTTTCACAAATGTTTTCTCCCAGTTTGTGGCTTATCTTTTCTTCTGCACTTTTCAAAATGCATAAAAACAATATTTTCTTACTGTTAGAGTACAAACAAGTTATTAAAATGTGTCTAGGTTTGTATGAGATGGTAACAACTTTGAATTTGCCTGAACAAGCCAGCACACAAATATGCCCTGTCTGTGCTTCTGTGCACCACAGCAGCCTTCAGCTCTCAGGGAAGAGGCTTTTGATAAACCCTGCAGGCATCTGTACACAGCCTCTCCAAATTCAGCTAGTATTTCACTGGGCATGACCAGAGCCTCAGAATGAAACCTTTATTGTGCTCTATAGACATAAAATCTTGCAAAAGTTAAAGAATGCACAGAGTCAGATTTGGGGGACTTTTGAATCTTAAGTAAGTCACCTAGTGAAAGCTCCTGTGTCTGCTGGCCCACCGAGAGCATCCTGGCGTGTCACAGTCCTACAGAACAGACGTCATTGCAGGGTCCTCAGAGGGATAGTCCTGGTTACATGGGCTTTTGTGATGTAGAATGAGACTTGAATGAAATGAATAGCTGGGGTTTGGGACAATGCCACACTCCTCCGGAATGGTGCCTGCTCTGCCATCTCAGGTGATTTGGGTGTGGGATCCAGTTGCTCATCCCCTCCTCCCAAGCCTCTTCTGTTTATGACATTTCTGTAGCATCCTGTTTTTCTAGAGGCTGAAAAATACCTCCTCAGTACACCTTACACCTAGCTAGGGCCATCAGACCCCCACCGTCCAGAAATTCCCCTGCTGGCCCGTGACACTTCTGGTTAAAGACATTTATCGAATTTCAAGTGTTTTGTTGCCTGCCCCATTGTTTTCCCTTATGGACCCACTTGTGGATTTCAGCATCTACCTGGAATTGTGCTAGGGTTGGGCTTGGTTTAGAATCCTGGTCCCTATGAATTATCAACCTCTCCCCCTCTTTGGAACTTTTGTTCAACATTCTGCAGCTCTGTACCTCCTTTTCTGTCCCCAATATGCTTTGTCCAAATCTCCATGCTGCCTTGAATTCTGATTCCCCCCTGGGGAATAATTTAGGTAGTGGATTAATTAAAATTAGTAAATCAAATAATCCCCAAAGTAAAATTATAAGCCAAAGTAGTCTTTGTCAGGGTCCGGTTGTTCAGTGGTGGCTGGAGCAGAGTCAGGCAGTCTCAGTGTAGACCTTTGCCCTGTGGACTGCAGGATAGCGTAAGGCAGTGGATCCATGCTCCAAATGCTCCTCCCTTGTGTCTGTTTCCCGGCCCTGATTTTTTCCTGTCTTTACCCGCCAGGCCAGGCAAGCAGCAGTTGGGGAGGCAGCACTGCACTGCAGTCATGTGGTGTGGCAGGCTCAGGGTGGAAGTCCGTGCCATAGACCGGGGACAGGCTCAGATGTGAAGGGGGTCAGGGGCCCGCTGTCGGACTGGTCCCCAGTCCCTTGAGGAAAATGTTTCGCTGTATTTGGAAACCCTGATCCTCGAATCCCAGAGAAGCAATGTTGTTTTCAGACTACCTGATGGTTCTGGAATGTCTGAATGTGACCTTTGGGTCATAAAACTGCACTCAAACCCGTGTGGCAGAAGGCATATCAGTGGAGTGCCGTGAAAACCATGAATATTGTGGTGATTAATCCGCTTAAAGCTATAGCTCTCTGAACTCCTTTATGGACAAATGAGCTTGAGAGTGGTTTATTTTATGTTATCTATATGAGAAATTAATTTGACATGATAGTTAACATCAGTATTGACTTTTTGTGAAGTTTGTTCATCAGAATGGCAATCATGTCTACCAAATAAGAGCTTATGGGTATTTAGCCCAGATTTAGTAAAACACACACACACACACACACACACACACACACTCAAAAACACACACTCAAACACATTCAATGATCAGTTTGGTACAGACCCAGCCAAAGTGCACTTTCAGGAGCTGGGGGACACACAGAGGAACAGGATGGGTTTCAGAGGACTCAGCTTATCTCTGCCCATCTTGGCGGTACATCCTCCTGCAAATCCCTTCTAACTTTCAAGTGCTGCAAAGCAGGAGTCCTGATACCTCTCCCTCTGATGTCCTGTGATGATTCATGATGGCATAGCTATCAGGATCTTCAAACATATGAGGAATACAAGCTGATGTGTATTTATCTGCACCTTGCATATAATTATAGACATTATCATCTAATTTCTTCAACTCCATACACAATGTTGATTTGGCATTGAACCTGAAATAGTAACTATATTAAGACAAGTCTTCCGATTAGGAAACAAAATAGCACTACATTTCGCACACTGAGATGTTTTAAGAATAAGGTGTGGGTTTTGCTTCTTGTTTCCTTTTAGGCCAACCGAGTAGTAAGTACTATTGGACTGGTGACAGCTGTTGTTAGTGCCTTCTCCTTTCTGGGCTTGTTTCCAAAAAGACAAAGAACAAACTACTGTTAACAATTTATCGAAGAGATATTGGAACTGAAGAAATTTGTGAAGAGAAAAAAAAAACCCTGAAGTGAATACTTATTTTCAATGCATCATTATTGTTCCACTTTCTGATGATGGATGGCATGATCTTTAATAAATTGATTACTGATATTATCATTGAGCCAAGGAAATTTTTTCCTTATTTATATAGATTTGCTGCGGCAGCTTGAATTAAAAAAAAAAAAAAAAAAAGCAGTAGCCTTTTCAGCGAACCAGCAGAGGATCTTAACAAAATCACATCACATTTTATCTTCTACTATAAATATTGTTTTCCTCCTCCCTAAGGGTGGTTATTTTGCCAAAGGAGTGGAGAATCATTTATACACGGTTTTGAAAGAAATGTTAAGAGCTCTGAATTGTTAGAATTGACACCTATGTTCACATTCCTTTTCTTGTCGAAAAAGAAACTGAAATAGTGTTTGGTGCGACAGCTGGAAGGACTCTGTTACAAACCATGGGAGGGGTACACCATCTTCCTGCACCTGCGTGGATGTGGGATGGCAGGGAGGGAAAGAGGGATTTTGCGCACTAAAGGTGCGGATCCAGTGATTTCCCTGGATCTATTTGCTTGTCAAGAGTAGATCAGAGACCATGAATGACCTGGGCTGTTATTTCTACAGAGTTCTGTTTTTCCCTTTAGATTTTGAAGTATTTCTGGGTTTGACCTTTTAACCTCAGCAAGAGATCATTAAATATTGGTTGAAATGTCATATTTAGAAAACTATATCCCACCCCACCTTTTTATTAGCCTTTTTATGCTAAGTCAAGGAGCATCATACTTTTATACTTTCATTCTACTGATTGTGTGTTAAAAGAAATGATTTTCTTAGTACTATTCCAGGGGAATTCTTGGTGGAAGCAGGTAAGGAAAAGTGGGCCCAGTTGTCTTTGCACCGAGATTGTACGGGACATCGTGTTCCCACGAACCACACTCCTGGTCAGTGGCACCCTTCTTGTTCCACTGCTAAAAGCGTGGTGTAAAATAAAGGAAACATTCCAGTAAATCTGGGGGCAGAATGTGATGAGGGAACTAGAACGTGGTAGATAAAAGTAAAGAGAAGTTTCAGTGAAAATCTTAGACCTATCCAACTGGCTGAAATGTTACCCAAAGCCTGATTAGTCTACAAGCTACTTGCAGGAGTAAAGCATGATGTAACAGAAGGGGTTGTGTGCGACAGTCCCAGCGAACACAGACCCTTTCACTCTTCCCTCCTTCATGCTAAGCGACTTCACTTTCTTATGACACCAACTCTGGATCATCCCAAATCCTCTCTATTTTCACTGGTCTTCTAGGAAGATATGAATGTCTCCAACCAGGTGCCAAGATTCAAAATGACCCTTTTGCTTTTATTCCAAATTCAGACCCTCACTGGACCTTTATACCCAGTTCCCAAGTAATAGTTAATCAAAGAGCCATTGCCTAGAACTGTCAAATTAGGGGAAAACCAACTGCAATGTAACGTATTAACTTTCTCCATGTGTGCTTTTTTCTTCTTCCTCCTCCTCTCCCTCCTCCTCCCCCCTCATCCTCCTCCTAGTACTGGGGATAGAATTCAAGACCTTGCACTTGTGACACAGGTGTGGCTCCACTGAGCTCATGTGGTGCTTTTTTAAAGAAAGTTTTACTATTAATACATATTAATTGGTGCACTTGCTTTTCAATAAAGGACGTCTACAGAGAGCAAATCTTAATCCTAAGCAAAGGACCTGGTCATGGCCAATTTACCACTGGTGAACAGGAGACTAGGTAGGATTGGAACCTGAGGGCCTCAACCATTAAGAGAATTCTCTATGCTTCCACTCCAAAAGACAGTCACGGGGGTGCAGGATTATGTCACAAGTGCACAAACCATAATCTGTTAAAAATCTGTTAAATTACAAAAATTATTAAGAAAACCCAGTAGATAATTTTAAATGTTCACCAGGAATAAGTTTCCTCTTAAGTTCACAGTGAGGAAGGTAAGTAGATTAAAGGTAACAGTGTACAGAATATATTTGTAAAAGGACCACCCTTTCTATGGTCTTTAAAATGTACCTAAAGGCCAGGGATTTAGCTCAGTGATTGTACCGCCTGCTTCACAAGTGCAAGGACCCAAGTTTGACCCCCAGTACCAAAAATAAAATGAAATAAAATGTACCTAAGATGATTTTGATACTTAAAAAATGAGATCAGACACAAAATTTTCAAGTAGCCTGAAATTGTCATGCTGTAGATACAAGCATAGGTCCCTCTCCTAGCATTTTTAAAAACAAGATAAACTATATTCAGTTCTGGCCAATTTTTAGAGTTAGAAGGTTTTCGTATATCAATAATAAAAAGTAAGTTTAAAGAGCCACAGTTTTTAAAGTGAAAAGCACATTTTAAATTTATTTCATTATTTATTTCATTTGTGAATTACTCTGGATTTTCTGCTCACTGGACCCAAAACAATGTGCTCTGGGAGATGCTATCCTTTGGTGTAGTTTGCATAGATATTAGCCACGCCCATGCCAGGATGATCTGCGACTAACACAAACTCTCTTTGTCCACTTCCATGCAACTCTGGCTCACAATGTAGGTAGGATTCAATTTTCTAAAGTAAACATTAACTCTTAACTTCTAGAACCCTATGACAGCAGGGAAAAGGAGAAATTTAATGACCTTAAAAAAGATATGTACATAAATGTCCTCAAACACATGGAAAATTTAAGGAAATTTGTGACTTTTAATATATTGATCAAATGTTCAAAGACCAAGTGTTTCCTTGATTTTCCTTTCTTCTATGATGTTCACATTTCTAATTTTATCACCTTAGGAGCTATGCATTTTACACAATACAAGGTTTATTAAAAATGATGATCCAAGAGATGCACATTTTCTTTTGATAGTAAAAGAGTCAAAATAGATAAATTCAACGTCCTTTGCTGCAAGATTCACTACACCAAGAAATGAGTTTTTGGATGCTCAGAGGGAGAAAGATAAGAGTACGCTAGCCTCACCTCTCCACAAGGCCCTAATTTGGAGGAAAAAAGATGATGCTGGGAAACATGTGCAACAACGATCCTGATTACAGTCTCGTCCAGAAATGCTGCTCTGTGGCTTGGCCTCCCAATTTGAGTTTTTCCTTGGGGACCTGTTCAGGGCTTTCATAGCCTTTGTTGACATAGAATCCATCCCCTGAATAAATCGTCCTGCTTTCACCTGAATAAATCGTCTTGTTTGTGGGAGGCCAGGTAGCATCATCTGCCAATTTTTTCTGCCATTTCCTATATGGACTTTTTGAGTAGAATCCAAATTCTTTCTTGATCACAAGCCAGAGCTGTCGGTTTTGAAGGATGCCATCCTGGAAAATCAGATAGGAAAACAGTCAAGCTCTTCTGCAGGTCCTCCTGCAGCCAGGTGGCTCAGCGACTTGTGCCCCCCAGGTTCCATACTCCTCCCTCATGTCCCCTAATTCTTCCCTCAAGAAGCTTCGGGCTGTGTCTGCTCACAAAAATCCACCCAAAGCTCACAGCTTTTCATCTCTACAGATTTCCTAGTTGAATGTTGACTAGTAATTTACTTAGAATTCTTTTCTGCCAGACTGAAATAATAACAATAATGTACTCAATAAAAAGAAAAGGAAAAAAATTCAAGCCTATTATTCCAGCTACTTGCCACCTGCCACATATAGGATATCAAATAAATGCTTCTTAAATGAATGGATGGATTCTAGCAAGTAAATGGGTCTTGTTTTCAATTTTTGAATCTCCCTTTCTTCATGTTCATATGCTTATGTAATTCTTACACATTTATAACAATAGACTCTGTCCAATTTTTTGTTCCACTTTTGTATATACTAGACTTTCTGTCATATACAGTTTTTACATACCAATGATATTTTTCAAAATTTTACTGCGGCGAGAACACAGCTACAGTCTCCTTGGTTAATCATGTTAAAGACTGAGTAGCATTTTTTAAAGTCGCTGTACATTTCAATACAAGGCTTACACTGAGTATTTTACTTTGCCATCATTGATAATACTAAGATGAATATCCTCCTATCCGTAGGGTATTTTTTTTCCTGTTTCCTTTGGGTTAACCCTTTAAATACCATCTCAAAATGGAATTTGAATTCCATTTTGAATCCTGAATCAAACAATATGATACATTTTGTGCACGTTGTATGTGAGTCTTTAGATCTACGTGCTAAAATTTGATTGATCTCTTTTCCCTATGGAGTTACTTATATGAGTTATTTATTTATTTATTTACTTACTTACTTTTTTCTTCTAAAAGGAGCTCCTCAGCCTTTCGCTGAGTGAGAGAAATCATTGAGTAGAGCAGTGGTGTGCAGCAGACTTGAGATAGGAATTGGGGCATGGGCAGCAGTTTCCCTTCTCTAACTGGGGAGGCTCCCGAAGACTGCTTGGCACCCTGAAATGTCTATCGAATTCTCTAGCTGCAAAGTCACCTGGTCCCATCTCTCTAGAGCACTGAGCCCATTACAGAAGCACAGCACAATGCCTTCATGGAAACCCAAAGGAGACCAAATCTGACATTTTGCTCTCCCTGCAGAAGATACCAGAAACATTTTAAGCAGGATTCAAAACATTTTTAATCCATCTCCAGGTAATTTTCCCCAAACAGAACATGTAGTTTTTTAAAACCTTTAATAAATAACATTTGAGGGAAATCGAAATATTTGCTCTAAAAAGTGAGCCTCTGTTGGAGTGAGAATTTTTATTAGTTTATCTCCCTAGAAAATAAACAAGATCCATGCAGAAAGTGCTTACCTCTACAAAGAAGGCCACACAGAAGTGAACAAGGGCCACCACCAAAATTGAAGCTCTCCATGACCTTATAGTCGGGATAAACTGTTGAGGAAGAAATACCACTATTACACTTTGCATATCTTCCACTTCGAAACAAGCACATATTAATTATCTTATTTAATTTGTAATAATATTTGTAATAATTCTCTGAGTCTGGAGTGTGGGCCTTACTTTGCTGCTTAAAGATGAGAAAAGTAAAGATCAGTGCCCTGCCCAGGGACTGAGTCAAAGCCAATAAAGAAATGGCAGAGCCAGAAGCTGGATGAGAATGGATCTCATGGGCTGTGCTCCCTCCACGACCTGACAGTGTTCATGGAGATCATGGGGTCAGGAAGGCCACAGGAGGCAGAGGACACTTGTGCATCTCCATTCATTCCATCCTTTATGCATAGGGGAGGTTTAAGATCAAGCCCTTCATCCACTGATTCCATTGCATCTAATTCTCCCAAAATAATCAACTTGGAATTCTTTTTCTTTTTTATTTTCCAGAAAAAATGGCAGGCATATGGGTAAACTCCAAAGGGGAAAGAAGTACACGTGCATTTTCTCTGATGATTGGCATATATGTTTTGAACAAATATCTCTGGTCCTCAAACTGATAGCTTTATGAAAGTCTAACTTCCTCTTCAAAGATTAAAGAGTAAGTGCACATCAATCACTGAATACTCCCTTATTTTAAAAGTGTAGGAGACACAGTTTTCCACGGCTGCATTCATACTGGAAGGGCAGTCACTGCACCCATCTCTGACCTCACAGAGCAGGAGTTGTACGGAGGACCACTAAAAGTCTCACCTGCCCTGAGATCCATAATCACAGAGTCAGGCTCTCCTGCAACTTTTGGCTTGGAAGGTGCTGAGCTGGCATTGCTGACTTTCACACCGGTCTCCTCTCTTAGTTTCTGAACTACTGTACTCATGTTTGTAACCCAGGCACCAAGTATGCTGTGAAGCTCCATAATGTTTGGCGAATGAATGGAGATTTGAACTTCCATTTCGGAGCTGCTTACTCACTGCCCTCACGTAGAGCCTTCCTGTCATCACTTAATTGACCCATCTAAAATGCCTTTCTAAAACACCTGCCATGACTTCCTGCAGCCCCCCAGATCAAAGTCCAAACTTCTGGCTGCCTTGGTCCATCCATGCCTTCCTTTCCTCTTCCTTGTTCATCCTCATACTCCATAGCCTACTGCCTCAACATTAGCAACTCTTTTAGCCCCTCAGTGAAGCAAGCCTTGCTTTTGATTTTTATTCCTGCCACCTACATTCTTTACATTGCAAGGACAAAGAGGTTCTCTTGGCCCCTCCATGCTTGTGCTGAGGTTGTCTCTTGGTCTGGGGCAGCCTCACCTCTTATGCAGCAAAATCCAGGCCATGCTTTTGGACCCCAAACAAGGTGCGTACCCTCCCTGAAGTCCCCATGCAGCCACAGTCCCTGGTGGCAACTCTTTCCCTTGTCCCTCCTACTTCTAGCTTTACACTGTCTTCAAGCATGGATGGCATCTGGAGGCCATACCTTGGTTTCACTTAGTACAACTCATCTTCACAACAGAAGTATGCTAGAAATTCAAGAGTGAACCCTTCCCAACCTTTTATATCTCTCACAATACTGAGTACAACAGTGGGTTCAATTACCTCTCTCTAAATTTGATTTTAACTGTATATCCCGGGTCAAGTGATATTCACTGACTTAAAACTCCATGTACCCTGACAAAAGTCTGACAAACCATGATAGGCCTATAAGTCTACTTTTTCTTTTTTCTACCGTTCCATTACTAAAGAGCTTTTACTATATGCTTTTAAAAGTTAGACTTCAAACAAAAGTTAGACTTGGAGAACTGTTGTATTCTTGCACTAACTCTACTGCATTAATATAACAGTATAAGGTATCCAAACACAGTATTTCAGGTGTCAACAGGATAAATGCATTTTGATAATGGTAGTAATAATATGAAGACATACATAAGGCTCAGGAATATTATTTGTTTCTCTGCTTAAGAGAAATATATGTAGTGGTCAGACATAATGCTAAGTGAAATAAATCAGACACAGAAGGTTTAAATATAGCATGGTTTCCTCTCATACCAAAGACTCAAAATAAAAGAACAATACAAAAGAGATGGCGAGAGACAGGAGGGTAGACTGTGGAGATAGGGAAGGGATCTGGGAAAGCTGGGAAAGAAGAGGGAGGCGGGAGAAGGAGGAAGAATGACCAAGATGCGACGTGCACTGCTAGTATAGGTCCCGATTTCCCAAGGTGCATGTGGTTATCACCTGTCTCAGACACGTGCTGATAAAAAACTAAAGGGCTAAAAAGTAAAACAAAATGCTCTTTAAAAATATTTAGTTGACAAATAAAGATTGAATATGTTCAAAGATATTTAGTGATCAGAGAGATTGTGGTAACAATCGGCTTGTGGATTATAATGGATAGTGAAGATGATCCAGGGTACATGGACTCAGACCAGAGGTGCAAATAAAGGGCACTTACCTCCATCCCTTGGTATATGTCTTGAAAATCAGAAAACAGAATGAAAATTGTCAGGCCCAAGGCAGATATCAGCAGAAACGAAAATATATCTGAAGAAATATCAAATATTATTTTTAGATGCTTAGAGAATGTTTCATATAATTTGGCACACATTGTAGAATCAATTATCTTTGTTGGATAAATATTGGATATAACTTCAGATGTTTTCATGTATCTTCATATGTTTCTCAATATGTTCTAAAGCTTATGAAATAAAGGTGATACCTTAAAATCTTTCCATATAGGGCTGACTGCAAAAGCCTGTTCATGACATGCATTGTAGTGACTTCCGTATAAAGTTACCTCACTGAGGATTCCAGGGACTGGGACATCCTGTGGTGACCATCTGACTGGTCACCAGAAAGACCTTAGTGCATTATTTCTACCTATCTAGCACTTGGTGCATGGATGGGGCAATCAGTCCTCCACATCTCGTTCCTTGTGGTCAGGAGAATGAAGTCCAAGGGTCCGTGATTGTCTCCCCGGGCTTTCTACAATCTCCTCCTTTCTAAACTGACCTCTGAATGCTCTTCTAGGTACAACAGAAAAGTTGCATACCCATGCCCACACACACAAAACCCACCACTCCCACAGCCACCCAGCTCTCCAGCCTCTGTACCCTCGCTCTCAAAATCCCCTGAATAGACTCTGTTTTTCCTCTCTTGGCACATTTCCATTTTTTTCCCACTCAACGAGCCCAGTCCAAATAATCATTTTGTTTCCAGAGACTCCCTAGTCCATCTTTACAAATTTTATGTGGTATATAGCATATTCACTTTGCATGATCCTCATTTATCTATCGACTGGGCTGTGACCCTTGAAAATGGCTTTGTATTTGGGTCTCAGGGATTCTGACTTGAAAGAAGTGAGACACTATTGTGTCCATTTGCCAGATCCCATCTTGGCAAAGTACCCTGGTGCGTTACTTTTGGGAGATAAACTTCCTAGGATGGACCGTGCCCAAATCACTGCTCTGGTGCCTCCCACGTTCTCCCACTCCATCAGCAGAGCATTTTATAAGTAGTGCCTCAGAGATATTTTTGGTAAGATTTTCACCTTCAGGCCAAAACACTGGAATTTAGGCATTGTGACTATGATGCAGATAATTCTTACAATTATTAGAAATATTAGTACTAATATTATAATTATTACTAATATTACAAATATTTAAAACTTCTCATTAAGTTATAAGGAAAACAATCAACAGCTAGATTTTTGTTCTGAGACTTTTTTGATCTCTTTTATTTTATCCAGTACTGATGATCTACCAGTGCTTTCTCTGTGCCAACTTTATTTCTGTACCAACCAGAAATCAAGGGCAACTGTTTCTCTGCAGCAGGCTCTAGTTTCTGAAGCCGCTAGAGTTTTGGTTCCACCCTTGGATACATGTGCCCTCCCTCAAAGTCCATCCATGCCTCACTCTGTGAACAGAGCTCGATGCCATGCCCATTAGGGGAATGGCCACGTGAGGCAGAGAGGAGAGAAATGGGAGCTGCAGATCCTAAAATAAAACAATATGACCCAGAGGGTCAAAAGAAAAATCCCAGAGGATGGCTGCGTGGTTTGTTTGTTGGTTGGTTGGTTGGTTGGTTGGTTTTTCGTTTACTTCATTATTTGAGGGTCTCAGGGACCCAGAAGCTGGGAAGAAGAGAATGACTCAAATGTGCATCCTGCTTAAGGACAACTGGCCGGATGGTTTGTTTACCCCTCTGTCCTTAGTCTGGGGACCTCTGAAGCTGGCTCTCTTCTGTGCACCAGTGTTGGCTGAAAGTGCAATGGAGCATTAAAGTGGATATTTCCCTGCCCTGGTTAGGTGCTACCAATAAGGAAACCGGAATTCAGTGAATTTGGAAACACAAGTCCTGTGCAAGCCAAACTCCTGTTTCTAAATAAGGAAAGGGTCAGTGACCATTCACACTTGCTTCCATGAAGAAATTAAATCTATATCTTTTCTATATTGTCATCATGAAGTTGAGCCTCTGCCAAAGGCTGACCGGGAGCTTCCCAGAAATTCTTCTTTCCATGTACCCTTGCTACATGGCCTGCTTCCCTGTTTGATAAATATTGGCTAAGTGGCTATACTTGCATTCTTATTGGTTGATATACTTCAACCTAAGTTGTATTCACCTCACAACTTTGCTCTATAAAACATTCTTGGAGAAGTGGCCTCCATGGCAACCCAGTTTCTGGAACTCTCCTGTCTCTCAGGAGCTATCTTTCCATAAATCTTTCCTACTCTTAATCTCCACTGTTCCTTGGAATTCACTCTTCTTTTTCAGTGGACGCAAGCTGAACACATCTGACACCTAGCAGGTTGGGAATTATATTTCACCTGTATCAGTATTGTGCTTTCAAATCCTTCTACAAAACAGCCATGCCAAAATGAAAACAGAATTTGAATAATACAATCACTGACACTGATCTGATACAAAAAGTGTGCATTTCTAACTTAAAAATAGGAGCCTACTTTTCTAAGTCTGTGACTTCTTTATAAAATTAGGGTTCAGAATGGATGCCATAAGTGTAAAAAAGGCAAAACCAACAATTTCAGAGGCTAGAGTGTCTAATCATCATAATAAAAATACATATTATTGGCTAGGTTTACATGAAAAATCCCTTGCAGCATACAAGAAACTTCTAAAACTCTGTTGAGTCAACAAGGAAATCAAGCATGTACTTGTGGGCTATTAAGAAAAATAGTAGGAAAGCAAAACAAAGTCCCTCTTTGTTAAGAACAAAGAATCATGATTCTGATAACTATTGCATTCCAGAGGAAATCATGTCATAATTAGAGATATGTGAAAACCATAAGAATGTAATAAAACTACAATTATTGGCCTTAGATGCTTTTCTAATTTTATAAGAATTAAAGAAACGGGCCAGGGATTTAGCTCAGTGGTTTGGTGGCCTGCCTTGCAAGCACAAGGACCCAAGTTCGATCCC
>NW_022900924.1:45871984-45878415 GCF_012274545.1 Fukomys damarensis | reverse complement strand
CCCCCGGAAAAAAAAAAAAAAAAAAAAAAAAAAAAAAAGAATTAAAGAAATGCATGAATTGTAATGTTGACTCACACATTTTAAAAATTCAACTGTCTTACCAGCAAAGAGCAGCAACTAGAGGTTCCATTTGACCCAGCCATCCCTCTGCTGGGTATCTTTCCAAAAGAATTAAGAGTATCATATCACAGTGATATATGCACACCCATGTTTATAGTGGCACAGTTTGTAATAGCTAAAACTTGGAAACAGCCCATTCGCCCATCCGTTGGAGATTGGATTAAGAAGATGTGGTTTTTCTTTTTTTTTTTTTTTATTGAGTTTATTGGTACATTTAGGGATACAGTACAGTTACATTCATTGTTGGGATCATGTGCCTTTACATGGCAAGTCTTGATTCTCATTTTTTCCCCTTACCTCTGCCCTCCCTTCACCCCCTCCTCCCCTCCCCATCTACAAACACTTTATTTCCATTTTTTCATTTTCTCATATTTTTTCTTTTCCCTTTTTGTTCTTCCCCTACGTATCACACCTTCCCTACACCTTTAGCTCCTTTCCTCCCATTTCTAAATGTCAGTAATCTTATTAGAATCTTATGCATTGTTGCAGAATATTCACATCAGGGAAACTATTTGGTATTTACACGTGTGACTTATTTTACTTAGGAGCATATCCTCAATATGTATCCATTTTCCTATGAATGAATCTATTCTCTCGCTCTTTATGGCTGAGTAATATTCCATTTTATAGAAAAACCACATCTTCCTCGGTTTTTCTATAAAATGGAATACTACTCAGCCATAAAGAGCGAGAGAATAGATTCATTCATAGGAAAATGGATACATATTGAGGATATACTCCTAAGTAAAATAAGTCACACGTGTAAATACCAAATAGTTTCTCTGTTGCGAAAAACTATAATAGTACATAAGATCCTAATGATATAATTGACAATGTGAAATAGGAAGTAAAGGGCTAAAGGTGTGAGAAAGTGGAAAGGGTAGGGGAAAGGGAATAAGGGAAAAGAAAAAATATGAGAAAATGAAAAAATGGAAATAAAGTGTTTGTAAATGGGGAGGGGAGGAGGGGGTGAAGGGAGGGCAGGGACAAAGGGAAAAAATGAGAACCAAGATCTGTCATGTAAAGGTACAAGATCCCAATAATGAATGTAACTGTACTGTATACCTAAAATGTACCAATAAACTCAATGAGAGAAAAAAAAGTCTTACCAGATCAGCAAACATTTTCTTTATTTGATTGATTGATCAAAACCAGGTGGATGCACTACATAAATAGTGAATAACTACATCCCTGACCTTTTGTTTTTACTTATTTGCTTCTTTATTTTTATTTTTACTTTTTATTTATTTTATTTTTGAGATAGAGTCTTGCTAAGCTGCCTGGTCTGGGCTTGAACTTATGGTCCTCCTATTCCATCCTCCCAAGAAGCTGAGAGTACCACCACACCTGGCACTAGTATAGGATTTATTATACCTCATATGTGATGGGTTGTTACAAAGCAAACCCTCTCAAAAACAACTGATGGGGTGACAGTTGGTATGAAGTTTCTGGAAGAAATTCAAATTTTGATCTAAAAGCTATAACAGATTCATATGCTTTCACCAAATAATGGTCCTGAGTTATGCTATGGGGATCAGAGATTATGTCAATGTGACTTATACAAGTAATTTTTTCACAGCACTGTTAAGAATCCCTAAATACTGGAGCCAAGTGCGCAGCAGACAGAGTGACCACGTCCTGCTTCACCCAACATTCCTTGCTAAGGCCTGGTGTAATCACTAATAGTGTCTCCCTTCACTCTCAAAATTTCCCCGGTCTTTTGCAACAGGGCACGATCTCTGCTTCCTGCCTAAAGATCTCGACAGACGCTTCATAGAGTTCTTGGTTTAGTTTAGTAATCCCTCGTCGCTTGGTTTTGTTTTTATTTTGCTAAAATGAATATACGGCGAGGTAAACAAGAATTCTTGAGCGCGTATTGTAAGTGCTGGATCCCGTCTATGGGCCTGTAATGTAAAATGCCTCATTTGCTCCTCCAAGTTGTGCGACACTCCTGTTCTGCGTAGGAGGAGATGGGGGCCCAGAAGACTTTCTCAACTACCAAGAGGTTCTTTTGTCGTTGAATTGAATTAAAGTATTTTGCAAAACAGCTTGACATGTCTGTGTTTAAAGTGTCTCTTGGTGACTGAAAAGGTTCAGGACTCGTGTGACTGTTGAGGAATATGATGTCGGTGCTTATTAAAAATAACCAAGTTTCTGCCCCTGGATTCTAACACTGGTGACCATTCCATTCCATAATCTTGTTGGAGCAATGTAATTGCTTGTTCTCCTCATGGGGGAGCTGTAACTCCAGGGGATGGTGGAGGAGCAGCAAAAATATTTTAAAAGAAGAATGAAGCCGCATGTACTCACAGTTTGTATAGATGGCTTTCCGAAAAGGTTTGCCCTTGGAAAAGATAAAGGCTATGGTGACACAGTTGAGGGTAGCAATGGGCCACAGAGTAGTGCCCTCGAAGCTTAAAACGGAGCCCGGAACCAGAGTAGCATTTCCAGTCCATTTTCCTCCCAGACTCACATCGGTTGAGAAATTACTTTGGTTGGTCAGAAAGCACCCGCTGCAAAAGAATTGCCGATATTTGTAAGATTTTTTTATTCAAATTTTAACCAGTAAGTGGGGGGGGGCGAGTTTAATCGCTACCATGGGACTTCAGGTTTCCACTTGTTCCACTTGGTAATGACCAAGGCATAACTTGTTCACGTCTTGGAATTACGTAACAGAAACGAAATTCAGAGGAAGCCAGGATTGTTCTTCGGCCCTTCAAGTACAGCAAGTAATCTATTGTGAAAGGGCCTGGATGAGAATTTTCTCTGGAATTCTTTTTAATTCACAGAGTAAATGTACCATGTGAAATGAAATTATGTGTGTGTCTTGGTGTGTCTTGGTGTGTGTGTGTGTGTGTGTGTGTGTGTGTGTGTGTGTTTTGTCACTACGGTAAGCCTACCAAACTGTGTGCTGAGTTTGAGTGTCTGCACTTTAATCCTTTCTCCTTATTTAGGCAAATCTTCCTAAACATCCATGAGGTATATAAATTAAACTCCAATTTATCACGTGACCTAGAAGACCTACCGTTCCAGCCTTAACTTACCCTTCTGATCTTTTCTCTTTCTTCCCATGTTCCTTTTATACTCCTAATATATGCGATTGTTCCCCATTCCTCAAATACCACAACTTGAAGATTTGTTGAGTTAGACGTGCTACTTTCCATTAATTGAAATAATATTTATCCTTCAAACTGCACTACGTTAAAACTGCTTTTTCTGGGAAGTGAATCTAATGGGCCTCATTCTGCCCTCTGTGGCTCACTGTTTTGAAATTATTTTGTTATTTTCCACCTGTGAGATGCGAGTTGAGTATGGAATTTTTCTTTTGATTTTTGTTGTTTCTGTTTGACTTAAATGTGCATCGTGGCACTTTACACAATGGGATTACATAACAGTTACTTTTAAAAAAAAAAATTATTTAAGAACTGGCTTTCCCCAGCCTGACTGATCTATTTGCAATGTACTTCTTTTTTTTTTTTTCAATGCTGAAACCTAAAATACAAACCTAGTTTTCATGCTTGAAAGCTTCCTAGGTTTCCTGCTTGAAATTTTGTAATTAACATTAAGATGGTATACAAATCAGAATCATTTTCCAACTGAGAATCTAAATGCAAGACTTAATTCTTACTATCTCGGGCTCCTTAGGTACCAGATGTACTTCCCTACAGTAGTTCAGTTAACATTTGCTAAAGGAATTAATGAGACCAGCAATCAGTAGTCACGTTCTTACAGAAGGATGTACAGAGACTAGAGGCCCTGCAATGACAGAGTTTAACAACAAAACGTAGCTAGTTCTATCTGCTCCTATGGTGGATGAGTTGAGGGCAAGCATTGTGCAGCAACTTTGGGACAGAAGCAGGACTGTCCTGGTTTCCTGTCCTGCCACTGTGCGACACGACCCTGTCTCCTATTTCTTCAATCAGGATAGGGCGACTTTGAGCCTATGAGCTCCAATGTGGACAGAAACCTGGTTTTGAAACTAAATGGGATTCTACATTCCAAGCAGTAAACTACTGGGTTTGATACCCAAATAATAATCTTAGACATCAGTCCATTCTTTTCAGCCTCTGCTTCATTTATTTCTCCCAGTTCTTGGGCTTTCAGGATGACAGTGGAGTGAGGGGGAGTTTGTCCATCCTCTATTTCAAAAGCAGCAGCTCTTTTCTCACCATTTCTTTCAGAGCCGGGAAGGCTTCCCCAGAAACAAATAAAGTTTGAGAAACTATTGCATAGTTTACCTCATTTTACCTTTGATCCATCCTCAAGGAAATTAAAGCCCTGGAGGTGAAAATACTTGTCCTGAGATTAGTGTTTCAATTCAATCAGAATAATGATACTGCCCACTAGTATTTTAGTTTTAACACTCATTTGAAAAACCCCAAATAATCTCAGTGATGACTTTTTTTTGTATGTCTTTATGAGGGTCTGGTGAATGGTAAAATCCAACAGGTCAAATCCAACTCCCACCTCTTTTTGAAAATAAAGTTTTATTGGAACATAAAGATACCTACTTATTTACATATTGTCTATGGGTCTTTTTGCACTTCAATAGCAGTGTTGACAAGCTGCATCAGAGACCATGCAGCTCAGAAAACCTGAGCCATCTATTGTCCTGCTCTCTGTGAGAAATGATTACCAACCCATGGTCTATAGAAAACCCAAGCCATCAGCCAATGACTACGTTCACACAGCCACCCAGCTATTAGATCTATACATCGACCACCAGTGAGACAGACCTCCGTGTGTCTACTCCATATGGCTCATCCGAGCACTCTACCCAATGTGTCCTGCTTTATCATTAATGTTTTGCAGTGTGGTGATACAAATTTTGCTAATAACCATTTTAGAACATGTTCAAACCAAGTTGGGCAGTATTGCTGGAGAATTATCGTATCGATTTCAGAAAGGAAAATTATGAAATGGAACTCACCTGTAGAGGTAGACCTCACAGTACCAAGGCTGCTGCTTCACATAGAGAAAGGCGCACACCTGCACGATGCAGGTGAAACAGGAATTGAGGAAGACGGAAAGCAGCAAAGGGGGAGAGAGGAGCTGTCCTGCGGGTCGATAGGGAGCCAGCTGTGGGTAGGCATCAGTTGAACTCACTGAAAGACAAGTGCATTTCATTGTTCAGAATAAAAGACTGCAATGCGTATTACTGTATTTGGGTCTTGCTTTAAGATCCAGATGGAATAAACTTGAATCCGACACTGATGTCTACATAAGCACATTACTTGGTTGCATATCTGATTCTGACACCTTTGTCTCTTTCATGCTATTGCTTCTCCTTCTGAAATGAAAAGCAAGGGTCTACAAGGCCCTGCAATCAATATATTCACCACATCGCATGGTGCAAATACTTTTGCTCTAACCAGACAACCAAGGATGGTTTGTAAAAGAGGAAGATGACCTGTCAAATGGCCTAAAAAGACACTCATGTTACCTCACTGTGTTGATGGAATGTGGAGAGTTAGGATGAGAAGAACAGACAAGCATCTAGCTAGACCTGTCTTCATATGCTGGGAAATACATAGGAAGAATTTGCCTTGTCATTCAGCCAGCATTCTCTGATCCCTTCAGTCTAGCAGATATTGTGATAGATGCTAGAGGTGTGTTCCTTCCTGGATTTGTATGGAAATGCAGGGCAGCCAGTATGCATTCTGTTATTAGGGAGAAAAAAAAACTAAGAAACCTTACTTCTTTATGACAGTGTTTGAAAATATATTATATTTTTTTATTTTAGGAATTACTTTTTAATTTTCATTTAAAGGGATTAAAAATGGTCCATTAAAAGACAACTTTAAAAAGATGACTAATCCCTTTTGGGAGCTACACATTCTAGTGACAGGGTGAAAGTAAAATGTACTTAACTTCTCAGGACAGAGCAGGAAAGGAGCACGAGGAAGTTAGAATTAGAGACGTTACATTTAATATCACATAGTCGTGTTTCAACTCTTGCCTTGCTACCTGCCACCTCTTCCCTTTTTGCAGTTTATTTCTGATTTCTCTGACATAGAGGGGAAAGTAGAATGTGAGTGTTTGGGTTTCTGTTCATGCATGTAGGGGTAGGGTCGTAAGGAGCTGGTATCCAACTTGGGATAACAAAACTCTAAAGTAGGCCTGGCTTTTGTTCGATGTGTAATCTAGGATAATCATGTAAACGCTCTGGCTCTTCATTTTGTATATATAAAACAAATTTGCTGAAATGTTTAGGTGGGTGCAAAAGCCCCTCCAACTCATTCATTCCAAAGCTCAACTACTATGACTTTACTGCTTCCAGTCTAATCAGTGTTGCTTTTTTTTTTTTTTTT
>NW_022900924.1:45774970-45871673 GCF_012274545.1 Fukomys damarensis | reverse complement strand
TTTGTTTTTTTTTTTTTTTTTTAAGCAAGGTGCTGGGCTAGAGGCTGTGGAGTCTCAGGAGTAGAAAGACCATTGCCTCTTCCCCCAAAGAATTTGAAGCCCAATGACAGGCACAGATAGATTGTGCAATAATGAATTTTGTTCCCAGCTCCTGTGATGCTTTCTCTGAAGCCCTGACATTTCCTGAGTGACAAGAGTGTTGTACTTTTTCATAGCAGTCCCTGACAGTTTATGCCAAGATGAATGACAGTGGATGTGAAAAGAATTTGTATTAATAGTATTACTCAAGAATAGGGCTGTCCGTACCCCCCAAAACCAACTGTGTGATCTTGAGTCACATCTCAGCCTGACCTCCAAGAGACTTGGAACGTGGAGATTAAGTTCAACCTGTGGCCAACAGTTCACTCAGTCTGGTTTTGCATAATGAAAACTCAGTAAAAACGGTAGGCTCTGAATTTCAGTTTCCCTCCCCTGGTTGGCAGGACTCGGCACTGTGTCACATATCCACGTGCCAAGACAGGGAGGCATCCTGACTCCTCAGGGAAAGGATAACAGAAGTCATATCAGGCCTCTCCAGACTTTACTTCAAGTGTCTCTCCCTTTAACTGGCTCTGATTTATATCCCCTTGCTCTAAATAAAACTGTAATCATAAGTATAGCATGTATCTGAGTTCTGTGAATTGTAGCAAATTATTGAACCTGTGGAGTAGTGAGAACCCATAAATTAACCCAGTTAGTCACAGCTCCAGGTGACAGGGGGATCCCAGAACTTATAGATAATGTCTAAAATGAAGGCAGTTTTGTAGAGACTGTGTCTTTGGCATGTGGTGTTTGGCCTAACTCTGGGTAGATGGTGTCAGAAGCCATTGGGTTGGGTTGGATGCCCAAAGAAAGGGCTCACAATGTGGACCATGGTCCATGCCAAAGACAGTGCAAAGAGACCATCCTCCTAGGTCACACAAGGCAGGCGCTGCAGAGCTTGGCAGTCTCTCTGCACTGTGGCATCCAAAGCCAAGGTGACCAGGAGCTCAGGAAGAAGCCGCGAGTCCATGAGTGAGGTGGAATCACAGCTCTGGCCTCTGCTGCATTGGTCTTATTTCTCACACATGCTCACTTTGTAGTTTCTGGCCTTCTGTTTTGTTTACTTTTATGCAAGAATGGTGTTAGATGGAATTATTGGCTTCATAGAGCTAGAGTTATTTGGGCTTCACTATGTGATCCTGGCCAAAGAGATATTAACACTGGTTAGTAACATTGGTTAGCATCCCTACATCACTTGCCTTGCTCTGAATGATTCTCAGTGAGACTATATCCTGACTGCCTATTCACCCTGGCTCTGGAGGGAAAGACATAGAACAGACCCAAAACAAATCCCATAGCTTGACCAAGATCATATGATCTACATCCCCACGCAGAGTGGCTTAGCTGAGCAACCCAGATCAGCTGAACTCCATTCAACTTGCAGGCCCATGATGGGGGAGTAGAGCTGCTTGGCAGTATAAGCTGCTGCATTTCGGGGGTAGTTGCTATTTGATATCCTTACATGGAGTGATTTGACTTTTTCCACATTAGAGACTTCTAATAATTCTAACAGGGAATCTGTATTTCTGATCATAAATGAAAAGAAAAATAATGACTACTATCTTAGGACACCTATTAGGTTCCAGACCTCATATGCCAAGTGTTTCATGAACATTATCTGTATTTCCTTTAGAAGCAATGGAGAAGAAGGAGAAACTGAAGTTCTGAGAGCTGGAGTCCCTTGCCTAAAGACCCCCAGTAACTGACAAAATAACGGTGTTGACTCAAGTCTGCCTGACTGTAAAGCCCCATGTTCTTCGCTCCACAGCATTCCAGACTGTGATGGGTTTCTACATAGAGAAGAACACGATGAGGAGCCCCCAAATACCAGTGTGGATAGCACCTCTATTCATCAGTAGCCATAAGAACCTCCCTAAATTATCCATTCCTTAAAATGAAAAGGATATATGCTTATCAGATTGTGTGCAGAGGAAACAGAACTTATGAAATTCTCTAAATTAATATATTTAGAGAATTAATATATTAATATATTAATAATTTAATTTATTCAGAATTAATCATTCCCTCTTCTGAGTCCCCACTACATATTATTCTTATTGCTGCTATAGCATGGGTGTTCTGAGTTCCATCTAGTTATTTGCCTATGCACTCAGCAGATTGTGAGCTTCCTGAGGGAAAGAAACCCTGACTCATTCATCTTTCTGTACCTCACTAAACCTAGCACAGGGCCTGCTACCTGAGAGGAATTTGCCATTTCGAATTGTTCTCTCAAAGGATAAATTTTAATTGCTCAGCATCATTTGAATATCTGGTAGTTGATTTACTTCATAGTGTACACCTTGCAAATCATGTAAGTCAAACATCAAGAGGCCCATAAACCCACCAAAACTAAATGCAAAATTCTGAGTGTGCAGCCTGGGACTTCTGAAGTGAAAAGAGATCTACGTCTTCTAGCAGATTCTCCAGGGGGTTCACAACCCAGAAAAGGCTAGGGCTCAGTGAAGCACTGATGGGATTTGAGTAAGAGATGCATTTATGTAAGGAAGAAATTTATTCTCACACCTACTTCTCTGGATATGGTCTCCTCCCAAGTGTTGGAGTGTTTGGTCTAAATGAAGTTGAATTCTAAATGAAGTTGAATTATACAAACTCTCCTTCATTCATAAAAATCCTGGCCTAGAGGTGGGCATTACACTCAAATTAAGTCAGTAAATTTTCTCTTCCAAACATTGGCAAATGGAACAATAAGAGGCTGAGTTCATTAACTATGGGAAGACAAGCAGAAAGGCTATGGAGATTCATACCAGTGTCACTGATGGGGGGACATTTGCAAGATGAATGAGTAGAACTCAGATTAAAACTATAGGAATGGAGAAAAAAGAAGATAGAGGGTAAAGATAGATGGTTGTTTGGAAATAAAGAAAGGGATCTGGTTTTGCAGTCATTGCTGCCACCTCCTTCCTGAGGCCCAGGTGCTTTAGCGTTTCTGTTCTCAGGTTTTCTTTTCTGACAATTATATTTGTAATTCCTTTTCTCCTTTGCTTTCTTGATCTAGCTCAAGTAACTCTTATCAAAGGGCACAGAGACATTAGCACGAAACTTCAAGATGGCTGCTACTCAGATGAGGGTCACATTGGACTTCAAGACATGCATTTTCCTAATTAACTGACTTTCCTCCTGACTTCATTTTGTTTTTCTTCTTGATTTTTCTCTTTAAAGCATTATGTCTCTTTAGCTGCCGTCGCTGCCTTAAAATCTGTGGGAACAGGCAAGGTAGGTATGGAGAAGTAAATTAATTTACTGTGTGATAGTACTGTCTTTTCCAAGTACTAAACCTTTACCTGAAAACCTGAAAGAGCAAGGAGCTTTGATGAGAGTCATTTAACAGTGACCACATCTAATTGTCAGTGACTCCCCAGGGCTGCAGACAAACGTGCACGGGTCTCACTCTGGCAGTAAAGACTCTGTGATCCGGCCCAGCTCACTTCTTCAAATCTTATCTCCTGCTGCTTCTTCTCACACACCCTAGACTTGGGTCGAACAGAAAAATGCATACCCCGTATTCATCAACTCTTGCTCGTGCTGCTTCCTTCTCCTTAAAATGCCCTTTTAGGAAAAGATTTTGAGATCTACTCATCTTTCCTACGTAACTGGGAATACTACTTCTCCCACGAAGTCGGCCCTATCTCTCTCCCCTTTCTTCCTTGCTATGTCCTCCTTTTTTCAGCATGATCAGAAGCAATCTCTCCTTCCTCTGAATTTCCAAAGCACCTGCTATTTTCTGCCCTTCAATAGCATGGGCCTGTGGGTCATTCATTCATTTATGTAAATCCCGCACTAAACTCCAGCTTGAGTCATCAACCTTGTTATGCACTGGGCACCTATGTGTCCAACACAGAGTAGGAGAAAGACGTCAGGGCAACAGGGTGTTGAACTGTGCTTTTCCTGTTATGTGAAGAGTTTTTCCAAGTCTCATATTTGAGGACAATGAACGTTAAATGCCAATTTAGTGTGAAGAGAGGTAATCACGATACCTTACAAAAGAGATCCATATTCATCCTTCAACTATAATATACATGACTCCCCCATCCCAATTTTCTATGACTGACTGTATAAGAGAAAAGGACAGAGATCATTAAGGGATTCTTTAAAGGGGACCATTAGGAGTAGCATGAACTGTTATTTTCTTCTCAGCATTGCCACAACCCAATGAGGAGAATTCAAAAGAACCACGGTAGCAGAGACTGGAGATGGTTTTGGGAGGAGCGTTTGCTTTTGTCGCTCCTTCACTACTGTGAAATCATGGGGAGAGAAAAGGAAGCAGGGGGCAAGAGCAAGCTACACCACTACAGTCTGGAAAGTCAAGGAGAAGCCAAGGAAATCAGCCAGGTTAGAGCTGTCCTGGAAGGAATGTGCTCAGTGGTGTGACCTGCTAGTCTTTAAGGTACGTTCCATCTGGAGACAGCTGCAGAAAATATTCCTAAGGGGTCAGAGGGAAGAGCAGTACCCCTGTCGGGAAGCCTTCGACTAGAGCCCTCCGCAGGGAGGTTCTGAAGGACTCACCAGTGAGCCCTGCAGTACACCTGAGTTAGATGCCTGCCTTACAGGGTCTCTGACAGGAGAGAACCACAATCCCCCACCTAAGTAGCAAACACTCTCTTCCTGTTCTTAGTCCCTGAAGTGGGCTGCAGAGTGTGTGCAAAAGGGAACTCAGAGGCGGCACTTCCTTTCTCTCTCACTGCTTGCCATAGATCAGCCTTGATCTAGTGAAAGAAAATCTTTGAATTAGATACAAATGTGGGATATTAATTTATGATACCAGGACTTTTCACACCTAAGGGTGAGATCATTGTAATCCCTAGAACTGACCAGAAAATGATCTGCCTTTGGGATGACTAAACTTGCAAGGTGGGAAAAGTATTTGAAATCAGAGAGCAAAGAACAAACAAAAACCCCCTTTTCCAGCTTCTACTCTCATCTTCACCAACATCCTCAGAGTTCATCCTACTTATGCAACCAGCTACATGATTTCTTACTAGTCACTGGATAAGGTCGTTCTGATGGAACATTGTCTATCTGACCTACCCCACCCGGGGCTTTCTTCTTCTAGAGATGATCACAGACCTTTACTGAGTTATTCCAGCACTCACTGAACATAGGCTGAATGATGGCTGGGATTCAAGTGTGACCAGGTGGCATGAGTGTCAATAGGTTAGCGCCATGGGACACAGTCAAATAGGGCAGTCTGTGGGTGTCAACTCTATACCCAATATCAAGGTATTGAGTGTGCAAAAGGTCAGAACACTTGCTAAAGGTCATAAAGCAATTCCGAGGCAAAACTAAAACTGATGTTCATGTTTGGGTCCTGTCCATTCTGATACCTTTTAAGTGTTTGCACAGCTAACCAGTCATCTCAAAAGAAGACAGAGAGGAGAGGTGCACTGCGAGGTCATTCAGCTTGCTAGGAGTCCTTAGTGTACCTTGCACTGTAATTTATACTCCATGGACACCACTTTTTCTGATCTCCAGCGCCCTAAAAAGCATTTCACATTAGGAAATTATTTCTTGAGTGACTTGCCAAAGGTCACAGAGACAGGGCAAGGTGAAGAACCACGACATCACTCCCATGCCACTGTGGGCTAGCTCAGCTCTTGAAAATTCCTAGTGCTCCTTTTGCTTTTCAGCATCCTTCACAAATAAATCATGCAAATTGATTAAAATCATCAAACATCATAGAAGCACCATCATTGATTCAAAATCATTCAGTCATGTTAATATTAATAGCATGTAGAAAAATATTTTATAGGCTACGAAGAGACATTTCAACCCTAATGATCAAAATTGATACTGCTTACATCCATGGGACTGGTAAATTCTGTCATTGGGTTGATGTAATGAATGACTTCAATACCAGTGTCATGAAATTCTTGAAGTTATTAATGTTCGGCAATGCCTGATATCTTATCTGTTATATTTTATAGCACTGCATTGTTGGACAAAGAAAAGGAGATGACAATGCCATTCTTTTGCTTTATTTCCTGTCGAGGCAGTCACCCTTCTCGCTTATTAAGAGTTAGTATCAAGCCCTGAGTTACTCGATCGGAAATACTTTATCAGAGCCATCTCAAAGGACAGGAATGAGCAATGGCTGCTGTAAGCCACACCTTGCTTTTGAGAAAATTCCACTACAATCAAATGTTAGCATTTGCTCTCATGTGTCAAAGACCCATCAAAAACCTAGTTTTACATCAATATGGAGCAGAGCTGAATAAAGGAAAGTGAACTTTGGGTTTTAAAAAAAATCCCTTTTTGGATTTCTTGTTCATTCTTCTACATACAAGAAACAAATTACAAAGAGACCAGAATACACTAAATATGTTGATAAGCTTTTGAGGATAAGACCTATTTCTTATCAAGATATTTTACCAAAAAGTCTGGAGACTTCCGACTTCAACCCACTCCCGATACCACTTTCAAAAAATTCATAGGCAAAGAAGTTTGAGCAGTTAGGATAGCACTTTCTCAGAAGCTCTAATTGCTGCCTCTGTAGACTTTCACAGATAAATAGGAACACTTTGCTTTGCTAAAGAGCTTACTTGTTAAACAGACCATCAAAGTAATGGCTATATCTTGCATGAGATACTGGTAATTCCCAAAGAGTTGTAGTTGCTGAAAAAGAAACAAAGGTAAAGATAAGTGTGGCTTCTGTCATGGCTGCATTTTTATCATTTCCAACATTCTTTCAAAAGTAGTTAGAAGGCAACTATTATTTTTCGGCCCTATTCAAGAAGAAAATGATGCAACTAAAATCCTTAGCACCTCATTGGACAAAATGAGATTGAGTCACCATTTTCTAGTATTTGAATTAATTCCATCCTAGCAGTGAATCAGTAACTATGGAATTAAATGTTTATTATTTAATTATAAGAGTTATTTTTCACTATTAAAATATTGGTAATCCTTTTCTAACTATATGTTTATCTGTTTAAGTGGGTAGGTTCAGGAGTAAATCTCCAGTATGGGACTTTTTAACATTGTAGTCCTTCAAAATCAAATCCAACAACTTCTCTTCCTTTTAATCTTTTCTCAGTCTTTTATCACAAATATTCCACAGTTAGAGACTGATCCACTTCCTGTTGAGTTATATTTAGGCTACTCAAAAACTCTCTTTATACTCCAGGGGAAGAAAACAGGCTTGGAGAGGTCAAGAGTCTCAGGTTACCCAGAAAAAAGTAGCACCCTAGAAAAGGAATCCACATTGACTTATTCCTGCCCCACCGCCCTTCAGCACCCTTATACCAGGCTCCCAAGCACGTGGGCATCTAATTCAAGAAACCTCATTTATTATATGACACAAAACCCTGTATCAAAGCCACACCCCAAAGAATAAGCCATAGATATAAATATAATTAGAACTGGGAAGAAAAAATTTTGTTTCATACCCAATAGAGCAGTGCTGTTGCAACAAATTGGATTATTCCATACATGGTCAAGTATTTAAACACCCCAAATGATGAAACCAGAGCAGCGCGGCCTTCTCTGTTTGAAAACAAACAAACAAACAAACAAACAAACAAATAAATCTGGAACACATCTCTTAGTCTCTTTTATACTTCCAAAGGACCTTGATTGGGGCGGGGGGTGCTGGGGATTGAACTCAGGACCTTGCAAGATAGGCAGCTGCACCACCGAGCTAAATCCCTGGCCCGGGAATTTGATTTTTAATAGCCCCTTGATATATATTCACTTAATCATTGATTCATCCTCTCAGTTACTTCATCACTCATTCATTCATTCTCTTCTTTAGTCATTACTTCCCTTATAGATTCTTGATTCACTTTTATGTAGGTCGTATGAGGTAGCAACATTACACTAAGTGTCATGGAGAATGCACGATGAATCAGGCACAATCCTTTAAGAAGGCACAATCCTAGTAAGAAGGCTAATGTCATTATATTGTATACCTAAAATGTACAGATAAAAGTAATTTCTAAAAATTAAAAAAAAAGAATTTCAGCGAGATCAGAGTATTTTAAAAATCAATAATGAAATAAAACATCAATTTGGAAGTTAAAAAAAAAAGTCAGAAGACAACCATGCATTTTAGAAACACAGTAGAACACTATGATAGGGTACAAAATGTCCAGCATTGACTTGATTGTGATTCCTTGTATTTTAACAATATATGCTTCCTAGAAATTGTTGTGTGTGTCTTAGAGGCCCTTAGAGACTCAAAACTAAAGGATGGTGCTCTCACTTTGTTGGAAGTATAGGTGCAACTCTAATATTTGAGATAGAATAGGTGTTGCTGGTCTTAGTAGGCCTTGGTATTCTAGGGAAAACCCAGGATAATAGTTTGAGCTGGTGTGGAGATCAAGAGATCAAGAATATAGTGAGAACTGCAGCTTTGGAAGTGGAGAGTCCCCGTATTTAAGAAGAATTCCATGTGAGCTGTTACTCTCTTCAGTGTACTCTGTTGGGTAGTGGGTGGTGGCCGGCCAGGAGGAAGACAGTGTGAGGTCGCAGTGCTGGAAGGTCCCTCAGCTTGCTTTTGTGAGGGAAGAAATGAATCTACGTGAGAGGGACCCACACTCACTTCATTCCTCGCCCCCACTGACTTGGATGCCTGCTCTGTTCTAATACTTTGTTAACCAGACAGGGACAGTAAAAGGAAAACATGGGCAAACTACTAACCACTGTGCCTCAGGCAAGATGGGAGAGTTGGCCGGGGAGATGGGCCAGGGAGCTTGGGCAGATGTTTTCCACCAGGCTGTGAGGCGCTGCCATTTATTTTCAGCACAGTGAACGGAAAAGGAGACAATCTGAGAAGAGCAAGCATGTGAATCCTGTATTGTTCTCCCAAGTCTGACATAAACACTGTGATTTCTTCTGTTTCCTGCAGTGGGGTGTGTGTCCAGGAAACAAAAACACCCAGATTCAAGAGAAAGAAGGAAAATGAAAGAGTCCACTCTAAGTAAAAAGACAAAGAGTGCTTGCACGGTCCTCTGAAATTGCTGCTACTTTTCATGATTGTGAATTTTGAGTGGCTCCCATATTTGTTCACACATATCGCACAATCCTTCCAATGCTCTCATGTACCGAGCTCAGTACAAGGCACAACACCTAGTACAATAATGACTAAGATGCTGTCCTTGCCCTATGGAACTTGAACTACACAACAAGTGAATCACCCCTCAAACCTGTGAGTCTGCACCTATGCACTTACACTGGATCTCCTTGCTCCCCTGAAGTGTTTTCTCAGCCAGAAATTAGTAGGGGTATAAAAGAACAAAGGGTAGAGTGAGTCTAATAGAGCCGAACCATATATGATTTTTATGAATCTGTGAAATATAAAAGCAAAGGCTCTCTGCCCTGAAGTCTTACTAAGCCATCTGCTACTAGGGAAATTCACATCATGACTGTGTTCTGAAACAGCGAGCTGCATTTGTAAATGTGTTGGGGAATGTACGTGAGGAAGGTGTGAAGTCCTGTAGTTTGGAACGATGGGGCAGGCACTTCGAATATCTGTCCAGGAGGTCAAACTCCCTAGGTAAGCTTCTACTCCTGGCTCTCCAGCTCTGTCCCCAGAACTCCCACCTGAGCATTCCTGCTCAGTTTGACTAACTGTCCTGCAGCTGATTCTCCAGTTATGACCTTATTTCCAGATCTGCCATTCCCATTTCCTCCACCTCGAATTCCCTCCTACCTCCATTCTGTGCATATAAGTCCTAGTCCTCTGTTTGGTCATCCTGGCTTGAGTTCTTGCACCCCACAACTGGAACATTTATTGTATTTTCTAGGCATTAATTTACTTTAAGGAAATTTATTGAACATCTTTCAACATGCTTCTCTGTGTTGTATATATATATATTTTTTTTTTCTTTACTTACCACCTTTCTAAGAATAACGCTTAAAGAGCTCCATGAGTTGCACTGATAATGGAAACCATTCTATCAATACTATCATTGTATAGTCGCCATGATGCAAAACAAGGCTAATGCAACAGAAATGGTAAGCGAGTAGACTGGAGAGATGGTATACACAGAGAGATCAGTAAGGCATCATGCCTGTTTGGTGATAGGTCAAGGAAAGAGAACACATTCTGAGCTGCTGCACCTCAGCGATTGATATCAAGGACCAAAATTGCCTTAGAAGCAGGGATCTAGAGTTGCAAAGTGGAGCCACCTTGGGCATGGAGAAGGTAGTGGCCTTTGATGGTTCTGATGGATGCATCCAGCTACCTGATTTACACAAAGTCAGGGCCTGGAATTTCAGGACTGATGCATTCCTGCCAGAAACCTGTTCATTCTAACTCACCAAGGGATGTGGTATACAATTTCATGATTGTTTTTTCTGTACAATACTTAAAATTTGATGATGACTTCCAGACCACAGACCATGCCGTTGCCCCCAAGTGCTACAGGGGGAATAAATAGTGCCACGGGGAAATAGATTGATAATAAAATATAAAAACTAATGTTTTCTTGTTAACTATACTATACAAATAGAACTAAGATCAGAAATGAGTGTGAAATGATGGTTCTATAGTGGGAAAAAAAAGTTTTCTTACTTCTTCCTTTCCCTAATCAATTGTAATATTGTTTATATAAAAGTATGGGTATTTGCTAATTTTCATCTTGGAGACCTATAATATTGGAGGAAGCTACCTAAAAAAAGAATGTTCCTGCTCTGATTTCCTGCCCATCCCAAACTCCTGGAATACTTATTCCAGGAAGCACCCAGCATATAAAAGAAAGGACAGGAGAAGAAACACGATCAAGTTTGAAATCCTAAATCAAGCTTTCAGCTGTCTACGTGACACACCCACTTACTCTTTGGGGTTCAGGGAAAGTCACTTTTTGGTGGGTTTTGCACCTAGCATTCTCCAGCGGTGCTCATGTCTGCCTCCATTGGTGCCCCAACAGCACTCACCCACACCGCTCAGGACTAAGTCAGAGCGGAACTCCATCTGTTTGCGAGGCCAGATAATGAGCCCACAGCTGTGGGGTGGAAGGGAAGAAGCGGCTTACCTGATGAGATGCGGCACACACTCGATGTTGGCTGCTTTGGAGGTGAAGGGGGATGCGACCGATGCTTCCTGCTCTGACAGCGAGATGCCTGCATGAGCCATTTTCAAAGCCTGGAACAACCCATCCATGTCATACCTAAGAACTTTCTGGCCGCTCTCTAACTACTCATTCACCATGAGGCTGTTCTTCATGTTCCAGAATTATAACACTGGACCCACCCATCTCTGAGTCTCTAATCGTGTTGTCCGTCCATCTGGACTGGCCTCTCTCCCCTATCCATAGTCACCAGTGAAAGAGGCACCAACTAAACAGTGCTCCAGAGGTAGAATGGTGGTAGTGGTGGGGTGTGTGTCCACATGTGTATTAGCTGGGGGGAGGGTTATATGTCAAAAGTTTATTTAAAAAATGATAGAATTTGAATGATTACTGTTTAGGGATCTTCACCATCTCATTGCAGGCTGTCTTCACAATAAATGGGGAAAGAACTAATATCCACCTTTCTCTACTCTGCCTGAGCGAGGTAACCAGCTAACTGCTGCAAAGGACAGAAAGCATCGCCACCGGAGACAGATCAGATGACACTTATCACAGATGCAGTGGGACAGATGTATTTCTTCACTGAAATAGGGGAGAATTTGTTTCTCATCAAGACTAAAACAGAGAGCAGATTGGTCAGTAGACAGACCAGAAAGGTCCAAATTCTATAAGAATTGTGTGGGCATAAAATGAGATTTTATATTTATGTGGTTCTATAAAATACAGACTACCTAGTACCACAGCTGGTTTATATTGAATAATTTAAGATCATCTACCATATGTTAGAATTAGTTCTACGCATGATTCTCTCTCCCATCAAGCAATGAACTCTTTGGGGAGCAGAGACCATGCCATTTTTAGTACTTGATATCTTTGTTCTAAATCCATATAATTAATAGTAATGTGTTTTCACTCTAGATTTTAAAGAACAGACTCACAACTAGCTCTAGCTTCTTCTCATGAAACCACACAGAAGAACTTAAGATCAATCTCTAAATATGAACATAGTTTTCACAAGACTTTCAAGAAAATACTTAAGAAAAAAGCATAACAAATATCTAGCTCCTCCCTGTCTCTTCAGTGGTTTTTCTTTTGTGGTACTGGGGATTGAACTAGGGGCCTTGCATATGTGAGGTGAGTGTCCTGTCACTTCTCCACAACTAGCTACTGAAAATTTCCTTATGCACATAGTCCTCAAAGTAAACTGTTGTTTCAACTATATCATTAGAACTCACAATTGAAAATGGGTATTAAACTATTGTGTATAAGAAATCTTTTAAGAGTCATTCAATTACAGTTGTGCTACAGTATGTAATAACTAGTCTAGGATTTCACTGACTGTAAGAGTTTCTGGTAAAACTAATTTTGAAAAATTAGCCCCAGAATAGAAGTTTGGTAGAGACTGATACAATTTACACATAGTTCAAAACTTTAATGAACAATTTCAAAATTTTCCTTCACTCAGACTTTATCAGCTGTTTGCCTTCAGGCAGAAACACTTCATCTCCCTTCCAGAGACTTCATTTCCTTTTTTTTTTTTAAATCAACGTTTACAGTGTGTAACAGTAATGTTCACCGTGAGGAGCTGGCACCTATACACATATGCACAACACATTTCGATTCTTTCCATTCCCTCACTGATAACACAGGAGACTGAAACCAGCTCATCCCGCAGAGTCCCTTCTGGGTCTGAACTACAAGAAACTCAGTATTTATTATTGCAGGGGTTGCTGAAAACAGCTGTACTGATCCACCTCACTTATTTTTCTGAACTTCTAGCTCATATTCAGGCAGAGACGGGTATGCTCAGCAGAGGGATCGGGTAGTGGCTCATGCAAGGATGAAGAGTTAGGCCCCAGGAGACTTTGGGGTCCTCAATAGGGACACTGAGCTGCTCATATGAGAACAGTCATTCCTACTCACCCCGCAGTCGTTCGCTCCATCTCCGCACATGCCCACACAGTAACTACAGAGGGAAGGACACAAAAGATTCATTGCTGAGTAGCCCATTGGGATCATTTCCATCATAATTAACTTAGACACAGTACATGTGCACACTGTGTACATGTGTATATGTGTGTGTGAGCACATGTGTGTGTCCTGAACGCATGTGGAACCAGGCTGAAGGGGAAAGTGGTGTGAAGAGACCTCATCCCAGAGGAAAAAGGCCACTGCATCATTGAAATTGTTTCAATCAGTCACATTGAAATGGCACTGATATCACCAAGGACGTTGCCAAAGACAGTCATCGCACACTTCAAAAGAAGTCCTGTTTAATTATATCTATGAAGGCCAAGTTGAAGAATATGCAGTCACTGTTACAGCATTTCCCAGCAGAGCTTACAGCTCAGGCACTAGGATCAGAAGCATTTGGGATATAATTTAACAGTTACAACTAAAGACATATATACATCTTCTTGAGGCATCTCAGGATGACAATGAAATAATATGCTCCCCATCCATGCCAGATGCATATGCAAACAAGATATAAATAGAAGGCTAACAATTAAAGATGTTGCTAGGGGAAAGGGATTTCTTATGCAAGACACAATCTGTCTTCTATGACTAGTAAACAATGCATTATAGGGGTATTGGTTAATGGCAGTACTAGCTAAGATTCAGGGACTTTTTTCCAAAAACAGAAAATCCAAATTACCAATAAAGAGAAAAAGAAAAAAGATGTGTTTTATATATACATATATGTGAGTCAACTCCACAAAAGAAATGTAAATGGCCACCAGCAGACCAGTGAGGTTGAAAGCTGTGTGAAGCCATTGGTGTGAGCCCCTCCCCCTCCCAACCTCCCTCCTCCCACCTCCCCAACACCAATGGACAGGCAAGGACCTGAGCCTTGCGGGTGCTTCCAGCAGCCCAACCCAACCCAACACCACCACCACCACCACCCCCTGACTCTGGCTTCCTGGCTATGCCTGTACCTCATCAATACTGCAGTGGAACAGGGGGTCTTAAAGGCCATTGCCCAGTGCTAGAGCAGAAGTGAATAGTAGTAAGAGGGTCTTACTCCTAAATTCCCATTCCAAAGAGTAAAGTTACTATATTGATCAGTTGATTCATTATAAACATATTTTGGGCTAGTCTTTGATTTCATTTTATTTCACATGGTTAAAGGTGATAGATTAAGAACTACCACAAATTGTCATTTTCTAAGCTATTTTTTATTTGATTTTTGCTGATTGTATCACTCAGGCTAGTGTTGTGACTGATCTAATCAGTTATCTTTCCTGGTGTAATTAAAATGAGCTGGAGCAACCACTATAGAAATCAAAAGAGCTTGGACTGGAGGTTCCATTTGACCCAGCCATCCCTCTGCTGAGTATCTTTCCAAAAGAACTAAAAGAATCATATCACAGAGAAGTATGAGCGCCCATATTTATAGCGTCACAGCACAGTTTGTAATAGCTAAAACTTGGATATAGCCTATTTTCCCATCAGTTGGAAACTGGATAAAGAAGATGTGGTTTTTCTAAAAAATGTAATATTATTCAGCCATAAAGAATGAGAAAATAGATTCATTCATAGGAAAATGGATATGTATTGAAGATATACTCCTAAGTGAAATAAATAAGGCACACATGTCTAAATACCGAATAATTTCTCTGGTGTGAATAATCTGCAATAATACAGAAGATCCTAATAAGATTACTGACATTGAGAAATGGAAAGAAAGGAGCTAGGTGTAGGGATGGGGTAAGGGGAAAAAATGAGAACCAAGACTTGTCATGTAGAGGTACAAGATCCCAACAATGAATGTAACTGTACTGTATCCCTAAAATGTACCAATAAACTCAATTAAAGCTGAAAAAAAAAAAAAGAAAGAAAACTACCTCCACCTAAGCTGATGTATCCTACAAAACTATCTTTCAAAATTGATGGAGTAGCCAGGCATGGTGGCACATGCCTGTAATTCCAGCACTCGGGAGGCTGAGGCAGGAGAATCACTGTGAGTTTGAGACCAGCCTGGGCTACATAGTGAGTCCCAGGTCAGTCTCCACGACATAATGAGACCCTGTCTCAAAAAACAAAACAAAGCAGAAAATTTATGGAGAAATAAGATAATTGCATGACAAAGAACACCTGAGAAACTTCATGAATACCAAACCAGCACTCCAAACAATTTTTTTAAATATCCTAAAAAAAGACAATGAAGGTCACAACTCCATGAGGCCCAAAATAGCAAATTCAATAGGTAAGAATTTAAGGGGAGAGGGAGAAAAATAAGAAAGAACCAACAACAGGAAAATAACATGACAATGATAAGTCAATACATATCAGTTATAACCATCAATATCAATGGCTCAAATTTCACCAATCAAAAGACATAGACTGGCAGAATGGATTAAGAAGCAAAATCCAACAATATGCTATATACAAGAAACACACCTACTTGAACAAGAAACTCATAGACAGAGAGTAAAAGGATGGAAAACAGTTTTCCATGTGACAGGAACCTGGAGAAAAATCAGCAGTAAGCTATCTTATTTGTTGACGATGTAAATTTCAAACCAAAACTAATTAAGAGAGATGAAGAAGGTCACTACATCCTTGTAAAGGGAACAATCCAAGAGGAAGAGATGACAATCATAAATATATATGCACCAAACACTAATGCCCCCAACCATACAAACCAAATATTAAGGGATATGAAACACCAAATAAGCACTAACACAATTATAGTAGTGGGGACCTCAATATCCCACTGTCACAAATAGACAGATCATCTAGACTAAAAATCAACAATGAAATACTAGAACTGAACCAAGCTTTTGAGCAAATGGACTTAATAGATGTCTACAGAGTGTTCCACCCCACAAAATCAGGATATACATTCTTTCCGGCTGCACATGGATCATTTTCCAAAATAGACCACATGATAGCTCATAGAACATTTTTAAGTAAAGGCAAAGGAATTGAAGTTATCCCATGTATATTATCAGATGATAGTGCAATTAAACTGGAGATCAATAGCATAAAAAACCATAAGAACTTCACAAAAACATGGAAATTGAAAAACACTCTCCTGAAAAAACAATGGGTCACAGCAGAAATTAGAGAGTTTTTACAATTTAAAGAAAATTCCAGTACAACATACAAGAATCTACGGGATACAATGAAAGCAGTTTTACATGGAAATTCATAGCAGTGAATGCCCACACTAGGAAAACAGAGTGAGCTCAAATAAAAAAACCTAATGGTGAATGTTAAGCTCCTAGAAAAAGAAGAGTGAAAAAATCCCCAAGCTCATACAAGGGAGGAAATTATAAAGATCAGAGCAGAAATCAATGCAATGGAAACTAAGAGAATGATACCAAAAAAATCAACAAATCGAACGGTTGGTTTTTCAAAAGAATAAATAAAATCAATAAACTCTTAGCCAACATTATAAAAAAAATAAAGCCTCAAATTCATGTAATTAGGAATGAAAATGGCAAAGTCACAACAGATCTAGGAGAAATCCAAAGAATCATCAATGCTTACTTTAAGAACCTGTACTCTAATAAAATGGAGAACACAGAGGAAATGGGCAGATTTCTAGATACTTATGAATTTCCAAAGTTGAATGAAGAAAATACAAAAATTCTAAACACCCCAAACGCAATCAGTGAAACTGAAAAAGTAATTAAAAATTTACCAAAAAAGAAAAGCCCAGGTTCTGATGGATTCACTGCTGAATTCTACAAGACATTTAAGAAGAACTATTGCCACCATTCTTTAAACTTTTCAATGAAACTGAAAGAGAAGCAATACTTACAAATTAATTCCTGGAAGCAAGTGTTATTTTGATTGTAAAACCAGGGAAAGAACCAACCAAAAAAGAGAACTACAGGCCAATCTCCTTAATGAACATAGATGCAAAAATCCTCAACAACATACAGGCAAACCGAATGCAGAGGGTCATCAAGAAGATCATACACACTGACCAAGTCAGATTTATCCCAGGGATGCAAGGATGGTTCAACATATGTAAATCAATAAATGTAATACACTAGATTAACAAAGTCAAGGACAAAAATCATATGATCATGTCAAAAGATGCAGAAAAGACATTTAACAAAATTCAACACCCATTTTCATGATTAAAAACCCTGCAGAAAATTGGAATAGATGGTCTTCATCTCAACTGGATAAGGCTATCTATGAAAAGCCAACAGCCATTGACATTGTCAATGGCCTCAATTCACCAATCAAGAGAAACAGATTGGCAGAATGGATTAAGAAGCAAAATCCAACAATATGTTGTATACAAGAAACACACCTAGTGCAAAAGGAAGTCCATAGACTGAAAGTGAAAGGATGGAAAACAATTCTCCATGCGTCAGGAGTCCAGAAAAAAGCAGGGGTAGCAATCTTATTCTCAGATAAAGTAAATTTCAAACCAAAACTCATTAAGAGAGACAAAGAAGGACACTACATCCTTGTAAAGGGAACAATTCAAGAGGAAGAGCTGACAATCATAAACATATATGCACCAAATATAAATGCCCCCAACTATATAAAACAAATATTAAGTAACATGAAAAACCAAATAAGCACTAATACAATTGTAGTGGGGGATTTAAATACCCCACTATCACAAATTGACAGATCTACTAGGCAGAAAATCAACAATGAAATAATAGAACTGAACCAAGCTTTGGAACACATGGACTTAATAGATGTTTATAGAGTATTCCACCCCCAAAAACCAGAATATACATTCTTTTCGGCTGCACATGGATCATTCTCCAAAATAGACCACATACTGGCTCACAAAACAGGTCTAAATAAATGCAAAAAAATTGAAGTCATCCCCTGTTTATTATCAGATCATAGTGCAATCAAACTAGACATCAATAGCACAAGAAACTATAGAAACTTCACAAGCACATGGAAACTGAACAACACTCTCCTAAACAATCAATGGATTACAGAGGAAATTAAAGAAGAAATTAGACAGTTTTTACAAATAAATGAGAATGCCAATACAACATACAGGAATCTTTGGGACACAATGAAAGCAGTTCTACGTGGAAAATTCATAACATTGAATGCCCACACTAGGAAAACAGAGCGGGCTCAAATAAACAACTTAACGATGAAACTTAGACTCCTAGAAAAACAAGAGCAAGAAAAACCCAAAGCTCGAACAAGAGAGGAAATTATAAAGATCCGAGCAGAAATCAATGCAATTGAAATTAAGAAAACGATACAAAAAATAAATGAAACAAAGAGCTGGTTTTTTGAAAGAATAAATAAAATTGACAAACCCTTAGCTAATCTTATCAAAAAAAGGAAAGAAAAGGCTCAGATCCATGCAATTAGGAATGAAAAAGGCGAAGTCACAACAGATCCGAAAGAAATCCAGAGGATCATGAACACCTACTTTGAGAACCTGTACTCTAATAAAATGGAAAACACAGAAGAAATGGACAGATTTCTAGATACTTATGAATTACCAAAGTTGAACGAAGAAGATAAAAACATTTTAAACACCCCAATCACAATCAGTGAAATTGAAAATGTAATTAAAAACTTACCAACAAAGAAAAGCCCAGGCCCTGATGGATTCACTGCTGAATTTTACAAGACATTTAGAGAAGAACTACTACCATTACTCTTCAAACTTTTCAATGAAATTGAAAGAGAAGCTATACTTCCAAATTCATTCCTGGAAGCAAGTATCACTCTGATTCCCAAACCAGAGAAAGATACAACCAAAAAGGAGAACTACAGACCAATCTCCTTAATGAATATAGATGCAAAAATCCTTAATAAGATACTAGCAAACAGAATACAGAGGATTATTAAGAAGATCATCCATCATGACCAAGTCGGATTTATTCCAGAGATGCAAGGGTGGTTCAACATACGAAAGTCAGTGAATGTAATACATTATATTAACAAAGTCAAGGACAAAAACCATATGATCCTCTCAATAGATGCAGAAAAAGCATTTGATAAAATTCAACACCCATTCATGATAAAAACCCTGCAAAAAATTGGAATAGATGGTCTATACCTCAATTTAATAAAGGCTATTTATGAAAAACCATCAGCCAACATCATATTGAATGGCCAAAAACTGAAAACCTTCATGTTAAAATCAGGAACAAGACAAGGATGCCCACTATCGCCACTTCTCTTCAATATAGTTCTGGAAACATTAGCCACAGCAATTAGACAAGAGAAAGAAATTAAAGCAATAAAGATAGGAAAGGAAGAAGTTAAACTATCATTATTTGCTGATGATATGATACTCTACATTGAAGATCCAAAAAACTCCACCAAAAAACTTCTAGACTTAATTGACAGATTCAGTAAAGTATCTGGATACAAGGTGAATACCCAAAAATCAATAGCCTTTCTATACACAAATAACAGACAGACAGAAAGAGAAATAAGGGAAAAAATTCCTTTTACAATAGCATCCAAAAAAATGAAGTATCTAGGAATCAATCTAACAAAAGAAACAAAAGATCTCTACACTGAAAACTACAGCACTCTGAAAAAAGAAATCGAAGAGGATATAAAAAAATGGAAAGATATCCCCTGCTCCTGGGTAGGAAGAATCAACATAGTGAAAATGGCCATACTACCGAAACTGCTATATACATTCAATGCAATGCCAATTGAAATTCCAACACTATATTTCACAGAACTAGAAAAAAGAATCCAAAAATTCATTTGGAACCACAAGAGACCTAGAATAGCAAAAGCCATTATAGGCAACAGTCACATGGCACCAGGTGTAACAATTCCCAATTTGAAACTATACTACAAAGCCACTGTGATAAAATCAGCATGGTACTGGCAAAGAAATAGGCCTGAGGATCAATGGAACAGACTGGAAGACACAAAAACAAATGCAGATGTACTCAGCTACCTCATCTTCGACAAAGGAGCTCACCATCCTCAGTGGAGGAAAGATAGCCTCTTTAATAAATGGTGTTGGAAAAACTGGATATCAACCTGTCACAGATTAAAATTAGACCCTTATCTTTCGCCATGCACTAAATTAAAATCCAAATGGATTAAAGATCTAAATATTAAAACAGAAACATTAAACTTGCTGGAAAGTAAGTTAGGCAGAACTCTGGAAGACATTGGTATAGGAAAAGACTTTATGAACAAATCCTCAGTAGCACGGGAACTAGCAGAAAGAATCAACAACTGGGATCTCATCTTACTAAAAAGCTTCTGTACTTCAAAAGAAACCATTAGCAGAACTAAGAGACAATCTACAATGTGGGAAAAAATTTTTACCAGCTGTACCTCAGACAAAGGACTATTATCAAGGATATATAAAGAACTCAAAACAATCAGTCCCCCCAAATATAAAGACCCGATCCAAAAATGGGCATCCGAAATGAACAGACATTTCTCATACAAAGAAGTGAAAGCAGCAAGAAAATATATGAAAAAATGTTCCACATCACTGGTCATTCGAGAGATGCAGATGAAAACAACACTGAGATTCCACCTCACCCCACAAAGAATGGCTGCTATCAAGAAATCACACAATAACAAATGTTGGCGGGGTTGTGGGGAGAAAGGAACCCTCCTCCATTGTTGGTGGGAGTGCAGACTAGTGCAACCACTATGGAAATCAATATGGAGATACCTCAAAGAGCTTGGACTGGAGGTTCCATTTGACCCAGCCATCCCTCTGTTGGGTATCTTTCCAAGAGAACTAAAAGAATCATATCACAGAGAAGTATGTGCACCCATGTTTATAGCGGCACAGTTTGTAATAGCTAAATCTTGGAAACAACCTATTTGCCCATCCGTTGGAAACTGGATAAAGAAGATGTGGTTTTTCTATAAAATGGAATATTACTCAGCCATAAAGAGCGAGAGAATAGATTCATTCATAGGAAAATGGATACATATTGAAGATATACTCCTAAGTGAAATAAATAAGTCCCACATGTGTAAATACCAAATAGTTTCCCTGGTGAAAATATTCTGCAACAATGCATAAGATTCTAATAAGATTACTGACATTTAGAAATGGGAGGAAAGGAGCTAAAGGTGTAGGGAAGGTGTGATACGTAGGGGAAGAACAAAAAGGGAAAAGAAAAAAATGTGAGAATGAAAAGTAAAAAAAAAAGAAAAGCCAACAGCCAACATCCCCCTCAGTGGAAAAAAACTGAAAACCTTCATGCTAAAATCAGGAAAAAGACAAGGATATCCACTATGACCACTCCTCTACATAGAAGACCCAAAAACACTCCACCAAAAGACTTCTAGACCTAATTGACAGTCAGTAAAGTATAAAAAAAAAAAAAAAAAAAAAAAAAAAAAAAAAAAAAAAAAAAAAAAAAAAAAAAAAGAAAAGCCAACAGCCAACATCATCCTCAGTGGAAAAAAACTGAAAACCTTCATGCTAAAATCAGGAAAAAGACAAGGATATCCACTATGACCACTCCTCTACATAGAAGACCCAAAAACACTCCACCAAAAGACTTCTAGACCTAATTGACAGACTCAGTAAAGTAGCTGGATCCAAGAAAAATACTCAAAAATCAATATCCTTCTTGTACACAATTACAGATTCACTGAGAGTGAAATTAGGGAAATAATAGCCAAAAAAATGAACTCTCTCTGAACTAATCTAACAATGGAAACAAAAGGCCTCTACATTGAGAACTACAACACTCTGAAAAAAGATTGAAGAGGATATAACAAAACAGAATGGCATCCCTTGTTCCCTGACAGGAAGAATGAATATACTGAAAATGGCCATATTTTGATAACTGAGAGACAACCCACAATGTGGGGAAAAAAAAACCTTTACCAGCCATTCCTCAAACAAGATCTACTATGTAGAATATATAAAGAACTCAAAAATATCAGACCTCCCAAATGTAAAGACCCAGTTCAGAAATGGACATCTGAAATGAACAGACATTACTCAGACAAAGAAGTAAAAGCAGCAAATTAACATATGAAAATAAGTTCAACATCACTGGTCATTCAAGAGATGCAGATGAAAACAACACTGGGATTCCATCTCACCCCAGTAAGAATGGCTGCTATCAAGAAATCAACCAATAACAAATGCTGGTGGGGTTGTGGGGAGATAGGAACCCTTCTGCATTATTGTTGGGAGTGCAGACTGGTGTAAACACTATAGAAATCAATATGGAGATACCTGAAACAACTAGGATTAGAAGTCCCATTTGATCCAGGTATTCCTTTGCTGGTATCTTCCCAAAAGAAATAAAAGAATCACACCACAGCAATATATCCACACCCATGTTTATAGTGGCACAGTTTGTAATAGCTAAAATTTGGAAACAGCCTAACTGTCCATCAACTGGAGACTGGATTAAAAAGATGTGTTTTTTAAAAAAAATAAAATGGAGATTTACTCAGCCATAAAGAATGATAAACTAGAGATATTCATAGCTAAGTGGATGCACATTGAGGTCATACTCTTAAGTTAAAGTAATAAGTTGCATGTGTAAATACTGAATAGTTTCCCTGGTGTGAAAAACTAAAAGTATAAATAAGGGGTAGGGGAAAGGTAAAAAGGAAAAAGAAAAAAATATGTGAAAAGGAAAAACATGGGAACAATATCTTTGTAAACAGGGAAGGATGGAGGGGCTGAAGGAGGGCTGAGGAATGGGGAAAAAGAAGAGCCAAGATCTGTCATGTAAAGGAACAAGATGAATATAACTGTGCTGTATACCTAAAGTGTACTAATAAACTTAATAAAGATTAAAAAAGAAAAAAGAAATGTAAATATTATGTACTGCAAACATGTATTAATAAAATAACCACAAAATCAATAGGTGGAAAATTAAATTTCTCACAGCTTATTCTTATTACTAAAAAAGGACCCTTTTCATAGGTCAAAAATGGCCAAATGTAGAGAAGTTTATATGATTTGACCTAATATTAGACTACTACAGATGAAAATCATCCTATCAATATTTGCATGAATGCGTCGTGACTCCCTACAGTTGCAGAAAATGCATATTTGGCCTCGATGACACACCAGGATTCTTTCATCTTCTACTCATAAAAAGAATCCAGGCAGCCTTACGCACTTTGTCCACTGTAAAAGTGCAAAAAGGAAAGCAGGGAAATTAAGAAGACAGCTCCTACTGAGGCAGCATGTGTCTTCCTGAGTTAATTTTGCTTTAGGCCAAAATAGCTTTTCAGAATTAAGCATTTCAGTTGACAGCATTTCTCAGAGACAGGCAAATTACTTTCTTCAGCCAATATCATGCAATGGCCAGGTGAGTGACACGGGTTAGTTAACCTGAAAGCATTATGTGAGTTAATAGGCAGTGTTGGAGACTTTCCTTATGAATGTTTGGACAACAAAACACACTGGTAAAATTCTCCTGCTTTCACCTATTACTTATCAGCAGTTGCCTAAAATTTCATCTCTTTATTCCTTTTTGAAATCTGCAGGGCAGAGACTATAAAACTCCCAGAAAGTAATGACTGCATCTCTTCTCTATTGAACTATTAAAGCATAGTTTCACTCTTCTGTGACTTGGTCAGCCGTGGCTCTGAAGGAGATAAGAAAGGACGTTTCTTTGACTTCGGCCTCCATATCTAATCCATGCCTGGTGCCATTTCCCTTCTTGCCAAGAGAGCTGGAAATGTCCAGCTTACACACTTCCGAGTGGGCCAGCCTGATAACTCCAGGCTGTTGTCATGCACACAGTTTCCCATTTTTCCCATTCTGAGTTTGCAGCCCCCCACCCACAAACACACACACAATTTCTTTCCTCCACATCTAAGCAGGAGATCTTCCTCTAAGATATGCTTTATGGGCCACAAAATGAATTCTTTCTGGGGTACACAGCTTCCAAAATGACCTCAGTGATCTGCAGTCTCTCATACTGTCTTCATTGTGAAGTCCGCTCCCTCGTGTGTGGGAGCTGGACCTGGACACCTGCCTCTAATGAAGAGAAGGCAGCAAACTGATGGGCTATCACTTGTCACTTCTGAGATTAGGGCATGAAAACCAGCTCCCGCCGACTATGTCCCCCTTCCCCACTTCTTGTTGCTAACTCACTCTTAGGAAAGCCAGCTGCCGTGTTACGACCTTTCTTATGTAAGGGCTCATGTGTCAAGGCACTGAGATCGACTTCATCCAACAGCCAGTGAACATCTGAGGCTCCTTTCCAACTGCTCCCAAGAAACTGAAGCCAGCTGACATGTGAGTAAAGCTTGTGTCAGACCTGGCCCCCATGAAGCCCTGAGATGACTGCAGTCCTGGCTGACGCCTGATGACCACCCTGTGAGAGACCCCAAGCCAGAGACTTAGCTGAGCCCCACCTGGGCTCCTGAGCCCCAGAAATGTGAAATAATAAACAGTGTCACTCTAAGCTGCTAAGGATAGGGGAAACCTGTTGTTCAGCAACAGATAACAAATGTATTCTCTTATCATGCCATACCACCTACTTTAATTTCTGAAATTCTTCAACTAGACTTGATTTCTGCCCCGGAGACATTCTTGCAAAAATGGTTCCATTCAGCAGAATCTAAAGAGAAAAATAAGATTGTAATAAGATTAGGGAGAAGAACTTTATAAACATAGAAGTTCTGGAAAATCATTTCAGGGCACTGATTTAATATAGCATTGGGTGGTATGTCATTAGACCTAATGTCAGCAAAGGGAAATAAGGGATTTCATGCTTAGATATTGAACTTTCACTTTAAACCCTCCATCACAACTCTATTACTTTTTCCAGACCATTTTTCCAAAGGGAGGTGACCTCTAATTAATAATAATAACTGCAGAGCAACAGAGCATAGGAATAAAAGTGCCTCTCCCTACACACTGTCTCCATAGTTGCAGCACAGGCAGAGAAAACAGCAAAAATCAGAAGTTGAGAAACAAGATTCTGTTCTCAGCTATGTCCCAACTAGCAGTGCAAACATCAGGCAAGTGAGTTAACCTCTCTAAGTCTCTGTTTCCCATCCCTACAATGAGGAGCTGTACGAAGAGCCTCTCTCAAAGCTCCTGGGGTGTAGAATCTAAAGTCCTTGACTAGTAAGTTGACAATGTTTAAGACACCACTAACAGATGGTTGCTTCTCTCACCTGAGCTCCCTTTATCACCTCCACATTGACAGCACAACCCCATACGGCACTATTTTAAAAATAGGACACAGGGAGGACAAGATAACAAATGGTTTTGAAAATAAACCATGGGGCCTTTTATCCTCCTGCTGTAATTTATGAATCCAGGCAGAAGGGTAATACAGCTCAGCCTGACATGAAATGGTGGCTTTCAGAGAGAGAGGCTGACCCTCAAAGCAGGTAGCATTTTTGAAGCCATTCTCTAGGTGGGAAGGAATAAAGAATGGAGGCTGAGATGGGACAAAATAATGCAAACTCTGAAGGGAAGGCCATGTGACTATGCAGGACCAGGGAGATGTAGGTGGGACCAGGAGCCTCCTATGAGAGCACTGCCCTTCTAGGGTATTTATCCTCTACCTCAGGGGTCCCCAGCCAGAAAGCAGGTTGCACAGCAGAAGGTGAGTGAAGGGTAGATGAGCAAGAGAAGGAAGCTTTGTCTGTTTTTACAGCTTTCCCACCACCTCCTGTCATATCAGGGGTGACGTTAGATTCTCACAGGAGCACAAATCCTACAGTGAACTGTGCAGGCAAGGGGTGTAGGTTGTGAGCTCCTCAAAGGACTCCAATGTAATGATAATAGAAATAAAATGCAAAGTATATATAATGGACTTCAGTCATTCTGAACCCACCTCCACCCACTCCATCTGTGAAAAAATTGGCTTCCATAAAACCAGTCCCTGGTTCCAGAAAGGGTAAGGAGCACCACTGTAAGTCTAAGACAATTTCAGCGATGATCATTCTCATTATCCTCTTCTATTTTGCCTCACTAATGTGCAAAGCAAAACAAAACGCTTCATTTCTCCAGTACTTACTTTTGGAAGCAAGCTGTTGAAATGCTGAAATATCACTTGGTACGATTTCCCAGTCATTGCAAAATGGTAACAGCTCCCTCTTCCCCCATCAGGTAATGAGCTGTTTCCAATATTAATGTAGGTTTCCTAAAATCAAAAGGGCATCATTTCTACATGAGCTCTTCAGGAATGTCTCTGCTTTCCCATGTTTCATGGAAGGAAATGTGTTCAAGCTGCATGGCAAAGGGAAAGGCAGCACAGGCAAAATGTGAAATTTGCTCATGGAACCCTGGCCCACGAGAAGAAGATACCCAAATCTTCCTCCATTCCCCCAATGTCGTGAATGAGTGATACATGGTAATGACAACATGGTTGCTACTTAGGATCCTTTCCTGGGAATCAAGCTTGTGATGTCAGTCTACTGGAAAAAAAACAGCCCAATGTACCACTTCGTAATTATGAGAAAGAAAGAAAACATTCTTCCATTCCGTCCTTCTGCTCTTCACACAGCCTTCTGTTTCCTAAGATCTCTTGCCATCCTTTTGTTCCTTGTCTTCCCTGCAAAGTAGGCAGATTCTTTTTTGACAGAGCCTGACTTCTTTCTGCACCTGAGATTTGACCTCTTTTCTGGTTCTACCAAAACACGTTTCACGTTGCCCCATTCTTTTGTGCCCTCTGTCCTATTACCCCTACACTACTCCTCCTCTCCTATCTTCCACCTGTAGGTTTTGCTCTCTGCTCTTTCATAGCCCCACCTGGCTCCAAGCTGGGGAGTGCTGCAGTCACTTTTCATGTCTCTAGGGCACAGTGGTCAACACCCAAAACTTAAAGGAGGAGAGGTTTTGTTTGGCTCATGGTTTCAGGGGATTTAGTCCATTCTTAATTGTTTCCAAAGCAGAAAAATCATGGCAGAGGGACATGGTGGAGCAAAGATGCCCAGTTAATGGTAGCTGGGAAGCAAAACAGACAAAGAATAAGGAGCCAGCACTCAGATAGATGCCTCCATGACCCAACACACACCCACAAGTGTACTTTACTTATCCTCTAGGAAGTCCCCAAGACAGTCAAGTTTACCATGAAGCTTAACCATCACAGGGAGGAAGCGACTGATGGGAACTGTGTCCCTCGCTGATTATGGTTTTTCACGCAGTCTTTCTCAGAGGGCCTTACATGCGTATAGGATACTAAATTCAAGTAGCATAGGAGGGAGAACATTTTATTTATTAGTGAAATTCGCCTCAAGGAAAACACTGTGTTTAGACGAAACAAATCTGCTCTACTGAATTTAGAGGCAAGGTAAAGACTCACACTTCCTCTTCCAATTGAGTACAACTGACAAAAGATATGCTCTAAAGACATAGGCAGGAGTCCCTTTCTGCTTGTGCCAGGAAGGTGGGGGAGGAGGTGTGGTGGTCAGAGAGGAATAAGAAGAGGCTGAGTCTGCTAGTGAATTTCTCCCGGGAACAACCAGATCTTCAGTAAAGGTATTAAACTCATCAGTGAGTAGTGAGGCTGGGCTCTGTTAGAGTTAGCAAAGGCCCTGAGTAATACAGCAGTGAACTCTAGGCAGCAGGCACTGAAGCCAGCACAGGTGGACTGCCTGGGACGTTAGCACCAGAAATCGGTTGAAAGTGTAGAGTGCTGTTATCTTTCTTTTTTTTTTTTTCTTAAGAGTAGGAAAATTTATTGAGAAAAAGATAGCTTCTGTCTAAGAGAGACAGAGAAGGGAAAGGAAAGTGGACTGCCCATGAGTGCAGTTACATTTCATAGCCCGTGTGCTATAGGTTTGAATCAAACTGACCCACCTCTTCCCCAGGCATGAAGAGGGCCTCTCCACATAGCTGTGAAGTCTGTGTACTGCACAAAGGTGCACTCCATATTTAATGATCTGAAAGGCAGTTCGACTCGGAGTAAGGGGCGTTTTTGTACTTCTTCACCTGGAGGGCCATCTCTCTGAAGTCATTCAAAAGCAAAGACACCACCTTTAGTGATGGATGTCAGGCTCCGGCCCATTCTCATCACATGAAAGAGCTACTGCATCACTAGAGAAGCCTGTCGACTTCATGTCACAGGCTCAGAGCAATCTAAATGCCCATGGATTTGTATGGAATTAAACAGACCTAGATCTGGTTTCTGCTCTGCAACTCATCAGCTTCTGTCTTGGCAAGCTTACTTCTCTGAGTCTGTTTTCTGTTCTGTAAAATGAAGAGCCTGCCCAACTACATAGGGTCATTGTGAGGATCAATGGGAACTATGGGAATAAATCAGCAGCTCTCAGCCTTCCTGTACATTGGAATCCCTGGAAGATGGGCTCACGTGGACTCACAGCCCAGAGGTTCTGATTTAATTGGCACTGCCTGGATTAGGAGATTTGAGACCACTTCAGGTGATTCTGAGGTGCAGGCAGGGCTGAGGAGTGGCACCGGAAGTGCTTTGCAAACTGAACACTCCGGACAGATGTGAGGGATTATTACTGGGATGACTTCTACAGCAGAGAAGGCTGTGCAGTGCCAGGGCCTTAGTCTCTCAGCCCAGGCTTGTGGAAGAAAATCCTAATGTTTGCTCACATCCTTCCCTGGTCCAGTCTCTTGCTTCTCTACCAGCTGCCAGGTCACAGAAGCAGCAGAACTCTCTTCCGGTTCATTGGCTTCAACAATGATCACCTGGCTGCCCAGAGGAATCATTTCAGAATTCTTTGCAACAGTAATAGCTGTTTGAAGATTGTCACCTAAAAGGTAAAGAAACTCTGATTGTTTTAAGTGCAAATCTCTTAGGAGCCAACCAGAATTGAGCTTACCTTCTCCACTCTTACTTGGTGCTCTTTGGGCATGTTCATCTGTTCCTACTTTATAACTATTTATCTTCCCCTCTGCCCAAGGCTGTCTGCCCCTAGTGGGCAAACACTATGTTCACATCTCTTTTCCATGATGATCAACATCAGGTCTGACCCATTGTATATTTTCAAAACAAGCACAAATGAATGAAGAATTATTCAAGCAGTTTATGAGTGACTGACCCTCATAGTTGTGAACATAATATGATTGCCGTCGGATAGCAGGAAGCCACTCTCAGGACCTTTATCCCAGTCAACCAGAGAAAAAACACTTAGACTGAGGCCAGGCTATGCCTGGGTTTGGTGAGCTTGTACCACACCTGGCCCTTTTGCTCTGAGCACTGTCATTCAAAGCTCATAGCCTTTACAGAGATTTCACGGGGATTCTTCAGGACAACGCATCTGTTCTCAACATTCCAGCTGCTGCGTGTAAATCCCAGGTAGGAGGGCAGGCATTAGGCAGAGGGGAGATGTGGTCCGTACCTCCAAAGCTTCTAATCCTGCCACAGGACCTACAAGTTAACAGCCCTATGGGATAACAAACTCAACAGCAGGACATTTTCTTTCTGCCTTGGTCACATGAGCTCACTCGGCTCGTGAATCTTTGTGTGTGGGTGCGTACTCCTTTTTGGTTTTTTGTTTGTTTGTTTGTTTGTTTGTTTTAAAGGGTAGAACACAATGAACCTGTCAGGCCTCCAGAAAAAAGCATACCTGTAATCATCACAGTCCTGATGTGGGCCGCACTTAGTTCCCTCAAAACCGGCTTGGTTTCCTTTTTCAAGCGATTCTCCATGATGAGAAGTCCCAGAAATGTTAACTCTGACTCTGCTTTCTCCCTATGCATTCAGGAGAAGAAAATAATAATAATAAAATAAAATAATATTGAAGGGTAGCCACGTATTCTTGACAGTTAACCTTACTTCTTCCTAAAACTTCTTTCTACATTTTATTAATGTTGATATCGTACTTACACATGTTAAATGAAAAAGAATCCCCGTGCTTCTAATGAAAACCAGTAGCCTGTCTCTACCACCCCCCTGTGGAGACAGATGTTATTGTATTAAGCAGACATGCACCTTTTCTTACTTAAGCATTAAACTTGGGCTTGTGCTATTTTGAAACATGATTTAGTGAGTTAAATTTTTTTTGGTTGCTTTAGTACAGGAAGTACAAAAATGTATCAAGTAGTATTTTGCTTATGACGTTGTAACGATCACATACATAACCACTAGTACAAGAAAAGTGAACGTTGCTTACTTATTCAGTTTCTCAACATATAGAGTTGAAGTCAGGCATTCAAATCAAAGTTTGATAGTATCTCTATCACAATTTTGTAAGACCAATAGTCCCAGAGAAAAACATTGCCCTTCACAATCACGCCTTGGTCATGACATCGCCTTTTGGCAGCACGTACATTTGTGAAGAACGAGTTTCAAAGACGGAGCCCATAGAGAATAAAACTGGATCAAAACCTTCTGAGGAGCATCTTAAAAATTAACCAAGAACTGCAATCACTTCCATCAAACCAGATATTACTGTATTAGAGTCACAAAGACATGGTCAAACAATTGTTTATGTTATCTTTTTTTCTGTTATAATAAAAAATTATTTTAAAAGAAAGTTTTGTTATGTATATATCTATGTGGATAATAGATCTATTATACACACACACACACACACACACACACACACACACACACCGTGGCCCAAGACAATTTTTCTTTTTCTTTTTCCATTGAGTTTATTGGTACTTTTTAGGTATACAATACAGTTACATTCATCATTGGGATCTTGTACCTTTACCAAGACAATTTTTCTTTACTCAATGCAGCCCAGGCAAACCAAATGTTGGACACTTGTATTTTAGGTGTTATACAAGTATGATTGAAAATATGGTGAACATTTAATTTTTTTAAGTTATTGCAAGACACAGTGCCATTTATCTCCCTCACTTCTAACACACTCATCCCATCATTCTTGCCATCTTCTGAAGCAATTTTGGAAGTCTTCCTTCATGAGTGTCTTTAATTGCCCTATCGTGGCTGCCTTGATGTCCCAAACCGATCAAAAATGTTCCATTTTCACGGTCATTTCGAGTTGGGGAAGGAGCTACAAATCACACAGTAGCAGATCCGGTAAATAAGTTGGATCTGGACAAAGCATAATGTTTTCACAAGACTGCTTTTCCATTGGGTGACACTCAGCAGCAGCGTTCAATGTATTTTTGATGACACCCCATGAAGACACCCACCAAAAAAGACTTCCAGAACTGCTTCTGAAAGTGGCAAGATGATGAAAGAAATGTGCTCAAAGGGAAAAGTAGTATTCAGAAGGGGATTAGTAGCAATTTGTCTCACTGCAATAAATTTTTAAATTTAAATATTGACCATCTATTTCAATTATACTTTGAAGTAAGTACTTGGGTGAGTATTCCAATAATCAAGTATCAATCCTGTCTTAGCAAGATAGAGAATGCTATAAAAAAAATCTACTGTAACTTGGGAGTTTTTAAAAGACTCTTCCCATCATATTACTTTATTATTTCCTTTTATAAATTGGATTACTGCTAACTAAACCAAAAGGAAGACCAAAATTCTTCCAACTGGTTCATTGTTTACTTTGTTACATTCATAGAAATTGTATTTCTTTAAATAGTTTATTGATGTGCAATTGGTGTGCAATTGAATGTGGACACTTTGACAATACCCACACACACTGTCATCAAAATAACAAATACATCCATAACCTCCACACATTTCTTGTAACTTTCTGCTCTTGACTTTACATTGTGTTTCGTTTTGCTCTGAGACCAGAACATTGGAGATCTACCCCCTTAACAAAATTTTAAGTGTACAACACAGTATTAAAAATCTCTAGAACTTATGCTACTCGCATAAATAAAACTTTATGTCCATTAAACAACTTCCCACTTCCCTCTCCTCTTCACCCTTGGTAATAACGATTCTACTTCTCCTGCTGAGTGTGGCTATCCAGGCGCTTTGTGTGTGTGGGATCATGCAGTATTTCTCTATGACATGTATTTCATTTAGCATGATACTCTTAGAAGAGAAAGAAATCTGCCATGTGAAACAACATGGAGGAACATGGAGGACATCTTTGCATGTGTACGTTACATTTTTTGGTTGTTTTGTTTTGTTTTTTGGTACTGGGGATTGAACTCGGGTCCTTGCGCTTACAAGGCAGGCAGCAGAACCACTGATCTAAATCCCCAGCCCCTACATTACATTTTTTAAATCTATTCATCCACGGGTAGCCATTTAATCTCTTTATGTGTCTTGGCTCTTGTAAATAAGGCTGCAAAGAACATGAGAGTACAGATGGCCCCTTTGACATTTTGACTTGAATTCTTTTGGATAGATACCTGGAAGTAGGATTGTGGAGTAGCTAGATGACATAGTCATTCTATTTTTAACTGTGTGAAGACCACCCACACTATATTTTATAGAAGTTGCACCATTTTATACTCCCACTACATAAGTACATAAGTTTTTCCGTATCCTCAGACTTGTTATCTTGTTTTTCCAGTACTAAGGATTGAAGCCATGACCTCACACAGGCCAGGCAAATGTTCCACCACTAAGCTCCATCCTCAGCCTCATTTTTTTCTTTTTTTTTTAAGACTACCATCCTAATAGGCATGAGGTGATCTCATTATGGTTTTGACTTGCATATGAGTGCTAATTAGTGAAGTTGGGTCCCTTTTCAAACACCTGTTGGCCATTTGTATGTTTTATTTAAGGAAATGTGCATTAAACTCCCTGGCTCATTTTTACTTATATATTTACTTCTGCTATTGAATTGTGTTGCTTATACATTTTGAATATGAAAAGGTAAATGTTTTGCCAATATTTTCTCCCATCCTATAGGTTGCTGTTCAATATTGGATAGTTTTCTTGGCTGTGCAGAAGATTTTTAGTTTCATAACCTCAAACAGAAATGAAACAAGACCTTCATCTCACACTGTACACAAAAATCAACCGGAATTCAATTAAAGTCTTAAGCATAAGCCTCAAAACTGTGAAGTTCCTAGAGGAAACCATAGGGGAGAGTTTTCTTGACTTTGGCTTTGGCCACAGTTTGCAATGGTTTCTTGAATATGACATTAAAAACATAGACAACAAAAGCAAAAAGAGACCAATGCTTCTGCTTCTAGTTTACGGCTTTTCCCAGCATGCACTGCTCCTGGCACTCTGGCCTCTTGCTTCTCCACAGCTTCTCAGCATTGCGGGGTTGAGGCCTTTGTAGTCACCGACGCTGTCCCCTGCAATGTTCATCCTAAGGAAGTCTACATGCCTCGCTCTTATTTTACTCAGATCTCCGTCAAGGACTTACTTTGTCACCTCATGCCAAACAGTACTTTCTGCTTTTTTAAAAACTCCCTTAACCTGTTCCATCATTTTCCTGCAGGACATTTCAGAAAAACCAACTGCACGATATTCCATAGATTTTACTTTATCATCTATTTTCCCCATTGGGAATACAAAATTCTGGAGAGCAAGGTTTTCACTTGATCATTTAATTCACAGTAAAGGTCCATAGAAATTTGCTAAAGCAATGAAAGTGAAATTCCTGATGAAGTATTTCTTCTGCCTTTTAGTTTTAGATGAAAATGGATTCCAAATTACTTCAAAGAAATTCTTTTACTTCCCTTTTCATTACTTTTAGCTTTTAGAGGTTTTCTATTTTCTTAATTGGAAAACTTCACTAAATATAATTTGATTCCAATAAAAATCAAAATCTATCCTTTTAACCTATTTGAAAATATTAACTAAATGCTAAGAAGCACAGGGGGCTCCTGACAGTCCTTGCGAAAAACTTGTGGTGGTTGGAACCCATTTTATTATTTTGTTACATTTATAACAATGTCTATTTCGCTAGTGGTGCTTCAATGAGAACACAGCTGTATTTGCGTATGGCCGCTGGGTGATGGCTTATGTTCCACCAGTAGCTACATCAATCTTTTCCTCACACACAACTTTGACATTTGTTATTCAAATGCGTGTTTGAAAAATTATACAGTCCTACAAGGTATAGGCCTTTATGCTTGCTTAAGAACAGCTCACGCCTGGAATGTAAAATCTGAGAATGTCGTTAACATATTTCAAATCAAGCTGTGTGATTCCATTTCAAATATTAAAATGTTGTGCCTTAAGTTTCCCAAGAGATCATCCAGTCCAACAGTTTGAGGATGGAAAGACAGATGCAGAATGAAGATGGGGAAATGACTACTATCATTTTAGGTAGAATTAGGTTGCAAGCAAGAATTTTAAAGCAAGAATGTCAGTATCTTACTGAAGATACTACAGGGGCCAATTATATATAAATGCAAATCTATCAGCAACATATATCAAATACATCAAACATTAGTAATACACTGATTTTCAGCTATTTAATTTGCCACAGTATTTCTCTACTCCTTTGTCACGGTTAAATTGAAAACAAATTTTAAAAGCTGAAGAACATTGGAAGAAAAAAGATGGTGTATAGATTATTCTCTAATGAAGATGATTTGTCCACTTAATGTAATTAAGAATATTGCATTTTATTTCTTATAAAGAATCAATTTGTACTCATTACCTCTGCAGACCTGGGGGAGGAACACTGTTGAGTCTCTTTCCCAAACTCACCCCCGCCAAATTACTAATCTAAAGTATTCGGGGAGTCTTTCAATTTTTCAACTGTCTCTTTCTCTCAGCCTGTTTATGTGTGGGACACCCAAGTAAGTCAGCCCCGTCATTTCAGAGCAAGAGAGTCGGTTGGTTCTTGTGGGATGAGAGGTAAGACTAAGGTGGGCATGATGTAGTGCAGGCCAGAGGATGATATTAGCCTATCTGAAGCCCCAGATGCCATCTTTTTTCTGCACAAGTCAGCATCGTGACCAGAGCAAGTGTGCCTCAGTCTCACCTACAGCTGCCCTTCTCCGTGTCAGAAAACTGGATGAGACTGGTTCTCCTTATCCTGAGCCCCCCGGTGATGTGGACGCTCCATCTATCTCTCCATCTCCAGGATTCATTCTCTTACTGCCCACAGAGCTTGGCCCAGAGCTGAATTCTGACTCTTTACCTTGTTAAATGCTCCACTTCTGAAACCTTCCGCATCCTCAGGACTTTCTGGGCTAGGGCAATCACACGGAATCCTTGTACTGTGTAATTCCTCAGCACCTCTGGGAAATTCTTGGGCACTGTCAGCAGAGAGGGAAGAGGCAGGTATAAGGTCATATTAAAGGTCTAGGATGCTGTCTCTGACCTTGCTTTGCCTTTCACCCTATGAAACTGCTTTAACAGATCACGTACATCTTCAGACAAAGACCACAGACAACTCCATCAGTGTGTTTTAATTCTAGTGGAAACAAACACCAAAGACATGCTGGTCATAGGCTGCGCAATGAACTAAGTATGTGCCCCCAAATCTGCGTGTTGAAGCTTAATCCCTAATGTGATTATATTTTGAGGTGGAAACTTGGGGAGCCCTAAGAAGTGGGATCGTGACATAAGTGTATTCACAAGAGATGATCTCTCTGTCTCTGCCTCGTGACAATACAGCAAGAAGGCAGCCATTTGTAAACCAGAGAAACAGCTCTTGCTAGGCACCAAATCAGCCAGCACTTTGATCTTGGACATCCCAGCTTCCAGAACTGTATGAGATAAAGTTGTAAAGAAGTAGTGGGCCAAGTGGAAAAATAATTCATCTCTGGCCTTCACTCCCACTTAGCTTTCTGACCTTGGTCATTGAAGTCCTCTTCTGTACCTGTTTCTCATCCATACAATGAGAGGGTTTCGGATCCCTGTGTCTCCATTCACCTGAGACTTTCTGTAAGGATAAACTCTTCCTTACATGGAGCTATACTTCCAAGGAAATCCTCAGAGTATATCTGAAGACGATATTTGCATACGTGAAATATCGGAGGCTAGGGCAATAGAAAGAATTGACAAGGCCACTAAAAGCACTAAAAGAAGCGATAGGTGACAGACTTTACCCCTCCCTCATAGAACAGAAGCACAAGATGCTCACAGTATGACTGAAAACAGAACAAAACAAATCTGAGTTTGGGCTGTCATCTCCTGGTGGGAACTATGTGGAAGACCAAAGTCAGAAAAGACAGGGCATTTCTAAGATTAAAAAATGGACTTCAAATAAAGAAATGAGAGCCATCATTGGGAAAATCAATTCCATGTACACACGAATGGCTATCAGCAATCACAGCAGAATGTAGATGAAAATCAGGGCGGGGGAGTGCAATTTTATCCAAATAAACTCATTTAATGCAACAATACTCATAAAGCTGGCTGCTGCTCACAAAGTGAATATGTTTATAAGACTAAGAAATAATACAAATCATCTCAAAGTCTGATCCAGAAAGAGAAAATTGCTGTGAAAATGATCAATTACCTTGCTCTAATTTTGTCTAATGTACTCTAGTCCTTTTTTTTTGTTCCTAAATGCTTTATCTTTTCTATATTCTCCTCTCACTGGTCTGTATGAGTCTTTAAAAACAGTCAGTGTTGCCACCCAGCTCTGCTACAGGTGTCAGAGACCCTGCCCGCGGAACGCGTCCGGTGTCCAGACCTCACCTTAGGTCCCCCTGAAGGCTCCTCCTTCTCCCTTTCCCTGGTCCTCTGACCTTGAGTAGCTCCCTATCCTGGCTCCTCACGTGATGTTCCCAGTTTTCCTCCCCAGCTGTCCTGCCATGTTGTATTTTCACGGCTGGACCATGGCTAGACTTTAGTCTCTGCTACAGAGTCTTGAAATCAGCCTCCTGACGTCACAAGATCTTCCCCTCCCAGAAAAGGACTCCCTCCAGCTTCACGTACTTCGGAGTATTAAGTGCTCATTTGCTTTTGTGCCCCCCACCACCCTTTCTCTCGTGGTGCCACTGTGCTTTTCACGTTTGACTTTTAAAACGATTTTGCCTCTTGAAAGAGAAAGGAGTCAACACCTGTTTCGGATCTGCAGAATCTGACCACCATTTCCGGGGCGCCCTTCATGTAGACATGAAAGTGGCCCTCCCTGACCAGCTGAGCGACCACAGACATCCGCTGCAGACTCGAGGAAAATGGAAACTGGAGCAAGATGACAATGGCTGTCACGGGACTCTGCAAGGGCATCAACGAAAGGGAGTTTAGCCAGGTTTCAAGTGCTACTTAGCAGACACAACCGAAAAAGAGTGGTTACCCTGTAACGAGTCCAGTGACATCAGGAAGCAGTGGGTTTGTTGTAATGCTGATGTGTTTCTGGCTGTATCTAAGGGAACTTCCTCAACTTCCCCTCTGGTCTGCAAGTCCCTTCCCTTTGCACGTCTGGGGAAATCCTGATGCCTGCCAAGCCAGGCTTCTTTCCTCTGGGATGCTTCTCTCTCCTACCTTGCACTTACTTGCACCTGTACTGATTTTCTACAGACTGAGCCCTCCTCCGACATGAGCTCAACAGCATGTCTTGTTCTTGAAATCTAGTAAAACGTTCTAGTATGCGTGGGTACCTAATGAGTCATCTACCAAATAAACGAATGGACAGACTCAGGACCAAAGGAACCAGCAAACCAACTATGGGATTTGTTAGGATGAAGCTAAGTCATAGGAATATGAAAATACGTGAAGGAGAAGTTTCACTCGTTTTAAGGAGAAAGAAATACTGATTTAAAGAAGCAAATCATACCTGACTGGCTTTTGGTCCCGGTTTTATGACTGTGTTTGAATCTGACAGGCCAAATTTGCTGGAGTCTACACTGCAATCTTCTATTTCCTGTTACAAAATGAAAACGTTTAGAATATTCGTTGGAGAAAAATGAGAAGGAAATCTTTCTTTTTTTGTGTAAAATTTTAATCTCTTCAAAGCCCTGTTTATGTACGTCTCTTCCAAGATAATTATCTTCAAATATAGTCATTGTCAAATCTCTGTTGTATTGATTTATAGCAAGAACCTTATTGTAGAAGGTCAAAAGGCCAGAAATTCTGTGAATCTATTCTGAGTACTAACTGATAGGAAAAGTGTTAGCTCCAGGTCGACGGTTCTTGCTACATGGTTATGTCTAGTAATTTCAGGAGGAATCACGGGATGTTATGGTTTGTGTTTAGATGCTCCCCAAAGCCTCGTGGAGTCATAGGTGGGGCTTCTGCACAGGTGGCTGGATCTAGTGTGTGCGACACTGGAATACATTCATGGTGCAATGTTAGGCCCAAGGGCACTAGGATTAAGGACATCAGTGCTACCTGCCCTAAGTAGTCTGGATAACATAAAGGGGGCACAAAGATGCTCTCAAGGTTCCTTGCTACCTTGTGCATGCCGTGAACTGCTTTTCCCCTGTGAGGACTGTGGGTCATCCAACCTCTCTTGGAGCCAGCCAATTATGGGCTGAAACCTCTACAAACTGTGAGCCAAATAAACCTTTCCGCCTTTAACTTTGCAAGTCAGATATTTGGTTTCAGCAATGACAGCCAAGTAACTAAGACACGTGGAGAACTATCTCCCAATATTGTAGAGCACAATAGCTCTTGGATGAGTTAGAATTGTGGCCTGAGATAAACATGACTATTTCTTTATGCCATATCTAAGTTACTAACCTTATTGAGTTAGAGAATTAGCAAGTTAGCTGCTTGCAAATTAGAAAGCATGTTTAAAAAAGGTCTGGATTGTTTGGCTGTTTCAAGAACAGAAGTCAATACCATTGAGAAACAATTAATTAATAATCAGTATTAAACTATGTAAAGGAAATTTAATATAAATTGTAGAAGCATAAAAAGGGAGAGAGTATGGGCCTGTACTTTATTACATGTTTAACCTTGGGGACTTCTATTCATTCCTGAGACCTCATTTTTTTCTGAAAAATATTCCTACAACCTTGTACAGCTAAAATTCTTCAGTCTATAATGACACCTTCCCTCCCACTTACGTTTAACGGAAGGTTCTTAACTAAATAAAGGATATTTCACTCAAGACTGCTTCTGACTCAGCTTTCAACTGACTGAACAATCTTACATTTTTATGTTTTCTTTGTGATACATAAGACACCGTCCTTGCAGTTCTTACAGAGCTAATAATGAAGATTTATGTTCCAAACAAGATCCAAACTTGTATGTCCCTTAAGAGGTGGGCTGACCCTCCTTTAATAAAGAAGGGGACACCAATAGGAGCCAGGTCAAAGTCACAAGTAGTAAATGGCTCTGCAACTCTTCATTTTGTCAGTTCCAGTGACGGTGATAAGGGTATGGCTCTGTAATGAGTACACGGGTTCTCCTCCATGCAGAACCAGAAAACTGCTTACTACTTTGTCTTTGTGCCAAATCCCTCCGCGGCCAACATTTTCATTTTAACTGAGTGATTTCAGAAATTTCCCTTTCTACCAGGTTTCCCCTTTCACTAATCAGACCTCCAGAAGGCTAACATCATCCTCCTGAACATGCTTCTGCCTGCCTCTTCATGAGGAACACATCACACCCCTGAAATAATTTGCTTCCATTTTTTTTTCAACCATGTCGAAATGCTGTCCTGTGTTTTATGGATTCCTAAGAGTGATTTCAGAACTTTAGTGGAGCAGAGGGTTGGGGTGTGTGTGTGATCTATTAGCCAATTGATGAATCCTCTCTACTTGTTCCTCACTTCATACCCCCTTCCGGCTCATTGTCTCAGTGATCTCCTCACTCCATCTGTGCAGATGTGGTGACAGTTACTCAGCCACGGGGAAGGGCAGTGCAGAGAGCCTCCCCATTTGTCATGGGAGCCTGCACTCGCAGGACTGTACCCTTCAAGGGTCATTCATACTCAGCTCAGAAAATGGAACAAGTTGAATCAGGATCCTTCAGTTATCCTAGGCTGTCTAATACAGTAACTACCAGCCACTGTGACTGAATTTAAATTAACCAACACTAACTAAAATTAACAATGCAGCTCCTTAGTTACATTGATACATTTCAACTGCTGGATTGCCACAAATGGCACTGCTCTAGATGAATGTTTCTCTGAGGGCATTTGCTGAAACCTTGAACCAGATTATGGCATGTCAGCAAGATTTGGGAAGTCAAGTAGATTTGGTAAGTGTTGTATATATAATATTCTACCTTGAATAGCTTCAGTGTACCACAGAATAGTAAAGAAATCCTACAGTCAAAATATCAATTCAGCTTTGCTTACTAGATCCCAACTGTATTTGGGTGTAGAGCCCTATTTCATGTTGTAGTCCCTCGCAGCATTCTTTGGAGCAGAGGCTTGGAAATTCAGGTAGTATCAGACTAGAACTCATACAGTGAAGATTCACACTGGATGATGAATCTGTCTCTGAATTTTAACCACAGTTGGAAAGGGCTTCGACAGTTCATGTCAGGATCCTTCCAGTTCTCATTGAACCAAGCAAGCTGTCACCTTACCCAGGCAGTGCCCTCAAACATCTTGAGGTCCAGAGGGTCCCCCTGGATGGTCCCATCGAGAAGGATCAGAGAGTGGCAGCTGGCCATGGCCGCACACAGGGGGCCCCATGGCACGGCCTTGCCCGAATCAAAACTGTGGACTTCCTGGAAACTGGTAGAAAAGATAATTGACAAGTTGAAGTCTTCAATAAAATCATTGTACACACTCTACCCCTTAAGTCCTACTAAGGTAGAGCTCTGGCCTCCTAACTCTTCCACTCAAACCCTTAAATGGCTCCCTGTGCCCTGCATGGTGACGCCCAGCCTCAAGCCTGGTAATCAACATCCCATCTGCTCCAGTTCAACCTCACCTATCACTGCTACCTGCCGCTGATGTCCTTTTCACACTGGATTCTAGAGCCAGATTAAATTTATTGCCATTTCTATTCTTCTCTAGAGCATTCCCTTCCCTGAAAGCCCTGTTCTCTGGGCTTCCTCATTACTTAACCAGAGTATTCCTCCTGCAGAGTATCCTACCTTTAGACAATGTTTCCTCGAGTTGGGTATGCGTTTCCTTCTTAGCAGAGATTGCCACTGATCAAATACATAACTTCCGAAGGCTTGGTTATAATCGCAAGGACTTTTGCTCAGTGACACTGGAGAACTCTGTAGACTTGGCTCTAAAACACCACATACCTTAAGCAAGCAGTGTGTGGATTCATGGGCTCTTACAACAGATGGCAAGAAACCTGCCTGGTGGTTCTAGGCAAGTAAATCCATACATAGGCTCGCAGTATTTCTCACTACTCAGCCCTTTAGAGTTTGCTTCCATTTCTAGAAGCTCCCAACCAGACATACTGCCTATGCATACTGATTTCCTCTTTGCCAGTACAGAATGTCATGGATTACCTTCTTTTCTACCACCCTTAACCTGACTAGTGACTGTGTCTAGTTTTTTCTACACCCTAAAACAGGATCAGAGTACTAGGTGCATGAGAGGAAGACCACCTCCATGACTCCTCTGATTGGCGGCTGCCTCTGCTGCTGCTAGAAGCCCAAAGGCAGAACTTAGCTGAGGCCCTTGGCACTCAGACTGGGAAGGTAAGGCTCCACCCCACAGAGAAGGAGCCAGAGCTCAGAGTTCTCTCTGGGGTAGGTCTTCCCTCCTGCTTCAGCTCTGGGGTAAGAGTCTGTGGTTATCTTCTCCTGTCCCTAATACAAGCCTTCAGCTCACATCTGTAAAATTTCTAGCTACCCACCCTTCAAAACCTATCACAAGTACCATCTTTTTGGGATAGTTTTCATTGATTGATTCATTAAATTTCAAAATGAATTTGTCTTCCCTCAGCTTGTTATTTTAAAAATCAAGACTGTGTGTTATTTCAGGCAGTATGCATTGCTTCTCTGTTCTGAGTTTCTCTCTTAGTAATAATTTCTATAGCCTGTGCCATGTACTGAAGGCACATTTCTATCCTTAGACTGTGAAGCCCATGAGGGAGGAGATGCATTCTTCTCTCCTGGGTTTACCCTATGCTACTGCCTGCACTAGCCACCCAGGAAGGCTTGGAAGTCTTTAATTAAGCTTGGTCTTGATTTCACTCTTTGCTCCTCTGATTTATTCATTTGGCTCCTTACTTATCCATCTCATTCAATCCCATTTTATCTGTGGAGTCTGAAGACCTGCTTTTCTGGCTCGATTCAGAATGTGGGACTCATTTAATTAAACAAGTCGGGATAATTGGGAGCTGATTCTAGTCTAGGATAGATATAGATGATATAGATATATGATGAAGGGAATCCTTCAACCCTGGAGGAAAGGCATGAATATTGCTAAGGCAGCCACGTTGTTGTACAGCCCATCTTCACTTAGGGACTTACCAGTTGTCAGCAGTAGGAACCGTGCCCCAGAGATCTAGCCCATCTTCCGTCAAAGTGCCTGTCTGAATGCAAGAATTGACATGAACACAAGATTTAAACCTTTTAATAATGTTATGATTGAGACAAAATTGAAGCTTCTAAAAAGTTGCCATAGATCCAGCTGTCAAAGTCTCCTTATTGGTAAATATCGAACTTTACATCTGGCGATACATCATTCCCCAAAGACTGTGTTGAAAGTCAGGTGGTTCTTGTTACTAACTGGTGGCAAAAATGCAATCACCTTACACTGATTTTGTCTATTGTCTGTTGCTGCTGTTAGAGGAGAAGCTAAGTGGAAATTCAACCAGTGCCAGCTGAAATTTGACTCTTCAGCAGGTACCTGCCGTCTGTCCAAAGAAGAGCTCAGGATTTTTCTTTCTTTCTTTTTCTGTCTAGTTCACAACTTGCCATCTGGTTCACCATAATTTTCTAGAAAAATATGGGTTATGTGGTGATCGTCCAAATCGATAATGAAATGTTGATAAAGGGCTTGCAGGCTATAGAGAGAACTAAGTGCTAATAATACATGTTAATGCCTACTAATGGGTGTTTTTGTTAAATCCAGAGGAAAATGGTCAGGGGATATGATATGCTGCGTTATGGAGAAGTATTTGTCAGATAATGTAACAGAGGACATAAAACGAAACGGACCACTACAGAAGCACTTTTAATTTCCTCACTGCTTCTAGATCATTCCTTAACTGTGAACACAGTGTCTTTGGTGGCCACCCAACAGCATCAGGCCTGCTCACCACCTAGAGAGGCCAAGCAGAGCTTTCTGGAGAGCTGCGGAATACTTTGTTTCAGCAGCCACTCGCGAGCCTCTGACACAAGCTTCTAAGTTTGTGTCAGAGAAACTAGAAAGCCGAGCTTTCTAGTTTCCTGTGAAGTCACATCCATCACCATAGCACATCGCCTTCTCTTAAGGGTTTGCAGCTTTACAGCACAGGGCCTACAATGCCTTTCATCCTTACAAGTGAACAGACAGGAGGGAGACAGGCTGAAGGGCGGGGGCTGTAAGTTAGTGAAGTAGGACCAGAATCCAGCCCTTCTGCAGTCCTCTGCAAGATTTATGTGAATTCCATGGGGCGTGTGAAAAGACACCACCCACTCTGAATTTCCACATTCAAGAATTAAGGAACTTTTGTGTCCCTCATTTATTTGGACTTCATGGGGAAAAAAAGGGTAGGCATGACTGTGTGAATTATTCCTTGCACAATAACAACTTTAAAAAAAAAAAAGCTGCATGCTTCCTTTTCCTTCTGCATTGTATAAGGACCTCAACCTGTGCTTTCAGTTTCCAAATAGCCTTGGGTTGCTCCATTTCAAAAAGATTTAGCAACATTATTCAAGCGGAAATGTTTTCCTGACGACTAGATTACATTTCTAAACATCAATATTTTGAACAGAAAATACAGATGATTCTGGAGCAAAGCAGAAATGAGAACATGTTATTTCTCTGTGTGAAAATGACCCTTAGATAAGAAAATTATCCATAAATGAAAAGAAAACCAAATCATACTCATAGCTGCAGTTCTAAAGGGAATAAGACACAAAAAGAAAACCTCTTAGCATACACACAAGCCCAGGCTTGGGCCAAATTGAATAAAAAATAAAGAAAGAGAGAACTTATCTTAGGGAATTTCTGACAAACAAATATAAACATATATGTGCATAAATATAATCCAGCAGATAATTATGCCCAAGTGCTTAATGGAGGTGTGGCCGCCGCTAAGCCCACATCTCAGGGTATGATGGTTTCCCAGACTCATTCCCCTGCATCCTCAGCTGGACTATGGATTCCTAAAGAGCTCAGACTGTCTCATGAACACGACTCTCTGCCAGACTGTGCCCAGCCGCTATATGTGCATAAATATAATCCAGCAGATAATTATGCCCAAGTGCTTAATGGAGGTGTGGCCGCCACTTAAGCCCACACCTCAGGGTATGATGGTTTCCCAGACTCGTTCCCCTGCATCCTCAGCTGGACTACGGATTCCTAAAGAGCTCAGACTGTCTCATGAACACGACTCTCTGCCAGACTGTGCCCAGCCGTGGCTCTCTGCCAGTGTGGGTTAGCTACAAAATGCCCAAAGCCCGATCAGTGATCCCAGGGCAGAGGACCCAAGACAGGGAGGGCTCAACCAGGCCCAGTGCACTGCAGCAGTCAGCCCGGCCTCTCAGGCCAAGAGCAGCATCTGGACAATGGCCTCTGGTGCTGGAGTTCCTGTGGTCCCCACAGGTGAAGCACAAGAGGGGTCTCAGTTCCTCCCAGGCTGGCACATACCCCCCTCTGCCACCTAACCAGGCATCCAATACAGAAGTCACTGTCCCTAGCCTGCAGTCCAGGAAAGCAAGGCGGAGAGAGTGACAGGAGAGCGGAAATAGCCAAAGTCACTGTAACTGTCTCTTCCCTCCCTCCCTTTAATACAAAAAAGGAGACAAGGAGGAAGCAGTTCACTTAAGGGCTAGACAAAGCATTTTGTGAAATGAAATGTTTCTCACATTTTTGCCTGAAAAAGATAGCCCATCACAAAAGCTCTTAGAGTAAAAGAATATTTGAAAACACAAAACAGGCACAAAAAATGCTACAGATCACGGGGAAAAGAGTTTCCTGATGTGATAGCCCAGTTGCTACCTCTGGGGTGGGCTTCCAGAATGAGATCTCACTGTGTGTCCTCCTCTGAACTCAGGTCTCTCAGCTGTACAGCGGGTGTCCTAGACTAGACACACCCGGGACCCTTCCCAGTCCTCTAGGCCTTAACATCACCCGCCTTCAGCCTGGAAGCTGGGACCCTACTTTGTCAAAGCACACGAGGTTGATCTGCCCACACATGTTGATTCTCTGTGGGGAGATGCAGAAGATCTTCTTCTTCTTCAGCCTCTTCTGGGCATACACGATGCCAATGGTCAGAGCTGCTGGCAGCACAGGAGGGACGGTCACAGTGAGGAGGAGCAGGGCCATGGTTGTCGTATCTCTCGGAGAGACCTGGGGCCACCAGGAATGCTTAGGTTAAACCACTTCCCTCTGCCGTACCAGAAAGATCTTCAGAGGTTGTAAATGACAGTCAATCCCACCTTCCTGGCTGTCAATCTTGAAAAGAGGCACCTAAATAAAACCAGACACTCTGTGGTTTAAAGAAATCTTAGACTATCGAATCCCTGGAGGAAATCAGCTCTATGAAAGGAAATATTAAATTTCATTTCAGAACCCAAGAAGAAAACACGAGAAAGGGTCGAAGACTACCTGGGACATTTCAAGTACTTCAGGGGAAAGTTCAGGTCATCACATGTGGCAGTTGAGATCTCTTCAGTCCGATCTACTTCCAAAGGAGTTCTCTCTTAATTGCTGGCTGAATTCAGAAGACCCTTCTGCCCTTTTTCTTTGTGGTTTGCTCAACTCAAATCAGTGTGCTCCTCTGTTGTCTGGCCAGACTGACTATATCTCCCCCATTATCCAGTTTGAGAAATATGTAATCGTGGGAATCTATGTAGGGTTGAGTAGTGCAAATGTCAACCCCTCATCCCAAACCAACCGGTAGAAACCATCAATGACGTTCACAACCTCTCATAGCTGCACTGTCCACCGTGACTGGATTGCCACTAACCACATGTGGCTGTTCAACTTAAATGAACTAAAATGAAACAAATGAAAATTTATTTCATCAGTCCAATTAGCCACATCTCAGTGCTCAGTAAGTTCTATGGCTAAGTGCTACCAAATTGGGGATCATGGATAAGGAATGAAATGAGCGTTTCATCTAAGAAGGCTCTTTGGGCAACACTGATTCACAGAATGATAGGATCAAGAGGTGCCCTTAAATAACTCCCTTGAGTTAGGTCAAGCTCTCGAGAAGCCAGAGCCCAAGTACTTACTTCATGGTACATGTATATCCCTAGGGCATAGAAAAACCCCAGGACACCAAGGCAGGCCAGGAAAACCATGAACTTGAAGGCATCACTGTATAGCTTGAAGTTCAGAGGCCGGGGGTAGAGGATGGATCGCACTAAGTCCCCTTTTGCTGTATTGTAACCTACATGAAAATAATCAGAGATGGAGTCAGGCCCTTTAGCTGTTTCTTTGCAAACCAAAAATACTGTTGTTGGGGTCTCTGGAGCAAGGGATAAAAACAGCATTGCTCTGACCTGATAGTGTGTTTACCTTCCTTGTTACAAATCACCGGGTTTGGGGTGTCAACGGCACTCACTTTGCCCCACTCAATTTCCCTTGGTTTGTGTCCCCTCGGTATAGCTTCCCATCCCCCCATGGGTTGAGAAAGACTAGACTGAGGAGTTGAAGAAGACAAAATGAGATGACAAGTGAAGACCTCAAAGCAAGTAAGTGTTGGAAACAGATAGGTGTTGAAAAACAAAAATTAAGAGAAAAGAATGCACAAAGAAGTAATTTCTTAAAACTATATATGTGTAAGGCTATGATGAACATGTCATCTTGTGATCCAAAACCCTCCAAATCCCCCATTTTCTTAGGTTGAAATTCAATTTTTAGGCATGGCATTCGAGGCCCTTTATAATCTGATCTATCCCCCTAGCTTACTGGACTGATTTTGTAATCATTCATTGGTCTCAGAAGACCCTGGCAATTCCATCTTTTGTAGTTTATAAATTCAAATTAGTTTATCCTTCTAATTCTGATGTGATTGGTTAAATCCTCCCCCATGCAATCAGCCTTTGTTCAAATCCACTTCATCAAATAAGTGTTTCTGTAATTCTACTCCCATATTTTCATCCAAAAATAACTTATGTTACTGTTTGGAGTCCCTGTGACACTTGGTTATGTGACAGCTATCTCTGCTCTATGTTTTAGTCAGCTGTAAATCTGATTAAAAACTTCGTTAAGGAAAAGGTGCATCTCTCAGATTTTTCTTTAGTGCTCAATATGTAACACATCATAAATACTCACTAATCTCTGGATTATTGGGTGAAATAAACACTATATGTTCTAGATATAAGCCAACAATGGTAAGTATAAAACATGCCTTATCCCCACTGCTGGATGGACACCTGTCTCCTCAAACATGGCTTTGCTCCCTTTGGAGAACAGAAATAGAGTTTCTTCCTACTTGCTCTCTAGGCATTTTAAAGTCCTCAAGTAGTTTTCTGATCTGTAACCACGAGCTTCCAGTCAAGAAACAACCTTAGCAATGCCCTAAAACTCACTAATTTTAATATAAAGTGGTCATAAATTTAATTTAAAATGATAGCCAAGATAGTGAAGTTATAGCCCAAACCAAGGCCGAGCAGTATCAAAGTACAAGGTGCGTTTTATGTCCACGACTATGTGGCATGGCTGAAACATGATTCCGGGCTGAGGACAGTGAGCTAGGACCAGGTCATGGAAAGCCTTGTTGTGTAATGCCATGTGAAAGTTTAACACTAATATGACTGGCCATGTTAGGACTACCACAAGCTATGTTTTGGAAATGTGACCCAGGTGACTGTTTAGAGAAAGACTGGGGCAAAAATGGAAAAAGAACAGTCAAAAGCATCTGTTGTGGTAGTTTAGACGTGTGGGATGTGTTGGGACGAAACCCTGCACAAAGCAGCAATCGGGGCAGTGAAGGAGGCAGGACAGGTCTCAGGAGGTAGTACTGCAATCACTGGGATTTGTTGCCCATTGAGAGAAAGTGAGGAGTTAGAGACTACACCGAGAGACTTTTTAGATGCTGATGATGCTAACACAGAGAGGCAACACTGGATGAGTTCATGTTCTGATGCCTGACTTTGAAGTGCTTGTAGATACCCAGATAGAGGTGTCCAGCAGGAAGTTTAATGCACAGCCTAGCAAACAACTCCTCGAGCAGACTGTAGTTGACAGTGACTTTGGCAATCACTTAGAGGCTGTGTTGAGAGAGAGGAGAAGAAGCTATGGTCACTGTTGCGCCTTGAAGGAAACCTATATCACCTGGGTATATTTTCTGCCCAATGCAAGGGTTTTAATAATGAGCCATTCAGCAGGGGTAAGGGGAAAAAATGAGAATCAAGACTTGTCATGTAGAGGTAAAGATCCCAACAATGAATGTAACTGTACTGTATCCCTAAAATGTACCAATAAACTCAATTAAAGCTGAAAAAAAAATGTGGCAACTTCAAATAATAAAGATCTGATTAGAAAAGAATATGAATGTTATGACCAGAATTGGCAAATTCCAAAATTTAAAAAAAAAAAAAATCTTTCCCTAATCCAACTCTCTCCACCTTCAGGCATAAACTAAATTTATAAATGGGGAATCCACTAACCTGTTTGCAAAACAACAGCTCTTACAGGCCCCTGCCCAGAGGGCTTGACTTGGATAACTTCTGTACCGCAGAAAAGCACGTGTTTCCGATAATCCTCCAAGCTGTGGGACTTCCAGGGCATGGTGTTCTCCGCGTGCGGCAGTGGTGTCTTCGTAACAGGTATGCTTTCTCCTGAAGAAGACTGTGTCTTGCTGATTCTGTGTAAACTCGGAGAGCTACTCAGAACCGGTGCATGACAGTCTCATGAACGTATAGGATCTCAACTAACAGGACTTTTATTTCCCACCCTCTGAGTCACATGACTGTTCGTAGGGATGCTAGCAGGGCATGCAATGGTAGACTTGATTCTCTTTCACATTTTGTTTAAAGGTGAGCTTTTTTCCTTATCCCTGACCTACATGATTTGATGTCATGATTGAAAAAGTAGCCACTGTTAGCTGTCACTTAACCATTCTCCCAAGATTTCCTCAAGCTCAGCACCATTACGAGTAATAAAGGAGAAATATGGCACATGTGGCACATGGGTAGTTATTGCTATTTGTCTTTCATTCCTTCATTTATCCATTCATTCATGGACCTGTTCCTCAAGCAAGTATTTTTAAGTGATTATTCTGTGTATTTTTCTTTGAACCTGTCACAGATGCAAAGCTAAGAGAGGCAGGCTAGAGCATTTCAGTCATCCTACACCATTTCTAGGGGAACCCTATGGAAGCCCCCTTTATTATTCCATTCCGATTCTCAGAAAATCATTAGGCATTCCCGTTATTCAAGGGATAATAAAGCTCAAGCTCTCTCTCTAGATTATCAAAGCTCACCCCAATTCAAACCTTATAGCTATTTCCCTTGCCCAAGCATTTCCTTTATTGACCTTTGTTGTCTCCCATTCTTTGCTGGTAGCAGCCCTCTTCCTTTTTCTACCAACTGTTGGACAGAATATTCAAAATGCAAATGAGTTCAGAGTGCAAAAGATAAATTTCAGAGACAAAACAAAAATGTTAATACTTCCAGCCTCCCAGATTTTAAAAGCACTAAAATGAATTTAAAATTCCTTTGGTCTCTTGCTAAATTTTCAATTAGTATAACAATATGTCATCTTTCCAATTTGGAAATGGTATCATATTGATTATAGTTATACAAATTTAGGTATTATCTCTCTAGCTAATAACCGAAGGCAGAGACTTTGTTACATATATTTATACTCTGCATTTTCCCAAGTGGTATATAATAGGCCATATATATACATATACATATATATATGTATATATATACATATATGTATATATATATATTTATTAAATGCATGAATGAATTAGATAAAAGCAATTATCCAGGTTCTTCTATTACTGTTTTTTCAAAACTCGCTTCCTACTATGGTACGGCTTTTATATAATAAGGTATAAGAAGCTACAAAATTTTTATTAGTGGTCTTTGAATGTTCTTCATTCAAATTCCTTTTGCCAAGCGTTGTCCATATGCCATTTTCTTTAAAACAATTATGAAATTCCTCTGTTGTATGAAGTTGCCAACAGCATTCTAAATCACACTGTACAAGGAATAGAACCTGCTCACAAACCTCCGTATCATTATAGCACATTGTCTTTGAAATTAGCCATTGTTACAGACGAATACTAGGATATAACTGCTATGGTTTTTCTGCCTTCACCTCCAGAATACTAATCTACAGTATTTGTTTTAGCCCATACAGTAGTAGCAAAGTTCACACACACACACACACACACTCAATGGAAATGGAGACACACAAGTATTGACCAATCAAAGATGAAAGCCACCTGGGGATACTGTTCCAGAGATGATGTTCAAATCGACTGACTTCAGCCAGAAATGATTTTCAATTCTCTTACACTATTCATATATTGGTGAGGAATCTCATGGTTTGGACTTTCTTAGGAGCCCAAGCAAGGATGGATTCACCTACAAAAGATTAGGGTCTAAGGAGCCTGGGCTGGTTTAGAAAGGAGTACTGTCATCATTCACAGTCCGCTGGAGGGCTCTCTCCTGGAACCTTCCCATCCCTGAGGGAGCTGAGTGCCTCTGCATGGTAACTGTGTTGAAATGTCACGTCCTGTGTATTTACATTTCTGGGACTGTAAAGGATTTATCTCCATATGATTCCCAACACACAACGCAGTGCCTGGCACAGAGTAGGCGTTCCTGAACCTTTATCAAATAAATTGAGGAATAAGTCAAAGAAAGAGAGATGAGAGAAAGCGGCACAAGAAGAAAAGAGTAAAAGAAGATCTGATGCCAGCTACTCCAGCAGGACATCAGTGTGAATTAGCCATTGCGGGCGGTTCCTATGTGTCCAGCTCAGGGCCCTCACACACTCAGACAAATAAAAGCTTTCATGAGTAGAAGGAGGGGTGGGAACTGTGACAGAGTGAATGCCAACCCTCTCCCCACCAACCCTTAGGAGAGAAGCACTGATTATAAGTATAGGCTCTGAGGACAAAATGCCTAGGTTTCGGTGATTTATTTTCTTCACAAAGCATAATTGTTGGTGATTTGTGTCATTTATGTACTACTATGCCCATTCATTCTCAATTTGTGTATTTTCCATTCCCTCCACTAGAATGTCAGTTCCATGAAGCTAAAGTCTCATCTGCCCTGTGCATCACTGTATCCACCCTCGGTGCCTGCTAATAAACATCTGTGAAATGAGCAAGTGCACAAGCTAATGAATCCAGAGCTCAGCTGCACCATGCTTACGTTGCCTGATGGTAAGCAAATTATTTACCCTCTCTGTGTCTCAGATTTGCACACCTTACCAGGAGTACACCAGGACCCCAGTTTGATCCCCAGTACCAAAAAGAAAAAAACAGTCAGCATCATCAGATAGTTCCAAATGTTTGTCAAATAAAAGGAATACTGGCTCTAAGTTAAAAAAAAAGAAAAAAGAAAAAAATGCAGATTGCATAAATAATGTGTAAAATGTGAGTACAAAGCTGAAGTCATAAGAAAACTAAGAAAAAGTAGCTACTGGGCCAAGAAGAAATTGTATAATATTAATAGATTCTTCCCCACATGACAGTCACTGTTGCTTCTTGACTTCTGCCCTTTGAGTGGCTCAAGATCTTGAATAGGATAATTGTCTGAGGAAAGGAGGCAGAACAAAGGAACAGGGGAGTTGACGACTAGCTTTTGAGTTTTAAAAGTCTTTCATAAATTAGACCATGGATTCCAGGGATGACTTAAGGGTAATGCCTTCCCTCTACTGCATCTCTACCTAAACTAAGACCCCGGAATGGAGTTGGAAGACAATTCAGAGGAGATTTACTTGTTGTGTGTCCCTAAGAAAAGGGGCCTGCATCTCAGTAGGATTCGGGGGGCATATAATCAGACTTTGGAAACACGGATTAAAATATCTGGGTCTTTGAAAGTGGGTAGGGCTCAGACGATTAGGGTAGAGCAGGAACACCTAAAAGGGGAGACGCCCAGAAGCACCTTCCCCTTCTCCATGCCCTATACAACCTAGGCTAGGGAACAAGCACGGGGAAGACGGCCAGCACGGCAGGAGGACTGTCTGGCTAACCCCAGGTATTCCCATTGGACATTTTCCAGAATGGGAAAATTTGGAACTAAAACAAAAACTCCATGTCGTTATAAGATAGACCTGAGCCTCCTGTGTAGGTGTTTGTGCCAATGGGATGGACCTGCGATCAATAGCTGGGGCTGCGGGGAGGGCCCAGTACAGTGGGAAACTTGAGGAGGCCCCAGTGGTGAAGGCAGCCTCTGTACCCTTGGAATCCTCTTCACTCTTGTGTCCTGGAACAAACGCCATCTCCGCTTCTGATGCTCATTCACCTGCTGCGCAGCTGGGATCGCTTCTCACTGCAGTTTCCTCGTGTATAAATTGGTATTAGAATAGTTCTTACTCTAATTAGCTTTGTGCCATGGTGAAGTCAGAAGTAAAGGTTATTTATAAAACAGAAGTTGCTGCAGAGGTGCTAGGAGTATTCACTATTTTTATTCTTACATAAATAAGAATTTCTGTAGATGCAAAGGACTATTTTGCACCTAGAAAAAATAGATCTGGAATCATATTTGGGAATAAATAACTCAGGAATACATTTGTAGTTTCAGAAATCTAACCCTAATCTTTGATTTTTTTTCAGCCATAATCCTTTGCACCAGTATTATGTACATTAATAGAAGGATCTATGTAGGCAATGCAATAAAGTATTTAAAGCATGAGGGGAATTAGATTTTTTAAAGAAATATATATATATATATATATGTACATATTCTATTTCATGTGTCCATTTCCACACTTTACTCCGGTCACACAGATCTTAGTTTAGTACTAGTGACTTTAATTGTTCCAGAAATGGACATCAGGAAAAGCCACTTATCACTTAAGATCATTTTAGGTCGCTTTTGTACATTTGTTGAAAGGCAGCATTATTTACCATTACTGATTCTTTGGGACTCTGAGGTTTCCTAAGAATCAGGGAAGGTACCATACGTTGACCCCAGTCAAAGAGAGGAAAAGGAGCAGACTGAGGGCTTAAGCCTTTTTGCCTTTCCTGTTCCTGTTTTCCCACTGCTTCTGTGCGCTCTGCTGCCAGCAAGAGAAGCCATTCTGTACCAGCAGGCTGTGGGGGACAGCAGACAGTTGCTGCATGTGACTGAGAAGGACAGTTTTTCTCAAGCTGGAGGCTGGCACATTGGTACCATGGCAACATTCTGGATAAAAGATATGATCAGTATGCAAATCCTCGTCACCGTCATTATAAGGCAGTTAGATCTCAACACACTAAAGGGATATTCTGTAATTATACTAAACATATTTATGTTTACTACATTTTCTTGTCTCGATTTTAAATTAAGCAGACCCATTTTTAATGTGAAATCTGCTTATGCGGAACAATTCAGGAATAGATAATGAACTTTCGTTACATTTAGGTTGTGCTAAAGCTTTGTGTATACTCTCTCTCCCTGACTTCATACCATTTGAAAATTGAAAAACTCAACAATCTGTAAGCACAAAAGACAAACAGTTTTTAATCTCTGTGTTGCCGTGTAGTCTCTTTTATTACAATGTGCTGTGCTTTGTGGGGTTTCTGTGCCTAAAGAACACTTTATAAATAGTGCCTCACATAAACACAATGAGACTTTACAAACTCCAAATGAAAACTAAGACCGTTCTAACTTTAACTGGAAGACCGGTTTTCTGCACAGCAAGAACAACTGCAGATACAAATTCAAAGGAGACCTGAGCTGTTACAGTCTATGCCCTAATGTTCAACACAAACTTCTTAGTGAAACCTAGAGCTTGGTAGTTTTCTATCCGTGAAATACAGGTCTGAATAAAATCCCCACGCTCTTCCAATGATGGGAATCACTAGCTTTTTTAGGTTGTACTTTGTTTGGATATGAGTATAAACAGCTCTCTTATTTATGAAAAGATTGTTGCAATCTGTTTGCCAGTTCTGGCCCATTCCACTCTACTCACCCCACATGTTGGATGATTAGTCACATACGGTATTAAAAGTTTCTTATAGTTTTGTGTGTATTGTGTCTTAATTACCCTACTATTGCACACGTCCTGTTCATGCATATCGCGTCTCTATGTCAATGGAAAGGCTGGATGGGTCTCTCTCACCCAGCTCTCAATATCTTAGCAGGGGGCCTGGTGCTGGGCCAGTAAGTGTATGCCGGTGTGACTTGCTAGCCTGTCGCTTAGATACTGGACATGCAAGAGGAAGCGCCGTGACAACTGCTTACCTGTGAGCATGCCTTCGTTCACCACACAGCTCCCGTCAATCAGAACAGCATCACATGGCAGGGACAATTTTCCTGGAAGAATAAGAATATCTCCGGGAACCAAGAGGCGGGATTCCAGCTCCTGCAAACCTAGGTAATAGCAAAATTTCCATGACTAGCAGCTTTCTCCCTGTTTTTACGTAAGAGCTAAGGTGACTAAGGACACTTAGTGACCTGTTGGTGAAGAGCTGCCCTACCTGTTTCCCCCTGCTCAAACCCATCTCCACCCATCTGAAAATTCTAAGAAAACCAGGAATAGGGAATAGGTTCCTGGAACACAGCAAAGGATTAGCTCAGCCACAAAATTCTCTTTCAAGACTGTTACCTGGTCTGTGCTCTACCCACAGTGAATACTCAAGGGCACTGGTGGGAGGAGAAGCGCCCCTGGTTGCTGTTTGCTCTTTCCCCGTGCCCGATCCCCAGGCACCATTGCCTCAGTGGTCTGGGCCCTCATGCAAGCTGTCATCTGCTGTGTTATCTGCTGTGCTGCAGTGCAGCTTTGCATGTCTTGAAAAAGTCAGTTGCCACTCCATTCCAGGCTGGCTGACAGCCAATGCCAAGTGTCAGCCAGCTTCTAAAAGTCCCTGTTGGGCCTACATTCTAGCTGCAGAGCTTTTGAATTAGTTAGTTGAGCAAAATTTTCTCTAATATTCAAGTAAATGAACTATGGAGAGCAGAGGGAATCTGAACTAAAGCAGACATTGGGTAGCAATGGCTCCATGGGCTGGGCCAACACAGAGGCACGCAAGGGGCCCGGGGGACAAAGGCGACAGAGGCAGTGGCTCCCAGGGCTTACAGAAGCAGGAGCAGCATTTTCATAGCCTCAACTCCTTTCATTTCGTGTCTCAGGTGCCATAATTGTCTCATGCTACTCTGAGTCCTGGGTTCAATGAGAAAAGACTGTGTCTCTGAGACTAATAAGAACAAACTAGAAGGATTCCACTCAGAAATGGTAGGGTGTTGAAGAGGCAGAACGTATCACTTACCTTTGTCCTTTACCATGATGGTAACCTGGACTTTGTTGTGATCTTCCACAAGCTTGTGCAGCTTAACGGATTGCTGCCAAGGTAAAGTCAAGGCTTCAATTATAGGGTAGGCCACACCCTAAAAACCATGTGGTCTCAGCATAGTACATGCCACACCTGCTGCCACAGCCAGACAGCTCGGGGCAAGGGACCCAAACACTCTTGCTTTTGATACTCCAGCTTACTTGCCTCAACCCCTAGCTAATTGGCTCAGCACTTGCAGAAGCAATTGTGTCCCTGAGATGGATGTTATTCCACTCCCAGGGCAAAGGAGTACACCGTCATGGCCAGAAGGCGTCTATGTCCCTGTGTGCAAAATAACCAAGCTAAGTTGATTCATGCATGGCTTTCCGTCACTAAGATCCTGCGGCTGTTTCATTTGTGTTTTCTTTGCACGGGACACAGCCATCTCCTGTGTTACCAATGGGACATTTGCACGTTGCATGAATTTGCAGGCTGGAGCCTTGCTGCTGTCTTGAATCCTAGAGCTACCACTCTTAGGTTGTTTGGTTTGCTTAACTCCTCTTTGTCATCTGAAAAGGATAATGATAAGTTTATATTTTATAGGGCTATATTAAGTTAATTAATTCATATAAAATCCTTTCTTTGGAACTTAGAGCTGTGCTGAGAGCCCATGAGTACCGGTGACTATTCAGAAATTTTGCTGATAGAAAAATGCTTGTGATCATAGATCTGCCGGGAAGGTTTGCTTAAGGTAGAATTTACTGAAATAAGGCTGATAAAAAGGGGGCGGTGGAGGGGGCAGGAGATGTGGACGCACTATCTTCCAGGACAACCCAGCACCCAGTAAGCAGAGGAGAGAGGGATTTTACCCACAGACTTCTCTGTCCTGACTTGGGGTGCCGTCAGCCAGAGAGACACTGGGGCTGAGTCTTTGGGGACAACACCACCCCTTTGTGTTTGGATGTAGTGACTTGGACAACCCTAAGTAGAAGAGGGTTAGAACACCATCAGCAGTACTCAAGTGCAGCTTAACCTAGACCAAATATAAAGCTTCTTTTTCTTTTACATATTAAATTATTTTGACCTGTTCTGTTTGATGAGTTTTAATGTCACAAATGTCACCAGGCTGAGACAAGCATTACAGACAATTATGCAACTTTCTCATTGAGAGAACATAATGAACTCCGTGTTAACCTTTATATGGAAAAAAATTATTATTCCCTTCAGTTTTCCATGAAAAATTAAACTTTGTCAATTAGTATCAGTTGAGTGGAAGAAGTAACATTACTGCTGGGTAGAAATTCAGTGCCCTAAAATGTGTTGCAGAGGTTTGGTTGTTTGGTCATGCATTTAAATGATGGGTAACAGTGAGACCATCAGCCATGGTTCTGTAGCAAGAACTCTAGAGTCAGTCCCAATTCCTGAGTTCTAGGTTTGTCCTACCCACTAACCAGCCAACTGCAGTATGTAAGAAATCACATCTTACAAGCTGGTTTTTTTCTCTGTACACAGATAGATAACACTGAATTGAATCAATTCTAAATCACCTTCAACCTCTAGAATTATATCGTACTGATTTATCTTACATATCAGAGCCTTATCAGAAACCTTTGAGACTTCACAGAAGAAATACACAAGGCATGTTAAATGCCTCAAACTATTACTTTTTTACAATAGTTGGAAAACGTTGCACGACTATCACATGCTAAGCACTGTTATAGGCACTTGGAACAAAACTGCTCATATTTTTTGCATCTTCAACAAGGGTTTATGATAATGTTGTCTCTCTAACAAATATATAAAAAACCAAAAGCAAAAGCACTGATGTACACCCAGGGTGGGAAATGTTGCAGTGACTTTCCTACATCGTTTACTTATTAAGATTACAATCAGACCGAGGCTCATCTGACTCAAAAGCATTTTCTGTTGATGAGTATATTCTTGCGGTGTTGAAAACATCATTTTTCTTTATAGAATAAACATCCTCCCTGCTTTATTTTCTCGCTCAGCGAACACTTTTCGTCTCTGCCGTGATAACTTCAGCCTAACTGAAGAGGATGATAATCCACCCATTTGGAAGTGCGGAAGCATGAGTTAATAACGCTTGACAGTGATTCTCAGACCTCATTATGTTGTGGAGCTGGATTTGTTTATCAGACTTAGCATTCCGTGTAACCTGCCGATGCGCCCATGCCTTCACTCAGTCTATTCCCTGGAATGTTCAGCCCGGCTTTCTCCTAGCAGACTGTTTCTACTAATCCTTCACACGAAGTCCGGCTTCAGGATCACCTCCACCCCACAGTCCTCACCTTCCTCAAGAAGAAAGCCTTGTTCTGTCCCTTGTGTCTCCACCTGGGCTGCTGAACTGACCACGTTCCATTAGAGCTTTGGTCGGGTGAGGCGGAGGGGTTCGTAGAAGAAAGGGTCTAGGTATTCATCCGCGCATCCTCCAGAGTCTATCACACAGTAGGCCCTCAGCAAATATGCACTTAATAGAACTGAGTTATTCTGCTTCTCCCAACAATACTGGAGTAGGATAATGTAAGTGTCCTCTTGGAGCTGATGTACTCAGAAATGCTACAAGCGCAGGTTTCTATGGCAACCGACCAGCCAGGAACAGGCAAGTGCTGTGATGCTTGCCATGACTGCAAAGCTCGTTGCCTGATATTCATTAGGCCCCCTCTGGTTTCTCCAGTCCCTCTCTAGCGGGACCAGGATCGGTTTCCAAGATTAACTTGCATATGTTATTATGCAGCATCTCTTGCTTGGTGTCCTTGGGTCTGCTGTGGATGGATTTTCTCCAGAGATGAGTAATGAGAGCATTTACTCAGGTGCCTCTTGAGCACAGTGCAGTCCTGAGTGAAGGCAAAACACTGTGGACCAGAGACGCCAGATGCCGGCTCTAACAGCCACCGTGGTAGACTCAGGCACAGAGTCTGCAAATAGTGTAGGCACACTTGAGAGCCACGGCAGGCTCTTGAGGGAGGCAGCAAGCATGTGAGTGGCTTAGGTGAGTTGAACTCATCCGGCATGATTTGCTGCTAGAGTGAGTACAGGATGGTTTGTTCTGCAAACATTTCCTCTATTATGATTTTTTAAAAGCCTGTGTTTGTTTAGCTAAGTCTTTAATTCCACGGACTGATGAATTTCAATATGGCTCCATAGAAAATTTTTTCAGTACTGAGGATTAAACTCAGAGCTTTGCACATGCTAGGTAAGTGTTCATTGAGTGCTTAGATGCACGTCCAGCCTTTTTAAATTTTACTTTGAAATAGAGTCTGAAGCGGCTTCTCTGGCTAGCTTTGAATTTGTGATCCTACTGCCCAAGCCTCCCCAGTAGTTGTGCTTGCAGGTATGTGCCATTGTACCCAGATCTCTATAAAATGATTTGCGGGTGGAAACAGGTGTCCCTTCTTTCCCTCCTGCCAACTTCCTTCCCCCAAGTCTTACTATCCCAACCAGGTCCCTGGTCACTCTGAATATGTGCTCAAGGTAACCATGAGAAGGACTTGACTTGGAATCAGGAAACCTGGGACTCAGGTCTATGGTCACTGTTAGGCGGTATGAGAGCAAGTCGATTCACCACCCTGACGTTCCCTGTCCTTCCTTCTCAGATTGAAGAAGGATACAACAATTGCATGTGTTTCATTTTACAAGCTGTCATGCCTGTACAAACACATACACTGAAGATGTGGGGTTCTGTTGTACAGCGTAAAGTACTGAGCAGGTATTGATTTGGGGGACTTGTGATTTAACATGATGCTGCTGGTTTGTACCACCAAGGTACATGCATGACTGTCCCATCAGGCAGCTTCTACCTTTGGTAGTAGAAGAGGGACAATCGTGCACGGTACAATTATGCATGTGCCAATGGTGGTTCAAGCCACCCAGCAGCAAGACATACAAATTATGCCCGCATTGTGGAAGTGTTAAGCAGCAAAGATAAAGTTTCAGGAAACGGGCACGTTTTGTATGGAAGCCTTATGGGCTGGGTCAGATCACCTTTTAAAACAAATACCAGCTGCTAATGAGATTAGTGTCTCTTCTCGTTCCTTTTCTTTCTCTGAAAGAAATCCTTTCCAGTACAGTCTCCGAGTCCGAAGTTCCCACGTTGATCGTTATTTTTGGCAAAGGAATTTAGGGATTCGGTTAAGATGCAGAACTTGAATGTCTAAATTCCATTAAGGATTTTATAATAGAAATTAAGCAAATTACAACTGGAAAAACCTGAAATCACCTAAGTTTGGAAGGGGCACCTTTTTATACAAAACAGGAAAGCCAGAAACTATAACGGAAAAGAGAAACATAATTAACTGTACATAACTGTTAATGTACAGTAAAAGAATCAAGAGGAAAAAGATAGACTAAAAATAAAACTTTTCACATATATAGTATACATAAAAAGCCTAGTAGTATAAAAGAAAATTTTTAAACTCAAATGAAAATAAGTCAGTGTTCACTAGTAATTAAAGAAGTACACATTAAAACACAATTTTTTTAAAAACCTTCTAAAGTAAAAACTTTTAAATATCAATACTATATAACACCAAATGCCACTAGGGAGCTGAGGAAATTATACTCTTGTGTGTTACTGACAGAAGGAATTATTTCACTGGGAGAAAATTATATGGCAGCATCTATTAAAATTCAAATTATATCTATCCTTTTATCCAGCAGCCTGGCTTTTGGTTGCTAGACTAAAAAATGCAAATACTAATATGCAAGCATATACCTATACTGTAGTTATGTTTAATTCAACATTATTTGTGGTTGGAAAACAAGAAGAAAATAATATTACCTCCAATAAATAAAAGAATGGTTGAATAATTTATGATACATCATGAAATGTATGCTACGATTTATATAGTTGGTCTATTGCCATTTTATATATAGATATAGTAAAGTCAAAGTAAAGTGTCCTAATTAACACACATAGTAAAGTTCACTTTTAATTTAAAACTTAATAAGTATATAAATCTCCATATACATATGTATCATACATGCACCTGATAGAGTAAAAAAGTGAAAAAAACATGTGCAACTGATGATGACATTGATAAACAAGTAAACAAATACATATATTTACAATCCTGGTGTTTGAATTGATATTTCTGCAGATTTCCCTATAACAAACATTTTTAAGCCTTTGGAATGCCTAACAATCACCTGCTATGAATCTGTTAAAACTGTAGGTTTCTCTTATTACCTAGATACTTTTACTTAATAGGTCAGAAGCCCAGAAACTTCAAGTAATTCTTGTGCTGACGCACTGTCCCACACCAAGTTGAGAATCAAACTGAATTTATTCTATACACCTTCTTCAAACTCATTTCTTTGGGGTTTGTCTGCCTTCTGAATGAAGGTACATCTTCCAAATGAAAAAAACAGAAATCATAAAGGAATCTTAAGGAAAAGACTTAAATTTTCATAAATATTCAGATGGGAGATGTAGAAAACAATACAGTATTTAAGTAGAGGCACAGGCTGTCAGTCACTCTGAGGGACATGGGTCTGATTAATATGCATGGCAGAGATGCCCCTGCTTCCCTTTTCCCTAAAACCACAGCCAACATCACTGACCCATCACAGAATTCTCACCATACTCAGAGTCATTCTCACAACCTCAGAGTCTTTTTACGCACCCTATTCAATGCTGCCTCTGTCGGTCCTCTTGCTGAAATGCTACATTTCGCAAGTCTTTGCTTATTCTTTTGTTACAGCTCGTGTTTGACAAAGCAACTCCTTGCTCTCTCTCTCTGAAAGTTCCAAAGATTTGTTTCTTTATCTGGAAGCTAAACAGGACCCAACTATGCTTTGGTCTCTTACCTGTCGCAAATCATACACACTTAAGACAATGGAGATAATGGTCAAAATGATGATGGCCACAGAGTACTCTATGTAGCCCTGGGACAGCCACAGAGTTAGGGTGAAGGCTTGGAATACATAGAACGGATTTAAAACCTGCAGGTACAAAAATAGCACTTGAGTCACTTATATAGACTTTAGTAGCAATCTGGTATGATTTAAAGAATTTTTCCCATTTTTAATATACAATAACCTTAAATATTGAAGAATGTACTTAGAACTCCATTCATTTGAACAGAGACAATGTCAGGCATATAGACTATAACATGAAGGAGACATAATTATTTTTACTACTCTGAGCCATGGCTACAAATCGACAATTCTTACATATTTTGACTTGTCAAAAGTATTTTATCAGTACCAAAATCCAATGGTTTAGCTTTCTAAACAGATTTGTCTATCATGGAGGAGAAACATGATTCAGTTTCTTTTTAAAATGAGCTTTGATCTTTGAACTGTTTTATTACATTACTTCATGTAATCCTATGCTGCAGATTTAGTCAAGTTGTATAAGAGAAATGAAAGATTCTACTCTTATCCAGGTCACTTTGAAGTGACATATTCTTTAAAGTCACAGACATAGCAAAATTGTCTGGGGATCATCTGGTTCCTTGAACAAAGATGATCCTTAGAAGCAATGTTCTGCCCAAGGCTATGGGACAGTCACAGGCAGGCAATGTTACTAAGACCCAGAGCTGGCCAACCAGGTGTACATCTCCAGTTTCTTAGTAATACTTTCAATGTTTCATTCCCTCAGCTCTCCATGTCAGTCTTAGTTAGTGGTCCACTCCTGATAATTATCGCAGAGAAGACAAATATGAAGAACTAGAGAAAGGTCATGTGAGGTACAGCCAGAATGAAAATGAAGGGGCAGATTGCAATAGAGCAAAGATTCTTTTCTTGGGGGGATGACTTTTATTTTTGTAAATGAGATGAAATGTTAGCTAAAACAAATGATTCTTTTTAATATAGCAAATACAATTTTACTTTAGTCCCCAAAGCAAATGACATCTGGTAAATAGTTTAATTGGCTGTTATCTTAAGAGTTTCTTGAACCTGTGGATATATTTTGTAAGTTTAAAAAGTTTAAAAACAAATTACAGATCTTGGGTTTTCTTGGCATCAAACTCTCTAATTGTAGATTGTTCAGTAATGGTAACATGATTTTGTGTTTATAGAAATCTAGTAGAAATTTGGTTAAACTCTTTCTGTAGAAGAAACAGCAACATCATAATTAATTGCCTTCTTATCCAATATTCTTTAGAAACCAAATGTGAAGAAGGACTTATATTAGCTTTTTTTCTTCTGAAGATATAACACATGGGTGATAGAAAACACTAACGCTACTTTCAAAATAGATCAAAATCACACCTATGAAAATCTTTAGCAGTTTGACCGTGTACTTGAATATGAAGTCTAAAAAAGCTGCCTCTTTAGGATAGTTGGGGAAGCTGTAGGTATATTGGGGTGGACCTTGGTATCTAGAAAACTTCTGTACCTTCTGCTCCATTTTGCTTGGAACCTAAAACTACTCTAAAAAGTGAAGTTAAAAAAAACTTGTTTTTGGAGCCAGGGATTTAGCTCAGTGGTTCTACTGCCTGCCTCACAGCACAAGGTCTGAAGTTCAATTCCTGGTACAAAAAAAAAAATGTTTTTGCTCTAGACAGAACACGAGAGTACAACAATTTTTATATTAAAATGATTTAACCATGCTCCAAAACAAAATGATCATCCTCACAGATTAGACTAAAAATAGGTAGTATTTGATGGGGACTAAAATGACCTGCCCAGTGACTTCTAAGCAACTGCTAGACAGTGGCAGGTAGGAGCTCAATTCCAGGGTAACAGAGACAAAATGTGATCCACAAGGGATGGGAGACAGAAACTAGGCATATGGAAATAAGCAGAGGTGGCAGTGGACTTCCTTCCCACCATGGAGACTTGGAAATTCTGCATCCAGAGATGGCTCATGAGCTAAGGGTAGAATGGGAGAAAACAGAGCTGTGGTGTAAAAATGGACTGGCCAAGGCCCAATTTGGCACAAGGCCTCCATCTGAAAAGTGGAGAAGGGTATTCACACCTCCAATACAGACCTGATTCTGAACCAGGGACCCCACGGGGACCAGCTGGCGGTGAACACAGAGGCATCAAAGAAGATATCAGGACCAGGGAGAAAGAGGGGAGGGGAGGAGAGAAAATGTCCTACTTAAAATAAGGATACAAAAATAATATCAAAGCACATACAAAGATATGATTTTTAAAAAACAACTAAGAAAATGGAAACAATAGAGCTATTTGAAAAAGACCAAAATAGTAATATTTCAAATCCTCCAAAGTCATAGGAGTACTAACAATGTGCCCCTCCCGGTTCATAGGTTGAAGCCTTGCTCTCCAGTGTGATAATATTTGGAGGGAGGGCCTTTAGGAGGTCATTGGGATTATGTGAAATCATAAGCGCAGGGTCCCCATGATGATCCTTGCGGGAAGAGGAAGAGACCAGACCTGCCTCTTTCCATGAAAAGACACCATGGGAATTTGGTGGTCTGAAGCTAGCAAAAGCTCTCACCAGGAACTGACCCTGCAGACACCTTAAACCTGCATGTTCCAGTTTCCAAAACTGTGAGAAATGAAGGGTTTTTCTTTGAAGTCACCCATTCTATGCTATTTTGTCATAGTAGCTGAAGCTAAGACATCCCATTTAGCACCATCATCAAAACCAAAAAAAAAAAAAAAAGCGAACAGGAGATTCTAAAACAGAAACGTATCTCTCACTCTCATGGTTTCTACAGACATCCCACTGAAGCCTCCTGTGACCATGGTGGGCTTTGGGGAGGTGACTGGGTCATGGGGTGTGATATCTTCCTTGGATTAGTTCCCCAGACGAATTGAGAACTAAATTTGATACTGGGAGTACAGCCTGGTCGGAGGAGGTGGCTTTCAGACAGGGGCACAGCCCAAGAAGGTCTGTCGCCCCCCTTCCCCCTCCCTCACTCTGTGCTCCCAAGTCTCTGTGCCCCGCTACCTTGCCGGACTGCCTTGAAACCAGCTCACCACGAAGTGACACCTCTAGAAACTGTGAACCGGAATAAACCTCTCCCTCTTTAAGTCGTGAGTGCAGGGTATTTTGTCCCAGTGAAGAGGTCAGTAACTAAGACCCTCAAATTGATTTTAAAGTGGATTTGAACTTCAAATAAGTGGTTACTGAAAAGGACCATCAGAGAAAAGGAAACCTTAATAGACGGGAAAAAATGAAAAGTCAAGGTACCAGTAACAAAAAGGAGCCAAAAGCAGATTTCATTCACATTAAAGTATTTACGTGCTACTTACATTTCCTCCAAGTACTAGGAAATTAAAAGTAAAGGAAGAAAATTATTTTTTTTCCAAAGGGCAAAGAAAATGGCCAGTTACCTGTTTAACAAGCAGTTTCCATATGGGTTGGATTTCAACCTCGATGGCATTGGGCCCACACACAAGTCTCCTGTAGAACATTAATCAGCAGTGAGTGTCACCCCTACAGCCCCAGCTAGTGACCACCAGGCAGGCCACAAGCCACTTCTACTCTTTAGAGACATTGTAGCCTCAAGTAAACAAAATATAGTGTGCGGGTACTTTTGAAACACAAACCAACTGGTACATTTTTGAAATGAAAGTCTGCATGAGGAAGGAAGTCGTTTCTTAGTCATCAGATGCATCGCGTACCTGTACTGACTCCCCACAAGGAATGCAAACATTATGTACTATAAACCATACTAATAAAAGATAATGAAAGTAGACATTAGTCTAAAATGTCTTTGGTACAACTCAAAGCATCCAAACGAAGTTATCAGGACATTTTGAGTTATTCTTAAAAGTGATTACATTTTAAGGGCAGGTAAAAAAGACACAGATATGAAGACGCCCCTAGACTTGTCCAGCGTGTAGACCACCCTCAATGCTATGGATCATGCCTGTTTTGCCTCCATATCTCCAGCATCTAGGTCAGGCCCTTAGCACATGAGCTGAATGAAGGGGCAGAGGTTCTGAAACCGGACATATGGTCCCCATCTGTCACTGTACACATTGCATACAAGGTATACTCATATATATGTTACAAAAAGAAGCCTTCGAAGTTGTACCATAATGTACAATTTATTCCATTCTTGCAAGTGTCATTTGATCCTCACAGTAGTCCCAAGAAAAGCTTCATTTCTCCATTTTGCCAGTGGAGAAACTTGCCTAGCATGGGTGGGTGTTCAGTCTCAGAGGCTCAAAGCTACTGGTAATCGCAACAGCATAAGTTTTAAGCAGGGTCCAAAACTGCATGCAGCCTTTTATGTGCAGTCACTTCTTTAATCATTTTATTATGCTCTGAGGTTTTCTATTATCCCCCATTGTAAAGGAAATTAAAGAGACTGTGAGGAGAAAGGCACCCTGGTCATTTGAGACATGCAGACAGATTCCTCCTCACCCCAGAAAGAATGGCTGCTATCAAGAAATCAACCAATAACAAATGCTGGTGGGGTTGTGGGGAGATAGGAACCCTTCTCCAATGTTGGTGGGAGTGCAGACTGGTGCAACCACTGTGGAAATCAACATGGAGATACCTCACAAAGCTAGAATTAGAGGTTCCATTTGACCCAGCTATTCCCCTGCTGAGTATCTTACCAAAAGAATTAAGAGAATCATACCACAGTGATATATGCTCACCCATATTTATAGTGGCACAGTTTGTAATAGCTAAAACTTGGAAACAGCCCAACTGCCCATCAAACTGGAGACTGGACAATGAAGATATGCTTTTTTTAATAAAATGGAGTACTATTCAGCCATAAAGAATGAGAAACTAGTTATTTATAGCTAAGTGGATGCACATTGAGTCCATACTCAAGTGAAATAAATAGGACACACATGTAAATACAGAATAGTTTCTCTGGTGTGAGAAACTAAAAGTATAACTAAGAATCAAAATTTATACTAGATGATGTGAAATTAGAATGAAAGTTGTAAAGGGGAAGAAGAAGTGGAAGGAGTAGGGGAAAGGAGAGAAGGGAAATTAAAAATATACAAGAAAAGGAAAAAATGAAAACAAAGCCTTTGTCCATAGGGAGGGGTAGAGGGGTTGAAGGGAGGGCAGAATGGGGGAAAAAATTTAGAACTAAGATGCATAATGTAAAGATACAAATTCCCAGTGATGAATGTCATCATATTGGATACCTAAAATGTACCAATAAACTTAATTTAAAAAAAAGAAAGCAAAATTGAAGTTCAGATAAATTAAGTAACTATCCAATGATTCAGAGCTATAAAGAGATGGATTCAGGCTTCCTGCCATGGTCTCTATGATTGTACTCCATAAGCCCCCTGCAGCCAGTCCCAGTGAGGAGAATCTCCATAAGGGGTCTTGGGTGGCCCTGAGGTAGACCAGAGAGCTAAGCCCGAGGTCGCCTGCCTTCCATGCCAAGCTTTTCCAACTAGTTACTGCTTGCAAAGTGTAGAGAGAACTGACACCAAGATCTTCTGACTCCACCCCATGGAGATAGTGAAGTTTGATGGTGTTAAGAGAAGAGAGTAAACAGCTGTGTTGTAGTGTGACTTCCCAAGTCCCTAAACCTCGTACCTCTCTGTTTTCTAGGAGTGTAGCTTTCAAAGGGCACAGAGAGCATGGCAGGTAAACATGATTTCTCTTCTGAATTTTGTTTCCCTGAGACCTGAGGAGTACGGAGGCAGCGGTTCACGGTGGTTGCAACCCCTTCTCTCACCTCCAGTTTGCTTCTTACTCTTCTGATGTTCTCTTTTCTCATGGACAGCTTCTGCCATGGAGCTGTGCATTGGTGGCATATGTGCCCTCTTTGCCTGTCACCTGGGTGCTTTTCCTCCGGCACTGACAAGCATGCCTTTTTCCTCGGTGGCATGGCCGAAGTTGGTGGCTAAGTTTGGCCCTGCAGAATCACTGAGCCCACGGTGAGCACCTCTGCCCAGCTTCTCCTTGGGCAACAGAACAGTGGCGCTTATTTTCACCATAGAAATGAGCAAATTCTACCCACCCACGCTTTCTTCTTCCAGAGCACTAGTCGGTAAGGGTGCCTGCCTCATCTGCTGCCAGAGACATGTGCTTCTATTCTCAGGAGGCTGAACAAACAACAGGAGCAGCTGAAGGAAAAAGGTGAAGGGATGCCCGACTTCTCAACTGTCCTAATAGGAAGATTGCCTGGCTAGATGAAGATCAAGTAGCTTTCTTTTTCTCTCTTGCTTTGCTCTTCTATAGGATCCCACTCATTTGAAGTAAAGATTCATTGGAAGTGTCTATGAACCTGTCTGGGAGAGATGCTAAGATATAAAGCTGAGTTCAGCTCAAGATAAGTGAAGATTGGGACATGGAACCTCCTGGAACAACCTCCTTGCTCTCTTCCTTGTGCCTTCTGGAAATATCTTTCCAGGGCAAAATTAACTCTCCTACTAAGAATTACGTAGATCTGTGCATTTCCCCCTCATACCTGGCTTCTAGGAAACCCACAGGGAAGTCTGCATTTAGACTTTGCATTTAGATTTTTTATCATGTATGATTCTCATGTATCCCTTTCCTTCATTTCTCGTTTTGCACAGTGTTTTTTAATACAAACAAGTTCAAATGCATTTAGGCAATTGGCAAGCTATCATTCAACCAACCCTTCAGTCACATTTAGATTTCGTTTTAAAATCCTACAGTCTTACCCTAAAAAAATGAAGGGGAAAATGTTCTACATTTTACTTACTTTCTTTTCACCCACCATTGAGATATGCCTATAAAACAAAATATGCCTGTTTATAAGATTATCTTTATCGCCTCTATTTTTCAAATTTGGGAAATTACACTCTGTCTTCCTCATTGGATTGGCAAGTTCTTTGTTGTGTGAACCAAATTTAAATTTAATTATGTACCATGTTTATTAAAGCTCAGCACTTGATAAATAAGGACAAATGTGAGGCAGCTATGCTGGTGGGCTCTTTCCTGTGAAATTTTATCTACATCTATCAGTGAGATTTCACAAATGCCTAAGATTAATCCTTTAAACATCTTTTACTTAATGCTGTCAAGCCAATGTTTTTTTAATGACTTTGAAAACTTTTTGTATGTAAATGTATTATGCATTACTTCTGAAATCTTATACAATGATACCATTTGAAAGGCATTTTGCAGTATTGTTCTTGTCTAGATGCTGGCTCATTTTTTTTAATACTGTTCTTGAAGAGGAAAAACTTCAAAACAGCAAATCAGTTAACTCTTAGGCTTGCTTTGTGAAACAATACGGTGTGCTTGCTTGCTAAAGACACAGAGTTCCTTCTCTTAGAAGCACCATTTCTTCCTACAGAATTTTCAGAAGTTGGGGGGGTAGAGTCCCAAACCAATATTGTAGCAGGTTTCTTCTTAGCTTGAGAATGGGTGTCTCTGGCTAAGAAGAAAGTTAGACAGATAATGTCCCTAAAGCTAGCTGAGAAATGAAGATTTTTATGCCCCAGTGAAGCTTTGTAATGGTTACCCGGGATTGGCCACTTCAGATCACGGTTGAAGGAAGCAGGACTCTGTCACTGTGGTTGAGTCAGATAAGAATTTCCCAGTCCATGTGTATCTGAAAGCACCAGTCTTGGGTGTGCCATTATTTTTGCCTCTACCACCCATCAGTGACCGTCTCTGGGACAATAACTATAGTGTTTCTTTGTATATTACTGGTTCCCCCACAAAGTGTGTGGCCTATTAAAGGTAGGTAGTTAACTAGTCAACACATGCCTTCATTTATTCATTGACATACAAATATCTGTGGAGCTCCTGTCATGAATCGGGAGCTGTGCTGAGTGCTGCAGATATAGTGGTGAATAACGTGAGCAGCTGGCAGACTACTTCCTCACCTCCGAGGCTGTGTGTTCATTGAAAATGCAACCTTAGTGCATTCCTTCAGACCTCAGAAGATGTGGAGCATTACAACGCTGAGATTTACAGTTTGGTCCAAGATTTTTTTTTTTAAGGAAAGAAGTAAATAAGACCATTCGACAAGCCTGGGAGCAAAGATTAAACTGTATTTGACTGTCTTGCCCCTTTTGTGTTTTCTTCATACTAAGTTCCCTCTGGGGAATAATTCAGAATCTCCCTCTGAAGCCAACACATGAACGGTAACTCTATCGAGGAAATAAAACATTATGCCAATCACGCAAGGGTGATGACTTCATTTTCCTACCAGCAGAGTTTACTCTCAGGGACACTGTACATCCTACCTGACCTCTTGCTCTTCAGTGCTCAGACCCAAGCCAAACGTATGATGGATGTCATAGCAGGTGTTGCTATCTTCCAGCAACCTAGGATGTGGTTGGGACAGGAGCCACACTTCAGTCCAAGACACACAAGTTGGTGTTCTTCCCTTATACCCCCAGGTAGTGGTAAGAAAAGTCATACTTACCCCACTTTCTGAAAACGCTTCTCCAGGTGATCCCACACGTACCTGATTTTCTGCACTTGGATGCATCGCAGCTGCAATTACAAATGGGATCCATCAGGTGTCATTCACAAGATACAGTTCATTGAAGTGGGTTGTGCAATGTAGGTCTAGGTACCTTTCAGCCTCTTTGGTAATAGCTGTCATTCCCAACCTGATAGCATTATATTCAGAGCTTCCGTGCACACCCACGTATTTTATTCTTTCTCTGAAATAACATGGCACTCTTACAATCACTTACTTTTAATTCCGGTTTCACTACGGCTCGGTTAATGACAGAGTGGCAGTCGGCCACCAAGGGGTCTTCTGAGTGCTTGCTCATAGGAAACTTCAGCGTGGATAAGGAGAGGCAGAGCACTTTCTTCCTCATATATCTTTGAAATTCATCCTAAAAAAAGTCATTTCAGCCTATAAAATTGTGCAGTGTTACTTCACAAGGTGCTCCATGAACGAGATACCTACCACATGTTAGATCAGGGAGTGGTTCCCAAGCAAGAACACCAGCATTGTCTTAGAACTCACTAGAAGTGCACATTCTCAGCCTCACCCCAAACCTACTGAATTAGAAATTCTGGTGGTGGGGGCTCAGTCTGTGTTTCAATCCAGAGGATTCTGATTCACTCAAAAATATGAGAACCTCTGGGCTACAGAATCATCAAGGAAAAAATACTTTGTAGGAAAGCTTTATGTCTGCAAAATGGTTTCTAGCTATTTTTAATAACACCTCATTGTCTTAAGTGTTTCCTACTCTCTCAAATACGTATTTTTGAAAATGTGAATGGTTATTCCTATATTGTAGTATAAGAGTCGTGACTCTGACACCTGCTTCCCATAGAATGGTGAGAAGCCCTGCCCAACACCTTGACATGCTAGAAATCTCCCGGTTTCAAGTGAAGGAAGTGCCCTGCATTCCTGGACTGAAAAGAGACAGCTTGCTTATTGCATTAAGAGTTTTTCCATCTCCTTTTCTGGCTCATCAGGCAGGAGACCACAGATACAGTAGGGAAGACATGATTGTAGCTTTTCATTTCTTCTTTAAAATATATTTTTATGAATTGCCACATAGTAATCGTGTATGTGTAAGGGGTACAGAGTGACATTTCAATACACATACATGGTATGTAATGATCAGAGTAGAGCAACTGGTCTATTCATCGCTTCTGATGTTTATCATTTCTTTGTGTTGGAAACATCCCAAATCTTCTCTACAAGCTGCACTGAAATAGTTGGTTGTCTCCTGCCAGTCATCCCACCATGCTGTAGAGCTTTAGGGGTTACTGCTCTTATCCTGCTGCATGTCCACGCCCGTTAGCTAAGCATCCTCCCTGTGTCCCTCAGTCCCCACACACTTCTCCGACTCTGGCGGCATAATGCAGCTCTCCACTTCCACAAGGTCTAGTTCTGCAAGCTTTACCGCGCCGCACACAAGTGAGGGCGTGCAGCCCCTGTCTCTCTGTGGTGATCATGGCATTTGAAACAGATAACAAAAGGGCACACACCGTTGTCCTCAGCAAAACAGTGTCTGCTTCTTGCAAAGGGCATGGGATGCAGTTGGCCCACACCCTCCACTCGGGCCTCCAGTAGAACACCAGCTGAAGGGCCCCAGCAGTCAGCACAGACGTGACAAGGCACATGGCTCTCCGCAGAGTCTGGGTATTGTAGCCGAACACCTCCTGGAGGGTGAATAACATATCATTCTATCTTACCATTTTCACATAAACCCATAATTTTGTTTCAAAAGACACAAATTTTAGAAGCATTAGTGATGGTTGGGGAGAATATTTGTCATCAAATAGTAGAGTCAGATTGGCTGCTTGCAAGTGTCAGCTGATACAATAACCCAAGAGCTCCTCTAACCCCTTGGCATGCAAAAGAAAAACATTACCAGGAGAGGCAAGCAACAGGCAGATCTTTTCCTTCTGTGCATTCATAGGAGTCACCTCAGATTTTTATAAAGTACTTCATGTGTTGAACCAAACTTTTTAAAGTATGAAGTATGTTAAAATTTGTTTATATTATTTTATTCATTTGAAAGATACATTTATAACTGCTATGATCCACACAACATCTAGCCTTTTCCAGATTTGGATTTGTTTTATAAACATGACAGTGAATGATTAAAAGTATCAATAGAAGCACTGCTTACTACAAGTGTGGTATAAATTAAGAGATTATCAACTCAATAAAAAAAAAAAAAAATTAAGAGATTATCCATGAACATGAAAGACTTTCAAAACACATCTCATATTTATTTACCCTGAGAGTAAGATGCTGCAATATTTGTACTTTTTGTAGTAGTTTAGTAGATATCTGTCATAAGTTGAGCAGACTTAAGGTATGATTTTAGGGGGGAAATAGATTTTGTTATTTGAAACTAATTTCCAGTTTCTAATTTCTACAATGAAATTTTACAACACTGTTTTTTGGTTTTTATTTTGTTTTTTGAGACAGGGTCTCACTATGTAGTTGAGACTGACCTGGAACTCACTATGTTGTTTTTTTTTTCTTCATTGAGTTTATTGGTACATTTTAGGTATACAGTACAGTCACATTCATTATTGGGATCTTGTACCTTTACATGACAGGTCTTGGTTCTTATTTTTTCCCCTTGTCCCTGCCCTCCCTTCACCCCCTCCCCATTTACAAACATTTTATTTCCATTTTTTCATTTTCTCCTATTTTTTTATTTCTCCTATTACCTTTCCCCTACCCTTCCCACTTTCCCTACAACTTCAGTCCTTTTCTTCCCATTTCACAATGTCAGTTATCTCATTAGGATCTTATGTACTATTATAGTTTATGCACACCAGAGAAACTATTTGGTGTTTACACATACGTGACTTATTTATTTCACTTAGGAGTATATCCTCAATATGTATCCACTTTCCTATAAATGAATCTAATTTCTCATTCTTTATGGCTGAGTAGTATTCCATTTTATAGAAAAACCACATCTTCTAAATCCAATCTCCAACTGATGGGCAAATGGGCTGTTTCCAAGTTTTAGCTATTACAAACTGTGCCACTATAAACATTGGTGTGCATATATCACTGTGGTATGATTCTTTTAATTCTTTTGGAAAGATACCCAGAAGAGGGATGGCTGGGTCAAATGGAACCTCTAGTCCCAGTTCTTTGAGGCATCTCCTTATTGATTTCCATAGTGGTTGCACCAGTCTGCACTCCCACCAACAATGGAGAAGCGTTCCTTTCTCCCCACATATTTGCGTATTTTCAACCTGCAAATATTTGTTATTGCTTGATTTCTTAGCAGCCATTCTTTGTGGGGTGAGGTGGAATCTCAGTGTTGTTTTCATTTCATCTCTCAACTGTGTAGCCCAGACTGGTCTCTAACTCACAGCGATCCTCATGCCTCAGCCTCATAAGTGCTGGGATTATAGGCATGCGCCACCATGCCTGGTTTACAACATTGTTTTTTCACAAGTTTCAAAATTTAAAATTTTAGTGTAATTTGAAGTCCCTGAGAGATATTAACTGTGGATAATGGCTTTATGATTTTATTTGGGGTTCCACTGTTTTCTTTCTTTCTTTTTTTCTAACTCTGAACTCCCATGTCTAGATCACAGAACTGTAAAGTCATGGAAAGAAATTGCTATTGAGTTTCTATCACACTTTTGATGAGGATACCTGTTGAATTTTATGCTCTTTTAGATCATGCTGGGGTACAGCAGAGCTCTTGGCTTCATCTTTGGAAAAGTTTTCATTTCCTGTGTGTCACTTTCATTAACTTTTCCTAATAACGCTACAGTAGATAAAGACTGTAATAACACTTGTTGAAAGTAACCCTTAAATGTGGTAGGAGGGTCATGGGCTTAAGAATCAGAAACTGTAAGTTGGAATCACCGCACTTGCCTGTTTCATCTATGTGACCCCAGGTAATCCATTTCACCTTTAAAGGATCCCATTTTAATCCTCTACAAGAACAACTAGAAGTATATTCCTTATAGGGAAGTTGTGCTCAAATAAAGTAATGCCTTTTGGATCGTACTGTGAAGTAATTACAATCATGAGAGTTCCTGTCCACCAGTGCTCAACAATGTCACTAATCTGAGAAAAAAATATTCATTAAGCTTAGTGATGCAGTCACTCTGTCTTGAGGTCACTCATGCAAAATTGAAATTCAATTCAGAAACATTTGTTCCCTGTGATTTTAAGCGTATTTTCAACTGGATCTTCTCCTTCCCTCTCTATGTTCCCTATGCTTCTATAAACCCTAATTTTATTTGAGAATTATCGTTTCATTGGATCCAAATAATACATATGCCAGTTCACATACTGTGTGACAAATATATATTCTTTGAGTATTTATGTGGTGTTATTGTCGAAGCCCAAGTGTGTACAAAACAAGCAGCATGATTTGAAATTTTAATACAACTTTATGGCTGAAATAGTATATTCACTAACAAGTTCCCTTTTCTTTTCTATGTATTTACACACTGCATGGCATTGATCATCATAGTTCTGGTACCCCTTCAATTCCATGTAACTTAATTTTTTAAAAAAAGAATTCACAACATTAGCAAGACTGCCACAAAAATCATTATATGTTCACATTGCTAAAACCTTTTGAATTAGATGATTCTTTAGGGAAAGTAAGGCTACAAACGGTATCAAGAATTATGAGGATATTTCTATCCCTTGAATCAGTAACTCTTCACTCGAAAGTATGCGCTAATGAAATAATATATACAAGAAAAGGATGACTACAAAACCCTCAGTGCAGCATTATCTGTAATTGGGAGAAGTAGATGATAGCTAATAAATAGCTCAATGAATTATGAAATGCCGAAAAGATGGGCTGTGATTGTACCACTGAAAAGAAACAAACCTAGGACATTAATGTGGAAACCTGACAAAGTGTTTCTGTACTATGCAGTGTCCAATGAACAACAGCAACAGAAGAACAAGCAGTAAAAATGGAAACCGTAGAACAACATCATACATTTCAACTATGTAGAAACTACATTAAATGTAAATGCTCTGAATAGTAAAAGGCACACAATGCACTTTTTTCAGGAAGAAAATCAGAACATCAGTTCATGAGATACCAAAAAAAGACAGATAACATTCAGCACTACTACATGATTTTAAAAAAAAAAACTCTCAGAGAACTACAACTAGATGGAAATATCCTTCCTTCAGCTCATACCACACTTACCGATAAAACATTCAACATATCTCCCTGAGGTCGCAAACAAAGCAAGAGCGTCAGCAATCACCATTAATATTCATCAGTATAGGATTGGAAGTCTTAACCAGTCCAATCAGGCCAGAAAAAGAGATGAAGATTTTTTGTTTGTTTTTTGGGGTTTTTTGTTTGTTTGTTAGTTTATTTTTTGAGAAAGGGTCTCACTATGTAGTTGAGACTGACCTGGAACTCACTTTGTAGCCCAGGCTGGTCTCAAACTCACAGTGATCCTCCTGCCTCAGCCTCCTGAGTGCTGGGATTACAGGCATGTGCCACCATGCCTGGCCCTGAGATGAAGATTTTTACACAGCTAAAACAAGCAAAATTTTATGTGTAAATAATGTTATATACACTTAAGCATCCAAAAGAATGTTCAAATTTTAAAAATTAGTGAATAAGTCCCACATGTGTAAATACCAAATAGTTTCCCTGGTGTGAATATTCTGCAACAATGCATAAGATTCTAATAAGATTACTGACATTTAGAAATGGGAGGAAAGGAGCTAAAGGTGTAGGGAAGGTGTGATACGTAGGGGAAGAACAAAAAGGGAAAAGAAAAAAATGTGAGAGAATGAAAAGATGAAAATAAAGTGTTTGTAGATGGGGAGGGGAGGAGGGGGTGAAGGGAGGGCAGAGGTAAGGGGAAAAAATGAGAATCAAGACTTGCCATGTAAAGGTACATGATCCCAACAATGAATGTAACTGTACTGTATCCCTAAATGTACCAATAAACTCAATAAAAAAAAAAAATTAGTGAATACATTAAGGTTGCTGGATATTACATCAGTATAGAAAAGGTGTTTGTATATACTAGTAACAGACAATCGGAAAATAAATTAACATTTATAATATCAAAGGAAAAATTAATTCTTATAATAAATCTAACAAAGTTGTGAAAAAACTTTAAACTGAAAACTGCACATCATTGCTAAGGCACAGTAAAGACATAAGTAAATGGAGAACTCTATTAAGTTTGGGAATTGGACAATAAATTTCCATGTCATCAGACATTCTTTGTGGTAATGAAAGAGCTGACTGTAAAATAGGTATGGATATTGCAAAGCACCTAGGGTAGTGAAGACAATAACTCTAGCGAACAAATGTGGAAGACTTACAACATCGGAGGTTAGACTTACTGCAAAGCCACAGTAATTAGCAAATCAAGGAATACAAAATATAAGGAAAAAGGCAACAAAACAAAACAGTCCCGAAAGGAACCCAAACATGATCACATTACTTGCAGCAAAGGAACCACTGCAATCCAGAGGGGAAAGACGCTTTGCTCAATAAATACTGGTGCAGCAAAACAAGCGGTTCCAGGAAAAAAAACAAGCTTTCCTCATTTGAGACAGCACAAATAGGTAATGTATACATTGATAAAAATAAATCATCTGATAGAAATATAGGAGAAAGTTTTTTCATGTATACTAAGTAGATAAATGTTTCTTAAACAGAAAGCAAAAAGACAAAAATATTTTTAGCTTCATTGAAATTAAAAACTTCTATTCAAAGGCTTTATAAAGAAGATATTAGCTAGACACAGAGATAAAGTTGGAGAAAGAGATGTATATAAATGGATGTGTGTATTTATGTTATATACCTATATACTGTACCTTTAGATACAGAGATATAACTATAAATCTCTATATAAATCTCTATATAAATATATAACTACAGATATAAATTTAGATATGGATATATATATATATATATATATATATACATACATACATACATACACATATGGGTATGTAAGTACAACCAAATTTAAAAGGATTCATTCTTGGATTATATAAAACTCTGCTACAGATCAATTAAAAATACAATAAAATGGGCAAAAGGCTTGAAGAGGCACTGTATAAAAGAGGATTTCAAGATAAGTTATAATATCCAAGAAACTGTTCATTATCACATCACTGAGAAAACAAAAACTGTAATATTGTAACACTTTACAATAGCCATGGCAATCCTACAAAAGAAATGAAGTTGGATGATTTACACAATCATGCTGGATGACTCACTCTTAACCTACACAATGACACAATCAATGAATATCTAAAATTAAGATTTAATTTATCAAGTGGTGGTAAAGATGTGGAACAGATAGAATTCATGTAAATTGTTGATGGAAGTGTGAATTGATATAAATACCTTGAAAGACTGTACTATTAAAGACATGACTAACTTCTCTTCTTCATTCTTAGATCTTTAGACAGGAAAAATGAATGTGAATATCCCCCAAAAGATTCATAAAAGAATATTCAGATTATGTGTATTCATAATAGCCTAAAACGAGAAACAATCCAAAAGTCTATCAACAGGAGAAAAATAAATACATTTTGTGATTTTTATAACGGCATACTACAAAGCCATTTTTTTAAAAAAGAAGAAAAAGTTGAATCTCTGATGCATAAACCAACACAGACAATTTTCTGATATTAATAGTGAATAAATGAGCTTCCATAAAGCAGTACACATTTATACTGTCAGAGTGAGTAGAAAAAATTGATAATAGAAATCACTGAACTTAAAATGACTATATTTTTACCCTATTTTATTTATTATATATGTGAATAAAATAAAAGAGAAAAATAATGGGATGCATTGGTCTAGAAGATACTTTGTTCCACGCAGATGAACTGAACCTTTATTATCGTAGTAGAGGTAAACCAGGAACCAAAAATTGTAGCAAAATTTGGAAGTTAATAAAGTAAAAGATGAATAGTCACAGAAGAGATTTCCATGGGAAATGACAAATTTGGTGACATTGGAAGACTGTAGCTGCTCCCCATCCTGGTGAACAATTACTAAGAGCTGACATTCATGGAGGTAGAGATAAAAATTATATTCCTAAGAAGTTACATTGTCATTGTTTCCTGATAAGATAGTCTACACAGAAGACCCAAAAAACTCTGCCAAAAGACTTCTAGACTTAATTGACAGATTCAGTAGAGCAGCGGGACCCAAGGTAAACACTCAAAAATCAATAGCTTTCTAGACTCACTGAGAAAGAAATTAGGGAAACAGTCCCTTTCACAATACCATCCAAAAAATGAAATATCTAGGAATCAACCTAACGAAGGAAGCAGAAGACCTCTACACTGAAAACTACAGCACTCCAAAAAAATAGAACTAAGAGGATATAAGAAAATGGAAAGACATCCCTTGCTCCTGGGTAGGAAGAACAAATATAATGAAAATGGCTACACTTCCCAAACTGCTATACAGTTTCAATGAAACCCCAGTTGAAATCCCAACAGTATATGTCCCAGAACTAGAGAAATCAATACGATAATTCATTTGGAAGAGGAAGAGACCTAGAATAGCAAAAGCCACTCTAGGCAACAGAGACATGACAGGGAGTATCACAATCCGCAATTTGAAACTATACTACAAAGCCACTGTGATTAAAAACAGCATGGGACTGGCAAAGAAAAAGACCCGAAGATCAGTGGAACAGATTAGAAAATGCAGAACAACTCCACATGAACTCATATCTCATCTTTGACAAAGAAGCCAACCATCCTCATTGGAGGAAAGATAGCCTCTTCAATAAATTGTATTAGAAAAACTGGTTTTCAACTTATCAAACATTAAAACTAGACCCCTATCTTTCACCATGCACTAAACTAAAATAGAAATGGATTAAAGATCTAAAATATAAAAATATTAAATATTAAAAATCTAAACTTGCTGGACGATAAGTTAGGTAGAACTCTCAAAGACATTGGCATAGGAAAAGACTTTATGAACAAATCCTCAGTAGCATGGGAACTTGCACAAAGAATCAACAACTGGGATCCATCTTATTAGAAAGCTTCTACACTGCTAGAGAAACCACCAACAGAGCTAAGAGACAACCTACAATGTGGGAAATAAATTTTACCGGTTGTTCCTCAGACAAAGGTCTATTATCTAGAATATATAAAGAATGAAAAAAAATCAGACCCCCCACAAATATAAAGACCCAATTAAAAAATGGGCATCTGAAATGAACAGATATTTCTCAGACAAACAAGTAAAAGTAGCAAATAAATATATGAAAAAAATGCTCAAAATCACTGGTCATTGGAGAGATGCAGATGAAAACAACACTGGGATTCCACCTCACTCCAGAAAGAATGGCTGCTATCAAGAAATCAACCAATAACAAATGCTGGCAGGGTTGTGGGGAGATTGTTGGTGGGAGTGAAGACTAGTGCAACCACTGTGGAAATCAATATGGAGATACCTCAAACAACTAGGATTGGAGATCCCATTTGACCCAGCAATCCATTTGCTGGGTATCTTTCCAAAAGAATTAAAACCATCATACCAAAACAATATACACACACCCATGTTCATAGTGGCACAGTTTGTAACAGCTAACACTTGAAAACAGCCCAACTGCCCATCAAATGGAGACTGGATAAAGAAGATTTTTTTTTTCTTTTGGTACTGAGGATCGAACTCAGGACCTTGTGCTTGCAAGGCAAGTGACAGAACCAGAAGATTTCATTTCTCGAAGCTTCAGTTTCCATCTCTGTACTTGGGAGAAAATTAATAGCACACTCCTGGATGAGTGGTAGAGACTGGAGGAGAGGGGCAAGGAACTGAGCAAAGAGGAAACTGTCATTCTGGACAGTGGGTCTGAGAAGGTTCAGTCACAGGGGAAGACAGGTGATGGTCAATCCTTGGGGTCAACTTTGGTAACAGAAGCAGGCTGTGTTTCATCAAGCCAGGGTCCCGGCTGTGCCACCTATTACTGGAGCTGAAGAGCTCAGAGAACGCCATGTAGATTCGATGTGTTTTCTCTCCGAGCAGTGTTGTCCTTCCTCCTTTTTGGTGTGTGGCTAATTTCGGTATTCCGGGTTCCAGGAGAGGTACCACAGCCCTAATCATTTTTTTTCTAAGCCCAGGATACAGAGAAGGAAGCACAATGAAAAGAAGCAATGAAGTTGTCGCCTAACGTCACAGCTGAGAGCTGAGGTTCCTGTCCAGGTCTGAGCCCACAGCCTCTGATCTTTATACCCCTCCCACTGACTTCCAGGGCCACTCTGTTCCTTGTGCCAGCGATTACCAACCATGGTTTAAATTTGCTTAACTTTGGATTTCTCATAAGAAAAACATGGCTGATTATAAAACACAAGAGAAGTAGATTGATATAGCATTTAAAAGCTGGGAATGTGGCATTAATCAATAAAGCTCACATCATTCCTCAGTCACTTAACCAAGTTCATGGCTTCCAGTGACCCACTTTACTTCCTTGCAATTGATTTCCTCCTCGCCAATGGAAAAAAGCAATAACTATCTTCTAAGGTCCCAGTGAGAAACTAGTAAGATAATTCACACGAAGCATGTAGCACAGTTCCTGAAACATTCTGAGGACTCAGTATGTGTTAAGAGTTAATGTTGCCTTGGAAAGTACACAACTCAACAAAATCTCAGTAGATTTAAACTGGACGATCCCATCGGATTCATTGTGAAATTATTTGACCACAGGCAATGCTCAGAATGAGGTGTTGTCTCTAAAAATGATTGATCCGATGGCTTACATGGAGTTTTCGCTGTTCCCTAAGAGCAGAAGTTGTGAAAACTGAAGTAAAGTTGAGGCCCAAACGAAATCTGCTCACTTCTGTAGGTTGGGAAAATAGAGAGAAGGACTTCGAGGTAAATGTGAATTTATTCAAAGACTTAGCTAAATATAGTAACTGTATACCTGAGTGCACGTGCCCACACACACATACCACACACATGCACGCACCAATTTCTCTTCCCTCATACACAAGGAAAGCAGTAGCATAGAGTGTACTACCTCAAATGCTTATGCAATGTGATCTCACACATATCACTTAACCAAGCCTCAGTTTCCTCGATAATAAAATGAGTATTTGAATGACCACCTCATAGGAATTAAATAGAAACATACATGAATTGTCCTATAAAAGAAAACATGCTTTTAAATTACTTTCCTTTATTTTCTCATTGGTATTTCCTACACTTGCCATCACATGTCGAACTAAGTTTGGTCAAATCCTTCAGAAATGGAGAATTAATCTAAATATTTTCCCCAAATCTCTCATCTGGTATATCCTCCTAATCTCCTCATCTGTTACAGACTTGTCAGCCTTTACTAAAGACCGGTCTGGTGGAGATTTAAAAAGCTTTTTTGAAAGTCCTTTTACGCTTACGTGAGTCTAGCCATCGGAAATATTTGTTGCTTGCCCCGCGCTCCAGGTATAGTATTGTGTATTTCAAATCCTTTGGGATGGATATTTCAGTTTACAGTTCATAGCACTTTCACTCACTCAATCCAAGATTCTTAGAGTATAAAGATATAAATTTATTTGCCCAGCCAAGACGCAACAAATAATAACTCTCAGTACCCAAATAACAGCCTTCTGTAAATGCCAGTGCCAGGTGTGCTGTTGTGTTTTCTTTTCTGTGATGTGTCAGGCCTCTCCATGGCAAGAATGCCCCAACAGCCCTAGAACAAGGAAGCCTTTGCTAACCTGCTAAGTGTTCAAAGTTTTGGTCACTTGAGTCATAGCCAAGATCATATCTCTGTGTCCTTCTATGAGGCTAGAATTCATTATGTTTTATCTTTTTATAAGCAACAATCACAGTATCCGGTTTCTGTTTATTACAAACAATCCACCTTTTGTTTCCTCCATCTGGACAGGCCAAACAGCATTCCTTTATGTGTTAGATGGGAGGACAGTCTTCCAATACTGCCCTCTTCTCTCTACCTCTGCCAGTGCACCAAGGTCTTTCTCTTGAATGTTAGGATAATATTGTCCCTGGTGAAAGTGGCATGCTATTCTGGCCATTACTGCTTAACCCTCTAAACTGATTTGACTGCAGCTACTAATTATCACTAAATACCAACCGCCAACATAATAGGCCCTGAACTCAGGCTGTGGAATGCCCTGGGCAGGAACAAGATCTTCTGTATCACTTTTACTTATGTTTATGTCTGACAATCAGAATAAATCTTCCTTGAGTACTTACTTAGATGTCATTTAATCTTCACAATAACCCTATGCTTTGAGCTTTATTATTCATTAAAGTATGATTGATGATATTTATAAATTACTATTATTTGTAGCTCAGAGAAACTAAATCTTGAAGCTGTTCAAAATGATTACTGAGTCCAATCTGTTACATTTCCTCTTTGTGCTCTCTTTCCGGAATAGAAAGACCCCTCACTCTCCGGCAGTGTGAATCAAAACCCAGTACTAACAAAGGGAACATACTGTCACTCGCAGTCACGGATGTTCCCATAACATTGAGCCGTACTGTAACAGAAGGGTTAGCATGCATGCCCTCCTGCAAGGAAGCGTGCAGCTAAGGGTGCTTGCTCGGTGAGACTAACAGGGAAAAAAATGGGAAGCACGGAAAAGAAAATGTTGTGATGTCTGACCTGATTAGTAGGGATAGTTTCTAGATCGAGAATTTGCCCCCTATCGAGGGCACGGGACAATGAGGCTTACAAGGTTAAAGATCATCCGTAGAAAAAGAGCATCACTGATCAGAAGGGGCCTCAGATTTTTTGGTTCAAATTACCTGCCAGGAAGAAAGAGCTGCACATTGTTCTTAGTAGCCGTGCCTCTATTGTCTGCTGAGACAGGTTTTTCCAAACTTCACAGGATTACACAGTTTTGCCATTCAGCTGTGGTGGTGAACCAGTTTTCTGTCCTGCAGATCAAGCTAAGCGGCTGAACTCTGAGTGAAATTGACACCTCACAGCTCCCACAGGCTGGGAGTCTGATTAACTGGATCCTCAAGTCAGCTTTTCGCAGGACTGAAACGAAGGCATCACCCAGGCCGGGTTCCTCCTGCCGCTGGGTGACCTTGTTCAAGTCCACATGGCTGCTGGCAGGACTTGGTTCCTTGTATCTTCAAACTGAGGCCCATATTCTCTTGCTGGCTGGCAGCTAGAAGCTACTGTCCTCTTGTAGAGAATACTTAGGGCTCCTTTCCACACTGTGCCCTCCACTTTCAAAAGCAAACTTCCCTTGCATCAAACCTGCTCGTGCTTTCAGTTTCCCTAGGCTCTAAGAAAAGCCCATGCTAATGTGTTCACCTGATTAGGCCAAGCCCACTAAGCCTCCCTTTGAAGCACCTCAGAGGAATATCTGTGAATACCTGTGAAGTCCCTTTGGCTCTGTATTATGGACTAATCGTAGGAATCATAGCTTACATATTTGTAGGTTCTCCCCACCCTCACCTGGAGGAGATTACACAAGGGATTACAAAAGTCACTGGTAGAGTGTCATCATCCTGAGATTCCTGCACCGCAGCAGTTAGGAAATTTAATCCGGACAGAGTCTGCCAACCTCTATTTGTTCTCCAACTCAACTACTGGAAGACAGGAAGACGACCACCAGAGCTGTTACTTTGGGAACTGTCACCAATTTCTTTTAAATACTGCAGTTTTCATTTGTGATCAACAGATACTCCCCTCCAGACACACTAGTTATGGAACTAAATATATATTTTCCTAGATGTTTCCCTAAACCCGCAAATCAGAACAGAACTATTTTTTTATTTCTCCTGTTAAAAAAAGAAAAAAAAAAGAAAAAACTTCTATCAAGACATTCCAGGACTAACTTCGTAGCTGCATCAGGCTGGCAACTACAGTTTAGTCATGACCAAGTCAAGCACTTCCGTTACCGTTTTGTGCACAGACCCCTCAAACCCAGAGACTCCTTACAGTCCCTCTCCCTCTCTCTCCCTCCCTCTGCCTCTCTCTCTCTCTACACCTTAATAATAACACAAAGCAACTACTTGATTGCAGAGCTTGTTGTATGGCATCTTGAAAGTTTCTCTTCCCAAATCCAGCCTAGAAAAAGATTTTAAAACTTGATCCTGTAAACTATACTGTTATCTCTGTCTCACAGCTACATGTCAGCTGAAGGTTGATAAGCTTCCCTTCATCCACGCACTATAAGTGTTGACCAGAAGGAGCCAACAGGGCAGGCTTTTCCATTTCAATTTTCACCTTTTCTTATTAATCCCTGAGTGTTTGGGGGAGAAGCAGGGGAAAGCCTTTTAATGGAGGATAGGGGATACATGATATTATGTTTTAATTTAAACACTCAAATTTTCTAATATTTCATATCAACCCTTCGCATACTATTTCTCTCTGTAATGACAGAACCCCAGCAATGATCATTCTCCAAGTTTTCGTCAGAGAAATGGGAAATTTGCTCAACATCACATTTACCTAAAGCACAGACGCCTGCATTTTTCACTTTGCACCTCGTAAATGCAAGGCAAATGAATCCCTTCATATAGCACTCTCCACATTTTGTGCATGACCCTCCCAAAACGCGTAAGTCAAGAGGGTGACTGGCATTTATTTTCAGGCAACCAGCAAGGTCCAGAAATGTTTCCACCACTAGGTGGCTGGCAGCAGAGCACAGCAGAGCACAGGAGCGCCATGCCGGCCCCTCCACAATTTGCAGGGGAAAATGAGCAGGCAGCCAAACGCCCTCCTATCGAGTCTGCATTGTCTACACCAAGCACTCATTTTTCCTTCTAGACTTGCTTGCTGCTATCACTTGGAATGTTCCCTTCCGGGCCCTGGGTATCTAGGTTAAGACACAATGGCCGTGCTTTGCAAGTAATGTGGGTAAGGGCAGCACTTGGGGTCAGTGGGTCCAGGGCAAAGACCCTCTGCAGAAAGAAGTGTGTGCGTGCAGGCGGCCAGGGGGAGGCTGGAGCAGAGGCTGACGTGCACATTGTATCTCCAGGTGAGTCTAGCTGAGAGCAGACAGTGATGTTTTCCCCCCAGGAGGGTAGCGGCGTGAAACACCTCCTGTCACTCACTGAGAGCACCCCCATCCTTTCCTATCCATAATCTGTGTGGGAAATGCAGTCCACAGGAAGAACTGTGAGCCCTGCTGCTCTCTACCTACATCTTCCCCTCGTATTGCTCAACTCTAAGTGACAGAGAGAGAAAGGAGACCTTCCCAGAAAACCTCTTGACCACACTGTTTCACAGAAGACACGTTTGGAAAAGCTGGGCCTGTTTATTTCATTCTCACTACAATGCCAAGTAGCACTAGGCGTTACCGTTGCACCTGCCTGGGAATTCAGGCAGGATAACTGGTCTAACCGAACTGAACCAGGCTGCCCTTCCAGGTCAGTCCAAGGCCACCACCATCCCACACCCATCCCAGCTGCAAGCTGCAGGCTCCAAGCTCGGGAGCACCTGCGCTATGAAGGTTCCTGGGGCTGTCGGACTTCCGAGGACCACAACAGAAGATGAGAAAAAGCTGTCTGAGAATGGAGGGGCAAGCTTTAAGGAAAAGAGAGGAAACGGAAGAGAAATCAACCAGGCGGGGTGCGTGCAATCCTAGAACTCTACGAGGCTGAGGCAGGATGGTTTCAAGTTTGAGTCCCACATATGGAACTTAACAAACACTTGTCACAAACTAAAAAATAAAGCATGGGCTGGAGGTGCAGCTCAGTGCAAAAATCCCAGGTTCAATCCCTAACACTGCAAAAATAATTTAAAAAAAAAAAAAAGGAAAGAGAGCCCCTCGGAGTTAGACCTCATTGGAAGGTTAGGTTGGGTGGGGTCGTTGTGACGAAAATCAAGGGCTGTAACTGGGGATGTCCATCCCCTGGGGTGTCCTGCAGGTGGAATGAAACACTATTTGTCACGCCCCAGCGAGTGCCCGCCGCTGCACGCAGGAGTCAGGGCCTGAGAGAAGAGGAGAACGGAATGGAGTTCAAGATCCACGCTAGAGACTAACGCAGAGCCAACGCAGCGTTTCGTTTGCGCTGAGCTCAGCAGAACGACCTCAGGCTCAGCCTTCAGGGTGTTTGAAGGAATTTATTGTTTGCCTCTACAGTATCTAGTTCTCACCTGAGAGCCTCGCAGCATCCCAAGTGATTGCTCGTTTGAAATGAAGAATTCAAGTAGAAGTCAGGAGAGAGGAAAAGAACCTTCAGGACAGGAAAAACGTGCAGGGAAGACTGAGAGGTCACAGACTGGCCCGCCCAGGTGTACTTTGACCTACTGATTATTTTGAAAAATTAATTTCTAAAATTCATAATCAGACTGTATCACATAAAAACCCAAAGGTCTGGCTTCCCTTTGAAATGCTGCAGATCTGACCATCGCCGGCTTACCGGAAAGCATTTGTCTGAAGCTGAGTCCCAGCTTCCTTTTTGGCCCATGTGTTGAGGCCACCTGAGTCCCCACGGGCCCACCTGACCCTTTGGGCCACCTAATCTGCTAGAGTAGGGTTCGCCTCTGTGCTCTCTCCCCAAGAGTGAGCTTTGTGAGAGAGAAATCTGCAGCCAGTCCCACTCCCCGGAGTTCCCGGAGCGTGAGGTCAGCTTGCTGAGACTCCACGTGGAGCACTTTGCTGGCTGTCTCTAGAAATGTTCAGTCACTCACGGGAAAAAAAGTAAAAAACAAAGGAAAGAAGAATCCTTAGGTATCATCTCCCTCCCTGAGTTAAAATTCTGAGCTATCAGCCTCACAACACTACGACTGGTTTAAGAGAAGAATGAAGATCAAAATAAGATTTTCATGAACTCTCATATGCATGTTGAAAATACATCAGACCTGGCACAGAGATGATCAGCAATGTGCAAAAGGTAAATATATTTTAATTCTTTTAATCCCTTTAGTCTGAAAATTGTAAAGCACTATATTATCACAGTATTCAACATGCATAAAAATGCACAATATGGGCCACATTTGTCGGTTCAATCTAGCAACCACATTAAAAAAGTAAAAAGAAGCAGATGGAATTAATTTTCAAAGTTGGTTCTATTCAATGCAGTCTATCTAAAATAACGGCATTTCAATATCCAACCCGTGTGAAAATCATTCACAGGAGAGTTTCCATTTTTTACAAAGTTCTTCAAAATCTGATACGTATTTCACACATGCAGCATATTTCAATTTGGACCTACTCCTTTACCAGTTCTCAAAAACCACAGGAGGCCAGAGGCTGCCTTACTGGACCACACAGTTACAGATGGAATCTACATGACATCATGTGTTTTTCCTAAATTAACTGAGGAGGCGAGGTGGTGAAAGCAAGTGTGGATTTCCCACAGCACCCAGGGAAACAGGGAGGCCAGACAGGAAAGAGACGCCGTCTGATACAAGAGCCATGTCCTCGGTGCTCTCTTTGGCCCCCGTGCACTTCTGACCCCTTCCCTCTGTCCTTTCCCATTGTCTAACTGGGGACCCTGCTGCAGTGTGAGTACCCTGGCATGGAAAGGAGCACGGAGTGGTTGGATTCCCACCTTGTCGTTCGCAGGGTAATGACCTGCAGCAAGTTACTTAATCTCCCTGGCCTCAAATTTCTCTTCTATGAAATACAATTACTTACTTCATTACTGAGTTCAGAGGATTAAATCCTAAATTCAAACTCCACAGCACCACACTGTGCTGTAAGAGTCTTCAGTTGTTAATGGCGGGTTTTTTCCAACATTTATATATGTTCAGAAGAGGTAGCAGCAGGAAAAAAAAGATCAAAGACATGACACTTTTGTTTCAATATACACTAAAATCACGGGCAATACATTATTTCTTCAGCACTTGATATTTAAAACTTCTCTTGGTATTAGGGAAAAGCACAACCTCAGCTCATCACCCTGAGCCCAGGTTATGCAGACACAACAAAAGAAGAGGCAAACAGGAAAGCATTTCTGTTTTCACCAGTTGCATGGTGAACTTGCATGTCCGAGTACATGTGACCTGGATGATTTGGAGGCACACCTGGATGAGAGCCATGTGAGAGCACGCATGCTGAGAACTCGGCAAACATCTAAGAAACACCGCCTGGGCCACCCTCCATGGAGACGGCAAGAGCTCTGTCACCCAGGGGACACAGCCACCTCAACACCTGTAGATTCCCCCTCAGTTTGATTGTGTCCTGCAGCTCTCACGAAGCCCTAGCAGCCTTTACCCTTTGCAGGTCCCACAGCAGCATCCTCAGAGCTGCAGTCTGTGCTTTCATTTACCTGAGAGGGTAGCACAGCTCACAGCCTTGGGAAAACTAATGCAAAGAAGGGGGCACTCACCAGCTCATTCTCTTCTCCTGGGTTGAGCAAAGCCCGATGCTCCTTCTTACTGTTCCCCTCCATCTAGAGCAGATTGGTCCGGGTCCCTCCTGGCCAACTCCTTGGGAAAGTACCAGAACAACCTGTGTGTCTTTGAACTCAGTCGCTACTTGTCACTGCTGTTCTCAGGTGCTTATAAAATCTGTTGGCACACACCTTGCCGATTAGACCAACAATGGAAAGAGAGGAAATCCTCTCCTCGATCACAGGATTGGTCTGTTAATCTATCCGCTTGATGTGTGTTTTTTCTTCCTCATGTTTATTTACTGAGCTAGATGTGAGCGCCTCAGATTTAAGGAATGATGGGGGAAAGCTATTGAGCTAGAAAGATAAATAACATCACAGGCTGTCCATAAATGTCTCAGCCAGCGAATGGGAATGGCCACTCTCCTAAATCCTGAGAAAAGAGGATTAACCCATGAGGGATACATAAAAACTCTGTGGAATTGAGCCCCATAGTGGGGTTGGGTTTGGCAATCAGAACTGAAGGGAGATTGGCTCATGATGAGGAATCAGGAGTCTTTCTGGAATCAGAAAAGCCAGATTTTTAAACCCTGAAGGACTGATGACCTTGAAAAAAATTATTTAAAATCTGAATTCCAGGTTTCTAGTATGTGAAATGTCAATAGTAATTATAAGGTTGATAGCAGGATTTAAGATGATATTTATAAAAGGCCAACTAACACCCTCGACACTCAATAAGAGATAAGTAATCATCATGGTAATTAAGACTAATCAAGAAAAGAGATGCTTAGAAAAAGTAAACTATAATAATAAATTCATTTCTTTCATTTTTCTCTTTACAGCTTACAAAACGATTTCAAATAAGTGAAATGTATGGAGGAAGGAGAATCTAGAAAGACTGAGTATTAAGGATATAAGACAAATCTCCACACCTATGTAATCACCACTGAAATTGCAAATAATCTAAAAACCCACAAAATGTTAGGAAAATATAAAATGACTTCTGCCGTCTCTAACAACAATCTGCTTTGTTTAGTTCAAAATTAACAGACACCAGAGACAGTGACCATGAAACAGGACATCTGGCCTCATCCCTAACCTTGAACACCCTCTTCCTGTGCACTAGAATAGAGAACTAGAGGAATCTTAAGGTAAACTCCCCAACTGCAAAGTATTGTTATGTCTGGGTTAAAGTTAACTGTCTTGTTACCAATTTGTACATGGGTAATATGAACTGAGGAAATAAAATGTAACCACCTGAATGAGGTCATAGCTGTAAAACCTATCAAGGAGGAAACTGCAACCCAATAGGTGGTCGATCACTGGCACTGCCTTTTTGAATGAGATCGACCCTTTTCTGACAACATAAACTTTTTATTTTACTTCCATTCAGCTCATCTCTATGTGCATGTCACTTGCCAATTCCTTCTGCAACAAATTTAATATTTTCATAAAACATAAGAAAATTGGGCCATTCTAGGGTTAAACTGTTCGTGTTAAAAACTTTGACCATGGTAGAAAATTTGCTCAGAGTGAAAACTATTAAGGAATGGTATCTGATTCTTTCCATTGATTGACATTGTCATTGGTTGCCTTGAGTGAGCCTAAGTGTCTATAATGGCACTCAAGAGAGGGCTAAGTACTGCCCAGTGCAGGAACACATGGCTGATGAGAATACAGAGACATCTAGAGATTTAAGCTTTTCACACCAATAAGGCTACTGCGATGCCCATACTAAAGAAAACTACTACGCTACCGTGAATGTTGCAATCAAATCTAAGGATGGCCTCAGATTTGGAGAAATGAGTTCTGATTTCAGAAAATTTAACTAAAAACCTGAGTGACATTATCATTCATTTTCTACCCATCAACTATTTATTTGTGTATCTCGCTAAAACAACATCAATTGTGTCTGGACAACATGATGTCAACTAAAAGTACTAATGATGAATCATGATTTGTCTAAAAGTGGGCTCAGGACCCTGATTTAAACAATAAAATGTTAGTCAAAGGCAGGTTTAACCAAGGTCTTGAGGCAAAGATTATCCCGGGGCTGAAAGAAGAACATTTTTGTTTGTGTGTTTGTTTTCTATTCGATTCTTTCTTCCTTCCTTTGAAAGTTCCTGTGAAGATACAATGGGGACTATGTAGGATAGGAGCAGAGGGAGTGTCTCCACCTCCTAGTCTATGAAGCTTCTTAAAGGAAGACCCAGTGGACATGGTGGAGTGCATTAGAACCACATCTCACCTTCCTACTTGGCAAAGACAAGCTTCCTAATCCCCACTTTCCATGGACTCAAGGGAAACTAATAGGTGTTCAACCTAGATTGGAAAATTTTCTCTAGACTTAAACTCTTGCTGTTTTCTCTGCTGACCACTGGAGGGTGGCTAGAGAGTGCTGCTTCATGAACACAGTTGAGCACCTACACCCGCAAGACAGCGATTGCCGTAACAGCTTCCAATGGTGTAAGGTAGTAGAATTGTGATCCAACTTTGTGGTGGTAAGAGGGCTTTACTGTAACAATGGAAGTAGGGTGTCTTCCTTGCAGTGTTTCAGTGAACCTGGCTCTCTCCATCTATGTCTCCACCTTCTTCAACATGTGGTTTCCAAGGCTGTTGTGTGGTGTTATGGGTCTGAATGTGTGAAAAATAATAAGAGAAAATTGCTAGGGACTAGTCCTGGAAGAGGAACTTTGTTCTTATGCTAAATACTGGCTAGAACTCAGTCAGAGGACCACACTTACCTGCAAATTTGGCTCTGGATGTAATCGACGTTATTCTAGGAAGAACATAAAGGTAGTTTGGTAGCCACCAAACTACCACATAGACTCTATGATAATCTCAGCAATCAATAAAGCAACTGGTCATCCTGGATCTCAAAGGACTCACAATCTGGTGAAAGAGCAAAATCGTGCCAAAGTTACTGTTCACACTAAGCAGGAGAGAGGCTTCCCCTGCACTTCCAAGAAGCTGCATGGTGGGTAATACAGCATGAAATAACACACGACATCTAATTAACAGTGGATCTTGTTAGCTGCTTACCACAGCCACAATGGTGAGAAAGATATGTGAGTGCTGCTCCGTGACCCATCCTCTATCTGAAATGCAAAGTCAAACACCTGCTAACCAATAGATCACACAGAGAGAACCAACCATCCCTTGTTTCTTCCACCCCTAACCACCACTGAACCAAAACAACCCATGTGCTCTCTACAGCTTGAACACAAATCAGAGTGAACTTATTTTAATTGAGATAAAGAATCCTTTTATCAGCTCAAGGTGAAAGGAGGATAATGGGCTTTCACCTTCTTTGCTTTAAATTTCAATTTGGGGGATCAGTAAATTGAGAAGTTGTTGAACTGTGTCCGATTGTTCATGCACAGAAATAAGATCATATCTTATCTGGGGACAAAAAGAAGAGAAAATGTCCAAACTCTAAAAAGTTTCCATATTACCTCCCAACTTGTTCTTGCCCTGTGAATCAATTTAACAAACAGTGTTAGGATTGAAGAGGAAATAGAAATGAATTAGACAATGGCCCTACCTTTATTGTGTTACAACTCTAGAAAGGAAACGAGATGGAACACAACTGTACTACAGAAGAAATGATAGGCTGCACCAGAAGGGATGACCAGAGAAGGTGCTGGTAAAGGACAGGGAGGCTCAAACTCAAAGGATGAGGGTGTCTAGTTTGATGCGCTATTGTGGTCACAGAGAACTCTGAGAATCTGATAAATTCTGTAGATTTTTTCCTTCACCAAAAACAATGTACATATGCATAAAATAATACTTACATCAAGTTTTACTTACCCTCTATCCAGTCCAATCCTTGCATTCATAGTTCTTCATTAATCTGTTGAAAATATGCATTGCAGGTTTTGTATCAGGCAGTAGCCGGGAGGACAGCAGTGATCAAAGATAAAAGTCACTGCCCACAGGAAACTGACAGTTCAGTGGGGAAGGACTAACGGACAGAATAGATATAACACACAATGAAGCAGATGGTGTTGTGGCCTGGGAGGGAATAAGGTTAAGAATGTAATAGACAGTGCCGGTGGGGTGGAGAGTGAGACCGGAAGGAGGAAGAAGACCAGGTGGAACCACATTTTAAATAAGGCTGTCAGGGAAGGCTCTGCAGAGACCTGAAGAGCCAGGTGCACATTTCAAGAGCCTTGTCCACTTTGCTACCTTGGAAAAGTGGGTTCCAAGTTAGGAATAGCAAGTGTCAAAACCCTGAAGTTGAAGACTTGGAAAGAAACCAGTGCGCCCAGGACTGCGTGTGCAAGAGATAAAGTCATAGGATTTGAGACAGTGAGCTAGCACTGTGATCTGGCTAATTTGGCACTTAAAAAAGATCTCTCTCAAAACCAGGCATGGTGGTGCACGCCTATAGTCCCAGAACTCAGGAGGCTGAGGCAGGAGGATCACTGTGAGTTTGAGACCAACCTGGGCTACGTAGTGATTTCCAGGTCAGTCTCAACTATGTAGTGAGACCCTGTCTTAAAAATAAAAAAAAAAAAAGACCCCCCCCCGTGTGTCTCCTCTCTCTCTCTCTCTCTCTCTCTCTCTCTCTCTTTCTCTCTCTCATCTGCTTGTGTGTGTGTTTTACTGGAGATTGAACTGCAGTACCTTCACATTCAGCTGCAGATCCAGACTTCTTTTGGGGGGGAGGGGACACAGTCTCACTAAGTCATTACACCTTTCTCATCAATAGGAATTTTTTTCTTAAAAAATACAGTGTTATGGTGGTTACGCTTAATTTCCCACTTGGCTGGCCTGGGAGCCAGCCAGGAATTCATAAACCACACTTCTAGGTGTGTCTGGGTAGGTCCAGGTGGGTCATGGCTGTTAGGTAAATAGTGATGACCTTGTAAAAGAACATACTGCCAGCCTGAATTTGGAATTCCTAATGAGACCTCCCCAGAATGTCTTTCAGAGGGAGACATGAATCAAGTTTATTGAGTGGCCTTTCTGTTGACAAGCTGAAAGAAACCAGTGAGGCAAGCAGAGCTCAGTGGCAGTGGTTATGTGGCAATCGGCTCTTATACCAGTGCTTAATGTTTTATTTTGCCAGTGTACCCTGACCTGACAGTGCAGTCAGGGGGCTACAGGATGTAGGAATGGGTTGTGATTGCCCTCAGGAGTCAGGAACTCAGGAGGCTGGGGAAAAACAGGGATCAGACCTATCCTCATCCGGCACGACCTTGGGCTCTATGCTTGGTCCCTGGCCCCTTCCTCTCTGGTGCTGTCCCCTGCCACCGTGAACTGAGTAGCTTTTCTCCACCACACCCTTCCACTGTGAAATATCTAACTGGAGGTTAGCTGGTCATGGACCAAATGCTCTGAAACAATGAGACAAATTAAACCTCCCCTCCTTTAAGTGTGGGTGTTGGATATATTGTGCATAAACAGAAGAGAGGTTTACCACATACAGACTTTGAAATTAATAACAACTACAGCCAGAAAATAAACATAGATGGAAACGGTTTTTATTAGATTTTTATATAACTATGCCAGAAGTTTTAAAAATAAAAATAAACTATTACTATACATAGAGAGACAACTAATACTTTGTAACTATACTAAGGTTTTTGCACAAAAGAAGAAAAATGCATGCATTGTAATTAACAGCAACATTGCAGCAAGTAACAAATGAACTTTAATAAAATCAAAACACCTGAAAAAGGTAAATTAGGCAATTATTAAATTGTTCTGTTGATGTAACATTTTCTTTCCTTAGCTCATTCTTTAGTTGTGAAAACAACAAAAATTTGGGGGGAAAATTTCCAGTTCTAATAGTATTCAAATTCAGGTATACACTTTGAATATGATGTGAAGAGTGTGCTTAACAAACAGAAATATTACTCTACTGAGGAGGAAAAAAATTAGACAAGTAAATGAGAGCCAAAGAATGGAAGTCTGAACTGTTTAGTAAAAGAATTAGATTTTGGGGGGGTACTGGGGCTCAAACTCGGGACTTTGAGCTTGCTAGGCAGGTGGCAGAACCACTGAGCTAAATCCCCGGCCAAGGAATTAGATCTTCATATGGTTGGGAGCCTGCTGAAGTGTGATGGTGCCTCACCACACCACGCTCTTCAACTCTATTCCGTTCAAGTATCTAAAAGTGCTATTCAAGGTCCTAAAATGAGAGCCTAGTGATGAAAGGGGATGCAAGCTCACTCTACTAAAGACAGGCTCCTAAACCTGTCTTTTTATATATTTTTATTTTTAATTGACATATAGTGATTGCAAATATTTATAGGGTATTGAGTGACATTTCAGCACATGTATACAGTGTGTAATGAAGAAGAGTTAGTGGCACATTCAACGTCTTAAAGCGTTATCATTTCTTCACTTTGGGGTCATCCAAAATCTTCTCTATTAGGTGTTTGAAAGACACTTGCGGACTCTTTCTCTACTGCCGTGCCTCTCTGCAGTGCCACCCTGCCTTGGAGCCAGCTGGCTATGGGCTGAAATCTCTACAAACTATAAACCAAAGTAAAGTTTTCCTCCATTAACTTGTGAGTGTCAAGTATTTTGTCTCAGCAGTGAGGAAAGTGACTGAGACAGATTTTGCTACCAAGAGTGGGGTTGTTGCTGTGATGCAACCTGATCGTGTCATTCAGAAACCTTTGGAATCGGCTTGTGGGAAGAATTTGGAAAGATTTGGAGATGCTGGTTTAAGAATCAGCCCTGGAATGCTATAAAATGACCTTGATGGGAGATTATAATTCAAAGCTCAAAAGACCAGAATGCTGATAGAAATACATCTGGTAGTGACCAGGCTCAAGAGGTGTTGGTCAGGAACAGGGGCTGTGTTGGCTGTTGCATACTAGACTCTGTGTTATGCACTGGCTGAAATTTTTTCTGTGTTTTCCTCTTGCCTGGAGACTTTGCCTGAGATGGAGATTAAAGGCAGCAGACTAATTAACCAAATGGAAGAAATATCAAGGCAGTCTAACATTGAGGTAGTGGCATGGCTACGGCTGGGGACTTTTAGACAGATTTGTCGAGAATTAAGAGCAAAGGGCCCAGAAGTGTGATTTAAAACATTTTGAGTTTGGTAGAGAGGAAGATGCAGTAAAGTTGTTGACTGCAAAGAAGGAGCAGAGGAGAACCTGGTTGCTGAGAAAGAACAGGATGATAGAAAAATATGACCTGAAAACATCAGAAGAATCACCAGGACTCTGCCCTCGGCAGCCGCAGAATTGCAAAGGTGAAATACTGCTTTGAGGAGAGATCCCCAGGGGAACCACATTCCAGAATGGTGGTGGCCTAGGAAAGTTGCTCCTCTGGATTGGGTTCATAGTGCACAGCTGTCTAAGCTTGCCATCCCTAAAGCCAAGACAAAGAAGCCTGGCTACTGCTCTAGCTGGCACCAGATCTTGGAATCATCCACAGGGTGCTCATTTTATGCGCATACAGAATGCAAGTTGTGGGATATATATCTTTTTTCTTTGTTTTACTCAGCTGTTGACATGTACCCAGGTTGATTCCATTTCTTGGCTATTTTGAATGATGCTTCAATAAACGTGGAAGTACAGATGTCTATTCAACATTCTGACTTCAATTCCTTTCAATATATGCCTGGTAGTGGAATTGCTAGATCGCATCTAAATCCAATTCTTATGTATTCTCGACTTTTTTTCCAAGTTTGCAAAATACGGCTTTGACAAGCTCACCTCTTCTTGCCAGGTCCAGGATTGGCTTGTCACTGCTGTATGTATGTGCCATTGACACATAACCCCAACCAGGACCCTAACCCTATTTCCTGACACCCTAACCCAAATAGATAGATAGATAATGTATATATCAGAGTACAATATTCAAAGCTTTAGATGGATCTTTTTGAGGTATCTTACTCCTATAGAAATTAAATGGTTCAGAATTTTCTGACAAAAGTTTTGATGTTTGAAAGTGATTGGGCATTAAAATATTTGCAACTTCTAATAGAAATTAAGGACCCTAGGGACTGTTAATTAGAGCATATGGAGATAAAAGATAACACTATTCCAATGTACCTGCTAATAGCTAACTCCTGGTCAAGGAGGCAAAAGTTCACCCTGTTCTGTTACTAGATGTTCTCTGCAACTCTCATTTCTGCTCCCACTCTGGGCATGGCTGCCCTCCCAGTGCCCTCCATAGGGAAGAGACACAGGTTTAGGTAGCAGAGCTCACTCTTCCATGTCCCACACGGGAGACAAGTATCAGAAATTGGGTTAAGTTCTATGTGCTACTTGACTTTTCCTATAATGAGGCTTGGTGCATTGCAGATGCTGTTAATTTGTTATGGGTTGTGGAAGCAAGTATTCTTTTTATTTAATTGCTTCTGTTTTGAAATTTTAAAACACTGTCTCTTCAGTCATCAAATAAGTGTTAACTGATATAATTTTATGAAGTCAGTTTTATTTTTCAAGGTCTTTATCCCAGGCATGGTGGCCCTCACTGTCCTTGTCCACCAAGTTTGCTTTGGGAATTATTGTCATAGCATTTCATACATAAGCTAATAATAGCTAATAATATTCAAGGGGGTAATCCACTCATCTTCAAATCCAAGCATTCAGCACAGGAAAAGGTGGTCAAAAGTTGTATGACAGGCTCTCCAAACTATTATATCTGATTGAATAAATCATTTTCCCTGTGTAGGGAACCCGCTTTTCCTTTGGGTTAGTCAGTGGCAAAGTGGAAAACCAACTGTAGCCCTTCTTTGTCGTTTGCCACCTGCTCAGATTCCCTTAGATGCCTTCAATGCCTGCACAGGTGTGTGTTATCTTCTAGTGACCTATCCCTGTGAATCTTCTTGGAGAATTACCCTTGATCCCTTTCTTCTAGATCCCTTTTCTCTGTCCTAACAAGAACCAGGAGCCAGGCTTGGTGGCACATGCCTGTAATCCTAGCACTCAGGAGGCTGAGGCAGGAGGATCGCTGTGAGTTCGAGACCAGTCTGGGCTACATAGTGAGTTCCAGGTCATTCTCAACTACATAGTGAGATCCTGTCTCA
>NW_022900924.1:45760193-45774872 GCF_012274545.1 Fukomys damarensis | reverse complement strand
AAAAAAAAAAAAAAAAAAAAAAAAAAAAAAAAAACTTTGAAATGCCTGACCTTTGTCCTTTTCCCCACTCTGTCCAAGCAGCCTAAGCCAGTGACTGACAAAAGCAAAAGTCTAAAGCCCTGCTTCTTTGTCAGGAGGTGGGACAATTCCTTAGTAAAATATGTACACGTGAATCCATGAACCAGTGTCTACTTCTGGGCAACCCAATTTCAGAAGAAAAAGAAATAATCCTAAATAATCCTAATAAATGTATCTTACACGTAGGTAAGTACCATCAATCTGTTCTCTCTTTGGGAAGGAATATCACCTACCCTACAGACAGTTTTCACCTTTGTGTTCTCTTACCTGGCTTTTACTTACATCAAAACCTCAGGCTTCTTCTCTCCCTAAGTTAAAATTTCCTCTCAATTGTTTCATAATTCAATAGCTTATCTGCTGCTGCTGGGAATGGATTGACTATTGTCAGGGACTTTATGCTTTGCCACAAACTAATGCCACATTGTCTCAAGCTCTGTGTGTTGAGTTGCGCAGGAACAAAACATCTGCTTCATTCAGTGTTCTAGGGGACTTTCCAGAAGACTGGCCACAAGAACAAATCCACACAGACTGCTATTTGCACAACTTGCCTAATGAGAGCAGTAAAAGCCCATGAGGGTGACTGTCAAATGTTAACTGCATTTGTCAGATAAATTAGCAATCTGAGACCAACTAGTGGCCAAAGCAATGGCCCCATTCTATCAGGTCAGTACCATGGTGATCACTAAACCCATCTCTGCCCCCCTCGCTGCTAAAAGAGCCAACAACCACTGAGAGCAGTGAAGGGTGATGAACAGAAGGGCAACGATTTCTGACGTCAGTGCTGCCACGCTTGAGAGAAAAGGGGTTTCATTGCATTTATTGATTCAGAAAACATCCCCAAGAAGAAAACACCTAGGATGAAGTAGGTGGTAACAAAGTTGGGGAAGAGACATAGGAATGCCAAAAGGAGCTGGATCCCAAGATCTGTCAAAATGAGAGTCTAAACGTCTACAGTGGTATCTTCAGGTAAATTGATTTCTCACTAATCAGTTGTAGATGATCCAAACTAGTTGGAGAAATGATGATCTCCTTAAGATGTTGAAATTTGAGGGTGGTCAAAGGACAGTTACTCTTTTTCTCTGTCCTGGGAAAGGTGGACTAGTTCAAATAGCTTAAAGACTGGAGTTTTTTGCACAATTTTTCAAATAGCTTGAAAAATACACAGTTTGCAAAAAAAAATGTATACATGCTTCAGGAAATGAAAATTCACATGATGTTTTTCAACAGATGTGTTACTCTGGTACAGTGGACCTTAGGGGATGTCATATATCACAGAAACCCACTATATCACCAGCCCTTAGAGAATTAACTGAAAATGCATGTGCAGCAATCTCAATGACCAAGGTTACCCAAGCAGCAGTTCACCGTACTAATAAATGTCCGGAAGCTCATGGCCACTACTCTGAGCACCTCTTGTAACTGTAAAGGGCAAAGGTATCTTGAATGAGTCTCATAATGTCTCAATAAATTTAGTATTAAAATGTTCATATAAGTTTTTCTTGTCCTGAAGTGTGTATACAGACATTGTTTGGTGGACTCTGTACAAGACATTCGATCTGATTCCATTGCTCTGTTCTTAGCTTACAGAAATGCTTTCCACCTTAGACTTAGCCACCAAGTGATTGCTTTCTCCAGACTGCAGTATTACAGCTGCAGCGATGGATGGGCATTCACAGATTCACATAAAGGGAAAAAAAAGTGTGTCCACAAGATTTCCCATTTGGGGCTGCTTTTATGACATGAAGAATGAATAGTAACAGCATTTCCAAAGTAAAGTTCTCTCAACCCAGGGTAAGTTAGCTGAAAGAAAATGTAAATAAGTCTCCACAGGGACCAGTGTAAGATAGTATATTTAAGAAAAAATAATTTGTTGTTCTGAGACTGTAGTTCCTAAACTTGATTTGTCATCAGAATTGCCTGGAGAGCTTGATAAAGATATAGTTCCCCAGGACTCAGTCCAGAGATTCTGATTGAGAACCTGTCTGAAGCTAGACCCAGGAATTTATTTCTAATAAGCTCCTTGGAGATTTTCCTGATGGGTCAAATTTTAGAACCATGTTCCAAAGAGAAGATTATGAATTTCTTGGAGTATTCCCCAGAGTGAGAAAGCTAACCTAGGATGTGAGAGCAAAAACACCAAGTAAACATTACCTACAAATATGTCCCAATATGGACTGCTTTGCATAGGTCTCTTCCTCTCATGGGATGGCTTATGGACTTGGAAATTATCCACAAGGGACCCATTGAAAAAGTAATCCTTCAAGGTAGTCAGATGACAGGAGGAGAAGGCTGCAAAATGTAGTCTGGAAAGACAATTGTTTTGGAGTGAAAGTAATTGACTCTGTAAACAAAGACTAAGGGTGGGTCATTATATATTATTTTAAATAGTATATACGTAAATTTTTAAAATAATAATTTTGGTAGAGGCAGACTAAGATGGTGGCTAAGATCTTCTTCTGATGTCTCCCCCAGACACACCAAATTGAATAGCTATTTATATACAGACTACCTGCATAAGAGATAAGAAAATGAGATGAGAGACGATAGTGCCTGATTTTAAAATAACAAAATGTAAAGATGCATTGAAGAAAGCAGAAAGAATTGCTTGCGCTACACTTCCCCTAAATCTAAGTAGCCCGGTGGATAAAGTCACTTCCCTTATGAAGGAGAAAGGGGGCGGGGAGGGATGGAGAGAGAAGTCTGGGTTTTAGAGTTGAAACCCAGTATCAGGCCTCCCATGGTAAAACCATGCCGGGCAAAAGCCATAACCTCTACTGCCAAGCCAATACCTGTGTCCTCAGTGACTGGAACTGCATTAGACAAGGCAGCTGAGGCCTCCAGCCGCCCTCATTTAACCACAACTGCCAGGAACAGGACTCCATTTGCTGGAGAGCAGGCCTTGAAAGTTAGAACAGGGTTTTATCTCTCAGCCCAGAGCCAGGCACGCTGCAGTGCATTCAAGCACCCAGCAGAAACTGAAGCCACTGTACACAAGCCAGAGATCACAGACTGAGCCTTTGGGTCAGCTCGAGCATCAGGCAGAGGCCGGCTGCCAATGGGACAGACCTGAGTTGTGATCACATTAGGTACAGCCTTGCAGGGGGTCTGGAGAAGACCCGCTGTCCTCCTAATACTGTGCGGACCCACGCAGTTGTGAGACTCGTGGACCACTATGCTTAGTGACAGCTTTGGCAGCCAAAAGATTGTCTCCACCACTCATCCTCAAAACTCAGGCAAGTACAGCAGTGTTCACATATGGGGCTCTAGAATGACTCTGGAACCAGGCAGAGACCTGTGCCTCACAGCGATACACTGTTTTCACCTGCGTCACCATAAGCTACCGAATGAGCCACAGTGCACCCCTGAGACTGTTCAGGTGCTTGTTTCCAGGAGGCTCAGGTGCATTCCAGCTAAGCATCATTCTAGATGGCCAAGAAATTGCCTCACCCACCACTACACAAGGCTTGGGCAGCATAATATGGTAAAAGGCTGCCTTTTTTTATGGTATGATATGGCAGTACTATAAGATTTTTCCATGGAACTTAGTGCTGGGCCAGTGAATGGCAGCAGCGGGAAGATCCCAATAGCCCCATCTTCAGGTCTACCTGACCAGGAGAGTTTCTGGAACAGCTCTTGTGCCAGGGGAAAGACACAGGCCCCAGTCTATAAGACTTATACTCCAGCTAGGGTTATCAGTGGCTGCCAGCAGTGGTCTTGGGCCACAAGTACTGCCCAGCAACAAGCAGTGCCCAGCTTCAGTCCTAATCCAGTGTTGCCTTGGTCTAGACGGGATATGAGCTCAGGGTGTGATACAGCTTGGCAGCTTTAGTGGCCACAGGAGACTTGGGCTTATGTATGCTTGGTAATCCTGTCCAGAGCTATGCAGAATCCTACAGTGCCTGACTACAGGCTAGTAACTATGGATGAGACATCCAGGCCTGCCCTGGTCCCAGGGAAAAGCTTTTGCAGAAAGACTACTATTTCTAGATGTTCTCCTTTTTCTTTCTGAATAGACCACAGTGTATTTGAGACAAACCTGGGCTGGGGCTTTCCTCTAATACATAATCAATGACAATATGTTATCAGTAGACTCCTGGGAAATCTGGACCTGGGCACCATCCTACACTGAAATAATAGGAGTAACTATAGGGTTTACAGTAAAGAAGTAGCCTGCTTAGAATTTCTGGAAAAAATAGACATAAAGTCAGATTAGGAAGACAGGAATAAATAACAAATCCTTCAATGCCCAGATGGTATCAGATGCTAACAAGCATTAAGAGCTTTCAGAGAACTATGACTTCACTTAGTACTCAAAATAAGGTACCAGAAACTTACCAGGCAATAATCCATGTGAGAGAATGCTTCCAAATTTAAAACAGTTGTTCTAAGGAAACTCAGTGATCTTGAAGAAAATACAGAGAAATATTTCCATTCTCGAACAGAGACACATAACAAAGACATGAGAGCAATTTTAAAAATCAAACAAAAATTCTTGAGCTACAAAATACACAGTGAAATTAAAAATGCTATAGAAGGCATCACTAGCTGGATAGATCAAACAGAAGAAATAATTAATGAGCTCAGAATAGGCTATTTGGAAATACACACTTGAAGAAAGTTTAAGGGAAATTTGAGAGAGTAATGACAGAGCAAATATTTGGGCTTTGGAGGTTCAATAATTTTAAAATGTCAAGGGAGAAGGAAATTTACTGGAACAAAAAAAAATTTTTTTCCCAAGCCTAAAGAAGGATACAAATATCCAGGTATACAAAAGCCAAAGGTCACTGGTCAATTTTAACTCAATGAGCCTCTCCCAAGACATCTTATTATCAAGCAAAGACGATGGCTAAAGAGAAGATTCTGAAGACTGCATGGGAAAAGAAACAAATGATACTCAGGGGAGAACCCAGGTTCATCTGGCAGAAGACTTCTTAGCATTAACCTTAAAGAACAAGAGTGTGGCATGAAATTTTCACAGTAAAAAAGGAAAACAAAATCAACTGAGAATACTATACCCAGTTATATATCTCCACCAGACCTGTTCTACAGGAAATTCTAAAAGACATTCTCCAAATGAAAAGGCACATGTCAATTAATAAGTAGAGAGCATAGGAAGACAGAAAATTTAATGGTAGTTAATGGTTAACAGTAGCCACACAAATTCAGAATGCTCTCATATTAGTTTTTTGACATCTCTGTTTTTGTTTTTTAATTATCATGTTAAGTTGCTATCATTTCAAAATAGTTTGTTTCAATCAAAAAGTGATTTGTGTAAGCCTCATGGTAATCACAAAGCAAATATCTACAGTAGGCAAAAATAATACACAGGGACTCCAACACAATATTAATGTAATTCATTTAACCACTGTAAGAGGGAGAAAGAAGTTCAACAAAACTAGAAACCATGACTATAGTAAAGTTTTACCTACTGATAATTGTCTTGAATGTAAATGGACTAAATTATCCAATTAAAAGACATAGAGTTAACTAAATAATTTTTCCAAAAAAAATAAAAGACTTAACAATATGTTGCTTCCAAGAAACTCACTTCATTTCTAAGGAAGCACATAGACTAAAAGTGAACAGATAAAATAAGATTTTCCATACAAAGAGAATCCAAAAGAAAACTGGAGTAGCCATATTAATATCAGATAAAATAGACTTTAAATCAAAAACCATAAAAAGAGATGAGAGACAGGCATGGTGGTATATGCTTGTAATCCTAATGAGGATTGAAGCTGAGACAACAGGATCACCATGAGCTCAAGGCTAGCCTGGGCTACACAGTGAGTTCAAGGCCAGCCAGGACTGCACAGTGAGACCCTATTCCCGAAGGGCAGGGGGATGGGGAAAAAACAAGAACCAAGATTGATTATGTAAAGGTACAAATTTACAACAATGAATGTCATTACATTGCATACCTTACATGTACCAATAAATTATTTTTTTTTAAAAAAGACAAGATCATTATATAATGAGAAGGGGCTAATTCATCCAGAGAAAGTAACAATTGTAAATATATATGCACTTGATAGTAAAGCACCCAAACGTAAAAAGCAAGTATTAGTAAAGGGAATACAGACTCCAATACAATCCCACTCTCAGCAAAGGACAAAACGTCCAGACAGAAAATCAACAAAGAAACAGTAGAGCTAAATTGTGCCTTAGATTAAATGGGTGTAACATTTATCAACAGTATGTTTCATCCAACAGCTGTAAAATATGCATTTTTTCCTCATTGCATGAAAACATTTTCCAGGATGATCATATGATAGGCGGCAAAATAAGTCAACAATTTTTTGAAGACTGAAATCAAGCTAGGCATGAGGGCACACTCCTGTAACCAGTACTCCAGAGTCTAAGCAGGAGGACCACTATGAATTTGAGGCCAGCCTAGGAGAAACAGGGCAGGGAGTGGGAGGGAAAAAGTTTGATCCACAGGTACTAAGTTACAATTAGAAGGAAATGTTGGTGTCCTATTGTACAGTATGGTGACATAGATAAATATAGTGTGCTACTATATATTTCAAACAGCTAGAGCGAAGGATTTTAAAACTTTGAACCATAAAACATGGTAAAAGTTTTAGGGTACTAAATATATAACTTCATTTAAACATTATGTAATGTATACATGTATTGAATATTACATGTCGAAAAAATTACATGTTGAAATGTTTGTTTCTGCTTTTCAGTTTTAAATGTTTAAATTAAAATAATACTTTTTAAACAACTAGTAAAACTTGGATAATGACATTTTCATTAAAGAAGAATCGCATGCATTCAGTTTCTGATAGTTTGTGATATGTTCATCAGTTCGTTCATTCACTAATGGATTCTTTTATTTACTGTTTCACCCATTCACACAATACATAAAATAGCTATACTAGGTGCAAGGCCAAGATTTTAAAAGTCTCCTTATAGGTTGAAAGATAGAAGAAAGTAAATTATGTAACACATTTAATCTTTGATTTTTTTTACAATTATGAATAAATTAATAAATAATATTCCCATACCAGTAGCCAAGAAAACTAAGCAAGCATACAAATAAGATCCAATTACAAGACAGAGAAGTCTGAATTAAAAGTCAGATATGTTTGACTCCTGTGCTTGCACTCTTCATTGTCATTCCTCATGGGCCAAAAGAGACCCTTTTGGGACACTCCCTAAAGATATGCTCTGGGGGCCGGGGATTTAGCTCAGTGGATCCACCGCCTGCCTCGCAAGCACAAGGTCCTGAGTTCGATCCCCAGTACTGCCACACAAAAAAAATATATGGTCTGACATGGGGTCCTGCTAGAAGCCCAGTACTTCAGAGGCATGGCTGCTCATATGTCCCCTGAGGCCAGTTCTGTCCTTACTCAAGTGCGTGTGCCCTCCAGACTCTTGCTTCCCAAGCCACCCACTGTGCCCAGGGTGTCCTGTGAGGCTCACTGTCCCTGGGGGTGTGAGAAGATACAATGATCTGAAGTTTCCCACATCTGACACGGCACCCAGAATAAATTGAGTTCTACAATTCACCCGTGGAGGATTCAAGACTACACATCACTCTTAGATCAAACCAGTTTCCGATTAGTCATGCACTGTGGCTGAATTCTTTAGGTTTAGCCTATGGCAAATTCTCAGGACAAACCTTGGGCTGGGTCAAGAAGAAACTGGCTCAGGTTTTATGAAACAATATCCAGCCATCTGCGGGACGTCATGTCATCTCATACTTTCTTCAGTTCCAAAGTGGACCAGGAACAGATGGCCTTCAGGCTCTTCCCTGATTTCTCAGAGGATTCTGCCCCTAAGCATTCCTCTGTGGGCTTTCTCCAGACTGATAGCCATGCTGTAGGAAGATTTCTTTCCTATCTGTCATCAGGAACCATTCTACATAATTTTGGGGAAAAAGTCACTTCAAAATTGAATTATGATTAGGCCTAGTCTTCTTGCCTTCAACCCAGCTGTGATATGTTGAAACATAACTCCATTTTTGCCTCCAGTCACAGCTGAGACCTCCATGGTCCCGTGATGCTGTGACACTCAAGGGCAAGATTACATCAGCTGAAGGCATCCTGGTTCCTTGAGAACCAAGTAGCAGGAGAAAGGTTTCGCCTGGAGGGACAAATTCCTTATCAGCTTAACTCATCCCACCTACTGTTGTGAGAACACCTTTGTTCATCTTTCCTCAACATGAGCTTCTCAACCTTAAGATCCTCATCAGTGCAAGATCCTCCTCATCATAGGATTACCACTGCCCTCCGAGACATCCGATACTTCCTCTGATTATAAAACCTTTGTCAATTTAGGATTATTGCCACTCTCTGAGTCATCTGTTACTCCCTATGAACCCAACCAATGGTGCCTTCATTTGTGCTGCCCAGAGCAGCATTGATCAGGCCCAGAACCCAGCCTCCTCTGTAAGTCTCATTTCCTGTTTTATTCTTTAATTCGCCTTGTGCTGTTATGGCTCACAGGAGACCAGGACCCTCTCCAAGGACTCTGGTAATGTCCCCTTTCCCTGTTCCCTACAATCTATAACCTATGCTTCCTCAGCCACATAAAACTGAGACAGTAGTCAAAAACAGGACCGTAGAAGTCCCACCACTCTGTAGTCCTCCTGAGTCACTGAGAAGGGCACAGATGTCCCCAACCTGTGATACAGCATACAGTGTGCCTGGTCACAAGATGTTTTTCCCTCCTCTTTCCTGGGGTAGTTGTAGGGTCCATGAGTCACCACTTTGAGATAGTGTCTGTAGCTTCCATGGTTGGGCTTCTGAGAGCCTTGCTTGACTCTGAGATAGGTCCTGGGAACCCCAGGACTCTGCGATGTACACAGCCACTTTGTGTCACCCTCAGCTATTCTCTATCTCCCTTAGCCATTTCCTTTTTCCTAATTTAGCTACTAGGAGACATACATTCTTTGTCTCACAAATGTATCTCCATGTGATATCACCATCCACTGCCATGCATTTTGCACCTGTGTTCACATATTCATGCCACTGCCTGGGGACAGATTCATGGGTAGATTTTCTCCACCCTGCTTTTATTACACTATGATATGCAGAGCACACATGACATAGAGGATGTGTGTGTGTGTGTGTGTGTGTGTGTGTGTGTGTGTGTGCTGTGAGGTCAGCTTTCACGTTCCTCAGCCGGCTGTTAGGACAGTTATCTTCCTCTTAGCCTGAAGTTGTTCCCAGGTGCTCTTTTCTCACTCATCCAACTATCTTTCTATCTTTATTCCTTTCCCTCTTTTCATTGTAGCCCAACCCCCTTGGGCCCTTGCAAAAGAGCTTAAAAGAAGGATGAAACCAGCAAACAGAAGGAAAAATAAACCCTGTGTTTTACTCCAATTTTACCCTTGTTTCCTCATAACTAATGCATGTTTTTTAAACCAGCTCATTTGCCTCGACTCTCTCTTCCCTTGGGGTATCTCCCTATGAAAGTCCTCACGTCCTCATGAAAGAAGCATGACACTGAAAGAAGCAAAGACGTCGAGATGGCCTTCAAAGCATACACCTAACTCTTCTAATTCCACACCAGGCTCCCACAGTCTCACTACATAAATGGACAGGCAAACTGACTAAGCATAATATTGTAATCATTATACTTTGTACTTCTGGTTGTTTTTTTATTCATAGCACTATTGTTTGAGTTGAGCTTCTTTGTATCAGATAGAAAACAGATGTTCACAGACAAAGGAGACAAATAAATCGAGGAGATATCCCAGTGATTATATTTTTTATTCAATCGTGTCATGGCTGCCTGCTGAGCCCCTTAAGCATGGTTCTGTGCTAGGTGCAGAACAGGAAGTTGAAATGACTCAGGCTCCATTCTCCTTTCAAAACATGTACTTGCTAGTCCAAGTGAGGTGGGTGGGAGGCAGGGAAAGTTGAACCACTATTGGACCACAGTACAAGGTTTAAAAAGTTGCAGACCACACAAAGGATGGCTAGGGAGACTGTGGTGGTAGGCAGATGCAGGAGCACTTCCTCTTGGCTTAGCAGAGTGGCTGGCCTTCTTATTGGATATTGGGAAATAGGAAGTATTTGGATGTGTGGATATAAGAATCAGAATGACTGGTACCCCAGTGGAGAGAATGTATGAGCAAAAGTGTCAAAGAAGAAAAATGGGAATAAAAGAAGGTTTAACTGCTGTAGTAGAAGCTGGAAAAAGGGAAAACTCTGAGTTGAGACTAGATGTGGCCAGGGCACAGGTCCTCGAATCCCTTACTAAGCAGTGTGGACTTTTTGTGGTAGATCGTTTAGAATACAGTGTTAAGGACTTCTGACCTTGGACCTCACATCAGATTGGGGCAATGGAACTCGAAGAGACTTCGAGAAGGAAACAGAAAAGAGAGACCTGCCCTAAGCAGAGCAGTGAAGATGCTCATGTAACTACCAACTGGTAACCAGGGCCCTGCAAAACAGAAGGGTGTGCATGAGGGACATCCAGAAAGGATCCTTCTGGGTCGACGAACTGAGTGGAAACTGGACAAGGGGCCCTCTTCACAGCCTACCCTACAGTGATTCATTGTCCATGGAGCCGGCACATGGAGGAGAGGGAGTCAAACAGGGGAGAGAACAGAAAACACAGCTGGGCAAGTTTGGATGCCTCCTTAATTTCATCTAACCATGCATAAGGCTCTATAATGCTCGGCATTCTTCTCAGTGGGTTCACCAATTTGTTCAGCAGAATCTGCCCAGGGATAAAGACTACAAAGAACCTTGACTTAGAAGTCAGAAGTCCCAGGTTTTAAACTCAGCTTGCCAATTTCCTAGGGATGTGATTTTTTTTCTTTTTTTGTACCAGGGATCGAACTCGGGACCTTGCACTTGTGATGCAGGTGGCAGAACCACTGAGCTAAATCCCCAGCCCTTAAGGATGTGATCTGACACAAGTAGTTCCTTTCCTGTCTCAATTGCCTGAAGAGCTGCGCAGTGAGACCAAAGAAACACCCCCAGCTAGTGGGGAAGGGCAACGTGAGATAACTTGGGGCAGGGGAAGACTCCTTGGAAGAGGCAACAAGTGAGCCAAAATCTGACATGAGCACAGGGTTGGTGGGGTAGAGAGGGGAGCCAAGGCAATCTTCCTGGGGAAGCCACACCCTCTGGGTATTTGGGAAGCTGGGGGACTCACTCCCAGCAATGCCAGCCCAGCTGTGTCCTGTTGTTCTTATTTGTATGTTTGTCCAATTTGGAAGAAAATAATTTTATTGATAAAGTTTACATGGTCATTTTAACGAGTCTCATGGAAACCAAAAGGCAGACTGCCTTTTGTATGAGACAGGAGCTTTCAATTTCTCTATGCGTATGGGGGAATATAGTTGAAAACCAGTAGAGAATCTGTATGATTCTAGAAAGCTGTACAGAGCAGGGGCAAGACAAATTTCATGCAGAAATACAGATTTCTACTTCTGGATGCTGCAGTCAGCAACCAGAGCTTTATCTGATCACATGATATAGACACCCAGGACTTCAGTGTTATGGTTTTTACTCCCTCAGCTGTGGGAGTTGACCTTTCCTGTGATTGATGGTCAGGTTCAGAGGAACTTCTATGCAAAACTAAAAATTCTTTCTCGGGGAAATCGTACTCACAGTGGCAATTGCAGTAGATAGCCTCCTTGCTGCGGGCTTGTTTCTCAGTGCTACAAACTTTTCCTTTAGGAGAAAACAGCACTGAAGAATGACACAGCAGGGGATCTTGCTGATGGACCTGCATCTGAGCCATCTACTCTGCCCACTAGCTATGCGTCATTGGCAAAGTGCTGAGACCACAGCCTGGCACCATTACAACAGGAGGATAGGGCCTGGGATTTAGCTCAGTGGTTCCCCCGCCTACTTCACAAACACAAGGACCAGAGTTTGATCCCTCGTACCAAAAAAAAAAAAAAAAAAAGGAGGATAATCGTCCTTTCCCTGCTTGCCTCCTAAGGTCGTTTTGAGGCTAAAAGAAGGAATATGAAAGTGTCTTTAAACGGTAAAGCCCTGTATATAAAGCAGGAAATAATGGCTCCTGTAATGTTAGTAAATGCCTGGAATCTTGTAAAGATATTCTTTTGAGTCAACATTACTAGAATCGTCCAGGCCATCTTGTGAGAGTACAAGACTGTACTGTAAGGTTCGGAATAGATAATCCCTTTCCCACAGCCACATCCGCAGTGTGGAAAGGGGCACTTCGGTGAACACACACACTTCGGCGAGGCCTTCTGTCCTCTGACGCTCACATCTAGAGGGAGGAGAGCGTAGTCAGGGTGCCTGTCTGTATGGAACTGCTGGATACTGGGGCCAAGTGTACAGGGGATCCCTCAGGGAATCTGGATCTCAAAACTACATCTTCTTTCCCTCCAAGCGCTAGTCAGGGAAGTATTATTTGTGGCAGGTAGCTCTGCACCCACATTTAAGATACTTTCTCAGGGTTTTTTTTTACTCTAAATTTTTCCAAAAACTTCTTCCTAACAAAATGCATGCGTCTGAAACATTCCTCCAGCTGTCCACATGGAGTTCCTGACTCTGTGCTTCTTTGCTCCTCTCAACTCCATCAGGAGCTCCCTCCTAGGGCACAAAGCCACCCATCTGAATGTCCACACCATACCTCCAGCCTGGAGATCGCCCACAAGCCTTGGCCTCCTGCTCTGTGTGGGCAGCTGTAGTAAATGGTTTCCATCACAGAATACGACTGAAATACCCAGGTACGGAGCCTGACAGGGGTCAGTTTTATCTGATACTTGACTCCCTTCTCTAGCTGGCCTTGGAATAGCCACTTAGACCCGCGATGTCATGGTATACAAATGTCACACTCACAGCTTCCCTGTGCCTCAGTGCTGGCTGGGAGCACAGTGATCTTCATGTCAGCCTGAATTTGTTCCCACATGCCCTTGTACTGTTTCTGCTGCCCAGAGGGATCCTGACCTTTTTTCCTGCGACAATCCTTCAAGTGTCTGAATGTAACTCTCACAGTTCCTTAACTCTCCAATTTCCCAGGCTAAAGGACTCTCTGCTCTTTCACTTACTGCTTCTAAGATCCAGTTAGTCCTAAAAAGACAGTTCTCAAATGAGTCCCTTTTGGCAAAGACTGTCAGGGCTGGTGGTTAATGGAGAACCAGAGTCCTCTAACTCTGCATCCATTTGTAAATTGCTGAGGGTAAAAATCTCTGAGGAGCAAAGCAAGAGTAGCTCAGAGTCTCGGGAAGACCAACAGATACTCATGTTGGGATTTTGTTTTATTTTCTTTTTAGCACACCTGTAGTCCAGGCCTAGGAAGACGCCTGGCATTCATTTGAACAGATGTTCTGTTTTTACTAAAGCATTCCCTTGGCCACCTGGAAAATAAGAAATTTTTGCTTAACTGTGCCATCACACTGAAGCCGCTTCTGTACTGGAACTTCAAATTTAGGAGCTCGGGGGAAGCCGTGGAGGTTTCCTCCCACCTGTGTTTGAAGCCAGAGTCTGCTCTTGTCATCCTGAATCCCAGTTCTGTGGTTGCTGTGGTGGAGGTGATCAGCATTTCCGTACCAACCACCAGAAATGTAGAATTCCAACAAGTTAGTGGAGGGGACAGCACTAGGTGAGAGGCTCACTTAAGTGTGAACTGCACACACTGTTTTGCTCACAAGTACATGTTAGACCACCTCCAGCTTGCCCCTGTCTGTAACCCCTCCCGTCTGGGAAATGAGGAACAATATGAGTTCTAGAAAAAGACACCTCAACCTGCCGTATCACTGCCGAGGTGGACTGCAAAAGACAACATTTCTCCCCATACTAAGGAAGACAGTGATTTCACAGATCTGAAATACAGAAATATCCTCATGCTCTATGTGAAAATCAGAAAGAGAAGCAACAAGGTACCTTCATAGCTGGGAGACACCGAGTTCCCAGAATCAGCTACAGCCAGAGCCACCAGCCCTGCTCAAGAGCCCAATCGGGAAAGAAATGAAAGAAATGCAAAAACTAGGCAGAAGCCTGGGCCAGAAAAATCACCCTCTGCTCAGAACAGTCCCTTCAGCATCTCATGTTTGTAATAAATATTGTGTTTTTACTTTAAAATCCTATGTGTACATATCCTCTTAGAATTCAGTGTTAGCCACTAACCGAACAGAAACCTGGATATTTTCTATGCCACATTAATCCAATACGACCAAATTGCAATAGTGACAAGATAAGGGGAATTTTAGTTTTCCCAAGATTTATGCCTCAAATCTAAGAAACATACAGCTTGTGAGAGGACTTACGGTAGTGATGGTTGGCAATACGGAATGTATAATACTGCAACGATAAGTGAAATAAGTCAGATACATGGGCTTCAATGTCTCATGGTTTCTCCCATGGGACAAGCCCAAAGTATAAATAAATGAAAGCAAAATAAAAGACAGATAATAGGAAACAGAGACAGAGGTTTTATGAAAGGGAAGGGGCTCAAAAGGTAGAGGGAAGAGGAAGGGCAAGGAGGAAAGTGGAAGGAGATATAAAAAGAATTAAGAGCGGGGCATGGTGGCGCATGCCTGTAATCCCAGCACTCAGGAGGCTGAGGCAGGAGGATCGCTGTGAGTTCATGACCAGCCTGACTACATAGTGAGTTCCAGGTTAGTCACAACTACATAGCCAGACCCTGTCTCAAAAA
>NW_022900924.1:45705629-45760043 GCF_012274545.1 Fukomys damarensis | reverse complement strand
AAAAAAACAAAAAAAAAAAAAAAAAAAGAATTAAGACGTGTTGTTGTATATATGTACTAACTGTACACAATGAATGTAATCATTCTGTGATACAAACATGTACGAACAAAAAAGAAAAAAAATTAAGTATTATAAACTACTAAAAGAAAGAGTGGGCAAGAATAGAATTTCTCAAAAATGGTAGAGAAGTGAAAAACACCCAGAGTTGGGCGTGTGAGATGAGAGGAAACATAGAAGAACACAGAGTTGGGAAAAGAGTCTAGCAGACAACACAAGAGCTCTTTGATATGCCACTTTGCTTTCCTAGTATAAAATACAAGCCAGACAACTACATCATCTGTACCTGGTGGTACAGATGGTACCTGGTGTCATATGTGGCACCTGGTGCAAAATGAGAAATGTGAGGACCTTTGTTGAGAATTGCAGAACAGAGTGAGCAGAGCACTGAACCATGTGTGAGGCTCTAGAAAGTTGGAGACCCAGTAGTCCCAGGCCCTATGCTTGAAGCAGCCCTCCCGACAGGAGTCTGCACTTCCCAGCTCCTTAGCTGAATCCCGGCTGTGAGATCAGAATGGAGGCAGAGGTGGGCATCGCTGGGTCACACTTAGGATCTCCAGTGTCCTCCCTCCCTGCCGTGCTATGCAGAGTTCTCAGGGTGAGGTAGTGGAGTCTCAGACCAAAGCAATTGCCACTCTGAGGGTAGCTGTCCTAGAGTCACCCGGAGTGAGAAAACTCCAGGGTGTTAGGACACCGAGCTGAGGGGCCTGTTTGTCGTTGTGGCACAGACCAAATTTATCCTTAAGAATATGCAGGGCAGGGCCAGAAAGAGAAGAAAAAGCCTCAAATATGGAAAGTGCCAATTCTGTGCATATGCATAGTAGGACACCCCTCAACTCATTTCGAAAGGGTATTACCCCAAAACCAGAGATTACGTGGGCTGGCATTGTGGTTCTGGGTTACAGCATGCTTGCTTAGCGTATTCGAGGCCGCAGCACTGAAAACTAAATGAAAGAGTCATATTTTCCTCCCTTCGCTTCCCACTCTCTTGGTCCATTGCCGTCCTTGGCCCGCTTGTGCTTCAGTAGCTGCCTCCAATACATTCGGAGCCAAGAGGAAAGCACTCTCCTGGGGGCAGTGTTCTTCTCTTAGGAAATATTTTATTATCGAACAGACTAATTTTGTCACTGTGATTTTCTAGACAGCCCCGACAGTCCAGCTGATATTGGAAGAGCCCATTGCTTGAACGTCATGGAAACGGGTCCCTTTTTCCCTGGTTTCTCTGTCACCTTAACTTGGATATCACAGTTCCTTCAAAGCTGTTCCTCATTGCTCTCGAACACAGGGTTGCTGTAGGACACCGCCCTGCCACACCCCGGCATGTCCGAGTAGGAGACCTGGTTGAGCGGAGGCCAGCTGGAGTCATTTGCCAAGTTCCGCTGCCACACCCGATACTGGCTTTTTGATCGATAGCCAAAGCATCTTTTGATTGCCATCCACAGAGCTCGGTTTTCAATAACAGCCTCCTGCAAAATAAAGTGATTGTTTACATTTGGAGGTCGAGTGCTGGGAGGCTCCCGCACCCCAGAGATCTTAATCATGCACCACTGCATTGTCTGCCTGGACCCAGTCTGACAGAGAACTTTCGCCCCAAACAGATCCAAGGTGGTTTCATGGCACAGGTCTTAGTGCCTCAAGCTTGGCTACTTCAGTAACTCTTCTGGGAGAAGAAAGAACATCAGTCATTTCCAGCACCTGGAAGTCAAGCTAGAGGTGGCCTATCTCAAAGATGAAATTCCTCTTGAATCTTACACCTAAATTTAAAATCATCCAAACTCTATATCCAGTACCACATCGCATCTGTGTTTGATTTACTGTATTTGATTTTAAAACGCCACCACGTAGAATTACCTCTCCAAAAGGACAGGCCACGTCTGTGCTGTCTTGGCTGTGTCACCCAACAGCCCTGGATACGGGTCAGTGGAAGTGGAACACAGCCTCCACTTCTCAAGTTAGAGCTGGATTCAGATCCCAGCTCTCACACTTCCTATGAAATAAATTAATGACCCTACCTGAGTCTCAGTGGTTAGAAATGATAATCCTCTCCTTGTGTTTGTTGTGAGGATTATATACAAGGCAGGGCAGGGCATACTTCTCACCTTTCACTCACCTCTCTGAACCAAACACTGAATAAACAGAGCACATCGCGGCCCCATTCGTACATGCCTCCAAGCTTGCCCTTCCCCTTCGTTGAAATGCATTTTAGGATTAAAAAATCACTCCTATCTAGAAACATTTTGGACTGCCGTTGTATTTCATGAGTTAGACTGGGCCTTGAATATAGCCCAAGTTATAATTTACAGTACAGAGTATATGAGAGGTTAGCATATTAATTTCCCATTCTAACCATGGTTGATCACAAAAGTTGAGCCTCTTAAATGTTATCACGAAAGAAACAAGGAGAAAAACATGAGGATCCAAGCTGTCCAGTGGAGCTAGAGTGCTTTTGATGTCCAACAGTAGCATCTTTGTTAAATAGAAAGAGTTAATTTATAGGATTCTAAAGGAGCTTTACAACAGACAACATTTTCCTAAAATCCACCCATCTTTGTTGTTTACATTGCTTTGCCATGGAAAGCATGGAGAACAGCTCAAATCTTTCCTCTGAAAAGTGACCATCCTCGGGCAGGCTGCTGAAGACCCGCATGGCCAGCACCAGCTTCTTGCAAACTTCAGGGCTCACCTAGCTGGAACTGCTATTCTACTCTCTCACAGCAAGGATTCTATCACCTTCCTGTAGCCAGAGAACTGGATCTCTCCTTAGAGCTGGGATAAGGCAGGAGCATTGGTATCAACTAAGGCTTTTTAAATCTAACTTAGTTCCTCAAAACTTTAGGGAACCTTAAAACAGAATAAAGGGGGAGAGAGAGAGAGAGAGAGAGAGGGAGGGAGAGACAGCGACTGACAGAGACAGAGAGCATGCTCTCTGCCTTGCCTGGAGCTCTTCTCAGTCTTAGAAGTGAGATGACCTGTGTCACCCAACTGGTCTGGAAGGGGATATGGAAGTGCTAAGAGGTTATTGCGCTGTCTCTCTACATTGTCAATTACACGCAGGGCTGGAAACAAAAGAAAAACCTGCACAAGATTCTGTTCCTTAAGAAAACTCTGCCACAGGAGCTTGTCTGACTAGAGACTCCAGCAGCCCAAGCCGACTCACATATTTACATGTATACAAACCTAGAAGTAACAGAAATGATGGGAATCATTAGAGCTATAGGTTAAAGCCCTTGTTTTCTGGGATGATCTGGGTCGGGGTTAGAGTTTCACCTCTGCAAACTTGACAACAGTCAGAACTGTGCAAAGGAGGTGGGCCCTACTCTTCAGAAACCTCGCTGGACCGTCTGTGTGACACTCTGGCCCCACAGCATGGGATTAACCCAGCCCACCCAGGAAGCCTTAGCGTTCTCTGACGCCTGTCCCCAGAGCCACTCAGGAAAAACATTTTGCTTGCTCGTGATTGTCTGGGTTTTTCCTGCTCCTGCTCACTGCATGAAGGGGAAAAACAATGTCTGGAATTCTCAAATACAGTCACTTTCACCAAAGCTTCAAAGGGCTTAGTCTCCAGGGACCTGCTGATGGCAGGGAAGGGCACTCTGGGTGGCTGCAGGTGGTAGCTGAGAGATCTGGCACTGGGGCTGCTATCCTTCTATGTTATTTTTCAATTTAAAAGCCGTGCGTGTGTACATCTCTACACAAAAAAAAACAGAAACTGGTCACTGAGCATTAAATTACCCTCTTTATTTGCTGGTGATGGGCAGGGTCACTTCTTATATTTAATAACAATAAAAATTTACTCACCCCCAACTAGAATACAGCAGGGTTTTCAATGCAGTAGGCTCCAGCGTGAGCACTTGCCAGCATAATTTAATATTGTAAAAATAATGAACGCTTGTTCTCTGTTATCTGGATGCCCCTCAAATCCTCACGGATGGGACCTTTGGGAGATGACTAAGTCATGTGTGCAATAACGCATAACTGGATGAGTCCACTGATGGCCTTGCAGCTGGATGTTGTGTTGGGAGGTAAAGCCTGGTGGGGGAGGTGGGTCACTGCGGGCGTACCCGAGACACCGTCCCTCCTCCTCCGTGGCCCCTCTCTGCTTCCTGCCTGCCATGCCATGAGCTGTTTCCTCTCCGCCAGGCCCCTCTGCCAGTCAACCTACCGTGGAGCCAGTCTACTATGGACTGAACCCGCTCTAAACTGTTAACCAAAATAAACCTTTTCTCAAGCTGTGGGTGTCAAGTAATGCGTCACAGCAATGAGAAAGTAGCTAAGACATCCTCGTTCTCACTGGGGATTAGAAGCTCCATTCCTCTGTCATCTCTCTTCCCAAGACACAGGGGCCTGTGACATGGCCCATGGAAAGCAAGGCCTGTGGAAAGATGAATGAAAATGGAATGATGGAAAGACTGATAGATAAAGTAAGCAGTCAGCGCCACAAGAGATCCCGTAAAAGTGATGTCCTATGATTTTAAATACCTTTTATGTGTTTACTTTTTAGGCCTCAATAACCCTATAGGGCAAGGTTCCTTCACATGCAACATTTAACAGAGAAATCGAGTGACCTGCCCAAAATCAGACAGTAAGAAAGTGATGCAGACAGGATTCAGACTTGGGTGAATTAACTGAGCTTGTGCTCTTCACTACAGACCTGGGAAGGGCTTCCTGTCAGGTGATTAGGGAGACTCTACACTTGACTACCGTACAGCGCATTCCCTAAATTCATCCCTGTCTACCTGAAAGGAAAACAAACAGTCTAAGTCCATCTGGATTTCCTTTCTCAAAATCCTCTTCTACTCAGGATCACAAAGAGACTTCTAACCAATGAAGCAGTCTGGGATTGGGCTGCAGGAAAAAGTTCATTTTCTGATTTTAAAAACTGCAGATTTGAAGGAATAAAAGCTTACTGGCACCTCTGCTTTCACTTCCTTTCTGCATAAAAGCATTTCCATCATAGTGCTAGGTGGATGCTATCTGAGTACCACAATCAACTAGCACAAGCACGAAAGGTGGCATCAAAGGATGCGCAAAGACAGGAAAAAAGATGCAGATCTGTAACAGCACCATCGAGTCCTGAAGCCACATACACTCTCTCTCTTCTTGTTGAGTCAATAAATGCCTTTTCTGTTTAAGCTACTATTAGTTGAGTTTTGTTATTCACCCAATAGGAGAAGAAAGATGAAAAGAGATGATTCATGGGTACAAGATTTCTTCTGAGGTAATGAAAATGTCTCAGAATTAAGGTAGAGTTTATGACTACACAATTCAGTGTTATACTAAAAGGTCACTGAATTATATGCATTGGAAGGGCAAATTTCATAGTGTGTGAGTTGTTATGGTTTAGATCTAAAATGTTCCCTAAAAATTTCTTCTTCAGAAGTGAGACTTTTGGGTACCCTGTAACTAGCGGTGGTCTACTGATGAGTTCATTGCTGACTGTACTGCTCGGATATGGGGCCTGGTCAGAAGAGAAAGGGTCACTGGGGGCATGACCTGTGTCTTCCATCCCACCCTCTCCTTCCTGGCCACTATGGCATGAACAGCTTTTCATTGCCAAGACTTTGCATCATGCTGTTTATGCCTTGGAGCCAGCCAAGCATGGAAGGAACTCACTGAAACCGTGAGCCAATAACCTCTCCTCCTTTGGGTTCCTGATGCTAGGTATTTTTTGTCCTGGTGATGGAACAGCTGACTGACACATGAATCAGATCACAGGTTCAAAGTGTGATTTGTGTTTGAGTCTCTATTTGGTAATTTTAGAAATTATTAAGATCTTAAAGATCATAATTCCATTCTCCCTGGCCCCACTAGACGAGGAAAGGAATGACTTGTTTGAAACTCACCAGAGAAAAGCACATTGCTCATAGTAGTGAAGGCAGGGAGCCACTTTCAGTGTTGAATATTTGTCCACTAAAGTTGTTACATTTCCCAGAGCCCGCCCCAACAGCAATCAGAAGCCTGAGGCCCTTTACCTCCACAAACAAGGACACAAGGAAGTTGGAACTCAGCATGACAACAATGTAGACCCTCCACAGGGTGGGAGTGCAGAGCAACTGGGAAGAGATGACAAAGGCCAGTTAGTCTAGGAACAAATGCATGCTACAAAATGTTCATGTCTTCACAGTATGCGTTCTCATAGGTCACAAATCACATGTAAAATGCATATGTATGTACGTGTACCTGTGTGCATAGCTGTATGTATTCACACATGTGAAGAATATTTATGGATATTTACATAGAAAAATTAATACTCAATAAGTCCAGTGATTTGGGGATTATGATTGTTGTTTCTTTCTTTCCTTCTTTCTTTCTTTCTTCCTTTATTCTCTCTCATCCCACAATTTCCAAATTTCCTAAAATAACTTTGGTCACTTTACAATCAAAATAAATAATAATAAAAACATTTTTGTCAGCTTGCTTTGGTTTGTTTTCGAGAGGGAATAGAGGAATGTGGCTCTACTCCCAAGCGACCCTGCGTCAAAACAAAACAATGGACAGGGCTGCCCTTCGGCCTCCAACACCATGTCTCTCTCCAGCCATGTTTTGCCTCAGCACTGAGCCAGGGCTTCACCCTCGCGATGGCGGGCACAGCTACTCAGATCGTGCCCTCATTGGGGCTCTTGCCAAAACAGCGAGTGGGGCCAGGTACACTCTTCCATATCCAGCACCACCTTGTACGTTGCCTCATGCACCGGTGAGAGTAAAAGCTGACAAAAGTGTGTGGAGAATGGCATTCTCAAAATTAAAAATTCAGATCCATTTCTAGGAATTCATCCCAGAGCTATATTTGTGCACAACTGCCATGATATATTTAAATGCTATTATGTATTAATAAGGTTATTTTACTGCATCTTTGTAATAGTAAAAAATTGGGAAAAACTTTATATGTCTATCAAGGGATCAACATATAAATTATTGTATATGCATAGTAGATACCATATAGTAGAATAGTGTGTTGTCCTTAAAAAGAATGAGGCACACTTATGTGCTGATATGAAACAAGCACCAAAATACACAGTTACACACAGGAAGCAGAGTGCAGGACTGTGTGTGCGGCTGTAGCAATCATGAAAATGTTCCATTCAGATCTCCTGCTGCTGGGAAGATAAATACATGCAGCTATGAAAATGTTCCGTTCAGATCTCCTGCTGCTGGGAAGATAAATAACAGCCAGCCGCACTGCTCTGCTCAGGATCGCCACCGCGTCCACCCCATGGGCTGCTCATGGGCTGCTCAGAGTGCATAAGTGAGGACAGCCAGGGTTCTCACGAGACTCACTCCGGTGAGACGGCAGACACGTGTGAGCGGGAAGTTTGACTCCACTCTCAGGGCTGCAGGGCAGACGGGGACCCTGAGCACCCAGCGCTCCTTCCTGGCCTCTCTCCTGAGCCGGCTCAGCCCGCATGCATCACAGTGTCACACCTGTCCCCCACCTGCCCTGGCTTCCTACACTGTTCCCCCACAGCATTACCTCCAAATCATCTCTTGCACGGTGCAACCCACATCTCGGGACACTGAACGCATGTAATAGCTGTTATTGTTTGTATAAAAAGTGGGAGACATATGCACACAGGAACTATACACTCACTTCTGTACATAGGTATAAAATAAACGTGAAAGTACTTCAAATCAGTTGGTGCCACCAACTGACCCCAGAGAAGAGATGGGTGGGAGATTTTCACTAACTTTTAGTTTTTTAATACAAACCACATTAACATATGCTTACTAAACAAATTAATGTAATTTTTTAAGAGTTAGCAGTATCTAGGTTGCAAAACAGCAGGATTCCACTTCAAATGAAATAAACTTATAAATTAGTCAATGCACATTTATAACATATGAATTTTAAAAGATTGAAGAATACATGAGTAGTATTGTAATTTTTTTCTTGCCTGAATATTCTACATTTTCTAAACTGAACCCATATTTGTATGTGAAAAGAACAAACCTGAGTATTTAAAAATGTGAACAGTTATTTTTCGCAAGATCCTTTGGGTCCCTCAGGTAGTGAGTTGGTGGAGGCTCCCGACAACCAAGAATGTTCCCTACTTTTTTGCTACATGAGAGCATCCAGTCCCTCTGCAGTTTGCAGATACTAAGGGAGCAAATTCAACCCAATGCAGCTTAATTTTAAAGTCCACTGTGTTAAGAAGTTCTAAGCAGCAGGCAGAGTCTATTTCCACAAGAAGCTATTGCAATTAATGAAGTCTCTGGGCAACAGTGGTAAATACACCGTTAGCCAAAGTAACACAGTTATAAAAAGAAAGAAACGAAGGTAGATATTTGTTAGCAGGTCCAATGTCACTGTGAGCTTGGGGAGGTTTCGCTGGTTTGAAATGCACTATAAGCCACAACTGCTTCTCTGTGTCTAGAAACCCAATGCTCGCTCCTCGCCAGCCATTTGTTTGCCCTTTTGTGCCATTTGGTGTGCAAGGAAGGGTAAAATAAGAATGAATGAGCCCTCATCCTGGCCCTCTCAAAACTTACCTTTGAGATGGCAAGCACACACTCAAAGCACAGAGCTAAAAAATTTCAATTTCTTTAACCCTCTCTTCTGTATTGTGTTTATTGGTGTAAAGGGCATTCAACAATGGTTACATTTTAATTTGAAAGTAAATAGGTTAGACGAATCAAAATGCATGCTTTTGCCTTGCTTGAATATGTAGAGCTGTGCCTATATTGTAGGGTTTCAAACTTGTCTCAATGTTACAAAATGTGAGAGAGTGCACTCTGAGTAAAATTTCAGACAGGAAGTATGAATGTACAGGAAAACATGCTTTTAAAAAGGTAAAAAAAAAATGTTAATACAGATTTGAGAATTAACCAACAAGTTACGGGCAAAATTGCTTTAAACAGCTTCAAAGAGGAACATGTAAATAGATTTTTCCCCCAATCTAACAGTGGATATTTTAAAAGAAAAATGTTCAATGTTTTTCAAAGGCTGTCTTTAGTCTCAGGAAATCAAGGCTAGATGGAATTTTATTTCTGGGTCATTTTAAACAAAAAATGGATTGGAATTCATCCTTCTTTTCAACTCAGCCATCACCAAAGTCCATAATTGGCGTCAGATACCCATGTCATGGCAACTGTGACTTGTTTTTTGAAGTCAGGGTGTCACACAACTGCAAAATGTCATGATGAGAAGAGACTTACATCCAAACGCCCATACAAGTCTGGAATATCAGCAAATAGAATGAATAAACACACGCCCAGCTGGATAATCACCACAAGGACAAATATATCTGAGGATATAAGAACACAAGCTATCATTTCCAGAAAGCAGAGTATGAAGTATCGCATCTATCGACATAGCTTAGATTAACACTGACTAAATTTACTTGATTTCTAAATCCAAACACAGCATAATAGATGGAAAGCATTCATTTCTATGCCATGCATATCACGTTTGCAATTTCTATGCATGTCCTCCTGGCAACTTTCAAATGCATGTTACCAGTTTCAATTAATAAAAACGGCAAATACAGACAGAATAACATGAAAAAGACATTTTAAATAAGTGTTTTGAATACATTTGAGTACCCCAGTCTCTTTAGTACAAATTATCTGCCTCAAAACCTTTTTGGGAAAAACATGAAGGCTGCAATTAAATGAAATTTTAAATGTATGTGTGTAGACGTCTGCAGCATCTGACTGCTTCCTTATCCTAAGAAGACTAGAGACAAAATAATTTTCCCTGAGCCAACAAATGCCTATGACGGTGTGGATTCTTTAGCTTGTGTTTCTGAATTTAGTACAAATTATCTGCCTCAAAACCTTTTTGGGAAAAACATGAAGGCTGCAATTAAATGAAATTTTAAATGTATGTGTGTAGACGTCTGCAGCATCTGACTGCTTCCTTATCCTAAGAAGACTAGAGACAAAATAATTTTCCCTGAGCCAACAAATGCCTATGACGGTGTGGATTCTTTAGCTTGTGTTTCTGAATTATCCCAATCAACTGAGCAATAATGGCGCGCGCGCACACACACACACACACACACACACACACACACACATACACACACACACAAAGTCCCAGAGACTAAACAAGGGGCCACTTCTCCTCCTAACTCATCTCCCTACCCCAGAACATAAGAAGATGTGAGATCCTTCAGCCAAGAGCATCTAAAATCCTCTCTAGCCAGGCACCTGCACCTTGGACCCACTCCAAGCTGGTCACCACACAATGCCATCCTGACCGACACCTTCACGACAGGAGACGGGTTCCAGCTGTGTGCTGTGACCTTTTTCCTCATCGCTCCCAGGATGAATTTGGACATGTACCAAAACAAATCCATCTTTCTGACTGTCCCAAGAAATGACACCTAAATACAAACTTCTGGTGAAAGTATGGGAGGGAGAAAGTAACCCTCATATTTAATGCAGCTTTGAAAGAAGGAGCAAAAAACTACGAAAATGGGATAGCAGAGCTCCAAGTGGGAGTCCAGAGACCCAAGATGAGAACCAACTTGGCAGCTGTTTCCTGCGTAGCCTGCACATATCTGTTCTCTCACCTCTGGTCCTATACAACTCTACTCACAGTTTGTATACGTAGGCTGCCTGAATGGTTTTCCTTTCGAGAATACAAGAGCCACGATGATGCAGTTGATCGTTCCCAAGAACCATACAGTTGTGTTCTCAAAACTTGCATAGGAACCATTAGCTCCAGTTTTTTGAGGAGTGGTTGGAGAAATGGTTAATTTTGAAGCATTTTGATATTGCACTGTGCACACACTGTAAAGGAAACAAACAAAAACCTGATAAAATAAGATGCAAAGCCCTTGTATCCACAAGACTCCATGCTAGTGTCCAGAGAACCTACTTGACATTCTAAATTGCCTACACCTTGAAGGAATCTTGAAAACGAAGCCTACTACGTTCCCAGGGAGGGAGTCGTTCCCTCTGCTTACAGTAGAAGCACAGCAGGCTTTGTTCTCAAGTCTCATGAATATCTTGAAAACCCAAGGAAGAAAAAAAAAATCAAGCTTAGATTGACCTATATTTTGGACAGATAAATAGACAGTTTGATTGAACCAATTATTTAGTCATCAAATTTGTACCCATCATGTTCGTTGAAGGCTATATAATAAAGGGATGAGGAAGTCATGATTCTTTCCTTGAATGGCTTACAATTTCTGATAATTCATGAGTGGGTGACTACATACCTTGTTACTGAATAGGACAGTTGTAAAAGGGAAAAATATTAATAATTTCACTTAATCTTGGCTGCTCAAACTGGGGCAGGTAAAGCAAACTATAATCCCTGTCCATCCTAAGTAGAACAGATGATCATCGGTCATTATCATGCAGCCCAGGCAAAGGTATATGCCAATAAATGTTACCATCGAATTGTGTAAGGAAAAGAAAGAAGTGCTGTAAATTGAACCAAAGGACTTAAGGCAGCCAAAACCTTTAGCAGGATGAAGATTCATTTGCTACTCTTCATGTTGGCTAGATGATAGAAATCAGAAGGTGAGGGTGGAACTGAGGCTTTCGTGGTACCTGTGTAACTCCATGGAATACCAGGGCTGCTTCTGAACCAGGACGAAGCCCACAATATGCATGGCCAGGCTGAGAAGGATATTGAGGATGACAGACAGCAGCAGAGGTGGAGAGATCAGCCTTCCTGCAGGTCTGAAAGGCACCAGCTTGGGATAGGCACCATTCAGGTTCACTACAAAATAAATGAGTTTCACATTTAGGAGAGCAGAAAATGTATTCCTTGCCAGAAGAATGGCGTAACATCTTTGGCTTACTCATCTGAGGGAGTGGACACATCATAAACTGAAGGAACAAAACAGTTAACGGATTTAATTTCTCCCAAGTCACATGAGAAAATCTTAGAAGAGCACAGACAATCACAAGATGCCATGTTTTGTCTATTAAGTAGGCAAAACTATTAAATTATAGGTAATGGGGTGGTGGAAGGCATCCTCTCAGGCAGTGCTTGCGGAAATGTAAATCGATGCGAGTCTTCTGCAGAGAAACTTGACAACAAATATGAACAAATGGAAAATGTTCATAGCTTTAGACAGTTATCTCACTTCAAGAAATTTATCCTAAGCTGGAAAAAATCAAAATGTGGAGAGATAATCACCACAGCGTGATCTACAATAAATTACGGTATGTCTATAATAATGGAGTAACACTCATTCACCACAAAGCAGTGATCTAAAATAATGACAAATGAGGAATGACAGAGGCAAAACCAGAAGTGTACAGCTCCAAGCTCCCATCTCTCCAGAGAAATACTGAACTACGTGCAGAAGCTGTCAGAAACAACTATGCCAGCAATCTGAAAAACAGAAAAAAGCTAATGGGCAACAAAGTGAACATTGAACCAAAGAGAAGTCAACTCTAAAAATGCCAAGAAAGTTCTGTGGCCTCACTCACTCATGGGCTCAGTAGGAATCTTTTTTTTTTTTGAGACAGGGTCTCACCATGTAGTTGAGACTGACCTGGAACTCACTATGTAGCCCAGGCTGATCTCCAACTCACAGTGATCCTTCCAAGTGCTGGGATTACAGGAGTGTGCTATCATGCCTGCATAGTAGGAATCTTGAAGACGAAGCCTACTACGTTCCCAGGGAGGGAGTCGTTCCCTCGGCTTACAGTGGAAGCACAGCAGGCTTTGTTCTCAAGTCTCACGGTGTATGTGCTGCACTGTCTGGGAGCTTCCTGTGGAACTGATCACTCATCTCCACTTCACCTAATATGGAATCACTCAGGGCAGAAAAGCAGCACACATTGCTTGAAAACAGAATCTAACAGCCCACAGTTGCTTGGGGCAAAAGATTATAATTAAGGTTAAAGTACTCACCTAATGCCTGAGAGTAAAAGCTACCAAAACTTTCTTTTTGAGAAATGAAGGCTTTCGAAGACACCTGTGCAAACTGCAAAATATAGAAAGCCACGCATATGCCCTGGGCAAGATACATATTCAGAAAAGATCCTAAGCTGTCGGCTCCAGATAATCTCTAGATGCACTGCAAACCTGGCCAGTGTTATATAAGCATCCCAGCTCACAGCCTATCTGCAAAAACTTGGAAAGACGTTTTTGTTCATTTGATTTTTACATCCAGAGTCAAAGGAAATCTCTGTCAAAATACTACCTAAATAAAAGTTAAAGGAACAGAGATTTCAGTGACTATACATGACAATTTACAAAGACTTTAAAAAATAGTTCGGGAAAGTCACTAAATCCATGGACAACTACAGCTTTCAACAGACAGCAAAACAAAATGCATCAAATTCTTGGGAAGGAGGAGAATGTGAGTCCCACAGTTATCACATTATAATATTCAACAGAACAAAATAAACTGGAAGAAATCCTCCCTGAAGAAATCAGAGGCAAATATAAATCTAAAAGAAAGCACAACAGCATGTAAACAAAATGAGAATGTTAACAAAGTTACAGAAATTATTAAAAGGAGCTAAAAGAAAATCTGGAGCTGAAAAGGTTTTTTTTTTAAAAAGTAGAAATGCACTAAATGGGTTCAAAAGCATTCTTGACAAGCAGAAGAGTCCATGAATTTGAAAATGGGAATATTGAACAGATCCACTTTGAGTAACAGAAAGAAAAACAAACAGAAAAAGTGAATGTCTAAGGGACTCACGGATCATAAGCAGACTAACACACATGGCAGGAGTTTCAAAGTGCGATAATAGAAAGAAAGAGAAAGAATGAACATTTGAAGAAATAATGTCAGAAAATTTCCAAAATTCAGTAAGACGTTATTCTGCACATTCAATAAGCTCAAACAATTCCAAAAGGCTAAAGTCAAAGAGATTGACACCCAGGCATTACAATTCAACTATGAAAACCAAAACAAGGAGAGAATTTTGAAAGCAGCAGGGGAGAAGCCACTCATTACTTACTGACTACTAATTTCTCCTCAGAAAGCATGGAGGCCAGAAGTCACCATGATGACATTTTTAATGTATTGGAAGAAAAAAGTCCCAGTGACCAAGAATTCTACATCTGGCAAAACTATCCTTCAAAACTGAAGGAGAAATTAAGAAATCCTCAGATAAATGAAAGTTGGATTAGTTTGTTATCATAAAACCAACATAAAGGAAATGAAAAGACACTAGACAGCAATTCAAACACTTATGAAAAATGATTTCCAGTAAAGGTAACAATACAAGTAAATGTAAAAGCTAGATTGTTGTATATTTGGTTTGTGATTTTACTTTTAATGCCTACATTATTTAAAAGACAATTGTGTAATAAAAGTAGTTACATATTTATGTTATTGAATACACTATGGATATAGATGTAATTTGTGACATCAACAACATAAAAGGAGAAAAAGAGCTAGAAAAGAGCAGTTTTTGCACACTTAAAAAAAATTTTTTTTTTTTTTGTACTGGGGATTGAACTCGGGTCCTTGCGCTTGCAAGGCAGGCAGCGGAACCGCTGAGCTAAATCCCCAGCTGCACACTTATAAATTTAAATTAGAGCATCATGGATTGGCCATTACATGTAATCTCCATGACTACATCACATGTAATAAAAAAACACAGCTAACATCATACTCAAGGGTGATACGCTGAAAACTTCCCCCCTAAGATTATAAAGAAGGCATGAATGTTCACTTTCAATGATTTATTCAATAGTGCACTGCAAGTTTTTCCCCCAAGAAATTAGACAAGAACCAAAAAGAAATAATAGCATTCAAGTTGGAAAGAAACAAAACTATTTTTTATTTTCAGATGACAAGATCTTGCATATTGAAAATCCCAAAGCATTCTCAAGAAAAATACTATACTTAATGAGAGAATTTAGCAATAATCTGAGCCCAAGATCAACACATCATGAGCAGTTATATTTTTGCACATTGACAGTGAAAAAAATCAAAAAAGGAAATTAAGAAAATATAACATTCTCAATAGCATCCACAAAAGAGTTAGTGCCTGGGAATATACTTCACCAAGAAAAAAAAGACTTGTACAGTGAAAATTCAAATTTTTGTTTTGCCAAAATTTAAAAACATTTAAATACATTGAAAGCCATCCATGTTTATGAAGTAGAAGACTTAATATTGTTAAAATGTCAATTCTAAGCCAGGCATGATGGCGCACTCCTGTGATCCCAGCACTCAGGAGGCTGAAGCAGGAGGATCACAGAAAGTTTGAAGCCAGCCTGGGCTGTACAGTGAGTTCAAGGCCAGACTGAACTATAGAATGAGAGCCTGGAGAAACGGGGGCAGAGAGAGGAAGGAAGGAAGGAAGAAAGAAAGAATGAAAGAAAAAAAGAAAGAGACAGACCACGATAAAATTAATTAAAATATTTAATAACATTAAAACATAGCTTTAACTTTTTAAGTGAAAAAAACAGGGTGTAAAACTGTACAGAACATAATTCTAATTTCTTCACTTATATAGAAAAAAGACTGGAAAGAAAGCCATCAAAATGTAAACATGTACGAATAAGTTAAACTTTTAAAAATGCAATGCTCACTGTAAGTCTAAAAAAGTAAATTCTATAAACTTGTAAAAATATACAAAATAAGCAAAACAAAGCTTCCTAATTATTTTACTATATTTAGTATTCCCTGTGTCTGCGAGGTTAACAATGAAGATCAAAACTGTGTCATATTGGTTGTCATTGCATTGAGAATATTTTTTGAAATACTGAGGAACTATAAACCTCTGGTATTCAAGAACCACTGGCTGATTCAACAAATAAGTTGCTCACATCACTGATGGAGTTTCAACACAAGTATTTGCTGTTTGGTTTTACCCCCCACATTCAATTAAATAACAGTACCAACCAACATTCGTGTTGAAACTAATGCAGTCATTGACTGCAAACATAGGTTTATTAGAGATGCAAGCATTTGGCAAAATTCAATGAACGCATTCTGTGACAATCGATTGGCAGAGTGGAATTTGAAATAAAAAGTGTTGCATATTTTTATTATTTGTAAATTACATACCACACAGTTATCTTTTTGTAAAATTTATAATAAGCTCATATATATATATAATATATTCAGTTTTTTTCTGGAAAGCTAGTCCTTAAACATTAGCAAGCACACCACTGCCTCCCACCAAACAGCAGCACAAGCACAGCATTCAAATCCACACCCTTGGATATTCGAATGTGACAGAAGGAACTGGAATGGCAAAATCCTTAGAGACAGGATATGGAGAAATTGAGTATACATGACACTGAGATGTTCAAGAATAAAAGAGCAGTAGCTAGCGATGAACTTAGCTTCAAGGACGAGTTTTTAAGGGAAGAACATATGAGACATACTTACACGCTGATGCTAATAAGCCAAGAGACCAGAGAAAATTGGATGATTGAGAAAAAAAATTTTCTACAGGAACAAAATCCTTGAGAAGGTAGGAGGAAGTAGGACAGAAAGCACAAGTAGAACCACCGCACAACTATTCGAATGACCCAAATCCAGAACACTGTCAACGCCGAAGGCAACTGAGGATGGAGAAAACAGGAACTTCCATCTGCTGCTGGTGAAAAAGCAAAGTGATGCAGTCATTTCTGAAGACTGAAGTCTGGTGGTTTCTCACAAAACCAAACATAATTCAGCCTCACTACTGGGTGTGTACCAGTGGAGCTGAGGAGAAGTTCACACAAAAACTTGCACACAAGTTTGCAGCGGCTTCGATCAGAATTACAAAACTTGAAGCACCAAGATGTCCTTCGGGAACTTGAGATAAACTGTAGCACAGAGACAGTGGAGTATTACTTGGCACTGCAAAGGATGGAGCTGATATAAACAGTCATGAGGGAACCCCAAATGTATGTCGCTAAGTGAAAAAAGTCAATCCAAAACAGATTGCATTCTGTATGATTCCAACTCTAGCACATTCTGTGAAAGGTAAAACTCTAGAGACGATGCAAAGGTCATAGTGGTTTCCAGGAGGTATGCGGAGGATGAGAGGATAAATAAGCAGAACATGGAAATTCTCAGGAAAGTGAAAATACCTACTATGACATTATGATCATGAATGTTTGTCATATTACATCTGTCTAACTCATAGAATGGAAAAGACCCAATGTGAACCTGACAGTAATCCGTTGGCTTTGGGAGATTTTGATGAGTCAGTGCAGGTTCATCACTTGTCACAGATGTACCCCACTGGGGAGAGGAGATACTGCTAATGCGGGAGACGCATATGTTTGGGAGGAAAGAGTACGCTGGAAATCTCTGCACCTTCCTCTCAGTCTTTGAAGTGCACTAAAAATAGGTCTGAAAATTACGCCATAAATTAAAAATTTCCCTATGCAGGGAAACTGGGAAAACAACTCATTTATTCATTAGAAAGTAGGAGATAGGAGGAGTATAATGGAAAGAGTACTTTGAAGGTCCATTCTCAGTGCTGAGAAGCTAAGATTTGCAGATCAGAAACATAAAGGCCATTTCGGGTCTATAAACTGTGTGTGTCCCAACTACAACTATACCTGAAAAGACTCTGAAGTCAGGGTTCCCAATTTTCAAGGCACTGTCTTCATTTTATATAGTGTCCATTTATGGAAGCTCTATCTTTTGTGGAAAAGAGCAAAATCACCAGCATTTCTTTCAATGGTCAAACATGAGGATCTCTCTGTGCCCCCTTGCCTCCCCTCCCCCCTTCACTCCCTCCTTTCCAGGAGCACCTCTGGGAAGAAGGTTTGTAAAGTGCCTTACTTGTCACACCAATGAGCGTTGTGATGGCCAGATCTTGGAACAGAAACTGGTAATTCGAAAGGCTGTTTGTCTCCTGAAAAGAAAAGCAGATCAAAACGGCTATGACCTTTTAGATAAAGTCTGACATGAATTGCATTCCTAGTCTCAGCACGAAACAGGATCATTCAAGTAGACTACTGAGGAGATGATGCAGTCAAGAACCTGCGTGGTTCAGTGAGATCTGGTGATGTGGAGCTCCCCAAGCCTGTGGAAACCTTTCCAACAAGGAGGGCTTCCGCAGTGTGCATTATATATAGGCTGGGGTCCTTGTACACCAGTAGGCATCCTCTGAGGAAGAGAAGATCTCCCTCTACCACAGCCACCTCTGCTCTGTGCTCTGTTTGTTACCAGGATCTGGAGGTTGACCTCACACAAACAAGCAACCATCTCCAATGGTAAGACATGGCAAGTGTGTGGTGATCGTACCTTATTTTTACTGATGGACAATGAGAATAACTAAACCCAACTTACATACTTGAGTGTTATTAGATGAGATATTAGAAAGTCCTAATACAGCAAATCGATACAATTGAGGAAAAAATGGCCTGGTGTCAATGACTTCAAGAAACTTGCTTTTTCCGTGCTGCTTAATTTGACTTTTGAGCATAATGAGTTATTGAGATTCCAATATAGAGCCACATTCCCATTAATAGCCAGCCCTTCTCTAGTCCACTCTTCGGTATGAAAACACATAGGTAATCTGAAAGCAATAGAACTAAAATCTATAGATAGCTTCAGAGAAAGGGAGCAAGAAATAAAGATGAATGTGGATTACTACATGAAAAGTGAAACTTTTTCTTGCTGTTAGTATTAAGAATAAGCTCACAGACTGCATTCACAAACAGTAGGCATTAACTCTCCTTTTATAGCCTGTTAACTAATAAAAGCCATCAGAACATATACGCATTTTTTGTAGCATGATATGCCAATCTTCAAATCCCTACTTTCAGATAACCAGAGGTTTACTGGCTTGCACTCCTAAAAGTCAGTTGTGAAATTTTTTGGAAAGTTTTGAGCTGACTGTTAAATCTAGTTAACAAAAAGTCTTAAATTGTATTGTTAAATAAATTATATTAAAAACAAAGTAAATATATACTCAGAGCTCAGCATTTCCTAATTATTTCCCTACACCCTGCTACCCATACTACTGAGGTCACAACTCTATTTATTTATTTGTTTGTTTGTTTGTTTGTTTATTTATTTTCTGGTACCAGGGATCGAACTAGAGACCTTGCGCTTGCAAGGCAGGCGGTGGAACCGCTGAGCTAAATCCCCAGCCCCTCAGGTTACAACTCCCGCATTTACATGGTGCAAGTACTGTACAATGGCATCCTGCTAGGATACATCTCGTTCCCTCTCCTCATTCAGTGACACATAAATACCTTGAGATCAGCTGTGGGGAAAGTATTTATACCGCTGAAGTTGGCAAACGGTAATAATCAGGGAAAGCCGGATGTGAGGCTCAGTTAGTAGCCGAAGTAGAGCATCACCCCTTCTATGAATGGTACAATAGAGCGGAGCCACACTAGGACTGGAGAGGAGGCCTGGTCCAAGCAAAGCTCCAGGGAGCACGGAAGGAGTACATTCGGTTCTGATCTCTGGCTGCCACTAGATCCAGAACCTCCGAGCCGGAGAATCAGGGAATGGACATCTTCCGATCTTCCTGTGTACATCTATTTCTGATTTATCTTCTAAAACTTTAAGGGGAAACCCAAGTTACAAATAAAGGCCAAGATAAAAGACCAATGATAGGGCTGAGGATTTAGCTCAGTGGTTCCATCACCTGCCTCACAAGTGCAAGGTCTCTAGTTCAATCCCTGGTACCAGGAGAAAAAAAAACAAAAAACAAAAAAAACAAAGAAAAAGACCAATCATAGGAAGTAGTGACACAAATCTTTCTCAAATGGGGAAAGGGGATCAAGAGATGCAGGGAGGGCAGGGAAAAAGAACAAAAAAAGGAGATTAATATGTGTTATGTGTGTGCACCAACTCCACACAAGGAATTCAATCATTACATACTGCAAACAAGTACTTAAAATAAAAACTTAGAGGAGATACATATATATCCCCTAGTACTGGGGATTGAGTCCTAGAGGGCTCAACTACTACCTTTTTTATTTTTCATTCTAAGGCAGGGTGTCTCTAAGTTTCCCAGGCCAGTCTCAAGCTTGTGATCTTCCTGCTTCAGCCTCCTGAGAAGCATAGAGGCTCTTGATGCCTAGATATCCTGTTTGCACTCTTCCTTGAAAAGACATTGCCAATTGAGTATGCACCACCATTGGTTTTGGTTCTCACTAACTAAGAGGCTAGGTCCCAAGTCATACCCAGTAGAGCAGCAGAACGCCAACATACTGAATCATGCTGTACAGAGCCATGTACTTAAACATGCAAAATGAGGTGACGAGAGCCGCGCGTCCTTCCCTGCGTAAGAAAAGGAATGACATGAAAGTGATAAAGGAAAATTGAGTCAGTTATTCTGTGCTGTTCAGCTGAGCTCAGGAGAAAAATAATCAAAAGTCTGATACTAAGAGTACTTGCTTGACAGCCCAGACAGCTTGAGTCAGTGGGAGCAGACTGTGGACCCTAAGTGACTAGATGTTCAAGAAACACCAATTCCCTGGGCCAAAGCCCACAGCCTCGACCTGGCGATGGAGCTAGATTTGTAGCTGTTTGTCCCTCCTGCAAGTATTCCTTTTGCTCTTGCTCTCAGAGTCAGGAAACCTGGGAGTTGGCCCCAGAACTCACACCTACACTCTGATCTGCTTGGGAGGAAGGTCATTCCCCTCGTCCAAGCTTCTTTGTGGGGACCAAGGGATATAAACAAGGTGCAGGTTGGGAGCTATCTTCATGCAGGTGTTTGGCAGGCATCGGTCCAATTTCATCTTGGCAGTCCCAGGTTTTTTCTAAAATTAGAACTAAAATTATGCACATGCTCAAAGGAATCATTCATCCAGCTGAAATAGACTAGACACTGAACTTGTTCTTTTGTGCTATTGTTGGTTGACCTTGACGAAATAGTGCACATTTAAAACACAAAATAGGTGACTTGTGAAATAGCACCTCTTCCTACTTAATTTGGGGGGAAATAGGGTTTTAATGTACTTATGGTGATCACTATTTTCTGAGATTCCAACCAGGGTTTTTCCCATATCTTCTGCAGCCCAGAAAGTAGTGTCTTCTCCGTCTCCCCTCCTACAGAGGTTTTCCCCAGTCACCCTGCCTGAAGCAGTCAACTTTTTCTCAGAAGCACCTCACTACCTTTCATACCACCCTTTTTATTTCCTTGAAAGCACTTATTAAAATCATTAAGTACTGCCTTATTGATGTCACTCAGATCCTGGTACTAAGTCTCCATTCAATAAATGTTTGTCAGATACGTGAACAAACATTTTCAGATGGAAAGAGCTAACTAAATCATTGCTTTACATGGCAGGAAAAAGTACAGTATTTGTAGATAAAACACATTTAAGCAAACTCTAACCCTATATGGCTGGGAAGGCTTGGGTGTATCAGTTTAATTCTCTGAGAGTCAATTTCTTTATTTGCAAAAGAAATCGCCACCATTCCTACACCTGCAGGTTGTTTTGAAGTATAAGATACTAGGCTTTAAACCACTTTTTAAATATAAATGCGAGTGGCCAATAACCAAGAGTGGCCATAATGCTAATTATCTGCATCTTTCAGACAAAACGCAGCAGAAGCTCATATCGGGGAAGGAGGAGATAAAGGACTGAGGGAAATTTTAAAAGTGAATAAAATTTTGAAAGCTTGGGACGAGAAGGATACCACAAGGCTTCAGAAAGAGGCAAGAGGTAAAGAAGATACACTTTTAAAACAGAAAGATGATTCACACTGTAAAATCAGCAACACATTTCTGATCCCAATCCTCTAAAAATAATCTCATTGATGATTTTCACTAGAAATGACAAGGCTCCCTTGAGGGCATTTGTATCTGCTGGTAAGTCCACTAGGCAGTGGCAGAACTTTTGCATTTTCCCGCAGAGCACCTTTCTGACCTGGGAACACAAAGTTTCTCTAGTCTTTCCTAGCAGAACAGTATTATCTGTGCCAAAAAAGTGAAGAGAGAGAAAAGAGTGCTACTTACTTGATAAGGTGAGACACGCACTCAATATTTGGTGTCTTGGAAGTGAATGGTGAGGCCACAGATGCCTCCTGCTCTGACAAAGAGATGCCCACATGGGCCATTTTCAAAGCCTGAAAACAAAGAGTTGGCTTGTTGCCAATGTAGACTCCCAGTCATCTCTACAGAGGCCAGGAAAGAAAATGGTCACCTAGTTGGCTTGTGGGCTCCAACGCCAACCGGAAGACATCCAGGTTTTACCCTGCCTGCCACACAAGGAAGAAATGGCCCAGGGACACCTAGCTAAAGAAGGGAAATGCAGAACCAAGTCCCACCTCATTTATCCTCTCCTAACCACAGAGGAGTCTCTTGATGGCTTTGGCGAAACCCTCCCAAATCCTCAGCATCCATCTACCCGTTATGACGAACTAAAATGGTGTATATCCCAGTAAGGATTCTCTCCAGAGGTCCGAGTAAGGACTACTCGGGGGGTGACGGCCCCTCTGGCTGCCGGCTACTTACCCCACAGTCATTGGCGCCGTCTCCACACATACCTACAAAGTAACTAAGAGGGAACCGTGTGAGTTGGAGAGATCAGAGCTAACGTACCAGCTAATGTTTCTAACTTAAAAAGGACATGGTGATCATCCTTTCTTAGGGTTTAAACTTATTTATTTTAAGGGAGTTTCCCTAGAGTCTGGGTGAAAGTAAAGTGTGACTCGGCAGCTTTTACAATGTGTTGAGAAACCCAGCCCATCGTTCCTGGCTCCTGCTGTCCAGGTAGACGCTGCACTGTGCTGTTTAGGAAGCTGCTTACTCCACTGTAAAATAGGGCTGTTTGTGACCATATATGATGAGATATCGCACATCAGAGAAGGGACAGCTTTGAAACCAGAAAATCTAGGTTTTGACTTGATCATCCCACCATTCCAAAATGTTGTGGGCATCAAATGAGATGCTATATTTGCAAAGGCCTTATAAAGTTCAAATGATCAGCAACCCTTAGTTGTAGTTGCCATTAATAGTAACACAAGAGAAACTCCAGCCTATCAGCAGTCACTCAGCTGAAAAATGATGTACCAGGTCAAAAAACCAAAGAAAGAAAGCACAGCCCTGCTTTGGGATGGATTTTTTCCTCCCAGTACTGAAGAATTGAATCCAGAGCCTCACTCATGTTAGGTAAGTGCTCTACCACTGTCCTATATCCCTAGGACCTTTTAAATTTTACTTTGAGACAAGGTCTCCTTGAGTTGCCCAGGCCAGCCTTGAACTTCTAATTCTCCTGTCTCAGTCTTTCAAGAACCTAGTATTACCTGTGTGCAGCACCACGCTAGCTGAGGATGGTTTTTCAAGCTTGGATGAATAGTTGTGTGTGGTGCTGTTGACAGATTATGGTCAATTGGCTTCTAAGAGGACAAGCATTTGACAGCACTCACAGGACCCACTGTACTTCTCTTCCACACTACTAGAAGGTAGCTGATTTACCCTTAGGCTTTCAGTCCGGTAGAGAAGAAAGGGCTTTCTGAACAGAGAAGCTTTCCTAAGGAGGGCATATAAGTAGGAAGATGGCAAGGAGTAGGAGACTTGTGGATGTGGTTCTGCACCACTACTCCATAGGGGCCCATAACGGGAAAAAGGTTCCACGTGAGAGTCACTTAATTTGAGCAGCCTATTCTAATAAATGGAAACCCTTTGCGTGAATGTTTTTTTTGTTTGTTTTGATTCAAGCTGGAAAGGATGCCTTAGAATATTTTAATATCTGAGGGGTTATGAATTTCTTACCATGTGAATCTCCCTACAACTATGAATGATAGCTTATAAAAATAAAGTCTAAATTCTCACTGTGCCTTTAGAAACCAAGCTCAAATGATATTTCCAGTGTTATTTCTCCCCATACTTTTTCAGACCCCATATGCTCCAATCCAGTGGTTCTTTGGTTGCAAAATTGACTTATGTGAAGAGTGGTTTATATACTGCCCCATGTGACTAATTAAATTGGGATCTCTGGGTGGCAGGGTACTGGTTTTGCTCTTTTTCCAAAGCTCCCTGGGAGAGTGACATGTGTAGCCATGGTAAAACCACCGCCCTCGCCGAACTGAGTCCCTGTACCTCTGATGCTCCCCTTACTGCCATGCCCCATGCAGTTGACAACATCTGAATTATCAAAGAACCTACTCCAGTTTCTGAAACTCTTCCACCAAACTGGATTTCTGCCCAGGAGACATCCTGGCAAAGATCGTCCCATTGATCAGTATCTGTAAGAAACCAAACAAAGAAGATTTGTTATCATGTCAGAGGGTCACACATGAAATATCTGACCACAGAACATGGGTGTGGTGATTGTGAGTGAAAGAAAGAAACTTGTTGCTCTTTTAGATTTTAGAACAGACTTTGAGATTGTGTTATCAGATGCATGACAGGGATATTAGTAAAGATAGAGATTTTTAGTAAAAATATTTTATAAAGATAATAACGCCAAGGAAATTAGCCCAGCAACCATGGAGAAGGTAGTCTTCAAAAGTCCAAGAGTTTAATGACATCTTGAACCAGTGGAGTTGGGAAAATTGCATCAGAGGTCAGGACTTTAAGACAAGAAAAAAAAGCAACTTATTCTCAAAACTTTGTTCAGAAATTGTGAGAAACAGCCTAGTGACTGAACTATCTGTGGTCTTTGACTTAATAAAATCGTCTAACCTTGACCAACCATGAATCTCAGATACTAACACACGCCTAGATTGCACGATGGAACATGAATTGTTTGAGGATATAAAAATCTATACCGGCTCTATTCTCCTTGCTGGCTTTCTACAGAGTTTAAAATTTTCTGTGTTTCATGGATGTGTTCCATGTTCTTCTTGGCAGTAAACTCAACTTAGTGTACACTAAAAATCTTTACTTTTTGGCAGATATGTTGTCTACCATGGGCTTATTCTTCATCAGAAAAGCTTTAAATTTCATTCTCCTCACTACAGAGCTCCTTTATTAAAAACCAAATGGCAGTCTTTCATTCTTGGTTTCCCTATCTATGTAACTGCAGGATTTTCTCTATGAGATCCTTCATTGTGGCAATACAGTGAAATCTACCTAAAATCAATCCTTATGATTTGATAAATCACTGATACTTCAATTCTCTAATGGTGGAAAAGTAACCAATCTAGCAGGAAATAAGATGATAATAACGTCTCCAAAAAATATTTACCTCTCCTATTATACACAGAACTAACTGGATCTGTGCTATTTAGAAGTTTGAAGTTGTTCAGGACCATATTCTAGCAATGGCATCAAGCATCTTCTCAGAGACTTCTGCCCCCTCATAACTTACCTTTGGCAGGAGGCTGCTGAAATATCGATTTATAACTTGAAAGGATTTTCCATCTAAGGCAAAATGGTAACTCCCTTCTGTGCCGTTATCATAGACTTCTTCCCTGATGTTAATATAATTGTCCTGCAAAGCAAGATACAATTATTTTAGATTCTTCTACTTGAGAGAATGGGAAAGTAAGACACACAATTGTGAGAGAAGGGAAGGAAGACAGACCAGGTTCCCTCTCCTAAAGTCAAAGGTCAGCCCTGATTCCTCAGAGAAGTACGACCTCTTTGCTGGATTAATCTTCGCACATCACAGCCACTAGAGAATAGGAGAATAACACTTCTTCATGTCCTGTTCTCATCCTGATTTGATCTCAGTGAGTTCCAGAGAACAGCACTTTTCACACATTTTAAGTGTAAACTATAAAAGTACTGCAGCTTAACATATCTTTCCCTGAAGTGAGAGCTTACTATTTTTTCTTACAGAATTAATATTATTCCACAAGACACAATTGAAATAGATTACAAGAACAGAGAAACATGCATAAAATTGGGTTTTTTCCCCACCCTGAAGACATAGTCTGATTTGCAATGCACATAGCAGTGTCTCGCCCAGGAACTAAATCCCCTTTGAACCCATGGGGTGGCTGACAAGCCAGGGGAGAAATGGGAAATTAGATTCACAGCTCTGCTTATTATATTCTTTCTCACACAAAGCTAACAAGTTATTTCAGTGTAAAAGAATGGATTACTTCCAGGACCCAAGAAAGCTTGTGCCTCAGAGCACAGTAGAAAGTGTGAAAACCCGATATAATTGGGTTCATTGAACTACATATTTGTTAGACTTCTGGAAAAGTATGTGAGCTCCAGGTCACCTCGATGCCTCTGCCAGTCATAGCTGTCAGTCACTGAGGCCGTGCAACAAGTCAGGTGACACAGCAGAAGGTCCGCTTCTGGGTGTACCTGATTCCCACATGCAATGTGTTTCTTCTCTTCCAGTAATTTCCAAGATATAGATGCTGATGAGGGCCCAGTGGTTTCATCTGCCTCAATGAGAATGACTTTCTGGCTTTCAGAAACCATCCCAGACTTTCTGGCCACTGTTACTGCGGTCTGAAGGTTGTCACCTAGAAGATAAGAAGAGCATCCTAAGGTGAGACTGAAGAGAGAAGCAAATCATGCAGAGCCTGGGAAACCAGGCTGAAGAGTTCAGTTCTTCTTATTGTAGATGCAAAGAGAAGTCATTTCTAGGGATGTTTTCAGTCCTGGGCTATCACTTCATGATCTTTTTTCTGGTGCCTGCTCCTTTTCATCAGGCTACTTCACGACCTCACGGTGTATTTTTGCCAGAATGGAAGAGCAAAAAAAAAAAAAAAAAAAATTTTTTTCTTAACCTTTTCTTTTAAATCTCTATAATTATCTACAATAAGCTTTTAGGAAAGTACCACAAATAGGTTAAAAAAGAAAAAAATAATGGCCAGGGATTTAGCTAAGTGGCATGGCACCTACCTTGAAAGTACCCAGGACCAAAAAAAAAAAAAAAAAAAAAAAAAAAAAAACTAAAAAACTCCAAATCTATTTCTCTCATTTGTTAAGAGCTTTGTGAACATTTGAGAAACCCTACCGGGTTATTACAGTTTCTGATGGATCCATTTCCAGCAGAGTCTAGAAAGTCTACTATAAACTATCTTTCCCACTTATTAGAATTGCAAACTCGAAACACAAAACCAAAAGCAACTACCCAAGAGATTTTAAAAAGTAAGCAAGTATGAGCAGACTGTAAAAAGAAGTCAGCCTTGGAGAAGCACCCTACAAAGGGTGAGTTCATTGGCTTTTCTTCTCTTTCTTCCCATACTTGACCTGAATGTAAGCCCCACCCCAGAGCTGTTCAAGAAACTGAAACCCCCAAAGAAACCCAATCTCTCAGAGCAGAGGAGCCAAGAGAAGGATCCTTTGTAGGCTATATAATTTGATAGAATGAGTTCTGAGAATAAGAGAGCTACAAAAGAAGACTAATTCAACGTTTGAGCTATGTAAATCTCAGACTCAATCCCCATGTAGAGTGGACCCAAAGAAGGATAACAGAAGTTTCAAGAACTAAACTAAGATATAAGTTGCTTTCCACTTGTCAGAGTAATCCTTGTGTAGGGAAAACTCAAAGTCACAGCAAAAGATTTAATATCTAAGCAAATAATGGAAACACTTCCTATAGCAGCCAAGACAGGATTTGTGATGATCACTGGCTTAGGGAAAAAAAAATTCTCAAGATTCTCCAGAATATTCTAGGAGGATCCAAAGTCTCATGGAGTAAGATCCAAGATGCTGAGAATATTCAAAATACAAAAAATATGGGCTATTTGGCTAATTCTCAACTTTAAAAAATCAACAGCTGCCAACCCTGTGATGACTCCAATGTGGAAATCATCAGATAGTAGCTCTTAAAAGTCTCCTTTGTATGGCAAATGTTAATACTCATGGAACAAATGGAGAGCCAGATGTTCTCAACAAAGAAATATACAAATGGGAAAAAAGAACTAGATATACAAAATTTAAATTTTTAAAAACTCAGTATCAGAATGGAGGTGACAAGACAAAGGGCCAGTGAACTGGAAGATTGATCAGTGATAATTATATAATCTGGAGAAAAGAGAAAATTAAACAAAAATAAAAAGAGACCCAAAGGATATCCAAAGGACTCCCATTCAAGTCAGAATCTGAGGAGAGATAAAAGATTGAAACAGGCAGGAGAAATATATTTGAAAAAATAATAGCAGAAACATCTCCAAATATGGTAAAAGACTTAAATTTACAGATGCAAGAAGCCTCAGGGAATCCTAATGAGAAAATTCAGTGGGGTCTACACTCAGAGACATAAGGATCAAACTACTAAAATCAAAGCTAAAGAAAAGAGCACATTACAAATAAGGGGACAATGATTTAAATTGTCACCCATTTCTGCTCAAAAACCATGGAGGCAAGCAGACAGTGGAACTACATCTTTAAAGTGCTCTAAGAAAAGAACCCTCAGCTCTGACTCCTACAGCTGATGAAACATCCTTAGGGAATAAAGGATAAATAAAAATATTCTAAGATGAAAGAAAACTAACGTAATTTGTTGCCAGCAGATGTGTTCAAAGGAAATGCTAAAAGCAGCTCTTGAGGCTGAACGGAAATGATTCGGGAGGTTAATTTGTACTTAAGAAATAAAAGCAGCACAACCAGTATGACAAAGCTCTGGGTAAATATGAAAGACCACTTTCTTCGCTTACGTTCCCTAACTCCCACCTGTTGAAAGGAAACACAGAGCTGTATCATTCGGAGGCGGTTCTCGACATATGTCACATTTATGAAGGCTGTAACATAAGGAACAGGCAAGGGACATTTCTGGTTTAAAGCTTCATGAAATTGTAGGTCGTACCTTGCTACTCAGAGCAACTTCGAAAAAGTAAATAATATAGCGTCGGCCTGACTGTCCCTAGCTGGCTTCTCCCAAGTTTCAGCATAATAAATACGAGGACCTTCAGTGCACAGGACTGGTGGTAAAGCACAGAGTCCTGTGGTTGGATGGGCAAACGGAGCCCTGAGGGCTAGGAAGTGTCTGCGCTTGCTCCGCGGGGAGCCCACAGCTTCCACTGGCCCCACTACCTGGGAGAGACTACTAAGGAGGAAGAACAATGCAGGGGGAGCTTCAGCTATCTGACGAAGACATTTGCAACCTGCAGCAACTAAGAGGTCCCTGTTATGGCTTAGATCTAACAGCCCCTCCACCCCCGATTTTCATGTATGTAGAAGGTGATCGGACCATGGGGGCGCTAACCACAGCAGTGGATTCCTCCACTGACGATCCAGGGCTGAGGGTGCTGTTGGGTGGCGCCAGGTTGGAAGAGGTGGAAGAGGTGGAGAGTCACCGGGGGTGGGAGCTGGAACCGTGTATCTCCCTCCCTGGCTCGCCCTTCCTCTCTCTGCTTCCTGTTGGCCATTGCATGCTCAGCTGTCCTCCCCCAGGAGCTTCCCCGGTCCCCTTCCTACCTTGGAAAAGTGTTCATTTAAAAATCCCATGCATTTCTCTTAGCAAACCTTTCTCCTTGGCAACCTTGCTTGATCCAGAGCTGGGGATTAGGAATAAAGAGGGCAGAATTTTTTTTAAACTCCAACACTATAGACTTTCACATTGATGGGCCTTCAGTGTACTTTATAGATGACATTGAACTAAGCACCTTTCACCTTCTAACATGTGACAATAAAAGTCATCTTCTTTGCAAGGCTCGTGTCTTCTTGTCATTCAGGTCTTAATTCAAATGTCACTGCTCAGTGAGACCTTTCTGAACTTCTTCACCTAAAATAGGTGTCAGACACATGTTATGTCACCTTATTTTCTGTACCTCAAAGTATTTATCACACTATTTGACTGGCTATTTGATTGATTTAATGATTGATTGGTTGATTGATTTTCTTTCTCCCCACTGCAGTGGAAACTTAAAGAAAGTGGCACCCTGAGCGATGCCTTGCCCCGCAGTAGACAAACAATGCTATTTGTTAAATGAGTCTATTTCCACACCAGGTTCTCACTGTCTTCATTGCCCGCTTTGTTCTATACCTGTGATCATTACAGTCCTTATCCGTGCAGAGATGAGCTCTTCCAAGACAGGTTTGGTCTCTTCCTTCAATCGATTCTCCAAGATCAGTAATCCCAGAAATACCAGCTCACATTCTACCTTCTCCCTGGAGGAAACAATGATACATTATACCCTCCTCACAGGCTTTACTAAGACAAAGGATCCCTGTTACAGTGACCTACTCACTCAGAGCTCTGCTCCTGGCCACTGATTACGTTCCAGAAAGAAAACAGGGAGGGCACAAGGCATGTTTATCCTGACTGAATCAAGAGGAAGGGAGTACTTATTAGACAGAAATTTGGCTTTAGCCTTTGTAGAGAAGACTTAAATGACTATAAGGGTCTCTCCAACCCACTATGGCTTATCTGCTTTTTATTAGCTCACCACTAGCCACCAAGAATTCAAGTTAGGGTACAAAACATCATGACAAACCAACAAGGCACAAGAAAGATAAAATGCCACTTTCTCCAGAAAGCAGCGCTGTACCATTTTAGCCCAAGGAGGTATATGATACAGGTCAAGAAGAAGAACTTGTTATTAAGGGCTGTGCTTCTTCCCCTCCCCTTCTGCTGTTAGCATTGCTGCTCTGCATAGATTTTGTATGCTTATTTCTTTAAGGATATAAATTTATTTATTTTATCTTTTTTTTTTTGTATCGGGGATTGAACTCGGGTCTTTATGCTTGCAAGGCAGGCGGCAGAACCACTGAGCTAAATCCCCAGCCCTATTTTATCCTCTATTATTCATTAAGTTTATTGGTACATTTTAAAGACTCAGTATGATCACATTCATCATTGGGAATTTGCGTCTGATGTATCTTGGTTCTTGTTTTTCCCCTGTTCCATTTTCCTCCCTTCAACCCCTCCACCCCTCCGTATTTACAAAAGCTTTATTTCTATTTTTCCTTTCTTTCTCAGATTTTGCTTTCCCTTCTTCCCTACCCCCAAATTTTCCTTCCCCTTTGAACTTTTTCTTCCTATTTCACAATATCAATTATACATTGTGATCATATTTATACTTTCAGTCTTTCACACTAGAGAAACTATTCAGTATTTACGTGTCCTATTTATTTCACTTAAGTGTGTGGTCTCAAGGTCCATCCATTTAGCTATAAATGCCTCTAGTTTATCATTCTTTATGGCTAAGTAATACTCTATTTTAGACAAAAGAAATCTTTATCCAGTCACCAGTTGAGGGGCATTTGGGCTGCTTCCAAGATGTAACTATTACACATTGTGCTGCTATAACCCTGGGTGCTGTGGTATGATGCTTTAAATTCTTTTAGGAAGATACCCAGCAGGAAATGGCTGGGTCAAATGGAACCTCTAATCCTAGTTTTTTGAGGTGTCTCTGTATACTGATTTCCACAGCGGTTGCACCAATCTGCACTCCCACCACTAGGGGAGAAGGGTTCCTTTCTCCCCACAGCCCAGTCAGCATTTGTTATTGGTTAATTTCTTGATAGCAGCCATTCTTTCTGGAGTGAGGTGGAATCTCAATGTTGTTTTAATTTACATCTCTCGAATGACCAGTAATGTTGAAAATTTTTTCATATATTTATTTGCTGTTTCTACTTCTTTGTCTGACAAGTGTCTGTTCATTTCAGATGCCTATTTTTAGATTGGGTCTTTGAATTTGGGAGTCTGATCTTTTTAAATTCTTTATATAGTCTAAATAATAGTCCTTTGAGAATAGCTAGTAAAAAATTTTTCCATCATTGTGGGCTGTTTCCTCACTCTGTTCATGGTTTCTTTTCCCATGAAGAAGCTTTTTAATAAGATGAGGTCCCAGGTTTTGTTTTTGTTTTTGTTTTTTGTTTTTGGGGTTTTTTTTGTTTTTTGGGGGGCGGGGGTTGAGTTTTTTGGTTCTTTGCGCTAATTCCCATGCAACTGACAAGGCAGAAGTTATCACAATCCTCATCCAGAAACTATATTACAAAGCTACTGTGTTAAAAACAAAATGGTACTGGCAAAGAAACAGACCTGAGTATCAATGGTACAGATTAGAAGGTGCAGAAACAACTCCCAAAGCAGTCAGCCACCTCATCTTTGACAATGAAGCCAAATACCCTCACTGGAGGACAGACAGCATCTTTAATAAACGGTGTTAGAAAAACTGGGTTTCGACTTGCCAAAGATTAAAACTATCTCTCACTATGCACTAAATTAAAATCTAAATGGATCAAAGATCTAAATATTAAAACAGAAACACTAAACCTGCTTGAAGGTGGGTTAGGTAGAACACTTGAAGACATTGGTGTAGGCGGAGACTTTATGAGTGCGAATGTTCATGCAAGTAGTGAGATCCCCAAGGTGCCCTGTACCACATTTTGAGGAACCTTCTACTGGATCAAGTACACAAGAGTGTATTTGGAGTCAGATTGATAGATTTTCCATGATTCATTTATCTAAACACAAACTCAAGAGCAAGACAGTAATTCTGCCCAACTCTGGCTGAAATACAGAGGAAAGCAGCACCCACTGAAGCCCTCCTCCTGCCAAGTTTGCCCCATGCATAACGATACTGGGGCTCACATCTCCGGGGCCATGACCTGGAATCAGTGATGTTCCCAGGAACCTGTTAATACCTCCATCGGACTGCAGAAAGTGGCACAGTTTCAGCCACTCATGTCACAGCAAGATTGGAAGAACAGTGTTTCTTACTCTTTGGAGCCTGGCATTTAAGGCTTCATATGATTTGCTCCAAACTAGTCTTCCGACTTCATCTACCCCTCAGTTTTTCTCCCACTTTGGTGTCCAGCCACCTTTCCTTAGATATACTGTGTGGTTAGCCACATCCATGCATTCGCTCCACACTGCTATTAGGCTTTCTTCCTTATTTCATGGAAAAGCTTGAAAGTTCCCATGATTGGCCACTGAAATCCTTCCTGTATTTGAGGCCCAGTTCACACTGTTTCTCTTCCCTGAAGGCTTCTCCAGGTGGAAAAATCGCTTGCTCGGTGTATTATTTCTAACTCAGTTGAGCTCATTTTTATTTGTCCTTGTACTACCGTTCTCAGATTTCTCACCTGCCTGTCTCCACCCTGGAAGATAAGACTTCCTGCTCTAGCAGTATGTTCAACAATGCCCACGAGGCACCCACACGCAGTCGGTGCTCAGCTTGGGCAAATGCTGGTGCCTGCTGTGACTGTGTTTGCTCATGTAGCCTAGGAAATTCATTTCCTTTCCCAGGGTTCTTACTGGGAACTCGGTCCATGAGGGCCATCTGCATTTACTGAGTGAGCACCTGAAGACAGAAGGGACCAGGACTGAGGGAAACTGGGAGAGAAAATGTAGTGGCAGCCCTGGACTGCAGAGATTTCGCATTCAGCCAGGAGGAAGCGATCAGACATGACCCGTGCTCATGGGAAGCCAGGGAATAGCACCATGACAGATGCCCGAGTTAGGGTCCCACGGAGTCAGAGAAGAGCAGGCAGTCATTTCTGGGTAGTGACTGGGGAAGCCATGCTAGAGAGCCATGGGTGCTGGTCTGGGTCAGATAACTTAGCTGATGTCTGATTGCAATGATATGAGGCAACCACCAAGAGCTATACGAGGCCAAAACAATTGCTGTGAGGCCAGGACAATTTCTGTAAGGCCAAAAAGCATCAGACACAGCCCAAGACCCACCTTAGCACGAGAACTTCTAGCTCCTCCAGACTATGTCCTTTTGAGTGTTTAGGGCACAGTAACTAGAAAACTGGCATTGTGATTTCAGCCCTACCCCAGCCTTGCTGTATGACCATGAGCTAATTGCTCTCTTTGTCTGGTTATCTAGTTCATCTCTGGGTCTCAAGGTCTCTGCTAACTCTAACATTTCATGGGTGTTCTTCTCATGAGCGTTCAGTCCGGGGCAGGAAGTAAGGAGCACAGCTTCGAGAGGTCTCAGATTCTGCAGCTTAGCATTGTAGGCTGTCTTTCCTGCTTCCTGCACAGATGTTATGCCCCTATGGAAGCATCTAAAACTAGTAATGAAGGGTGATGCAATACAAAGAGACAATTGTCATCCCTAAGACTGCCCTTCATGTTCTCAAAATCCAAGTCGATTTTAAAGGAAGAAATTTGCACAAAGTTGGCTAATAGCCTTCAAAGTGATTGTGATATCAGTGCAGGAGCACATGCACCCCTACACACCAAGCAAAACAAAACAAAGAAACAGAATGTCTTAGCCAGGGATTAGCAAAGGACAGGCAATGCACTTATTCCAGGAGAAAATATAGTGAAGATGTGGCTTTGAGACAGGAAGCTAATTGACTCTTTAAATAAAATCATAATAAGATCGCTATGAGTTCAAGACCAGCCTGGGCTACATAATGAGTTCCAGGTCAGCCTCAACTACATAATGAGACCCTGTCTCAAACAACAAAAACCAAACAACAACAAAAAAAAATCAGATCCTAGTAGTAAATTTGTGTTAAGGCTTTGCTGAGTTTTGAAAAGTTAGAATGTAGTCTCAGCACCCTTGGTGAGCGGATACACTCTCCTGTGCAAATGTCTTATTATAATAAGCAGAAGCAAATCGCTTCTTGGCCTTTTGGCTAAAATCAAGTATAATAAGCAGAAGCAGCATAGTAGCCAGAATCGTGCTGTATCCCTGGCAATGGACTCAAGTGTGCTCTGCTATAAAATGTACACCTACCCAGGCATGGAGGCACATGTCCATGACCTCAGCCGCTCACTACACCACTCAAAAGGCTGAGGCAGGAGGATTGCAAATTCCAAGCTCACTTGACAACACAGTGAGAAGCTATCTCCCAATAAAAAGCGCTGCGGATACCAGCAAGAGGCCACGTCGGATCCCCGTACCACATACTCACCAGAAGTCTGACATCCAAGGTTCACTTTCAGTTCTCTGACTCAAGTCAACGTTCCTCAAGAACTCACACAAACAGAGTGAATCAGGTTCAAATATGTCTAGGGTCGTCCTCACAAAAGTTTCAGGGGTCACATTATGCTGGCCCCAGGGGAAGTGGCCCAATGAGCCCAGATTCCAACACCCAGTGACTTCAGATGAGCCACCTTCCCCTCTGTGCCTCGTGCTGCCCAGCCACCAAGGGAGAAGGGTGGTCACATTGTCATTCCCAGAGAGACAGAGCTGCCTCTCAGATACATGAGCCATACACAGAGAATGACTCCAACACCTCACATACCTTCAGGAGTCTTTCCTGGATGTGCATCGTCACCAACACAACTGTGCTTGGCTAAGTCTGTTTAAACTCCAACCATTTATATTATTTGACTACTTAGTATACTATACTGTTATATACACTGCCATATTAAACAGTTCTAAAACTATTCTCCCCCTAGCAATGTTTATATATTTTTGCACATTACTGAATTTTGCGGGAAATGTAAGCCACATGTAAACTGAGGAGTTGTGTGTAAACTGTACTATTTCCTTTCCAAGTTTTACCAAGAGTTTTAAACCACCTCACAGTCATCTTGCTGGCAGCGAGACAGTTTGTGGGAGGTGAGACAGCCCTAGGCAGCACCCCCTATCGGCCTGTGTTTGTACCTGCCTCAGCCCCAAGGTCCCTGTACACAGGTGCAAACAACATAATTTGTTTCAGTGGCATCAGCCGAGTATTTCCTGAAATATTGTTTCCATGATGCATGTTTTGCTTTCATTTAATTATAGCAAAGGACATTGTATTTATTTTTTGCAAAGGTGAAGTAAAGCTAATATCACATAAAATTTAATTTTAGTATATTACAGGAAGAATTCAAAAAATAGTTTCAACTAGAGAGTGCTGAATATGATAGTGTTGGAAACAAATATGCTAGACCTTCCTGATTTAAAATCCTCAATAAAAAAAATATGAGCTGTGATTTTCTCCGCAACAGTGTACCTGTAGTGGTTTCTAACAAAGAATTGGGAAAGACAGGGAAGGTAAAATCGACACTGTCATCCAGAAACAACAGAAAGTAAAATCATAACAAATAAAGTTAAACTCATATATACTACAGTCCACTTCAGCCGGCACCATCCCTACGTTAATGGAGCTTATCAAAACTTTCCCTATTCTGGTCCTTCAGAAGATTTTTGTGGATTTCTGCAAATAGTGCCTAAATTAGATAAGTTCAAGTTATATTCATTTGTTTCATTAAACTGAGTATTTCTTATAAAGAGTTTTTTCAGGATAATGTTATGTTTCATTACTTCCAACAAACTCTCCAACTATAATTAAGAAAAAAAAAACAAGGTCACGCCCTCAATTTTAAACTCTGAAACACTGGTTATATTCATGTCTGTTTTTGCAAAGCTGTAAAACAGCGTTAGGTTTTACATCTTCTGTGGATATTTCTCATAAATTCACCAATCTGTGTTCGCAGCAGCTTTGTGGTCTGGGCAGAGGGGGAATGATTGCCCTTATTACACCTGTGCTATGGTTGGATCTAAACTGTCCCTGCAAAGTCTCTTGTGTTTGGAAGGTAACTGGATCACAGGGGGCACTACACACATCAGTGGGTTGGTCTGTAACTAGTCACAACTGGTTTGCTATTAGACATGGAGCCTGGTTACAGACAGGTTACTGTGGGTGTCCCCTAAAAGGGTATATCCGTATCCCTGGCTCCTCCCTTCTCTTCCTGCTTTCTGGCTGTCATCAGCTGAGCAGCTTTTCCTCTACTAGGGCCCTCTGTCATCCTATTTTGCGCTTAGAGCTAGCTGACCATAGACTGAAAGTATGAGCCAAAATTGGCCTCTCCTCCTTTGAGTGTTGGGGATTTTGTAGCAGCAACAGGAAAGTAGCTAATACAACATTTGACCAACATTCAAAGACACTTCATGCACAAAAATCGAGCAAGCTGTGCTGCTGTGCCCACTAGCTGTAATCCTTGAGTCCCATCCCAGTCTGGCCCTTATTCTGCTGCATCACGACCCTCTGTTACCTTGTTAAGGCAGATGTGTGGTGGTCAGCTTCCAACTTCTTGTAGGCCAGCGCTATCACCCGGAATCCCCGTGCCGTGTAAATCTGAAGTTCACTAATAAAACTAGCTGGCACTATTTAGAAAAATAGCATAGGATGAGTGGCATGCAGTCTTTACTTAGCTAGTACTGACAAAGAAATTCTTTACAGACACTCAACTCTTTCCACCCAGGTCTCCTATGTGCCGGGCATTGGCCATGCAGATATTTAACTTCAAGCCCTTCTCTAAGGGTTTCTGTCTAATTGGGTAAAAAGACAGATTAGCACTATAACTGGAGGAGATCACTGCTGAAACCCAAGCAACTGCAAGGCGAGACAAAAGTACTTAGACCACAAAGACCAAGTCGGGAGAGAGTGGGTAGGAAAAGGAGATCCTTTACTCAAGCTGGGAAAGTGGAAAATACACAGAGTGGAAACAATAAACTTGATGCTGGTATTGAGTTTGGAACCTCACAGCGTCAGCCAGTTGGCAATGACCAGCAGGCAAGAGGCTCCACAGACTGCGGGGACATCTGTGACAAGAAGAACAGATCTGCCCATCCTAATGCAAGTCTAGGCACCAACCTGTCTCGGGTTGGCAAAAGCTGGCCACCCTCTCGGGCGCGCCTTTCATGAATGCCAGTCGGTCGCCGCCCATCTCTTGGACGATGACTGTCATCCTCTGCAGGGCCGATGAGAACGGGAACTGGTGCAAGATCGCAATGCCTTCCACGGGGGCCTGCAGGAGGAACATGACAGAGCTCCTAGCTGTTGGGAACCGACTGCTCCTCCCTCAATCCTCATTTTGACAAATAAGGAGGAAATTTCTCCCCAGTTTCCACAAATGAGATTCAAAGACCCATCTATGAGCTTTCAGAACCTGTGCACCAGGAGAGCATTTCCCTTGGAGTTCAGGCGCTGGGAGGGGAGTGTGACAAGCAGGCCTTACCTGACGGGCGCTTTTGCGGGGCTTAACTACCACAGCATGTGCTGGCACTCCCTTGAGATGGAAATCGTCCTCAGATGCGGCCATTTCCTATTTCACAAAGGAGAGTTTCACGAAGAGATTTGCTTCTTGCTCACCCACTGGCACTGTCCTCAAACCTCCCCGCCGCAAGCTCCTCAGACCACCCAATGTTTTCTCTGTGTTACTTTCCTCTGTGATGGAGAGGAACCAGGCTTTTCCCATAATAGGTTCGTGTGTTGGAAATGCTGCAGAACTCGAAGGACAGACACTGCTGAATTATTCATGCAATTTATCGTGCTTTCTCTGTTCAAATGTGCCGCAGAAAGGCTCATTCTCTATTTCGGAAGAGCTTAACTTAAAGCTGGTGAATGTGAACAGACAGGCTCTGTGCGAAGCAAGCACCTTGCTGCCTTTCTTTCCCAGCACTCACTGACTGTTGATGCTGCCATCCCCTATCTGTGTAACGTGGGTTGATGGTCCTCAGGGCAGGACAGGGCAGGGCAGGGCAGGGACCTCGATGTGCATGGCAAATGTTCAGTAATTGCTATAATAATGACTCCAAATTATCGCCAAAGGAACCTTTTACCTAAAGATATCAAAGAGCACATTGTAATCATCTCATGGAGCAGCTGAAAAGAATCTGAGAGGGAATTGTAATCTCTACTTAAAGTATGGAAGCCGTAATCAAGGAAGAAGGGAGGATGGGCAAAGTTTCAGCAGAGTGCTACACAACCACGCTCTGTTGGAGCTGGAAAGGCCCTAAAGATTGTGATACACACAGTGTGACATCAGGGTCTGCAGCTGCAAGTAGCTGCAGGAAAGGATGCAGTGCAGCTCAGGACTTGGAGATGCGCGTCCCCTACACCCACCTGTAGCCCCACCCTCTGCCTCAACCAGAGAAACTCCAGTTATTTAGTTTTCAAAGGCAGCTTTCGAATAAGGTTTTCTTCTAAGAAAACATCCTAGTTCTTTGTCTTGTTTCATGTGTGAGTCCTGGGTCCCATTCAATCCCCTCATTTCATAGTCAGGGAAGCCCAAGACCCAACAGAAGGGAGAGAACTTCGCTAGAAGGCAGCTAAACCTAGACCTGGGCGCCAGATTGCTGAACCTTAGCATCTGACCCTAAATCTTGTTCAAAGTTTCAAGAAAAGCTCCGCTATGGTTTTTCTTTTTGTTACTTCCTATCTTAGAAATCAAATCAATAAAAAACGAAGACCAGTGAAACTGTCGGTCACTACGAGTCCATGAGCTGTCCCAGCCCGTGTGGACGGTGGCGCTTCCTAATCCCCATGTTCTGGAGAAGGAAATGTTTTCATTCATTCATTTATTTATTTTTAGTTAACAAATAATGATTGTGTTATATATTTATGGAGCACAATGTGATATCTTAATTTATGTACCCAGCGTAGCACATTCAATCAAGCTAATTAATGTACCCATTCACTCCAAATTAATGCTCGAAGACTTTGAAGCCAAATAATGCTCATAGAATAGTACAAAGATTTGGGAAATAATTATACAGTAATTATATTAATACTGCTGAACTTATAACATGTTCTGGGCACTGTACCAAGGATTTTTTTAATACATCATGTCATCTAATCTTCACAATAACCCTACCACATAGACACCATTATGGGCTGCACAGTACTGATGAGGAAACCAGGCTCAGACTGGCTCACACTTTGTTCCATTTGGAAAACTGGCATTTTGGGAAGTATTAATGAAGGCTGCATTGCACTGGCACTGATCGAACAAGCTTCTCAAATTCCCTGAAAGACAGAGACCTACCCAGGTGGTGGCTTCAAACATCTTGAGGTCCAGAGGGTCCCCCTGGATGGTGTCATCAAGCAGGATCAGAGAGTGGCAGCTGGCCATGGCCGCACACAGGGGGCCCCATGGCAGGGCCTTGCCAGAAGCAAAGCTGTGCACTTCCTGGAAGCTAAAAAAGAAGAGAAAGCCAGGCATGGTGGCGCACACCTGTAATCCCAGCACTCAGGAGGCTGAGGCAGGAGGTTCGCTTGATTTCAAGACCTGCCTGGGCTACACGGTGAGTTCCAGTTCAGTCTCAACTACATAGTGAGACCATGTCTCAAAAGAACAAACAAAGCAAACAAACAAAAAGAAAAGACAAAGGGCTTCGGCACTAACCCTTCCTGCCAAAGGTGGAGCTTCTTGGAGGTGAATTTCTTTTAGAAAAGGAATTTGACATGCTTTGTTTCATTAGACACCCACTCGCTAGTTCTCCCACATTAAAAGTGCTCTGTTTAGCACCTTTCTTAGATAAGTCCACTGACCGTCAGAAAGGTCCCTACATGCTTTCTAAGCTCTTTTTTCCTTGATTTTCCTTAGTCCTCTTCAGACTGATTTCAGAGAAATCCTAAGAACTGGAAGTATTGCCCTTGGCTCGAGCTCCCTCAGCCCTACTCCTACCCCAACTCTGAAACCACTTGTTCTCCAACCTTCCAGACAGAGAAGACTAGTCCTACTCTAGCTGTGGGTAGGCACATCTCCTTCAATCGGCCCTTCGGGATAAGGTTGGGTCTTCAGCACCCTTCTCCCAATACACCTGATCTTTGGCCCACAGCAGACCATCAATAAAAGTACGAGTGAATGAATGAGTGGATTGGTTCCTGGAAATCTGCAAGGCCGTGAAGGTGAAGAAATGAACAATAAAAACATTTTTGAAAAGGACACTACAACCCTCACTTTAGCATCCTGGATCCATACCACTACTACCGTCTCTATAAACTCTTACAAAAAAAGACATCATCTAAAAATCCATGGAGGTACAAGGCAAATGTCATATGCAGGATTCCTTCACTGATTCTGAACGGAAGTTATTGAGCTCAGTCTCGGGTCCCCTGCAGGAATGAATGCCCTCTGCGACCTTATCGGTCAGCCCCTTCTTAAAGGTGTAATGCAGTAGTTGGTTTACAAAATAGTCCCATTTGGAGGAGAGAATGGCAGGAGTTCCTTCCTACACAGAAGTAGGGTCTACTGTGGGGAGCCAGTCAGCAGCTACTCCCTCACCCTCCTCCATGGTGCACTCCTTTTAGATTCTTGGGTCATCTCTGCCATAATCCCCCTAACTCTTCTGCTCCTTATCTCCCGGACTACACGGGAACCTCTCACTCTTTCTCAGTGCCAGTTCTATCAGACCTTTCACCTTCCCAGTGTCGCTGTTTCTCTCAAAAATGTGATGCCAAGGAATGGTTTCTTATGTTTAATGATACATTCATTGCATTTCTTGAAATACAGTCTTCGGTTGATCTAGTCATTTTGTTTTTGGTACTGTGAATCAAACTCAGGGCCTGGCAGACGCTGCACCCAGAGCTACATCCCCAGTCCTAGCCTTTTGTTTTTGAAAGGATCCATATCACAATATTAACTCACACCTCCACCATATTCTTTTCTGGGTTTTGCTTTGTCACACTGAAGTTTCTTGGCTGAAACTTCTAGTCTTATCCATCATTATCCATCACAATAAGAAGTCATCTTAGCAGTTTACCACACACCCCATGGTATAGTAGTAAACATCTAAACAGAAGAGATCGCCAGTAGTGTTGTTAACACAGGAGCCTAAGCTCATACTAATAAGGTCAAGTGAAACAAATCAGACAAATAAGCTTAAATATAGAATGAGAAGCTTCTTCTCAGATGAGAAGCTCAGAGTATAAATAAATTAAAGAGCTAAATAAAAGACAGATTATAGGAAAGGAGAAGATAGATCTTTTGCAAAAGGGAAGGGGACCAAGGGATGGAGGGAGGGGGTAAGGAAAGGAGGGGAAGGGAGTGTAAAAAGAATGAAGATGTGTCGTGTACATGTACCAACTGCACACAGGGTATGTAATCGTGGTGTACTGCCAACATTTACTAATAATTAAAATTAAAAAGAGAAAAGGGCACTAGAGACAATGCAAGAGAAAAAATAGAATTAAAAATAAAAAGCCAAGTATACAACAGAAAAAGAAAAAAAAACTTATTTTTATGATGGCAAATGTTCTTGACATCAGTTTGTAATTCTGAAGCTATAACAGGGAATTCCAGCAGATTGAGCCAGACTCTGGTTATCACAACAAACGCAGAGAGCTCTGGCATTCCTGTTCTTACATTTTAATTTGATTATTTGTGAGGTACCGAGGCCAGGTAGCTTTCAGTATCAAGCTCAGGTGCTTTGAAACAACTGAAGCACTAGTCAGACCCTTTGCAGAAGAGATAAGAATTATCAGAGATGAGTGACCAGCCTCTGACAAGAAGAGACTTAATAACCCAGAAGTCAGGCGCAGACTGTTTACCTAGCATCAAATATTTTCTCTCATTTTATCAAGTAGAGTTGTCAATTAATTTTTTCTTAAATTGCTATTTTGATCTTTTGAAGCCAAATTTAACCTTTCTACAAGAAGGAGAGGAGGAAGGAAAAAGGGAGGGAGGGGGCAAGGGAGGCAGATCTAATTGATTAATTAGTAACCTAAACCATATTATGTAGTAATATGTTATCCATTCCATAGGCAGGACATTCAAAAGACAGGTGTACTTAGTGCCTTTTAGTGAGCATTTACTATGCACCTTCTGCATCTGCCTCGTACACCACTATAATGCTAGGGAAACAAAGGAGGAAGAAACAGACCATTTTTAAAGATGCTCACATCTTTGCATAAATGCAAACACTTTCGGTAAAAGCTGAAGCAGAAAAACTCTAAAGAATAAGGAGACCAGGTACTTATTCAAATTCCTCCTCCAGGGGGAAAAAATGCAAAGAATGGTAGAAAGTTTAACGCTTATAAGCACTTCTTTCTAAGGGAAAGAAGGGAAAAGAAAAAAATGTGAAAAAAGAAAAAATAGAAACAAAGTCTTTGTAAATAGGGAAGGATGAAGGGGGTGAAGGGAGGGCAGGGGAAAGGGGAAAAAACAAGAACCAAGATCTGTCATGCAAAGTTACAAGATCCCAATGATAACTGTAACTGTATTGTTTGCTTAAAATGTACCCATACTTAATGGGGGAAAAAAATAAGCACTTCTTTCTGTAAAATAAAATGCTTAGAAACACCAGGATTATTTTTTCACCTATAAAACAGATGTACTTATGAATGGTATTTAATGTGATGATATTCACGGTGTGCAATTAAAAATATTTTGTGCATAAATTGTGCGTTGTCTGTCTGATGGAAAAGAAGTCCAATTCACCCTCTATAGATAATTCTTTTTGATCTGTGGTCTAAGGGTCAGAGAGAAAATGCTTTCATTCTCAAACAAAACCTCTGTGCCAAATACGTCACACTTGCTGAGCACACTGGGGCCACAGTGGGGAGAAACCGCATGTGGAAAAACGAACTCACCTGTGGCCACCAGAGGGCTGCAAGAGGAGGACATGTTCATCTTTGCCACACCAAGTTGAAAACTGCCAAAAGCAGCCTCATTACTACAAAGAGGATTTGCTGGCAGCCAGAAGGGAGAATTCCCAGAACCAGAATACCAAGGAAAGTGAGAACACCAGCAGCAGCCCTATACACGGTCCTCTCCTGGAAAGTTGGGCTGAAAGTCACACTTCCTCCTTCCTCCTCACCCATCCAAAGGCTGCAGCTTGTGCAAAGAGTGTCACCACCTTGAAAGACAGCGTCCTGGCACTGTCAGGTTACTTACACTGGCCCAGTGTCAGGCCTCTGAGCAATGTGCTGAAAACAAATGGCATTTCAGCAAAGACTTGCATGTGTTATCACAACTTGCCCGTCACCTCCTGGGTTTTCGGATGGCATGGGGCTGGGAATGGAGTCAGGGTCAGGGGTTGTGAGTGCATGTTTGGGGGAGACCCAGAAGAATTCAAGAGCAGGAGTTAAATGAACAGACTTTGACAATCATTCCTTACCAAGTCCAAAGCCCAAATATTTCCATTAGTAATTCTGAAAGTAAAGGAGGAGCTCTGGAAACAGAAATGACATTTGTTTAGCAGTAGGCACTCACCCATTCCTGTCACAAGGCACAACGCCCCAGAGGTCCAAGCCATCACAAGTTAGGGTGCCTGTCTAAACAAAAGCAAAGACAATTACTCTGAGGAGCCAGTGACCCTGGAGCCAAGGAAAATAGATGTTTTAATAGAGAAATTCAAGCCACAAACATATTATCACAATGGGCACTTGAAGGACAGCTGCAATCAGCTGATCATCTACAGTCTGGACTGAAGCTTCGATGACCTCCAAGCAGTTGGATGACAAGCCAGCACTTAATCACTGTGAACTTTTGTGTCCTTAGAGATAAAAAGAAGAGCGTGGTACCTCCCTCACATACTCATAGGAGTGCTTTGAGGATGTAATGGTACAAGGAGTGGATGGAAAAGTCCTTGGTGAGCCTTTGGAACTATAAAATGGGAGAGTCCAGTTTTTACAGTAGACATTAAAAGCATGTCATCCAAAACAAGCACTGCAGTAGAATTTTTACCTACAGGGCACTGTTAGTGACAAGACTGTAAAGAAATGGTTTGCTGTTTGATAAGTGGGAAGAAGTTGTGCGCTGCTATTTTCCTTGGTGCACTCTAATGGCTGAGTTCAGGGTAAGTTCAAATACTGTCTTTATGGCAAAAAAAAAAAAAAGAAAAAGAAAAACATTACTTAGTCCCTCTAAATATCAGAGCTCTTTGTTGCAACCTGGTCATAATCACATGGAGTTGCCATGAAGATTAAATGAGATGATACAAAGTGCTTATGTTAGTACCTGGTGTACAGTAAGAGCTCATTTTCATCTGAATTTATATCATGATTACCTTTCCCACTCATTCCTTTATCAAAGTCCACAGATGTGATCTGATATGCATAGAATGTCCTTCTTTATGATGCTAGTGTGATTTAAAAAAATAATACTAATAATACCTTCAGTGCTTGGTATGTCTTCCAGATTCTCCACTAATTATAAAATGAAGTTCTGATCCCATTAGTTCTCAGGCATCAAAACTGTCAGTGTATTGTTTCATGGGTTCAGAGTTCTAGCCATGGGGCTGAAGCAAGTTCTCAAGATGGCTGCTGATGCTCATGACTGCAGAACAGTGAGCATGTACTGAATACCAGTGGGTCATAAATATAAGATGATTAAAGTGGTGAAATTTATTATATTTATATATATTTCCACAATAAAGAAGTCAATGAAGGCAACAAAGACTTTCAATGGTTCTCTGCTGCCTAAAGCACACATATACTTGTTTTAGATAGACATCTGGGACACAGACACGTTCTTCCAGTGTTACTGTACTGCCTTTGTTCAAGCCACACAGTCCCTTGCTCACCCGTGGCCATGCCTCTCTGTATCCACCTGCCTGTGGTGTCCTTCATCTCTATCTTACCCTATTTCAGCCCACCTTCATCCCAACTCAGATGTGTAGATGAAACAAACACACTCAAGAGAAGGTGGTGTGTTGGAAAGGAATACGTCCAAATTCATTTCTGGAAACAAGAATTACTTTGGGAAGGAAAAGACCCAATCAAAAAAGAGAACTGCAGGCCAGTCTCCCTAATGAACATAGATGCAGAAATCCTCAATAAGATACTGGTAAACAGAATATAGAGGGTCATCAAGAAGATTATAATCTCTGACCAAGTCAGATTTATCCCAGGGATGCAAGAATGGTTCAACATACATAAATCAATAAATGTAACACACTATAAATGAAGTCAAGGACAAAAAACATATGATAATCTCAATCGATGCAGAAAAAAGCATTTAACAAAATTCAACACTCATTCATAATAAAAACCCTGCAGAAAATTGGAATAGATGATCTTCATCTTAACTTCATAAAGGCTACATATAAAAAAAACAACAGCCAACATCATACTAAATGGTCAAAAACTGAAAACCTTCATGCTAAATCAGGAACAAGACTGTCACCACTTCTGTTCAGCATAGTTTTGGAAATACTAGCTACAGCAATAAGACAAGAGAAAGAAGTTAAAGCAATAAAGATAGGAAAGCTAGAAGTTAAACTGTCACTATTTGCTGACGATATAATACTCTACATCGAAGACCAAAAAAACTCCACCAAAAGACTTCTAGACTTAATTGACAGATTCAGTAAAGTAGCTAGATACAAGGTAAACACTCAAAAATCCATAGCTTTCTTGTACACAAATATCAGACTCACTGAGAGTGAAATTAGGAAACAATCCCTTGCACAATAGCATCCAAAAAAATGAAATATCTAGGAATCAATCTAATGAAGGAAGCAAAAGACCTTTACAATGAGAATTACAACACTCTGAAAAGAGAGACTGAAGAGGATATAAGAAAATGGAAAGATACCTCTTGTTCCTGGGTAGGAATAATCAATATACTGAAGATGGCAATACTTCCAAAACTGCTATACAGATTCAACACAATCCCTATTGAAATCCCAACAGTACATCCCACAGAACTAGAGAAAAAAATCCAAAAATTCATTTGGAACCAGAAGAGACCTAGAATAGCAAAACCCATTTAGGCAACAGAGAAATGGCAGAGGATATCACTATCCCCAGCTTGAAACTATACTACAAAGCCACTGTGATAAAATCAGCATGGTACTGGCAAAGAAAAAGACCTGAGGACCAGTGGAACAGATTAGAAGATGCAGACAAAACTCCTGACATACTCACCTACCTCATCTATGAAAAGGAGCCAACCATCCTCACTGGAAGAAAAATATCCTCTTTAATAAAAGGTGCTGGAAAAACTGGCTTTCAACTTGCCAAAGATTAAAACTAGATCCCTATCTTTCACCATGCACTAAATTAAAATCAAAGTGGATTAAAGATTGAAATATTAAAACAGAAACACTAGACTTTCTGGAAGATAAGTTAGGTAGAACTCTTGAAGATACTGACATAGGAAAAGACTTTATGAAAAAATCCTCAGTAGCAAGGGAACTAGCACAAAGAATCAATAACTGGGATGTCATCTTTTTAAAAAGCTTCTGCACTGCCAGAGAAATCACCAACAGAGCTAAAAGACAATCCACAATGTGGGAAAAAAATTTTACCAGTTGTTCCTCAGGCAAAGGTCTACTACCTAGAATATATAAAGAACTGAAAAAAAATCAGACCCCCCCACAAAGCATAAAGAAGCAATTCAAAAATGGGCATCTGAAATGAACGGACATTTCTCAGTCAAAGTAAAAGCAGCAAATAAACATATCAAAAATGTTCAACATCACTGGTCATGTGGGAGATGTAGATGAAAACAACACTGAGATTCCACCTCACCCCAAGAAGAATGGCTGCTAACAAGAAATCAACCAGTTAACAAATGTTGGTGGGGATGCGGGTAGATAGGAACACTTCTTTATTGTTGGTGGGAGTGCAGACTGGTGCAACCACTGTGGAAATCAATATGGAGATACCTCAAACAACTAGGATAAGAAGTCCCAATTGACCAACTATTCCTCTGCTGGGTATCTTTCCAAAAGAATTAAAAGAATCATACCACAGCGATATATGCTCACCCATGTCTGTAGTGGCACAGTTTGTAATAGCTAAAATTTGGAAAAAGCCCAATTGCCCATCAACTGGAGACTGGATAAAGAAGATGTGTCTTCTTAATAAAATGGAGTATTACTTGGCCATAAAAATTGAGAAACTAGAGATATTTATAGCTAAGTGGATGCACATTGAGGCCATACTCTTAAGTGAAATTAATAAGTCACATGTGTAAATACTGAATAATTTCTCTGGTGTGAAAAACTAAAAGTGTAAATAAGGATCAATATGTATAATTGATATTGTGTAATAGGAAGAAAAGGTCTAAAAGAGTAGAGGAAGTGGGAGGGGTAGGGGAAAGGTAAAAAGGGAAAAGAAACAATATGTGAAAAGGGAAATCATGAAAACAGTGTCTTTGTAAACAGGGAAGGATGGAGGGACTGAAAGAAGGCTGAAGAATAGGGAAAAATAAGGACTAAGATGTCATGTAAAGGTACAAGAGCCCAATGATGAATGTAACTGCACTGTACACCTAAAATGTACCAATAAACTCAATAAAGATGTTAAAAAGAGAGAAGGTAGTGTAAGAGGCTGCTTGGGAACCGGTATGTCACCAACAAGAATTTTAAGCAGTAAATTACAGATCACAACATGTAGACAAGCTGGGGCTTTCTTGTAATCATATGTCATAGTAAGATAGTTCCATAGAGTCTTCCTTTTTCATTCACTTATTAAATATTTTTTGAGCATTGACTATATGCAGGCAATATTCTCAGCATTAGAAATCCAGGAGTGACCATATCCAAGGCCTTAAATTTTATTTTTTGTATGAAGGTTTTGGCTGCAAAGAACAGGGTGCTATTTGAATTCATTGATTTTCATAGGCTATCAAAGCTGGTAGGACCTTTCACAACGCACCTATGCAGTATCTTTTTATTCCCCCTTCTCAAAAGCCCAGAATCTAAGAACTCAGATCATGCAAACATCCAAGAAAAAGATGAAATCCGATGCCCACATCTATGTTTTCTGCCTCCTGAAAGGATCCAAAGCACCTTCCCCTGATGGGGATGACGATAAACAAAGGAACCCACATACCTTGTCAAAGCAGACAAGGTTTAACTGTCCACACACGTTGATCCGCTGGGGACTGATGCAGAAGATGCCCCTCTTCTTCAGCCTCCTCTGGGCATAGATGATGCCTGTGGTCAGGGCAGCAGGTAGGGCGGGGGGAACTGCAATAGTGATCACATCCAGAGCTTTCTTCACGACGTCCTCCGGAGATTCCTGGAAGACAGGGGTCCCCAGCTCTCACAGAGATGTCAACAATGAACAGTTTTGAGGGAGTGATTGTGTTCTTTCTCTCCATTTCCTCTCTATGTTGGATTCTGAGACATGGTATCAGTGGGTACAAGGGCATGATCAGGTTTCTGGCTCTACACAGCTTTTTGAAAAGTGTAATAAAAAAAGTTTGTAACAACACTGCTACCAGGATGTACCAGCTTGCTGTGACTGCACCAACTTTGAACATCTGATTTTATTTAAAATTTTTCATTTGAATGGCAATGAAACATTGCTTATTGAAACATATTTCAGATTGAAATTATTTTAAATAATATGAAGTGCTCGAGTAGAAGCCTGCTGATATTCAGTCATCAAATCTTCTTGTCCCAGTATCCCACAAGATCTGATTATTACAGAACTTAATGATCATTTGTTTATAATGAGCCTATAAGCAGGTTTCTGTGTGGCTTTGTTTTCTAAGTTGTAGACCATGTCCATGAATAGGGTCAACATGTTGATCATAAAACACTCAAAGAGTGAATATGTTCATGTGACAAGAGAGCAAAGACAGCTTACCCCACTGAGCACATAGACACACAGAGTATAAACCATGCCAATGGTGGCTGTCCCCACGAGGCATAGGAGGAACCTGATGGCATCCCTGTAGAGCTTAAAACTCATTGGCTTGGGGTAAAGAATGGATCTCACGAGGTCCCCCTTTGCAGTGTTGAATCCTGAAATGGCAAACAAAACCCCATTATTTTCAGGATGATAACTCCTATTGGTAATATTCTTCGAAATCTCAATGTTGCCTTTGTTTTACTCTAGAGATAAACATGGTTCAAACCCAAAGGCAATAAATGGGCAAATACTTAATTGCTACAATGGAAATATACCCACCCCCTCTGTCTCTCTCTCCCTCCCTCCCTTTTTCCAATTTCAATACATCCCAGGAAACCACTATACTGAGAGTAGAGCACAATTTTTCTAAATATGACCTTCTCAATGTTGCCTTTGTTTTACTCTAGAGATAAACATGGTTCAAACCCAAAGGCAATAAATGGGCAAATACTTAATTGCTACAATGGAAATATACCCACCCCCTCTGTCTCTCTCTCCCTCCCTCCCTTTTTCCAATTTCAATACATCCCAGGAAACCACTATACTGAGAGTAGAGCACAATTTTTCTAAATATGACCTATCTTAAGGAAATGGTTCATGAGCGCGTGCACACACACACACACACACACACACACACACACATATCTTTCATTTGAATTAAAACTAAGTGCTAAAAAATACTGATGAGCTAAATTTTCTAATATCTTCTGGAGTTAATTTTTCAATTTCTATTTCTGCCTAGAAAAAAATATAAGATCCAAACATCAGATCCAGCTCTGCCTGTTACTAGCTGTGTCATTTTTTAAACATTCATTTGAATTGCATGGCCTCACCCTAGTCACATAAAGAGTGGAGACTTTCATCATCTTTGCTCTGCTGCTTCGATGTGCAGAAATAGTTTATAAATTGCAAAACACATAAATAGTGACTATTGTCATCCATATCATTATGCGTACGCCATAGTTCAACTGGAAAATTGGCATTTAAAACCCTAGATTTACATACATTTCATTTGCTCTTCAAAGATTGATCCTTACCTAAGAAATCCAAGGCACTAGGCAAGCTGAGCAGAACCATTTCATTAAAAATAACAGAGAGGATGAGAGGCTAACCTGTCTGCACCACCACTGCTCGCACCATCCTGGAGCAAGCTGCCTTGGTCTGGATCACCTCTGTCCCACAGAAGAGGATGTGCCGCTTGTAATCTGCTTCGCTCTGCGTTTTCCAGGGCAGAGGGCTATCCGTCTTGGGTAGTGGAGTTTTGGTGACTGGGATACTTTCTCCTATAGAAAACAAGCATCTCATTTTGTGGGGTGGGATGCGTTGGCTCCTGCAAATCAGGACTGTGCCCACTCGTCATGCCACAGACACTCACATGGCAGAAACAACCCTAGGCATCAGGGTTGCAAAACGAATGTGGCTTAGACATATAAACAAATAAGGAGAATTCCATGTTATAATATTGTGAGTATTGTGAATCAAGCATGGATGTTAAAATAGGTTGGACATGACCCTCAGGGAGTAGCAAAGTATGCGGTACAGAATACGGGGCATGGGGAAAATAATGTGCCTTATGGGCTACGGAGGAGAGGAGACAAGGAGAACCCCAAGTGCAGCTCAGTTAAGTGTTTGAATATTTTTCTGGAGGCACTGGTGACTGGAGGAGAGCAGGGGATATTTAACTGCTTTGATCAGAAGATTAGCATCATCTTATGTGAAAGAAAAACTATTCTGTCTGTAGTACATGGAATAAATTGAACTCCGATGAGGTTGGAGCCTGGGAAAGGACCACAAGAGCCTAGGAGGAAGGGGAGGAGTTTTGAACATGAGAATAGAGGAAGTACTGAATTCAAAAATTAAGGAAGAAAGATGCTACAAATCATGAGGGAAATTTTATGTTGGCAGGTCTAGGGAAAGAGGAATTGAAAACAGCTTCCTGGTTCCTGGCTTGGAAGGTAGAGCTGACAGCAACATTATTCATCAAAGCAGGGATTACAGGAGGCGGGGAGGAGAGGAAGAACCACATTTGGCCACTGTGAGGTGGAGTTGCTTTTTAGAATAACCCTGTTGAAATGTCTTGTGTGCAGTTAGACATTTATGGGAGTCTGGAGCTCAGATGAGAAGTCTTGACTAAAGATATTTAATCACAGCTCATCAGCTTATAAATGAGAAAAGCCACAGAAAGTGAACGTAGTGTGGGAAGAACAAAGGACAAGAATACAGCTCTGAGCAGCCCCAAAATCATGGAGATGGAGAAAGAGTAATAGCAGAGGAAAGTGAGTCAGTGTGGTCAATGGTAGAAGAGTCTGTAGAGAGAGAGCATTGTCTTAGAGAGATACGGAAAAGAAAGCTTTCAGAAGGAAAGATGGTCTAGATTACCAAATACAACAGAGAAGTCAACAAGGTGGGAAATTTTAAAAATCCACTGCATTTGGCAACTGGGATCTCAGTGACTTGTTCCCACGAGGGTGAGAAGACCATACTTCAGTGGTTTGCAGTGCTAATACAGGACAAGGGGTGAAGGTGTGGAGGTAACTCTGACCTGCTCTGAGGGAGAAGTTTGCAAGCTGTCTGTTGGGCCTTTGCAGAGAGAGCAGTGTAAAGTCTGAGTTACATTCTGATATGCATTAGTACTCGCCACTGCAAAGGTCCTAAAATTAAGGGACGGTTGCTTGAGGGAGAGGAACCCAACCTGCCATGATCTGCCATGCACTTGTAAGTTTGCACAGGAGGGAGATACATGTTCTCACCTCCATTCCACGCCTTTTCGGCCCAGCTGGGAGAAATGGATTAGATGCGGGCTTTAAGAAGGAGCCACAAGACATCACAGGCTTTCACTGCCTCCCTTTTCTTCGCTGAAACAGTTATGATTCTTGTTTATTTTTCAGAAAGGTTGGCACAATGTCTTATGATGCCACACGAGTGAGAAATCAAAGCAGTGGAGGCTGGAGCATGCCACTTCCCCCTAGACCTCAGTGGCTGTGTCTGCGAGCTAGGTGAGCCCCGCGGTCCCTCCCAGCTCAGCATGCTATTTAAACAGGTGATAGAAGCAGAAACTTTTCCAAGTTCTCCATCATGAACTTTTTGGCACTTTTAAGCCAGACCAGGATGAGCTTGGACTTGGCCTTGTGGGTCTTAGGATGTCGTTGAAAGCTTCCAGATCTTCCAACTTCATCTGAGGTTACATTGTACACTGAAATATTAGATACATTGAAATACTAGATAGAAGCATCTGGACAATTCTGAAAGACCTAATGAGCCATGCAATTAAAGGTAAGGTGTAAAGAGTCTATCGATCATTTGTTCACAAAAGTTATTATTATAGCGAACTTAGCACAGAGAAAGCAGCTTTAATTTGATCTCTCAGATTCATCCCCAGCAGGATGGAATGAGATGTAAGGTATTAGGAAGCGTTACAAAGTAGCCCCACACTTTGCAGCGAGCCACCATCCTTGAGGTAGAGGAAGAGCAGGAACCATGGTAGCACCGAGCCTGGGACAGCCCAGCAAGGATGCAAGCTGTGGGGAGGGACCCGTACCTGTCAGCATGCCTTCATCTACCACACAGTTGCCATCGATCAGGATGGCATCGCACGGCATTTGCACTTTGTTCCCTGTCAAAATTAACAAATCTCCGGGTACCAAGAAGCGCGACTCCAGCTGTCGGACTCCAGCTGAAAATGTGAGGGTACAGAGTTGAGTCAGGTGATTGTCCCCCCCAAAGCACAGTCCAACATCTAAGTTGGGGATCAATGGAAAGCAACCGAGGCATCTAAAAAAGGAAGCTAACCCTCAACACTGACTCAAAATCTGAAGGCTAGAAGAAAAAAGTGAGAAACGACACAAATTAAAAATTTGGGTGAGGCAAAAATAAAGCTAAGAAAAAGCTGATGAATGCAGAAAACTTACAGACAAAAGAGTCATATTCCTAAACATAGAAAGAGCGCCTTAACAAAGAGCCGAGTAGCAATTACCTAATAACAAATTGCTAGATATTAGCATTCACACACATAGACACAGACGTGAGCAGTCTGTAAATGTCTGAAAAGCTGCTCGTTTTTACCCATAATGAGAGAAAGGACATTTCTTCCATCCTTCCTTCTTTATTTCCTTCTTGATTTCTGCCTGGTTACCATTACATTTTTCCTACCTTGCTCAGTCCCAAAGCCACTAGGGGGCTGAGCGGGAAAAGCATCCACACAGAGGGCAGCGTGGGGCAAGGGCACACAAGTCTGAGGAGAAGAGGAGGCGTTCACGAGGCCTTGGCTTTGACAGAGCAGAGCTGGGCAGCGGGAGAAGGCCCTCATGGTGGCCAAGGCCTGCTGTGAGATGTCGGCTCTTGGCACTGTGAAAAACGAGTCTACATGGGTGTAAGGTAGGGAACAGCACGAGCATCAACTACAATGGAAGACTGGTCGCTTCTGAGCAGGACTGGGGCAGTAAGGAGATCTATTGAGGTTAACGAGAACCAGGTTTCTCACTGAAGCAAGGAAGTTACAAACGCAGAAAACAGACTAAGCTAGAATTACAGCTTCGAATTGGAAATACTAGTGTACTAAAAGAAGTAATATAGACGTCAGTATGTAGTGAGAATGTATGTAGTAAGAATATATACAGACATCATAAACATATAAATGTTTGCTGGTCTGTTTATATGAATATTCTCCAATTCTTCTTTCAGAGAGGGCAGAAAAGCAGTGAAACACCAAGGATGATGAGCACTCCGGTGGCCACATTTTGGTTTCTAAATGCCATCCCCCGAACCCTAAAGAATGAAGTTTCCTTGGGGAAGGGACTGGCTATGAGGCTGGGCCATGAAGAATATATAATATAAGCTAGAAAATCTTGTAGGTCAGGAAATTTTCAAAGAACAAGGGTGATGTATCAAAAGGAGGCCAAAGACAATTTAAAGGGCCCTTGCTGCCCAAACCTGTAGCAATGTCAACATCAAAGTAAATAATGATAAAAAGAATGATATCCGTGAAATAAAATATAAATTCATAAATCCCTAATGGCATAATTAAATGGATAAATAAGTGAGAAGAGAAGATAGCTATTCCTTCCAGCAAAGTGGCAAATAAAAATTAAGAAAACAAAATTAGAAAATCATTATTTAACAAGTCCTAATGATTTAGTTAAGAAACATAAATATATACTGAAATTATTGGTTGAAATGTGATGGAGATGGTCTAGTGTATGGTCTCTCTTAACAAAATAGCCATCAATTACATGGGGGAAGAGAGCAAATTTACAAAGAAGAAACCTTGCAGACACAATCTAATTAAGTAACAAGTTGGCCAGGGATTCAGCTCAGTGGCACCATTCCTGCCTTACAAGCATATGGTCCTGAGTTTGATCCCCAGTACAAAAAAAAAAAGAAAGAAAGAAAGAAAGAAAGAAAGAAAGAAAGAAAGAAAGAAAGGAAAGAAGGAAGGAAGGA
>NW_022900924.1:45626429-45705473 GCF_012274545.1 Fukomys damarensis | reverse complement strand
GGAAGGAAGGAAGGAAGGAAGGAAGGAAGGAAGGAAGGAAGGAAGGAAGAAAGAAAGAAATTAACAAGTTAACATCCCTAGTAACAGAACAAATTCACGTTAAGTGGCATCCAAGAGAAACGTGAAAATATGACATCACAATACTGTGTCTTATGATGTCACAATACCATGTCTGTTTGTAATGTGAACCTAGCTACGAGGAAAAATCAAACAAATCAAAATTGAGAAACATTCTACAAAATAATTGGATTCAAAAGAGTAAAGGTCAGGAGCATCAAGAAAAGACTGAAAAACTACTAAAGAAAAATGAAAAAGAACCACATTGAGTGATTGATTCTGGATCCCTTTCCTGCAAAGAGCATTATGAGACAGAAGTAGGATGTGACTATTATTTAGTGCTGATGTGTTAATACTAATGCCCTAGTCGTCCTGTCACTTACACAGGAGAAATCCCACTAAACTGCAGGGATCATCAAGACACCTGTCAGAAATTTATTCTTAAACAGTGCTGGAAAAAAGGTTACTTGAGCCATTCTTGCAACTTTGCTTTAACTTATAAATTATTTCCTAAAACAGAGGAGAAACATGCATGAGGTAATATGGCTCACCTGATTAGAAAAATCTGTTTGTCCGCCTATTATGTTGGCAAGGCTATGAAGAAACTGACACTCACACATTCCTAGTGCAAATGCAAACTGGTATAATCTCTCTGGAAGGGAATTTGGCAATATTTATCTAGCAAAAGAACAGATGCATTTATTCTTTAACCTTGCAGTTTTACTTCTCAAAAATCTATACCAAAGATACACTGGCAAAAACATGACAGGCATATGCACAAGGCTTTTTTTACAGAACTACTTGCAAAAGATTGACACAAGTTTCTTTAAAAGAGGAAAAATTGAATAAAAGATGGTTCCTTCATCTAAGAGAGTACTATGCAGCTGAAATAATGAATGAAGATTAGCTGTACGCTGCTATTCAAGGGCCACTTTTCAATATACTGTGTAAAGAATATACCACAGAAAATATAATTAAACATGTTTGCATAGCCCTTTTATCTAAAACAACTACAGCATAAGTATATAATATGTAGCTATTATTTTCATATGTAATTTGTTTACATTTTTTGTAAAAACATTTTTAGTTAGTCCATGTTTTTAACACATCGTGTTCACATTCCTCATGCAGGGTAGATACATGTGTATAACACAGCTTAATCCCTTTTTTGTCTCCTTTCCCTCCCCTCTCTCTTCATGTCTTGGTCCTCTTACCACTTGAGAAATATGTATTTCCCTACTTTCTATTATCTATGTTTTAATTTGGTCTTTATTCGTATTTTGGGTTTCTCCTGTAAGAGAAGCCATGCGATACTTAAGCTCGTGTGTCTGATTTATTTCCCTTAACATTCTGGTCTCAGGGAGCATCCACTTTCCCACAAACGACTGAAGTTGATTTTTAAATGTATGAATGCATCAATAATAATGTGAAGTGATAATTATAGAGATAAGTAGGGTGCAAGACAGAAAAAGGAGGGAGAGGAGCTAGATTCCCCTGAACATCTTCCTTCTTGTGAGTTTGATTTTATACCGTGAAGGTATTTATCATAATAACTATATAAAGGATACAAAAATAAATTTGAAAACCTAACCTTAAAATCTAAAACAAAATGAGTGCAATGAACCTACCAAGTTGTTGGCATAACTGTACAGAGAACTATTTTGAGTGACTTTAAAGCATAATTTTGAGATACTTTGTGCATTTCTAGTGAGATCATAAATGGGGCAAGAATTCTAAAAGCACCTGAAGTGTTTTGGGAATGGGACTGACTCCCGAGGGTGTTAGTTTGTTATTCTGAGATTATTGTCTGTAGTGAAATAAAGCAAATGAAAAGTTTGTTCCTGTCACTGGAATCAAAATTTTAGGAGAGTAAGGAATGCAGAGATGCAACCAGCAAAGTTATATTCAAAGTCTACAGTTCTAACTTTGGACTAAAAATATCATTATGCACAATGCAGTCTATCAGCGTGTTTCTGAAGAAGCCAAGAAGCAGTGGTGACCACCACAGAAATTTGCACTCCAAATGCTCAGATTAAAGTTTCTAAGTATCTTATTTAAAGGTGTTTAAGAAAAATCATAACAAGATACCTAGCTTTGGGGCATGAAACCTTCAAATACATAGATTTAGTAAAACTCTCGACAGCGACTAGGGTCATATCTAAAGAACTCTGGAGCTGGCTAACCAGAAGATGCACTCCTCAGCAAAAGATGGGACAAGTCGAGTGAGAACTAGGAATAAAGACAGTGAGGAGTGACGCATATTAACCAAGTCTAACACTCTGACACTAAAAGAAGCCTTTGCAAGAGGTAATCAGCTCATTATTTTGAAAGATGATAAATAAAGAGAAAAATTCAGGTATTTATCATTTCTTCCTTAAACTGAATAGTTTGAGTGTTTTTCTTATAGAAATGTTTCACTTCATATGTGGAAATGGCATGAGAGAAGTACAAAACTGTAACTCCTACTAAAATAATAAATCTAAATCATGAACACTTATGTATGTTAATATCACAAAAATCAGATATTATGCACCTGGTATACAATACAAACCATGGGGAATTCTGGCCAAACCTCAAGCCTTTAGATCTAACTACTAATATACAGAAAGTATAAGGAATAGAAAAACATGTTAAATACCTTTATAAGTATGTAATTAATATATCTAGAAGATGAAAACCACAGGACAAACCACTTATTTTCTTCAACAAAAAAAAAAGGCAAGGAGAAAAAAATAAGATACAGAGGAGGGAGCTTGTGGATTGAAATAAACTTGAGATATGATCATTCATTCATAAGATATGGAAATCCTGATTTGAAATTAAACTGTATATGCGTTCCTTTACTTCCAGTTGTTTCATTGCACATACAATAAGCACAGGTATCATATGTATGAATATAAGCACATATTTGGTTCAATTGAGAAAATCTGACATTGCACATATAATTGGTGTGGGGTTTTTTTCCCATTAAGTTTATTGGTACATTTAAAGCAAACAATACAGTTACATTTACCATTAGGATCTTGTACCTTTACATGACAGGTCTTGGTTCTTATTTCTTTCCCCATATCCCTACCCTCCCTTCACTCCCTTCACCCTTCCGTATTTCCAAAGACTTTGTTTCCACTTTTTCCTTTTTTCACATTTTTTTCTTTCCCCTTATTTCCTTTCCCCTCCCCTTTCCAGTTACCCTTTAGCCATTTTCTTCCTATTTCACACTATCAATTATAACTACTCCACCATAAAGAATGAGAAACTAGAGACATTTATAGCTAAATGGATGCACATTGAGGCTGTAATCTAGGGGGGATAAACAGGACACAGTTGAGTAAACACCGAATAGTTTTTCAGGTGTGAAAAACTAAAAGCATAAATAAGGTTTAAATGGTATAGTTAATTGATCTATTTTTAATTATGGGTTTCTTAAAGATATGATAAATGAATTTAAAAGAAGTCTTTATATTTGAGAGCTATGTACTGAGTTTTCAAATAAAATGGTATCTTGGATTGTTCTAAATAATCCAGAGTAAAGAAACAAGTAGAACATATTTTAAAATACAAAGATATAATGAGCTGATAATTACTAATCTGGGTGATGAGGTTTCATTATCAAATTCTCTCTATTTTTGTGTGTGTTCAAAACATTTTATCATAACTAGTAAGGAAAGTAAAAGATCAGGATATTTTCAATGTGAATTTTTGTTTCAAATAAAAATGGAAAAAAAAAGGGTCAGATTTATCTTCCCACCTGAAAACAACCAAAAACCATATAAAATATATTCAAAAAATGGTTTTTAGATGATGGATATCAAGCAACAAGTGCAAGTGCTCCTCATTGGCTCAGTTTGTTGTCTATGAAGAGTTTCTGCCCCAAAGACCAGAGGACCCCTGGGATCAGAGCTCAGATGACCCAGGGGTGGGGGGGTGTTCAGTAATGGCACCTGGACCTTCCAGAGCAGAGCACAGGACAGAGAATTACCTACAGAGAGGCACAGAGGTCTGCAGGCTCCACTCCCAGGCATCCACAGATTACAAACCAGAGCCTGAGCATGAGGGAACTACTAGAACATGAACAATCAAGTATTTTCAATTTAAAATATCACCATGACAACAGCTAGGAGGTAGTATGAATCTACCTGAGAAATAATGTGTAAGACCATCCATCACTCAGTGAAAACTGTAAGACACTGCCAAGAGAGATCAAAGAAGACCTAAACTGAATGGAGAGATATACCTTATTATACTGCAAAAGATCCATCTGTTAGTATGTTATTTTTCCACAAACTGACCCATAGTTTCAACACAAACCCAACCACAATGTCTTCATTTTTTTTTTTTTTTGCAGAAATAGATGAGTTAGTTCTAAAAGTCATATAAAAATGATATGGGTCCCAATACTCAAAATAATTCTAAAAAAGAAGAATAAGGCTAATGGTCAAATATTTCAAAACTTGTCAGAAAATGTCATTATGTGGCATTGGTATTAATAGAAGAAAACAGCCATTAGCACAGAATAGGTGTCTAGAAATAAATCTACCTATATGCAGTAAAATGATTTTTTACAAAGGCAGACATTTACTAGAGAAAAGGTAAATTTTCATTAAATAGTGTTAGTATTTACATACCATTTAGCAAACAATGCACTTCAACCAAAAAAATCAGAATATAAGTTAAAATTATTGTAAAACATAAAAATTACAATACTGTATAAGAAAATATCAGTGACATTGGATTAGTCAAAATGTCTTAGATATGTTATCAAAAGTATGATCCACAAAAGGAAAAGCTAATAACCTGGACTTTACTAAAAGTAAAAACATGTGTCCTTTGAAAGATGTTGTATATACAATGAAGTGATGTCACAGACTGAGAAAATATTTGCAAATCATATATTTCATGAAGGACTTGTAGCCAGAATACAAAAAGAACTCAAATTTAACAATAAGAAAGCAATGTAATGAACAAAAGATTTGAATAGAAGTTTCATCCAAACAATGAAATATAAGTGTCAAACAAATGAAGAGATGTTTGGGACTTTAATCATTAAGGAAATGCAAATTTGAATGATAATGAGATACTTCCACATGAAAGTGGCTAAAATTAAAAAGAGTGATCTACCAAAGGTTGGCAAGAATGTCAAACAACTGAAATTCTCATTCACCACTGGTGAGAATGTAACTTGGCAAAACCCCTTTGGAAAACAGTTCGGCAGCTTCTGAAGAGTTAAATTTCGTAAGCGTTAAACATACCCACCATTTCTCAGGTAAGTGTTTTCTTAAAAAATATGCATGGCCATAGAAAGACCTGTGCTCAAATGTACATAGCAGCATTATTTGTAATAGACAAAAACTAGAAACAACACAAATATCTGTCAACAGGCGAATGGAGCACAAGCTGGCAGGTCCATGCAATCAGGATACTCTCAGGAATAAAAAGGAATGAACGGTTGATCCATTTAACAAAATCAATGAATCTCAAAATCATTACAACTCTGATCCCCTCTAATTAACCCAAAATATTCAAAATAAAGACAAAAATATGCAGTGGGAAGTAGCATTTTTATGCAATTGTAAACACAGGAGTTTATCTACGGATTATGAACAGAAAGCAAACGACCGCCTGGGAATGGGGAGGGAAAAGGAGTAGGGAAGACTGCAGACAGGTGCAGAGCAATTGGGGGGGACAATAGATGTTATTATCTCAGTGGTGGTGAGGATTTTATGGGTGCAGGTCAAGTAAGGTCAAATTGTACGCTATAACTGTGTATACTTTTTATATATTGATTCCACCTCAGTACAGTAAGGGTTTTCCCCCTTAAAGTGAAAGGATCTCAAGTTCTTCTTCCATATAAACAAATGTACAAGATGCAGTGAAGAAAGGAGCAGAAGGAACAACCAGAAATCAGAAACACAAACTCAAGTCATTTTCTGATTGTATATGGATAAAACATAGATCTAAAATAATGGAACTTACATTTTCTCTCACATACAGAGACTGTAATGCTATTATGTGCTTCAACTAGACGGTGGAGTTTTACAGATTGCTGAAAAAGAAAGGAACACAGAAAATGTTTATTTGCTTGAGTATAGTCCCAGGAACTGCTCTGTAAGGTGTTGTCCTTCTGTGAAGATGAATGCACTGGCTAAAAACAAAGACTGAATAGCCTAGCAAGCAACTGAAAAGGCTTTTTCCTCAGGAGTAACAAGTGTGCGTCCTTTGGCAGAAAGGTATTTCCCAGCATGCTCTTTCCACTCAAAATGAAAACCACAAATCTGCATACGGTTCTTTAAGTACGCAGATAACATCAAGAACGTTTAATATGTGTTTAAACCTAACAGCTTGGGGAACAAAAGTTATTTCTCTTTGGGTTCTTCCATATCAAAGTTCCCAATCTATAACTTTTTAAGGAATTTGGTGGTTCTCACTATACCCTTGTCTCATTTTTTGGTTCTAATATGTAAAATACATGGGTCACTGAGAATGAGTTAATAGTGAAGACAAAAGAAATATATAATAAAACTATATTTGATTTCACATTTATGGAGAAACTACTGTGTGAACAACCTCCTGCCCCATTTTTTTTTTTTTTTTTTTTTTTTTTTTTTTTGGTACTGAGGATCAAACTCCGAACCTTGTGCTTATGAAGCAAGCAGCAGAGCCACTGAGCTACATTCCAAGCCCCCTGCCAGGTTCTGAGGGGTTAAAATTCTCATTTAATGTGTTCATTTTTTAAAATTTCTGACTTCTGTCATTTAAGATGTTCTCTAAATCTCTTGGTTTCAAATTATTTGCAAATCTAATAAATATGTCCTAAGAATGATTAACAGAACAGGTTGCGAACTGATTGCTAGACAGGAGATACAATAATGTTAACTTAAACCACAGTAGCGGTAGGGTGGGAAAAAATAAATGATACCAAGATACATTTAGGAGGAACAATCTTTAGAACTTGTTGCATGACTAAGAAAGAAGGAAAAGAGGGCTGGAGATTTAGCTCAGTGGCACCGTGCCTGCCTTATAAGTGCAAGGTCCTTAGTTTGATGCCCAGTACCCAAAAAAAGAAGGAAAAGTAAATTTCAAGGATGATAACCTGATTTCTAGCTTGAACAAATGAATGGCCAGTGTTGTGTTTTTACCCAATCAGGCAAACCAAAAGAGAGATCTGGAGAGAAGTTCTTAAGTCTATGTTGCATGTGTTGAATTTAACGTAATTTGGGAACACAAAGGCAGGGGATATCATCTGGAGTCATCAGCTGGAACAGAAGGAGGAAAATGCTTAATTGCTGCCTGATGCCAAAATGAGATGGTATACTTTATATTTATTGTCTCTCTTCTGTCTTTCAGGCTTTCTTTGACAGGAGGCTCAAGACTGACTGGTTCTTATTTCCAGTGAGAACAAGATTGTGAATGGTGAGTAGCATTTGTTATTACTCTTCAGTTGTAGGATATGGATTCCTCACCAAGGCCAAAATATTAAACTATAGTTCCTTTCTCCAATCAAGCAGATATCAGCTGACTTCACTGGTAAATAAGATGCTAAGTATCTGGCTTAATTTTTCTCTATTATACTGTATATATTATATAATATATATATATACACATATATATAATATGCCTCTATTTTTTGGCTTTCACTTAGAATTTATTCTAAAATCATGATAATGGCATCAACAGTCTCAGCTGAAAAGTTACAATACACTTTTTTACATCAATTACACAGGTTTCCAGAGAAGTTAATTCTAAATATTCAATATGCATATATGTAATCTGCAGTTCTCTCTAAGGTTCAAGTGGTGCAGCTGACACATTTGAGGCAGGTTTCTTCACAGCCATACAATTCAGAGAGGAAAACTTGCTAATGAAAACAGATTTTTTTTTTTAACTTTTAAAACAATAGGCTTTAGGGTTGTAGTGATAACTGCAACAAGAGTGGTTTAAATGGAGACCTGAGAGAAGAAATCAGGTCAGCCAATGAAAGAGAAGAAAATAAAGAACAAGAGTGGGCATAAAGATGCAAGAAGGAAGAAGAGAGCTGCTACAGCAGCCGAAGGACGAGATGTGTCAAGGAAAAGATCGCCTCGTTGAACTTGGTTTGTACGTTGGAAGGTGCTTGAGAGCGGTGACCCTTGTTGGAGTGCATCTTGGGAAGAGAGAGAAAGAAGTCATTACCTGCTGCATAATGCTCACCCTGGGCAGATAGGAGAGGATGGTGCCTTGGGCATGGACAGCGGGACCTCCTCCCCTGCGATGAGAAGATGCGCCTGACAGGCTGGAGAGTTGGTCATTTGGCAACTGGAGAGGGGAGCTGAACAAACTCCTGTCTTATGGCTTATACTGCTTTTATGAAATAAATGGCTAGATTATGTGCTAAACGGGAGGAAAGTAGAATACAGAAAGATGGGCTTCTCAGAAACCAGAAGAAAGGCACTATTTGAAACCTAAATCTCCGGGAATGGGCAAGCACTTTGATCAGAGATGTATACCAAGCTTCCCCAGCGAAGTCAGCACTCACAGATTCCATCAGCCAATTTGTTTATGGGATTTTTCTCCCAATAAAAAGTCAAGAGTTGAATCAGAGATTTGATCGGCAAGTACCAGCCAAACACAAAAGGCAAAGGAGTGCATACCAAACAGACTCCTCCACCTTCCAGCAGGGACAAAAGTACCCTAAAAGACCTCGGGTTTGGGATGTGAGGGAAGGGAAAGGACTAACTTGTTGAGCACTGACTACTGTGTTCAATAATTACAAGCATGGTTTTATTTTATCATGCACTGGGCAACGACAAGATCATAATTCTCCTTTCTATGAAAATTTCAATGAAGTCACTGACAACTGTCATGATTAGTGAGGGAACTTACCTGTCTGAGGTCATACACGGTCAAAGATATAGAAATGATGGACATAAGTATGATGGCAAGAGCATATTCCTTGTAGTCTTCACTAAACCACAAGCAGACACTGAAGAGTTGAAATATGTAAAAGGGATTTAGAACCTGTTGGCAGACGCAAAAACAGAAGGGAGATATTTAGGCTTCACACATGACTATTCATTGACTTGTTTCCATAGCCATTTCTATGAGGTAAATCATCCCACCCAAAATGCTATTCTCTTCATTATTTCTTTACTCAGCAACTGCCATGTACCAGACACTGCACTAAGCAACTTTACCTGAATTTGCTCATTTCATTCCCATAATTACCTTAGTAACCAGAAATTAGTGCTTATCTCCACTGTAAAGATGAAGAAATTGAGCCTTAGATCTTGAGAAACTGGCCTGAGGTCAAACACCTGTAACTGTCACAGAGCCAAGACAAAAAGCGAGGCAGTCTGACCCAAGGGCCATGGCTCTTAATCATAATCGCAAATTTGCAAAGAAGCACCCATGTTTCGACATGTTGACCACCATATTGTGTGAGGAGCTGATATTATTTCCCATTTACAGCTACTGGACTTCAAAAGAGTGAAATGTTAGTTCACATTCATTAATTTTAAAACACTTTCTGGTCTGTTACTTTTCCCTAGGATGAAAGAGCTGCTGTAGGTGGTCAGTGGGAAACTTTATGTTAATGAGCTAGTTGACATTTTCCCACAGAGAATTGAGAGGAAAGTAGCAATCAGCAATCGAGCATCTAGAACAACATAGGTGAACCTTATAAGGCTGAACAGATGGTACTTTTCTCCCTACAATTTTGCAGGTGGGGGAAATTGCATATGTTGCCTTAAAAATTGGCTTTCTTTTTTTCCTCATTGAGTTTATTGGTACATCTTAGGTATACAGTACAGTTCCATTCATTATTGGGATCTTGTACCTTTACATGAGAGTGACAGGTCTTGGCTCTCATTTTTTTCCCTTGTCCCTGCCCTTCCTTCATCCCCTAAAAATTGGCTTTCTAAAAAAAAAGAGAGGGAGGAAGAAAAGAACAAAAAGGAAAAGAAATGACTATATTATTTTCAAAGTTGGAATTGAGGGGCTGGGGATGTAGCTCAGTCATTCTGCTGCCTGCCTTGTAAGCACAAGGACCTGAGTTTGATCCCTGGTACCAAAAAAGAAGTTGGAATTGGCTAAGCAGCGTAGCATTAAAGAAGAAGAAAAGAACCGTGGCATCCATGTAGTCATCAAATAATAAGTATACACATGAGCATTAGACCCTGTATTATATCCAGCAGTGTATAAAAGAGAAACAAAGAAAAAGACTAGATGAGATATAGGAAAAATACTACATCAGGCATTCTTTTAAAGTATCTCCCATTACTTATTAACAAGTTGCATTACTGATTGTTTGGTTAGAACTAAACTTTTTATTTTCCATCCAATACCAAGAGAAGATACTGGAGAAATTACCTCCTTGCTGAGCAGCTTCCAAATAGGTGTGATTTCAACATCAATAGTATTAGGCCCACATATTAGCCTCCTACCGGGAGAGATCGCAGTCACTAACAATGAAAATGAACTCGTTTCCTGCCCATTCAGAAAAAAATCTGTTCCCTGCTCCCTCTTCTCTTTCCCAGATACATTTCCTTGGTTATATAACATTCCTGTCCTTCTCAAAGCAACTGGGCTCTTCTGCTAGTTAACACCTCCCTGGGTCTAAACATTTTCCTAAATGATAATTTGGATATTTAATAGTACCCTTATCTCATTCAGATAATGCCAGTATTGATATATTTGAAATGCTGCCCCCAACTCTGGTTCCATGGGAAGTCATTAAAAGGGAACAGTTTTACTGATAAGCAGACACTGTACCTATTTCCTTTCCTTTCTCAGAAGTTCTAGGAGGCTGCATAATTTGTTCCAATGTGAGTGGAAAAGTCCTGCGCTCTCCGAAATAGGTCAGTCTGCAGAATCATATTTCCCTCTAACGGAAGACCCAGAGATGTGCTCCTTTGATCATGAGGAGGAATTGCTCTGTAGGAGTTATTTGGCTGCCTAGAACAAACCACTTTCTCTGTGCCTTTCACCTAGACAACCAGATCAAAGAGCTTTGCAGAATGTGTTAGAGAAGGGCTCCTCGAACTTTTAATTTACCTTGGATGGCCTAGTAGGCCGGTTAGCTCAGTTGGTCGGAGCATGGTGCTAACAAGAAGAATAATAATAAATTGGATGGCCTCATTAAGATGAAGAGCAGGATCAGATCCTGCAGGTCTAAGATCCTATTTTTCTTTCTAACAAGCTGCCCAAGACTGTGATGCGGCTTGACCCTAGGTCTCTTCGAAGTGCTAGAGATGAGGTGGCAAAAGCGCACGAAACTTAAAACCCAGAGAGGCCTTTTTACAGTCCTTCTCCCTTTTTTCCACTGGAAAACTAAGGCTCAGGGCAGAGAAGACAGTTACTAAAAACCACACAGACTCCTGACATTCCCGTGCTCTCCCTGAACATTTCCCGTGACCTAGTAATTGATCTGGAACCGTGGAGCAACGCACGTCTTGCGTAGTCGCGTTGTGATGTCGGTGTATTTCCTGATTATAATCAGAACAGGCTTGTCCCTATTATTATAATAACCGTTAGAAGCGTTGTGTAAAGGAAGAACACTAAACCTGCAGTCTGTCGCTTTCTGTGTGACCTTGCTCAAGCCATTAAACCTCTCAGAGCCTCATACATTGCACCTGTTATGTCCAGAGGCTCATGACGTCTTTTCTGTCTCCCCAACAAGGTGGCTCTGAAGATGTGTGAGATAATGGATGTGAACGCACTTAATTTAATAATGCCAACTAGAACACTGTGGCACTTTTTGATATCAATCAACTAAGATAACTACTCCCCAGGCTTTATATTTGACTGGTAACAATCCTTTTGAGCTAATATAGACAACAATATGCATAATACCTAATCTCTTGTTCTTCTCTTGTTAGACCTGATCCAAATTTTAGATGTATCTTGGCAGAACTGAGCCAGTCTTCCAGAGAGCTAAAATAATAATGAGAGAGATGCATTTAGCAATAGTGTTTTCGAGTGAACATCTTTCTTCTTTAGATGCACCTTCTAAAACCACTTACCCAATTTTTTGGAACTGTCCTTCTAAATTATTCCAAACATATCTTATTTTCTGCACTTTTATGCATCTCACCTGGAAAAGAAAAGTACTAAGAAAATCTCTAGTTTGAAGATTGGAGATCAAACAGCAACTGAGTGGTCAAAGAAGCATTTGTGAAAGAAGTGAAGAGAGAACCCTTATTTAAAAATCATCTTTTCCTACCTTATCCTATTATTTCCTACTACCCAAATGGCAACCTTACTAGAAATCACCATCCAGTAAACAGGAATCAAGGGCTTTACTACATAGATAAATATATGACTAAATGAATTTAATCTCTGTATTCTACTATCATATAGCCTAATAAAGAAGAAAAATACATTTCAGAAAAGTATGCCACAGAGCCCAATATGTATATGTCATCAAATAAACATATAATAAACTAAAAAGACCTACACATAAAATGCTGTAGAAATAAAGCAAGGGCAGATGACAAAAGAACTATGGAAGAGACCATATTTGAAACTGCAGCAGTGAAGGGTTGGGAGAATTTGCTCAGATATGGAGGGAAGAGAGATTTCAAAGAAGTTCTGAACAAATTAGTGGAGAGCAAGGTAGCAAGAGAGTAGGCCTGTTTGGTTGCAAAGTGAATAATGAAGTGGAAATATAAATAAAGACTAGATTATGAGTAGACATAAATGCTAGAATAAGGCCTTTGGGACTTTATCTCACAAGCAATAGACTTGTGTAGAACCCTACAGAAGAAACACCAGAAAGGATTAGGCTGGCAGCTGATACTAAGGAGGGAAAAGGTTATGTGCAAGAAAATGTGCACCAGGAAGTGAGGCTCTGAAAGGGTTGTCAGCGGAAAGAAAAGGGGGGATTGATGCTCATGACAGTTGTGCCTTATTCCTTCTGATTTCTGTAAGCAATCTTCGGTGTGAATCTGAATTTCCAAGAACTGGTGACCTCAGAAAGCACTGAGAGCAGCACTAAGACTTCCGTATGGCTGTGAAGCAATGGTTAGAGTCTTGGGCTCCTCATTAGGGGCATCTGAGCAGCTTAAGAAAACACAGATGCCTGGATGCCAGTACCAAGAGATTCTAATTCCATTTATCTGTGGTGCACCCTGGGCCACAATATTGTAATATTTTCCTAGGTAATTGTAATGGTGGCTAAAGCTGAGGAACCATGTAAAAGATTTCCCGCTACAGCTACTCTACTTCTTGAGTGCTTGAGAACTTCTATGAAATATCCCTACACCTCAGTTGTCCCATGAATAAATTGAATAATTGGCCAGACAGTGGCTAAATTCTACTTTGGCTCCTTTAGATGTTATAAGCTTATAGTATATTATAAAATTATATAACTATGAGATAAATTCTAAAACTGCAAAGAGCATATAGCTGGTACATAAGAAGTATTCACTACATTTTTTGATTTAATAAATAAGTGAACGCTTTGTAAAACCCCATGTTGGCTAGAAACAATGCTTTAAATCGCTGTCACAAAACCTAGAATCTTAATTCTACTCAACAAATATGTCAGATGTGCATGTGCACACACACATTCAATAGTTACTGGGTAAGAATATTAAGTGCTGTATTTTTTAATTTCAATGAGATTGGTTGCAAAATAAATTATTTAAGAACGTATCCTATTTCCAGGGGATTTTCAGTATGACATTTCCAGCGCATGGTAATGACACTTCCTTTGTAAGCTGTGAATTAGAGGCAGGAAAGAGCATTTGAAAGTGACCAGCCCTGGAGCGTGTTAGTCATCATGGCTCATGTTGTAACCTCAAGTTCCTTGCCTTACAACTTAATTTCCTTTTCCGTATTCCTTGCACTTTTGTAAATAATGCCACTAATCATAGCTACTATTTGCTGAGTGTTGTAGAGCTAATTGCACACAATCATTAGTCTTTTCCATCCTCCTATGGTACAGCCATATTTCCGTCTTCACTTTGCATCTGGAGTTCATTTTGATTGCATCTCTCACAAGGCTGGAATCTTAGTTCCACCCCATTCTCTCCAAGAATGTCAGACTCAAGGTAGTCTCAAAAGAAAATCTGAAAACTCTCTTAAGTTTGGGATCCAAGATGGATAAAGTGGGCATTGCCTACTTTCTGAGTTCTATAAATTTGAATCTATGTTAGAAAAATTTTAAAGGACAAACTGTGGGAGAATACAGGTGAGGCTCCCTGCCTCGACTAGAAAGCCTACATCAAGAGGCTGTGACACCACAGACAGACTGGGAAATGTATGGTACATAACAGTCACAAAACATCCACAGATGAAGTCACCATCAATGAAGACTATAGTCTCATAAATTAGGAATGCTGCTAAGTTTTACTTCCAGCCAGAAAATGGAAGCTCCCATCCTCTTCTGATAACTCTCCACTGTAGATCTTTTAATCATCTTTGAGATTTCCCCAGTAGAAAACATCTCTGCCTAAAGTTTATCCACTTCCCACATCACCTGCAGAGCCTCTACAATTGTCGAGCATAATATTTGCAAGGAGTGGAGTTTACTTGCCCATTTCTAGGAACTTCAGGCCAGGAAGTGGTAACTGGGAAATCGAGTACCTGCCAGCGGGTCTGAGGGTGCACTTGACTTTTCAGCTAAGTAATCAGGAAGACGTCCTTTCCTGGGCTTGTCGGTCTTCATTTCTTGCTGGGACCTGCAAGAGCATCCTGCTACCTGATGCAGCCTTGGGTTTCAGTTTTGCAAGCCATTCTACAAAATGGTCCTTAGAGCCTCCTCTTAGCCTGCATTTGATAGGCTTGATTTCATAATTTTTGATTTTAGCCTCCAAATTCCCATAAAAGGCCCCAAATAGTTATCATCTTGGGATTCTTCTTATTATTATTCCCATCAGTGTCACCATGACTGAGGCTATGACTTCTCCTCTGCTTTTAGGTTACATTTTTTTGTTTCGTTTTTGGTACCAGGGATTGAACTCGGGTCCTCGTTGCCTCTGCTTTTATCGAAATCCTCAAACCTTAGTACGAATGTGGTTCACTGCAGTTCACAAATCACCTTAATATCACATTTTCCACTCACAACAATCCTGAGACACAGGCAGAGAAGAGATTATAACCAGCTCAAGAGTCTGGGAGATGGTAAACCACCGAACTCCCTGGTAAATGAAAAGGCATCAAGACTGGGTATCAAAACTTTCCATTTCAATTCCTCCCTCACATTCTTTCTTTTTTACTTTTATTAGTATAGGCTTACAGTACGTAATGATTACTTCCATTCCAGGAAGCTAGTACATGTATATAATACATCTTCAAATCTTCTCTTCATCTCTTCTTTCTCCCCCTTCCTCCACCTCTTGGTCCCCTTTTAAAGATATATCTCTCTGACTCCTATTGCCTATCTTTTATTTTGCTCTTTAATTTATTTATGCTTTGGACTTCTTGTATGAGAGACACCATGTGATATTTGAATTTGTATATCCACTTTATTTCCTTCAACATTAATATCTCAAGGTCTATCTATTTTCCTACAAATGACTCAAATTTACCCTTCTTTATGGCAGAGTAGCACTCCATTGTGCATAAATATCACATTTTCTTTATCCATTCTTCTGTTAATGGACATGTAGGCTGCTTCCAAGATTTAGCTATTATAAATTATGCTGCTATATGCTTTCCACTTTTTTTCCATTAAGTTTGTTGGTACTCTTTAGGTATACAGTATAGTTACATTCATCATTAGGATCTTGTACCTTTACATGATGTATCTTGGTTCTTATTTTTCCCCATTCCCCTGCCATCCCTTCATCTCCTCTGCCTTCCCTATTTACAAAGACTTTGTTTCCATTTTTTTCCACTTTTCATAAAATTTCTTCATTTGTCTTGGTTTTTTATTTTTTGTTTTTGGGGGGTTTTTTTGTACTGAGGATCGAACTCGGGCCCTTGCACTTTCAAGGCAGGCACTGGAACCACTGAGCTAAATCCCCAGCCCTGTAATTATTTATTTGAAACAATTATATATGCTGGAATTTTAGGGCAATAAAATCTTGGAGAATGACATCCTAGTAGACGAGGCAGGCTGCTCCCTGAAGAAGTTTGACCTCTTTCGTCTTTGCATCTTTTGGCAGCAGTGACAACTGGGTGATATTAAGTGACAATAGAGAGACTGTTCAGGAACTGACTTCCATTCTTTAGAAAACTTGACCTTGACCTCATAAAACTAAACAGCTGTCTACATGTATAAAAGTAAAAGAAAAACAATTTTTCCTGTAAAATGTGTTTTTAATATGAATGTTAGCAGTCACAATCCAAGAGCTACTAATTCAATGTGTCCAAAAGGGAGTAACCCGCATGAATTTGAATGACAAAATTGGAAATAAGATCATTTTGTAGACATAGGAAAATGCCATGGGAAAGTCCAGAATGATAACTTCACTTTTGGATTAACTCTGCTGTGCATACAGAGAGCAATGCCATTGAGAACTAACAGGTATTGGGTACCCATTAGGTACCTGGCACTGTACTGGTTTTGCATTCTTTAGTTTATTGAGTTTAATAAACTAATATTAGAGATAGCCTTTATTATCATTTTATAAATGAGAAAACTGAGGCCTCGCTGATGTAAGACAACTACCCAAGGTAGCACTGTTTTGAAGCATGGTCTATCTGACTCCAAATTTCATGTCCTTTATGGTTTTCCCCACTGTCGATAGAGACAGGCAAAGTGGAAATCAGAGGAAGGAAAGGGGTGGGTGTTACACTTCTCTGGCCTCAGCCATAGCTGTAATGCTTACCTTTAGGTCTGGCTTCTGGATGGCTCTGTTTATGATAGAGTCCTCATCCGTAATGAGGGGGTGTCCAGGAGTGAGCCCAAATGTGCTGCTTAAAGTTGATAGGTGGACCCATGTTACCTTTTTCCAAGAGTAAGTCTGGAATTCATCCTGAAGAAACAGACACCAAAACCCCATGAGGTTAAGCGAAATCACTAGGCTAAAACTCAACCCAGAAAACATCATTTTATTGTAATTCTGTGAGTTTGTGGAGTTAGTAAATATTCCAGACAGACTATGCTATCGAAATATGGCGGCTCCTATAGGCTTTTTGGGGGCAAAGTCTTATCACCATGTGTTAAGGAACCCGGACGTGAAAAGGGACACCAACACATAAGCAAAGCCGGAGAGTGCGAGGTAGCAACTCAACTAAGAGCTAATTTCTTCCATTGCTGTCCATCCTACGAGGCTACAGTCAGAAGCAAAATTTCACAGGCAGAAAAAAAGCCAGCATTCTAAGGGTTTCGGCGTATCTCTGAAGGTGAGGAAGTCAAGTCAATGAAATTTTCTCTGTCATTTGAGACATCTCAAATGCCACCACCTCTTCTAGGACAGCTCCTTTAACACGCTCCCACTGGGACAAAAGAAAAATATTTTTAAAAAGTGACAGGTGCATTAATTCAACCATTCCTTGCTTGTGCTCCTAATAGTTTCTGTTTTCTCACAGTGTTAGATCACCTTGAAGGTAGAGACCGTGTTTTATTGTTCCTTATCTTCCCCTAGTTACAGAGCACCAAGTCCCACTGGATGAGAGTAAAATGAATGGATGAGAAACACTGGCCACATAGACTGAATGTGTTCAAAGGGGACTGTCAGGACTTTAGCAAAGCTAGTACTGAAGAAGGCGGGCGCCTTATGAATGATCCTAATTGAAATTATTTCCCTTTGTGGTTCACTGAGAGCTTTATTACCAAATAAAGCTGGAAGGAGCAGGAAGGAATGGTTGCCAGGTACCCAATGATCCCTTAAAAACTAATCTAATACCAGTATTATTATCTGAGTGGACATAGACTAAATAGACAAGCTACTTGGATGTCTGGTGACATCAGGAGCTAATCAGGAAGTCGAGAAGTTAAGCCCAGGAAGTTAGTGCTTGGGAAATGCAGGTCTGAGCTGGGAATTATCTCAACCCCATGACCCCTTTTGCTTTGAGGAGTATCTGAACCAACTCTGCAAAAGGTAAACAAGAGAAAATGCAACCGTTATACTAAATCTCTTCTGCTAACCCTCCTGGAGAGCAGCTCCTGCCACTTACATATCCTGAAATACACTCCTTCTCCCCTCTCCTAATATTATAGGCAGCTAGAAATTCGATGGAAATTAATACACAAAGAGGGACTGGGCTCTTGAGGTAGTCAGCACAAAAATTAAAGACATCAGATTTGTGACTGTCTGAAGAGAAACCCAGGCCTCAGAATAGTGATGCAATGGCCAGGCTGCCCTTTGCTAAGGGATAAGCAGTAACTTGGAATTATGCTGTAATTAGCAGCACTTGGCCCAGGAAATCCGGGTAGAGATCAGTTTCTGAGGTGGGTTTCGGAGCAACTGGACCCACCCCTAAAATGCCTTTGTTCTTTCCGTGTACCCTTGCTGCTGGACACATTCCCTACTGGATCCATGTGAGCTAAGCGGCTATACTTGTAATCCTATAGGCTGAGAGTTTGACCCACACTGTACCCACATTGTGACTTTGCTGAATAAATTACCTCTGACAAAGCCCTTGGTGGCAGCCCACTTGGGAGACTCTTCCTGTCTCTCGGAAGCTATCTCTCTATAAACCTTTCCTACTCTTAACTTCCACTGTCCCTTGAAATCCATTCTTCAGCATTCAGGAGACACAAACTCAGCACATCTGACATCTGCCAGGCTGGGTTATATTTCTCCTCTATCACTAAGTCTTTAAGTGGCTAAATCCTGATCATCCACATCCTGGGAACCGCTTTAATTTCTCAGCGCGATGTCTCTTACAAACCAAGCTGTCAGATGTCCTACCACACTTTCCCTTGTCTGTGTGTCTTACCACTCCTCTGGGACTATGGGTAAGGACTGTAACCGGGGCAGCTCTGTGCTCCACTCAGGCCCAGCACAGATACAGAGAGGGAAGGAGGGAGAGAGAGAGAGAGGAAGGAAGGGAGGGGTGGAAGAAGGGAGAGCGGGGTGGGCGAGAGAAAAGCAAAGCAAAGAAATGGGGAGCATGGGAGAGAGAGAGGAGAAACAAGAAACTTGAAAGATAATGAATTAAATTTAAGAAATTTGAAATTGGTTATTACCCTGTGAGGGGAGAAAGACGACTAAATCAAATCCAATGAAACTTGCATGGAGTTATTTTCAGATGTAAAAGTGACTCAAAATGGCCAAATTTCGAATAACCAAACCACGGGCTGAGTGGCCGTGTGCTAGGTACAGTAGAGTAGGCTGCCAATTCTAGAGCACACCTTGACATAGCTGAGTGTTACATGCCTCTGCCTTTGGTCTCATCAATGGGGGCTTTGCTATGAGGAGAATTTGAATTTATAATTACAACAGTAATAAAAATATTTAGCAGTCACTGCATCCCACACCCCACATATAGCATGTTACCCATGTATTATTTCACTTAAGACTCAAAAGCACCATGAGATTATTATTTTGATTATCCTACCATTTTATGGAGGATGAAATGATGACCCAGTAACTACTACAGCAGGAATTTGACTGTCCACTCCCATCCCTGTTTGCTCCCTCCAGAGTCCTCTGTAACCCTCTATTCTACATTTGGCTTAAAAAAAAAAAAATTTATAGCACTGCCATTTTCATACCCACCCTGAATTGGTACTGCCAAAGAACAAAGTTTCACTTTAAAAATGTGGTGATAATGCACATATTGTAGGTGAATACGAACACAAACTGTAAGACGGCCACCAAGTAAGGACCGTTAGGGAGACGGTACTCTTAATAAATGAATGAAAGTATTATCAACTGCTAAGTTTCATCTGGTGATTAGTAGCAGTTTCTAAAATCCTATGTTAGCCATTATCCCATTTTAGGATCCCGATTCTCCAAAGTCAGTAGCATCATCTGTTTTGCAGATGAGAAAACTCACTATGAGAAAGGCTGAGAATTATTCCAGCCCATCTGATGTTTGTAGGAGGGGTAGACTAGGACCTAAGTCCAGATCACCCCATGTCTGATCTTGGCTGCTTCCTCTTTGTTTCAACAAGCTCTCCCATGGCATCTGTGGCTTGTATGTGAACATCACCTTGGAATCTTCTCTGTGTAACAAATAACATCCAGTTTCACACAATCTCTTCTCACTTGGCAGTACAGAATCGAGCACAGCCCAAAATCAAGCTGTCACCCAGCATCTGGCCCAGGGGGACAGCTAGCGGCCTCCAGACTGTCATGCCTATAAAGGAAAGTGCAAAGTGGACCCCTGCTACTCCAAATTCGCAAATTTCATTGTTAATCCAGTGCACCAGCTGCAATGTCTTAGTCCAGGTGAGTACTGAAAGCTGAAATTCACATTCACACTTACATCTTATTATATCTTGTGGTATCACTAAACCAAAGGTGAATGTATATACTTATTGGCCTTTAAGCTCATTTCCTGTTATTCCTTTCTGGTTAGGGAGCACATGTTGAGAAAAACAGCTGCAAATAGCTGTAACTCCTATATTATTAGTGGCTGGATCCTATTAATACTTATTTACATAGTCTTGACAGGAATAATTGAGATTGAGCCAAGCGTCATTGGTGGCCCTACCACACACAGCCTAAGTGTCTGCCTTGGTGGGATGACAAAGGTTTGTTTCTGGAGCTCAGAACGGCAGCAGAAGTGTTCGCAAAAGACCATAGTTTGGGGATCTTTTCATCAAGCAAACCCTTCATGTAAACCTAAGGACCATGAGGGTCTTGCTTTCCAGAATGAAGAGTGGAACTACACTTTGCAGGTGCTTCCAGCTGTTCTCCACTAGTGCTCTGACGGCTACGTTCTTGCTGCAGTAGAAGCAGGACCTTGAAGACAGAGAAGGCCCCACCTTTTGGAGGGCAGAGCCAGACTCTTCAGCTCTAAGGCTGCTGACAGAGTGGAGCCATGGATAGGAAGGAGAGGAAATGGGCACGGAAAGGGAAATGGGAGCCGGAAGGAGGAAATGAAATAAATAGGGGGTGAGCCAGGGGACAGGAAGAGGAAGAAAAGAAAAAGAAAAAAATCTAAGAGTGGTGTCAACACACTGACGTAGTACATTTTGATATTTGGAGCCACTTTTTTAAAACTTCTGATCCTTACACTTTAAGTGTGTTCTTTAACTTTTCTGGACTTGGAAATACTTCACTTGTAAAATAGGGGTAGTAAAGTACTTGTTGCTTCCTGGGTTGGCTATGAGGATGAGGTGAGATTGTGTATGTAAGGACCATATGCACACTGAGATGGATTCTCAAAAGCCACTTTAAGAGTGTGCGCATGTGTGTATTACTGCTCACACGGCACCAAAAGTTTTCTATGCAAAAGCACTTGCTATATCCAAGGCAAGTCTAAGACTAATGCCCTTATCATCTGGGTTATGTGCCCCCACCTGTGTCACCCAGAAGGCCTGCCGTGCCCTTCTGGGACCACAGAAATGAGGGAAGCCAACGCAGCCCTGTAAGATGATCTCTCCTAGTTGCGTATAGGTCAATTTTGCAATTGGACACATACCAGAAAATATCACAGAAGCACACTCTGAGAGCTGCCTCCCTCTATCCTCCTCCTTTCTTTGCATCCTTTAAAATCTATTGGACCCTCCTACCTTTTGCTGCCCCTCCAGGACTAATTAGAGCAATCTCAACCGGCTTCAATCTTGCCTTCTCCATCTTGATTTCAACTTTAATTTTAATTACCTGCTCTTATATGTCATTTTTAGTGGTTTGCTCTGCCAGAGACCCTCCAAATAGATGAGGTTCTAAATGAGTCTTTATGTAATTAGACAAGAACTCAATTATTTCAAATATTCTTACTATCTGAGACTTGGATAAAAAATAAGCTTGGGGCATCAATAGTTTAAAAGGCTGCTGCTAAGTTATTTGCATTAAGATGACACCATAAAAAGATTTTATTTGAATTATATTATAACTGGACTGTAACAACTTCCCATTAAGAAGGATTAGGTGACTCCCATTGGAAAATATATTATATATTTGTTTTCCATGTTATTAAAAAATCAGCACTTGGTATTTATCATCAATCTCATACTGGTAAAATTACAGATCATTAGCATAGATACTGATTAAGTAGTGATTTCCTAACACTTTTTTTTAAAGGCCATGATTTACTTACTGAAAATCTTTAGTATTCCATTTATTTTCAGTTTGCCTTTTCTCATCAAGCAGTGCTAAGCACAAGATTTTTTTTATCTTCACCAAAAAGATGAGAGTAATTATTACTCTTAAATTGCATACATGCTAAAGTCGGATTTTATTCATGATTCATCTATTTCTGAATTTTCATCAATATCTGTAGTGGTGCCACATTTCTACGCAAACAACGGGATTCACCTTCATTGGTGATTTGAATTAAATGCTCCTGATGATTTCCATGGTTTTCATCTTAGTGATAATTACAAACACATTCTTTTTCTCTCACGGTCATTGTGCGTCACATGCTGTCAGAGACTCGAGATGTGTGGATGACTTTGTGACGAGGAGATCTGAAGTTTGACTCAAGCTGCTTCACTGTGAGGTTTTAACAGGCAGCATTTTCCTTTCGGTTTCAATTAAAGATGTCAGAGCTAGGGGCTTCAGTTCACGAACTTAGAAATTCTGCAATCAGCCATGTAGGTGGCACCCTGAAGTCTGCCAGCCCACGGGGAGTCTCATCTGGCAGCAGAATCCCTGCTTACTGGATTCCTGACCCTACTAACCCTGGGACTTGGTCTCTCACAGACCATGCCCTGCCATCAGCAGGATACTTGGGTGCGTCTGTACTTCCACCCAAAGTTCCTTCTGATAGCCTCTCTCCTGTTTATTCATTCATTCATTCATTCATTTATTCATCGACTTATTTATTCATTCACTTATTTATTCATCCAATCAGTATTTACTGAGTACAAATCAAGAACAGACATTATTACAGGCACTGGAAATATAGCTATGAATAAGACAATAAAATACTTGTCCTTATAAAGTGACACTTTTGTGAAGAGTCCCCCCACCCTCTCTGCCTCTGTGATGCAGAAGATAGGTGCTTTACTAAAACCTCCTTGTTCTTCAGCCATGCATCACCTTCTATATTAAGTCTTTGTTGATTCATTTCCTGCCCTCATTCTGGAGGAAGTTAACCCTTTTCTGCATTCAATTTTTGCTTTCTGTTTTCATTTCTCACTGCTTTAGTGCTTGGCAGTTTGCCTTGTATTAAAATGTTCTTCACTTAGTGGTTTATGTTACAGAGTATCATCCATGATTTCCTGCTAATAACTCTGAAAGATGTGTATTATCATCTGCATTTTATGGATGACCACAGAGTCAGGTAATTTTACCACCTAGGGAATGTCAGAGCCAGGACTTCCCACCTTACATTTCCCTTTCCTTCATAAACTCAATGGGCACAGGTGAATCCCAGTCACAGTGCTAGCTCATGGGCAGGGGCATGAGGAGGGAATATAATGATCAAAGAAAGCACGATCTATCAAGCTCAAAAGATCACTACACAAATAAATATAAAATTCCAACTACTGAAAGTGTTACTTAGGAAAGTTTCAGGATTATGGTAGGACTATATAACAGAAATATAGCCATCAATAAAATCAGGAAGGCCTTTCCTGAGTTTCAAAAGGATAAGAGTTAAAAGCGACAGTGGCTGGCGGGGACAGGCACATGGGGACAGGTCCCAGGAGTGGACACCATGTAGGCTAAGAATTTGAACCCAAATCTTCTGCCCCTCTCTGTGGTATATTCCATTTTCTCCACTCATGGTACTAATTCCTTCCTATCATTTTCCTTCTAGAGATTGTACACATTTTTAAAGCAGTGATTGGTAGTTTATTTTTCATTCTTTACAGGAGCTAGCACATGGCCATAATAGGTGCTCAATATGTATTTAATTCAATTAAATAAATTAAATTTAATAGAATCTGTAATAAATAGTTTTGTGGTTTCTACTACTATTTTATTTCAAAAAATACTAAGTGCCATAGATGAGAAAGCGAGAGAATATGGTATCAGGTTAGGTATACATTTCCTCTTCCAAAGCCCATTTTCCTACTCCCCATTTCAACCTGGATTTTCCTCAGACTCACCTAGAAACCTCTGAGATTCTGTGAGCTGGCTTCTGAGAAATGACTCTACACTAAGATAAAGTTTTGAAGTCATTCATCTCTATAATACTGTGCCATTTACTGTTATGCTGAGGACTCTGTCAAATCATTCAACCTTTTACAAAGGGAAAAAGCAAAAGAGTATGCCAATACGAAGTGGTAACAAAAGACAAAGACAAGTTTCATACAGTTCCAAATTTGGTTGAATGTTAGTCTGAAATTTGTTAGAATTCAAATTGCAATATATCCTTTTTTCTTACCAGCTCTAATCCTGCTGCTATCCTTCTCCCTTACTGCATTAAGTAAATGTTTATCTATAAAGATTGCTATACATACAAAAAAAATTTTAAATTCCTAACAGAGTTTGATTTATCAAAAATTTGGTTGTCACTCTAGGTCATGTCTGCCAAGATCATTTGACACCTCATCAGAACCACTGAGCCAGTCAGACAGAAAGGAATTCTGCATGAGCCTGCCCTTTCATTTACTCCAGGAGAAACAGCCAGGCCAGCCCGAGGAGTCCCACCTCTTATTAATGGAACCCCTGGAACTCGGGGTATAGCAATTAAGTTGGCAAGTCACTTCCCATGTGGACCTGACCTGCCTGCAGAAATGGCACACGTTGTCTGGGTGGTCTGAGAACACGTACAGAGGAACTCACCAATCAGTTCAATCTGGCAGAGAGGCAATGACCTTGGGGACCAGATGGCTACTTTTTTTTTAATCCTAGTATATCTTCAGAATGCAACACATCCCATAACCCTGGCTCTCCCAAATCAGCAGAGGAGACAGCATCTTCTTTGGGGGGATCCTCCCATCTCCACCCCAAATCCCCCTCTCTTTCTTCTGAAGTCACCAGTGGAGCGACTGAACATGGATGCAGCTGCCTCGGGGGTGAGGGTCAGTGTGAATTCCATAGCTTGTAGCCTGACTTTTAACTACTTTACACTACTTCTTACCTTTAGCTGCTGCCGCGGTTATTCTCTGCTCTAACATTCAAAAAAGTCACACTGTTAAGAGGAATATCCCGTGGAATAGGTCTTCTTAAACAAATGCCAGCGTACAAAAATCATAAAATTCTTGGTAGAATCACGCAAGGCTGTGACAGAGACCCTGAGACAGGACCACCACCAGCCACCAGTCTTGTGCACATTGCCCCAGGCCACCCCACCACATAATGTCCAGGAAAAGGGCCATCAGCTGCAAAACCAGGTGTACACTTACTGTGGTCCTCAGTAAAACAGTATCTGCTTCTTGCAAGGAACATGGGACACAGTTTGCCCAAACATACCACGCCGGTCTCCAGTAAAACACCAAAGGGAGGACGCCCAAGGACAAGATGGATCCAGCAAGACAGAGGGCTTTCTGGCAGCCGACAGTCCGATAGCCAAACATTTCCTGAAATAGAATCACAATAACTCCAGATATTGGTCAACTGCCACAGATGAACAAACGCTAAGTTTTGAGCAATGCACTGGGGGCAGAGGAAAATAGCTGATGAGAGTGAGGAGAGATGGAAAAAGCAACAGGATCCCTAACAGAGAAGTTTCAAACTTGACCCCAGACCTCCAAGAAAGAGTAGTTTAGCCAAGAAAGTCAGTTGTACAACTCGAGCAGCCAACTACCCTGGGTCAAGCACTACACTATGTGTTCAGATATAGGGGTTTCTGTAAGTCCTCCAACCATCCCTGCCCTTAATATCCCCGAAGTGAAACAATATTGCCCTCATTTCACCAACAATGGGGCTGAGCTCAGAACAACTGAATGGAATCACTCATCCAAGGCCACATAGCTAGAGAAGTTCTGCTGCTAAGGTCCAAATCCAAGTCTGTCAGCCACCAATGCCTGAATTTGATTCATAACCTAATAGGCATGACTGCAAGCCATGTGACAGAAAGGCCAGCTGATGCAGTCATCGAATGATTCCCTCAGCTAGGACCAGTGGCATGCTCAGGAGGGACCACAGCCTGGCCTTGAGTTGGAGACAGTGTTTGGTGAAAGAATTTGATCAGAAAAGGAGTAACAACCAACTTTCTTTTTGGTGTTTAAGGTAGAATTATAGGTTTCTACAGTCTTCCTTTGTTCGGTAACAAGACAAATTTAATATGAAGAGACTACTTGGCTTATTTTACCTCACACTGTTGAACACCTGCTGCGTGTCATGAAAAGATATTATTTTATCTTGGAGAATATAAATTTGAACAAGGTAAGAGTCTCACTTCTGTTACACATATAATCCAGGCAAACTCCTTCCTTCCAAGAAAAGTCTGGGACAAAATAGAAAATGACTCCCCAAAGATTATGGCTTCAGTCCCCCACTGCAGCCCACAAAGTCCTATACACAAGGTGAAGTTGAAAACTCTGATAATTGCTTACCTTTTTTAAATTATTGTAAAAGAACACATTACTATGAGTTCCCCTCAAAATACTTCCCCTTGTTTCCAACATACTCATCCCATTGTTTTGCCCCTTTCTGAAGCAATTCTAGGACTCCTGTCATTAATGTCCTTATATGTGCTGTCGTGGCTGCCTTGATGTTCTGAATCAATTCAAAATGTTTGATTTTCACGGTCCCTTAGACACTGAGGAAAAGCCAGAAGTCACATAATGCCAGTTCTCATGAATAAGGTGGATAAGAACACACTGTCATGTTCTTACAAGCCTGCCTTTCTCTTGGATGGCACTTGGCAGCAGCATTCACTGAATTTTGAGCACACCTTGTAAAGACACTCATCAAAGAGGACATCCAGAAGTGCATCACAAGCTGGCAAGAACAATGGGATAAGTATGTTTAAAGTGAGGGGAGTATTTCAAGGGGAATTAAGGGAAATATAACTTTCACTGAAATAAATTTTTAAGGTAAATAGTTACCATATATTTTGATCATGACTCATACTTGTGCTAATTACAATGGCTAAAACTGAGAAGCAATAGAATGTCACAGTTAAAAGGACAGATATTGGCTCTGTCACTTGGTGTGTGACTTCATTAAGTTATGGGACGTCTTTGTTCCTCAGTTTGTCATCCATAAAATGGGAATAGTGATGTCTTCACCTTACAGGGCTGCTGGGAGCTTTCAGTGAATGCCCACGTTCAAGGGCTGCAGGAGCACCTGCTGCTGCAGTTGATCCCTCTTCCCTGGTGGAGACCTGAAATTCCAGCCCCTAGTTCATCGGGTAGTAGAGCCAAGGATAGTGTGGACAGCGGATAACAAGGGAACTGGACAGAAGACTTTACACCCACTTGCTTCTCTGTCTCATCTGATAAAGACTACATTACCAGAAAAGGCTCCCTGACCTGTGGCTCAAGGCTGCTCTCATGTATAATTATTAGATGACTGCCTATTATTCGCAATACCACAGGAACTGAAAGGCAACCCAGGACACTACCTACATCTGGTATAAGTTTTATAAAATGTTCACGTTAACTCAGAAAGACGAGCTCGGGACTTACGGTGCAAGCAAAATGTCCACCCTGACCTGACCTGAGTACTCTTCAGCCCCCAAGCTCACGCTGTTGCTTTTCAGATGCCAAGGCTGGAACAGCTCTGTTCCCGCATCACACCTGCCACCCGCACGACAGGTCCAGATCTTAATGCCCCTCCCTGTCCTGTGTCCAACCACCCTATGTTCCGCATGCTTTTCTGTCTCTACATATTAGCGCAGATCCCCTTCTCTCCCCCGTCCCCAATCTCATCATTTTCTTGCTTTGTAAAAATACACAGTGAACAGTTTTCTTACATTTCCACTCTGGTGAGCCCCATATAGCCGGCCCAAGGTGCTCTGTTCTGTTGTGCAAACCTCTCTGTTAGTGTGCATTCTTCATGGCCTGTGCTGTAAGAGAGCTCTATCTCCAAATTATCTCCATGTTCATGATTAAGATAAAAGAGGCAGAAATTATTGTCTTTTTCTCTAGTTAAGAAAACTGAAGTTGAAAGTTACTACATATAATAACAGTTATTAGCAGTAACTAATTATTATCGATAACAATGCTAGCAGCTAAAATTTATGGGGCACTTAAAAGTGCTTTACCAAGCACTTTGCACATATTCTCCCAATTAGTTGAAAAGATTTACTAAGTTTCCCAAGGTACAAAGCTCATAAGTAACTCAAAATTAGGCCTCCAGTGTAGACCTCTACAACTCAGGAAGATAATAACAGGTTCTGGCCATTTCTACTTTACAGTTCTTCTTCCTATTTCTAATTTCAGTTTAATTTACTAAATGTTTATTAAGTGTCTGCCAAAGGCAGCCACATGCTAGACCCAGAGATAAATGAGACAATATCTCCAGCGTTAAGGAGTCCATTAGTTTAGTGGAGAAGAGAGACACAAAGAGAGAAAGCTTAGCAAAGAAAAATGAGTGGCTTACAGGGAAAGGTGACCTTATAAACTGTCATCCGAATGCAGTGCTATCAATAATAACACTGGAATAACAGTAGACAAGAGTGCCCCAGGCAAGGCAAGCGAATCACTTTCTCTTAGAACACAGTGTTCCTGCTCTGAAAGCTCCTCGGTCTCTGGCTGGTGGACACTGAGGGGCCATTCAGTGGCTCCTGACCCATAACCGTGCTGAATTTTCTGCAGAAAGGATGAAAAGTATGGCCAGGAACGTTCAATTTTTGCTTCTTGAAGTGAGTCAAATCGTGCTGACTCGAAGTGGACTGCATTGCAGGAACTATTAACAGATACGGGTTTCAAATTGAAAAAAATGAACATGGGGCCATTATTATCAAGCGGCAGCGATTTGCTGCCTACATTTCTGGAGTGACCTCTGTGTTCCTGATGCTTGAGAGAACCGACCCCGGCACCCTGTGTTCCACCAACTCTTACCTCCCACAAAAAGGGATTGATGAGAACATCACACAAATAATTAAACTTGTGGCGGGCCATGTGCATTACGGAACAGCAGAGCGTCCTTTTATCCTTCCCCTGACCCCATGTTCTGCTCTTCCCTCTCTGAGCAGCCAGGTCCCTTGCATCCTTCAGGATGTCACCTTTGGCTGCCAGGTGTCTAAGGCTTCTCCCTGCAATGCCACTAAGCTCAGAAGCCGAACGGGGTTCCCCTAAAGCAACTGTTTAAACTTCCCTAGGCAACAAAAGGTCAACAGAGGACCAAAATTTAAAAATCTTCTCCTCAGGAAAAATACACACACACACACTATCATCTCCATAAACATTTGGAGTAGAAGGAAGATTTCCAGGCTCTCCACAAGGCTCAGCTTAAAAAAGGTCATGAGGCCGAATCAGGTGGATCTTTCAGAATTTACTCGCAGTGCTTTAACTTAGGACCTGGCACCAGGTAAGCACTTGGTGACTGCTAAGTGTGAAGAGACAAGAACCGGGAAATGCAGGCGAGGGTGAGAACTGGGACGGGAGTTGGCTGTCTCCAAAGGAGCTGTCTAGGGTGATATCGCTGCAACAGAGGCCTCCACATCCTGAGAGTGGCACTCAGCCCCCTAGTTCCAGGATGTGCCAGCAGGATGTGCCTCACAGGGAAGGCTTCAGCGAGGCAAATCTCAGAGGCATGTGGACAGTGAGAAGAAAATGAGTGTAACTGTCACACCAACCTGGTAAATATGAGGTGCAATAAAAAAATGCCATGGTGGATGTTTACTTTGAAAACAAAGGATCTGGAAAAAAAAAAAAAACAAAGAATCTAAGATGAACAGACATTTCTCAGACAAAAAAGCAGAAGCAGCAAATAAATATGTGAAAAAAAATGCCCACGTCACTGGTCATTCGAGAGATGCAGATGAAAAGAGCACTGAGATTCCACCTCACCTCAGAAAGAATGGCTGCTATCGAGAAATCAACCAATGACAAACGCTGGCGGGGTTGTGGGGAGAAAGGAACCCTTCTCCACTGTTAGAGCGCAGACTGCTGCAACCACTGTGGAAATCTATGTGGAGACACCTCAGAAAACTAGGATTAGAGGTCCCATTTGACCCAGCTACTCCCCTGCTGGGTATCTTCCCAAAGGAATGAAAAGAATCTCACCACCTGCCTCGCAAGCACAAGGTTCTGAGTTCAATCCCTGGTACCAAATAAATAAATAAAATTAAAGAATTATACCACAGTAATACATGTGCATGCAAGTTTGTAGCAGCATAGTTTGTAATAGCTAAAATTTGGAAAGACCCCAATAGCCCATCACCTGGAGGCTGGATAAAGAAGATGTGGGGTTTTTTTGTAAAATGGAATTCTACTCAGACATAAGGAATAAATTAAAGACATTTATAGGTAAATGGATGGACCTTCAGACCATACTCTTATGTGAAGTAAATAGGACACACATGTGTAAATATTGAATAGTTTCTCTCATGTGAGAAATTGAAAGTATAAAGAAAAATCAAAATGTATAATCAATAATGTGAAATAGGAAGAAAAGGTCCAAAGGGAGAGGGGAAGTGGGAGGCATAGGGGAAAGGAAAAAAGAGAAAGGAATACATACGAGAAAAGAAAAAAAAAGAAACAAAATCTTTGTAAATAGGAAGGGGTGGAGGGGTTGAAGGGAGGGCAGGGGAGTGGGGGAAAACATAAGAACCAAGATCTACCATGTAAAGGTACAAATTCCCAATGATGAATGTCAAAATAGATTATATCTAAAATGTATCAATAACTTTAATGAATTTTTTAAAGACCCTCAGGTACTTGAATTCCAACACTGTCCCTAACCCTAATCCTAACTCTAACACTATATACATATATATATATATATGGCAATAAAAGACACATTGCCACACGAATCCCCCTTATTATGAACTCCCAGCTTCTGGCCATTTTCCGACAGCGTTCTCAAAGCCCTCTTTCCTGAGTGTCTTTACTTGTGCTTTTGTGGCTGCCTTGGCTCCTGAATTGATTCAAAACGTCCACCCTATGAGGTCATTTTGACCTCGAGGAAGAGCCAGAAGTCGCACGGTGCCAGACCCGGTGGATACGGGAGATAAGAATTCACTGTCGTGTTTTACAAATGGTGGGGAATGCTTTGAAGAGAATCGATGGCAATGCGTCTTTTCCCATAATAAATTATTAAAATTTAAACACGCCTGGCATTTTTCAACCACCCCTGTCACCCCTGTCTGCGTGTTGGTGTGTGGAGCACATCCTGTCTCCAGCAGCACTGTGTCACGCTCGGGACGGTCCTGCCCTCGGAGCCAGGTGCCAGCGCAGTGCTTGAAACGGGCCCTGGGATCTTCTCTGACCGCCTCTCATCCTGACCACCGTGTGCCTTCCTTCCACGAATTGACTCATTCAATCAAATTACAGTCAAATCTTCTTGGCCTGGGAGGCATTCAATCTCCAGAAGACAATTTTGCATTTCTCCACAAGCCTCATTAAATATTTGAAAGTTTTAAATAGTTTCCATTTTTAAAAGTTTACCTCCCTGATGATAATTTCTTTTGCCTATTTCCAGTGTTTAGTGTGCAAAGTATGCCTCACTGTAATTTCCATGCATTACAACAATTGCGCTAAATGAATGCAATTTACCTGACTGCCTACTTCCACCTTAATAACTATTAAAATTTCTGCCTCAGTAGCTTCTTGTTTGCCACTGTTTAGCACGAAGAAGAGATTCCTACACTTCTGAGTTAATTGCACTTTGAGAGTCAGGAGAGAAATACTCAGCCTGAATTCCCTAATCCAGAAACCTAAAGACTCAGTGAGAAAGACTTGCTGACAGGCTTCTTGTCTACCTAGGACATATTTCTCAGAACTTTAAATTGTTCCTCCCCATTTATTTTCGCACATACACACACACACACACACACACACACACACACACACACAAACGATGACCTCTATTTTTTTCTTTCAAATAAATCATGTATTATGACAATATTGTCTCCACATTCTTACACTGCAAGAATCACCTGAACACAGAAAGGAAAGTACAAAAGCATCCAGGAATAAACCAAATTCCACACAGTGAGAGAAGACATTGGACCTCGCAGTCCATCCCCACAATGGGATTTTAGCCCACACGACAAACATATGAGCTCCCACGCCACCCAGCAGTACAGGTGCATCTTGGTAATGGAACAGGAACTGAAAACAGTCATTGCAAAGGATTACAGCATCATGACAATCTTTTTTTTTTTTTCTATAGCCAAAAACAAGTTAAATTTAAAAGCTATTTTGGGACACATGGAGTTAAAAGAAAACTACGTAGAAAGGAAGTAATGGAAAAATGAATTTATACTTAGGGATAAGGCAGCCTCTATCTGAGGAGGGCAGGGGAATGGAAGGTCGTCCTGTTACATGAGGGTCACAGCGAAGGCCCCAGCTTTTGCTTGTCCATGTGGGATCCTCACATTAGTATAAGGAACCAATTAACTAAGGTAGTTATTGCAACACAGCATGGGCCAATAACACCAGTGTGCCTTGAACTAGAGATTATGGTCAGTGAAATTGTGAGCACCTGAAGTCTTGAGGGAGAAAAAAGAATGAATCAGAGCCAGGAAAAGATGCCCCCTTCATAGGGGAAAGGAAAGAAGGGAATGGAATCAGTAAGATAAAATGAAAAACAATGGAAACAAAGTCTTTCTAGATAGGGAGGGAGGGAGAGGTGTAAGGGAGGGCAGGGGAATGGGGAAAAACTAAGAACGAAGGTTGATTATGTAAAGGCACAAATATGTTAAATGTACCAATAAAATTAATTTTTAAAAAAGATGCCCCCTTCTGAAAGAGCTCTTCTGTTTCCCGTTGGTCTTGCCATCCTTTATTCTCCCATATGCTCAGGCCACACGTCAGTTCCTTCTCCCACCTCTCTGGGGCCACAGCCTCACCCTGCAGGCAAGCGGATCCCAGTCTAGGTGACTTTGTCTCCCAGGGAACATTTAGAATGTCCAGAGGTATTTTTGGCAGCTTCAGTACCAGAGAACTAGAACATTTTTAACGTTTGAATCTATGGAGGAAGAGATTCACATGTACTATGAACACGGCTGTGGTCTGAATGTTGTTTGAGCCCCAGGGCTCATGGGTTGACTTGGTCCATGGGGCGGCGGTGCTGGGAGGGTTGGGGTCTTTGAGCGCAGGCCTCCTGGGAGGTCCTTGGGTCACTGGCTGCCCTGACCTTGGAATAGACACTGGTGTCCTGCACTCAGTTCTGGACAGGGCAAGGTACTCTAAAAGCCTGAGCGCAGTCCAAAAGTTAATCTCTGGCTTCTTGTATAACTCGCCATCCCTTCCTCCTGTGCACATTCCTGCCGTCTTCCCCGAAACGCTCTCCAGGCCTATGCCATGCTACTTGTACCCTCAGCCTCTGAAACGATGAGCTCACTAAATCTCTTTTTCTTCATACACATCTTGCTCCAGGTATTTTGCTATAGTGATAAAAAAGCAACTAATACAGCCACGAAGGTTAGTAGTGGTCATGATGCAGCCCAGCAACTAACTTTGCAGATCAGGAAACTGAGGTGCAGAAGAGAAGCAAACTGTCTCCCCTTCTTGTCCTTCCTGACCTTCTCTTGGGCCACTCTTCCTCTTGCTTACTCTGCAAATGCCTTGAGGGTTATTTCCATCTCCTTGAGTTCACTGGACTTGCTCCTGCCTCACTACCTTTCCATGGCTGACTACTTCTTATCTCTTCAAGTAGCTTTGGGTGTGTGCTTCTCAGAGAGGGCTTAGCCAGTCACCCCATGTAACTAAGCCTTTTATCTCCTGCACCCTTTATAATACTGTGTAACCCTGTCATAAATAATAGTTTGTGTTTTTTTGGGTTATTTTTCTTTTTTCTCTTTTCTCCCTGCACTTTCCAACACATGCAAATAAATTTAAGTTCTATCAAATTAGGATACACTCAAGTTTGCCCCCTTGAACACATTTTCTCTGCACCGTATATATTATCTGCATGCACTGATCCTGCAATAAATATTTGCTAAATTAATAAATGAGTGAGTGACTGTACTAAAGGAAAAAAGAAAGAAGGAAGAAAGGAAAGGAAGGTGGGAGAAAAAATAGAGGAAGGGAAAACAGAAAGCACAAAGGAAAGGAAAAGATACGGGGAGGAAGAAGATGAAAATTGATAAATCCTTACTTTTCTCCTTCCTAGCTCAACAAACTTGGTCCAAATCTTACTGTATTTTCTTCTTGAGCACTGATAACGAAAGAAGTCTCCTGAGAAAAAGTGTGTCTGCTCAAGTTTGTTTCATAAGCAGCCCCCTGGTACTGCTCTAGGTCCTGGGTCACTAGAGAATGTCCACTGGTCTCATAGTTTTCATTACATTTAAGTTCATCTTTAAAGCCTGCTTTTCTTGAATGGATGCTTTTTCTTTTTCTTTCTCTCTGGAATCTGTCTCCAAACATGAGAACATACTAAAAGCAAGGCTGATTTCCCAAATTGTCTGTCTTCAGAGAGCTCAACCAAGAGCCTAGGGCTGGAAGGAGCAAACTGTCCGATATCTGTTACCTAGGCTTCCATTCTGTTCTAATAGGTAAGTCCACAGCTACCACTGTGCAAACCACTGATTTCCCAATTGCGCATTACTTTACAAAACACCTTCGCATGAGAAATCATCTCTAAGAATGACTACTTGATAGCTGCATCCCACTTTGCATTAAAAAGGTTCCCACCCACTGAGCAGTGGCACAAGACAGCTCTGAGAGGACCGGGAGGAGCCACGTGTCCTGGCCACCATGCTGGAGAGTTGCAATGTCACATAACCCCATTCCCTTTGTCAATCTGGAATGTCACTTCTGTCCCATTCCCAGCTGTGGAATGTCACCTCGCTGGTCCCTGACTCCCAGCTTCTTGATTGCTTGATTGCTGAAACAATGGAACACCTATCCCAGGTGTCAGGCCCAGAACCAGTGCTGCTATCCCCAGCATACAGTCTTCAGAATAGCTTTACTTCGGTTCAATTAAAATTGCCTGCTAGGTCTAAGGCCATGAGAAAGGTATGCCTGCTAAAGATAAATTCATCATGCGTAGAGGGCCAACAGGAGAGAAGATGAATTTAAAAATAACTATAATTCAGGACAGAAAATATTAAGTGCCACATGAAGAGCACAAAGGAAAAAATTAGTTTCAAATGATGAAGAGATCCTACTGAGATGATAATTAGAAAAAGTCTTCCAGGAGAATTGCTGCTTGAAATTGACTTAGAGAGAACTGGTATGATTTCATTAGCTGAGAAAGGAAGGTAGGAAAAGGGGGGACTCCAAGTAGAAGAACCAGCCTTCAACAAAAGTGCTGGATCTGGAAACATAAAGCATATTTAATGGCCAGATGTCAATTTAACACAGAGTGTACAGCGCTAGGATGTTACAGTTACCCAGTGACACACACGGTTAGATAAATACAACTTTTTGATGGGACCTGGGGTTCCAGGATGTCTACATTCCCCCAGCTAGTGGCTCAACAAAGAAGGTTTGCTGGAACATTCAATACACCTACATCTTTTCCCAGCCACCTCAGGTGGACTCCTAAACCTGGCATTCGGAGGAAAAGTCAGGACAGCACTTGCTGCCTACGGCATTCCAGGAGAACAAGAGGTCAGCCACGGCAGTAGGCAGAACAGGTATGATGGAGGCTGTCATTGCTTTGTCTAATGAGGATGCCACCAGGCTAGACTATGAAAACTCTTTGTCACACCACTTGGCTGGCAGTCAAACAACACATCCCACCTATTTGCAGCAGACAAGGTGGTGCCCCCGTACCCTGTGGATAATTGTTCACCCAAACGTGGGTTGAAGGTCATGAACAGGCACATTTCCTGTGAATAATAACTTCTGTCTATATTCCTATCCCTCAAACTATCTATTTTCCTACATGCCGCTTTAATTCTCACAATTCTATAAAGAACGTAACATCAGCTGTGGGTCAGAATAAGGAAAATAAAGTTCAAAGAATTGAAGAAATGTATGCAGAGCCACCCAGCTTGTAGGTAGAAGAGCCAAGTTCTTCTTAATTAAAATTCTTTCTGCCCAACAAGCCTGCTCCCTTGTGATACTCCCTCCTCCTCAGCTCTCTAATATTTGCATCGGCAGGTGTCACGGGGGACAGTCCTTGAACACTTGCTGATTGTTCACATTTGAGCTAATGGATGTGCTGCCCAAACAAGTTCCTAGGTTCCCCTAAAACAGGTTGTCACAAGCCTCAAACTGCAGAGTGAAGAAATAAGTAGGAGGAACTCCACCCAGCAGCCAGACAGTGGTTTCTGCAGGCAATGTTCTAATCTCTGGGTCTGGCAATCTTGGGCAAGACACATTTTCTAGGTTCTCCTGTGATGCTGAGATTGATAATTTGACTCTGAACCACAGAAAAGAAGGGCTTTCCTTCCTAAGGACAGTACTTAGGAATATTTCCATATAATGGCACTCATAGGAAAATGGTGTGCAGATGTGATAAATGGATGAGGCTTTTTGAAGCCGGAAGGGACCCTCATCTCAACATTCCTGTGAGTACCCAGGGCCTCCTATGAAACAGCAGCTGAGTGGCTGGGCCTTGTCCACATTCACAGAGACACTTTGCTTTTGTCCAATCAAGTCAAGTTGGCACAGCTAAACTTGAAGTGAATATGTCCCTATAACTACTCACCATTCCTAGTGGTGCTCTACGCTTTCCCGCCTTTATGCTTTTACTCTGGTATGTTTTTAAAATTTTGTTTTGAGCTGTTTTGTTTTGTTGTCGGTCATATGACTCTCTCAGCTTCATTGCTCCCTCCCTCCGAGGAAAAAGTATATATGCTAGCACTCTGTAAAAGTCTTACTCCGATGAAACTTCCTCCACAATCAGAATTAATCATCACAAGCTCAAAAACACCTCAACCCTCTTCTCTCTCTAAATTACCAATGCACCATTACTCATCCAGTTGTATGACTCAGAAATTTAGTAATTTCCTTTAATTTTCTCCTCCCAATTCCTCAAACATCTATTTGGTCCAACATCTACTAATGATCTTCTAGATATTTCTCAAAGTGGTTTCCTTGCTCCAATGCTGACTCTACTGCTTTATTAGCTCAGCCCGTCTTCTCACTGCCATCAGGGCAGGAGCCATTGTCTGTCGGTCCACCTCTGAGGCTGTCTACACTGCTACAGGGTGATCGTTCTGATTTCAGTTCCTACTAGCAGGTCTATCATCTGCATTTGTCCGGTATGAGGGGGTTTCTCCAGGTGTGAGGCTTTCAGCGCTAATGCCCAGAAAGTCCATGGTTGAGCCCCTTTACCATGTATATGAAGCTCCTCCTGATCTTCCGCATGCTCTTTTCAGCCTAATTCTCTGTTCTCCCATCCCACTCCACCACACACCAGCTTTGCCAAGCCACTCAAGTCCTTCAAATGGAGTGTGCTTTGTCCCTTTCCATCTCAGTACCTCTGTACATTGTGTTTCCTTGGCACAGAGTGTCCTCCTACTTATCTGGTCTTGCTAGTAAACTCCTATTCACCAGCAAGAATCTTTTCAGATGGCCCTTTCTCCCTGAACTCCTCCAGAAGCAGGCTGTGGCTTTCTCTGTGTTCTCTCAGTACCTTTATATATTGCCATCATTGCTCAAGTCCACTAAACCCTGTCCTCTACCAGATGTGGAGATACTGGAATTTTCTTTGTATAGCTAATGCCTGGCACAGGGGCTTTCACATAATAGGTGTTCAATAAACGAAGAAGGAGGGGAAGAAAGATGTCTACAATATTTATCGAGGGGCCAGGGATTTAGCTCAGCAGTTCGGTGGCCTGCCTTGCAAGCACAAGGACCCGAGTTCGATCCCCAGTACCAAAAAAAAAAAAAAAAAAAAAAAAATTTATGGAGATCATTGTGCCTTCTGTGTAAAACTCGTGAGGCTTTCTAACTGATACATGATCCTACATATTAATGGCATACAGTGTGCTAGTACATGTATACAATGTGCAATAATCAAAATGAAGTAATTAGCATAACCGTCCCCTCAAATGTTTATTCTTTCCTTGAGATAAGAAAATCTTCTCTTTGGAGCTGGGGGTCTATCTCAGTGGTAAAATGCTTGCCTAGTCTGTGGACAGTCCTGTGTTCAACCCCTAGTATGTCAAAAAACTAAATCAAAATACAATAAAACAACAAACTAAGGTTGCAGAGGCTTCCCTTGAGGCTATTTTGAAATATACAATAAATTATTAGCTATAGCCACCACTCTGGGCTGTACAATACTTGAACATCATCTTCCTAACTGTATTTTTATACCTCTTCATCAACCCTTTGCTACCCTCCATCTCTCCAATCCTTCCCAACCTCTAGTAGCCACTATTCTACTCCGTATCAATAAGATCAACTTTTCATGCTTCCATACATGTGTGAGGACACATGGTGCAGTGTCTGTCTTTCTGTGTATGGTTAATTCCACTTAACATAATTATCTTCAGTTCCATGCTTGTTGAAAATAACAGGATTTCATTCTCCTTCAGGGCTGAATTCAAGCCTATTAAACAATATGTGCCCACTTTTTTATCCACTGACCAGTTGCAGGACATTTCTGTTGTTTCCATCTCTTGGTTATTATGACCAATGCAGGGGTGAACACAGGAGTGCACATGTCTCCCTGACATTGCTAATTTCATTTCCTTTGGATATATACTCAACAGTGGGATTAGTGGACCATAAGGTAGTCTTATTTTAAGTATTTTGAGAAACTTTCATATCATTTTCCATAGTGGCTGTGCCAGTTTACATTAAAATTTGTGTTTTCACCAGTTGAATAAAATATATGCTTTTGTCATCAGTGTTAGTTCCTTTAGTCAGGAGCAGGGATTTTTCTACTTTAAACCTCACAGTATCCAGGCTGCAGGAAATCATACATTTGTTCCATTTATATGATTTGGACATTGTCTAAGGCTGAGAAAAGACAGATCACATGAAGGTCTTTGCTAAAGGACACATCAAGAGGGATAACAAGGATGTATAAAATGTGATCTAAATATATTGAGGGCTGCCCCTTCCCCTATATGATTGCCATGTACCTGCCTTTACCACAGTCCCTGCTTGTCTTAGGGGAAAACCTTTTTATTTAGCAATAAAAAGGACTGGATTAGGAATCTTCTGTCCAAACTCAGCACCAGAAACTACTGAAACAAATCTTTCCACAACTACATGCAGAGGTCTCTGGCCATTGTGAGAAAGTGATTCTTCCCCAGTGCTTATACTATTCCTATCTCCAAGCCAGGATGCCTATACTAATTGGCCTAAAGATGGAACTGCCAACTGTGTGCATCAGAATCTCACAGTTGGCCGGGGATTTAGCTGAGTGGTTCGGTGGCCTGCCTCGCAAGTGCAAGGACTCGAGTTCGATCCCTGGTATCCAAAAAAAGAAAAAAGAATCTCACAGTCACCTGTTAAAACGAATGTTCTCCCATGGTCACCCCAAATTTCCAGAGTTAGGATCAGAGGACCAGAGTACTTCTAGTTAGTGTCTCAGATGCTTGTTATGACAGTGGCATTTGGGAACTGTCACTCTTGCATGTGAATAGGTAATATTTTTTTCTGCCACACAGTTTTGCTGGGAGAATTAAAAACATGTTCCCATACAGCCTTAATATAATGCCTGACATGTGGCCAGTGTTCATCAATTATTAGTCACTACTTTCCCATACTTTGAGTCCCCGAGTGAGAAGAGCATGACTTTTTCATCTTCTATTCACTGTTATTTTAACAGCCAGTATGAAGACTTATAGATAATAAACCATCAGCAAATCAAATTACATCAAACTTTTGAATAAAGTTGGAGACAAAACAAAAAGATGTTATTTCTGCCTATTAAGTTGGCCAAGATCCAGGCTGAGCTGTTGTCAGAGGAAGCTTGGTTGGGAGTCAAGACTCCCAGGGCATCAGTGGAAGCCATTTGAGGAGCAGCAGTGAGACACTCCTCATCTTTAAAGCCTGAGTGGTAACAGAGAAAACCCAGGAGAGCACATAGGCTTCCACCTCTACCCACACCTAGCAGGGATGAGGAGCCCCTTACCCAGTCTGCAAATGTTAGTGGAGGTTGGGTGGGAGACATGAGCATCCACTACCCATGGGCAATAATAGGGCAGTGCTGTGCTCTTCTCCCAGTGGAATGATGTGAAGCAGAAGCCAAGTATGACATCAGCTTTTTAAATAATGCCCAAAAGTTTCAGGCTTTAATTTTTTTAAATAATCACTCATCCCATAGAGAATCAGGAAGGTCTCAAAATGAAAGAAAAAAGATAATCCATGTAACTCTACACCTAAATAACAGAGATGTCAGATTTATCTAATAAACATTTTAAGGAGCCAGTAATAAAATGCTGTAACAGTTATATGCACATTTAAATGAAAAATAGAATATTTCACAAAAGAGAACAGAACACTTCAGAAAAGAGATAGAGGACATAAAGTAGAACCAAATGGAAAATATAGAGCTGACTAATACATTAGCTGAAATTTTAAAATTCAATGGATAACTCAATGGCAGAATAGAGGGACAGACACTAGGAAGTGAAAACTAGAACAACAACAAAATTGCCCAATCTGAAGTATAGCAAAAATACAGACTTTAAAAATTTAGGTCATAAAAACTTATAACAAGAAAAAAACTATAACAAGAGATATAATTATTTGTGCATTGGAATTCTGGAATAAGAGAAAATAGGAATAACTGAAAACAAACTTCCAGAAATAATAGATGAAAATTTCCCAAATTTAGCAAAAGACATAAACATACAAATTTGGATGCTGAATGAATCCCAAAATGAATAAATCCAAAGAAATCCACAGAAGGGAGCCTAATATTCAAAGATATAAAAAATAAAAACATAAAAAAACTACTTAAAAGGGAAAACAACTGAATAACTGCAGATTTCTCATCAGAAGCCATGAAGGCCAGAGAGGAGTAGCACAACACATGTCAAAAGTTGAAAAAAATAACAGCCCATGCAAAAATCTCATATGCAGTGAAAATTTCCTTCAGAAATGAAAATCAATAAATGTTCAGATGAGGGATAATTAAGAGACTTTTCACCCCATACACCAAACCTAAGTGAATGGCTAAATGAAATCATGGTATGGGGGTGCAAACTCCTGAGGCAAGGAGTCTGAGGCAGGAGGATCAAGGATGGCCTGGGAAATTCAGTGAGATCTTGTCTCAGAATCATAAAGTAGGAAGGAATGAGGATCCCATCCTGTGGCAAAGCACCTCTGATTTCAATCCCCAGTAAAACACACACACACACACACACACACACACACACACAGGCACACACCATGGAATATCAGGAAGAAAGAGAGACCATGAGAGGCAAAGAAGAGTTAAATACAATTGAATTTCCTTTTCCTTTTATGTTTTCTAAATTACATTTGATGATTGCCACAAAAATTACAACAATTACAAAATTACACCATGTAGTCCCAGCTATTTGGGAGGCTGCCTTCACCGGAGAATCACTTGAGCGCAAGAGTTCAAGGCCATCCTGGGCAGCATAGTGGGATCCCATCTCAAGCAATAATATTGATGATGATAATAATGCACTGCCATATAAGGGTACAGTCAGCATGGTTCTAACTGTAGTTAGAATGTTTAAGAAAGTTATATAAAGGAGGGAGATGAAAGCATGAAAAGATTAAGTTTTCTAAACTTTGCTAAATCTGATAAACAGAAATACCAGTAAACTGTAAATTATAGGTATATAATGTAATATATAGAACAACCACTATAAAGGCAATATAAAGAGATACACTCAAAAACACTATATTTAAATCAAAATGGAATTCTGAAAATTATTCAAATAGTCCTTGAAAAGCAGGGAAAAGAAAACATAGGAATAAAATACAGGACATTAAACTAAAAGTAAAATGTCAAGCATAAATTCTAACATATCAGCAATTACATTAAGTATAAATAACCTAAATATATCAATTAAAATGCAAAGATCATACATATGCATTAAAATACATAACCCAAGTATATGCAGTATACAAGAAACTTACTTCAAATATAACAATATAGGAAAGTTGTAAATAAGATATATAAAAGAATATATCAGGTAAAACTTTAGTCAAAAGAAGGCAACTTTGACCATACCAGATAAGTAGACTTCAGAATAAAAGAAATTATCACAAACAGAGCAGAACATTATGTAATGACACAAAGGTCAATCTACCAAGAAGACATGGAGACCCTAAATGTGTTTGAACCAGAGCTGGAAAAATATCTAAAGCACAAACTGATAAATCAAAAAGAATAAACAAATCCATAATTCAGTTGAAAACTTTAACAACCCTTTCTCAACAGTTTATGAAGCAACTAGATGGAACACAACTAAGAATATGGAAGACTTGCAAACATAATTGTCCAACAGGATTGGATTGTTATTTATAGGACATTCAATACAGCAGTAGCAGAACACACACTTTTTCAAGGGTTCATAAAACATATATCAAAATAGATCATACCTCGGGCTACAAGTGTACCTCAACAAATTGCAAAGAACTGAAATCACACTGTGCTCTTTAATAATAGACTAAAACTGGAAATCAGTAGCAGAAATACAAGTAGACCATCTCCAAATTCTTGGAACCTAACCAACATATTTCTGAATAATTCATGAGTCAAAGAGAACACCTCAAGAAAATGTTAAAGCACATTAAAGTAAATGAAAATGAAAAAGTGTAACATAATAAAATTTGTAGGTTACAACTTAGGCCATGCTGAAATCAAAATTTATAGCACTAACTGCATAGATTAGAAAAGATAGCATTTCCAATGCAGTAATCCAAATTCCTACTTCCAGAACCTTGCAAAAGAAAAGCAAACTATCTCACAGCAAACAGAACAAAGGCAGTAATAGTAATAAGAACAGAAATCAGTGAAATCATGAACATAAAACAATAAAAAAAATCAATGAAATAGCTACTTCTTTGAAAATATCAATAAAATTGAGGGCCAGAAATTTAGCTCAGTGGTGAGGCCACCTGTCTTGCAAGCTCAAGGACTTGAATTCAATCCCTGGTACCAAAAATTAATTAATCAATTAATTAATTAATTAAAACTCATAAACCACTAGCAAGAAAAAAAACAGGATTATCAATATCATGAAATCATCAAAAGAAAATAAGAGGATACCAGGAACAATCCTATCCTACACACATACATTTGACAAGTTAGATAAAACAGATCAATTCCTAAAAAGCACAAACTACTGAAACACTCAATATGAAACAGATAATTTGAATAACCACTTTCCTATTAAGAAAATTAAATTGATACTTTTTAAATTCCCAAAAACACCTGTTTCAATGAAAATGTCTACACATTTAAACAACTAATATCATTTTTATCCAATCTCTTTCAGAAAAATAAAAGAGGATGAAACATTGCTCAATTAATTACATGAAGCTAGTAACAAAATCAGACAAAGTAGGGGAAAAAAACCCAACACTACAGATGAGTATCCCTCAGGAATATAGAAGCAAATGTCCTTAGCACAATTTTAGCAAATAGAATCAGCAGCATGTTAGAAGATTTATACACAGTGACTAAATGGTTTGTTCACGAGGTGCAAGCTGCTTAAACCTCTAAAGTAATATCAATCAGGGCCAGGATTTAGCTCAGCAGAACTGTGCCTGCCTTGCAAGTGCAGGGTCCTGAGTTTGATCTCTGGTATCCCCCCAAAAAAAAATACTACTAATAATAATAAAGTAATATCAATCAGAGATGATCTAGCAAACCACCATTAACACACTGAGAAAGAAAAGTCATACGATCATATCAATCTATGGAACAAACATTTGACAGAATTTCATACTCATTTATGATAAAAACTCTCCGAAAAATGGGAACAAAAGGGAATATTCTCAATTTGACAAGGATCATCTTTAAAAGCCTACAGTTAACATATTTAGTAGTAAGAGACTGTTTTCCACGTTAAATCAGAGACAAGACAAGCATGACCACTCTCAGTACATATTCAATATCATTCTAGAATTTGTAGCTAGATAAGAAAAGGAAGTAAAGGGCATGTATACATAAAATTGTCCCTGCTTGCACATGATGTAGTTTCTGTCTAGAATATCTCAAGAAATCTACAAAAAGAAAAAAGCCTTCTAGAATTAAGAGTGAGTTTGACAAGGTCACAGAACCTAAGATAAATATACAATAATTAATTGTATTTCTAGATTCTGTTAATGGACATGTGAGTACTGAAGTTAAAAATAGGACTCTTTACAATCACTCAAAAACAATGAAATAGTCATAACTAATAAAATACAAAGAAGACTTGTAAGCTGAAAACATCCAAATGCTGATAGAAGAAATCAAAGAAGAGCTAGATAATGAGAAACAAGTCATGTTTATGGCTTTGAAAATTCAGCATTGTAAAGATTTTTATTTTCCCAAGTTTGTATAGAGAGAGTTAATGTAATCACTGTCAAGATCTCAGTGATTTCTGCAGGTGTAATCAAGATAATGCTAAACTATATATAGAAAAGTTGAACTATAATAGATAAAAGAATTTTTTAAATGAGAATGAAAGATGTTATGGCTGCGTCTAGGTGTCCCCTCAAAGCCTCATGTTGTTGGAGGTGGGCTTTTCAGAGGTGGCTGGGTCTACAGTGTGTGATGCTGGGATTGGTTCGTGGTGAAATGCGGGGCTGAAGGGCTCCAGGATTAACGAGTGCTACTTGCCCTAAGATGTCTGTGTAAGATAAAAGGAGCAGAAAGTTGCTGCTAAAGTCTCTTGTTGCTTTTGCTACCTTGTGGGCACTGTGAACTGTTTCTCCTCTCTGCCATGTGCCACTCTGCCTTGGAGCCAGCCAACTAAGGGCTGAAACTGCTACGAATTGTAAGCCCAATAAATCTTTTGCCCTTTAAAGTTTAGCTTTGGGTATTTTGTCATAGCAACAAGAGAAAAGTTATGAAGACAAAGGAGGAAAAATCAGTCCACCTGATTGCAAGACTCATCACCTAGCCACCTGTACAGCACTGGCACGTAAATCAGTGGAACGCAGTAGAAAACCAAGGACAGATACACAGACAAGCCCAGGTGACCTTTGATACACATGCAAAATTCAGTGGGAAAAAACAGCCTGGAAACAAATAGTGTTCAGCAATTGGACAACTGTAGGCAAAAAAAAAAAAAAAAAAAAAAAAAAAAAAAAAAAAAAATTATCACACATCTTACAAAAGTGTCAAGTGTCTTACACAAAAAAATGAACTCATCACATGCTCTTAAAAAGCAAGTGTAAAACTTTAAGATGAATTTGTAAAAAATTAGGTCCTAGAACTAAGCAAAGAAAGAATTCTTAGATCCTAAAGCATCTCAGACTCAAAGAAAGTACCAAGAGCCTTGTCTGTAAAAGGAAAAATTGACAGAGTGGACTTCATCAAAAAGAAAAACTTTTGCTCCGTGAAAGAGCCTGTGTAGAAGAGAAGAGGAAAAACTACTGGTGGGGTGAAATTATCTGCAAAGCAACACCTGGAAACAGCCAGATGTCCCTCAATGGGAGAATGATAAAATAAACTATGACACTATGAAATATTACTCAGCAATAAAAAGGGATACACTCAACACATGTGACAACCTATATCCAACTCTAGGAGAGCTGATTTTAAAAAGCTCATCTGTTTTTACTAGATGGGGAGGGGAGGAGGGTGTGAAGGGAGGGCAGAGGTAAGGGGAAAAAATGCGAATCAAGACTTGTCATGTAGAGGTACAAGATCCCAACAATGAATGTAACTGTACTGTATCCCTAAAATGTACCAATAAACTCAATTAAAGCTGAAAAAAAAAAAAAAGCTCTGCCTTGCAAGCCCAAGGTCCTGAGTTCAATCTCCAGTAACAAAATAAAAAATAAAAAGCTCGTTTCTGAGCCAGACACAGTGGCACACATCTATAATCTCAGACTGAGGCAGAAGGATCACAAGCTTGAGGCCAGCCTGTCTCAAATTTAAAATGTTTTAAAAGGGCTGAGGGTATAGCACGATGGTAGCCCTGGTCCTGGGGGGAAAGGTCATTTCAAAAGTTATATACCACATGACTCTTTTTATTAATATTTTGAAGTAATAGAATTCTAGAAATAGAAAGTAAAATTAATTAGTGGTTGCCAGGGTATAAGGAACCTGTATAGGTGGATAGGAAATAGAGGTAGCTATAAAAAGACCTACCGGTGGATCCTTATGGTAACAAAACTGTGCTGTATCTTTTTGTTTGGTTGGTTTTTTTGAGACAGGGTCTCACTATGTAGTTGAGACTGACCTGGAACTCACTATGTAGCTCAGGCTGGTCTCAAACTCACAGCGATCCTCCTGCCTCAGCCTCCAAAGTGCTGGGATTACAGGTGAGCACCACCACACCCGGTTGCTGTATCTTGATTCTATCAATGTCACTATCCTGACTGTGACACAGGGCTATTATTTATGCAAGATGTGACCAGTAGGGAAAACTGGGGAAAGGGGTACACAGCATCTCACTTCTTGCAAATACATGGGAATCTCTAAAAAATCATTACAAAAAAAACTGCAATTTAAAAAATTATTAAGTTGAATTAGGTTATCTCAGCATGGTTCTCTCTATCGAAAAATCTGCCCTTTGAGGGCTTCCTGTTCCACTGGCTCTTCATTACAAATGCAGCACTATTTCAAATAGGGCGACTTCAAAACAAAGGCCAGGTGAGTGACCAAATCAGACAAAACCTACAGATCTATTTTAAAGAAAGGAAAAACAGAGGGGGGACAAGGAGCGGCCCCTCACATGTAATGAATGGTAAATGGAAGGTAAAAAAAAAAAAAAAAAAAAAAAAAAAGAACCCAGGCTTCCAAACAGTACCACAGCTGCTGCTGGTAAATATCCGCCGACCGCCCTGCACATCTGTGCAAAACCTTCCGGCCACTCAGCCCAAGTCCTCCTAGCACACTCCACGAAACCCCACCTTGAAACACTGAGACAGTCTTAACCAACAGTTTCATTATGGCAATAAAGGAAACGTTAAAAATCATAGCAATAAGAGCAGTAATAGAAGGAGGCAGGAAAGGAAAAGAACACGGATCAAAAAATTTTTTTCTGTAAAGTACCAGTTTAAAAAGTAGTTTCATCCCAGTGGGCTAAACCCGTTATCTCTCCCACAACTACTCAGCTCTGCTACAAAACAGTCCATTGGGAGGGGTCATATTTCACCCACACGTCATGGTCTGCAGGCTCTTGCTATAGAGAAAAGTACAAGTGTTGTCTTTGTACTTGTAGTGATAATATCTACTTAATAGAGCTGCTGAGAATTCAAAATGAAGTATCCCGTTGTGCTTAATAATAAGCATAGGAGCCCGGTATGGTGGCGCATGCCTGTAATCCCAGCACTCAGAAGGCTGAGGCAGGAGGGTTGCTGTGAGTTCGAAACCAGCCTGGGCTACATAGTGAGTTCCAGGTCAGTCTCAACCACATAGTGAGACCCTGTCTCAAATAAATAAATAAATAAATAAATAAATAAATAAATAAATAAATAAATAAATAAGAAGAAGTATAGGCCCAAAAGAGTAGTCAAAAATACTAACTATAATTGTTATTAGGCATGTATCAGATTTATCTCTCTTAAGTGACATCACTGGTCTGACCTCTTGTCTACAATGAGTTTAATGACAATTATCTCTACCCTATTCCTACTGGAAGATGCTCCTTTGTCTCCAAATCCCTGTGGATTTCAAAGAGAAAACCACACCAAGGACGGGCTTTAACTCTCACAGAGAATATCTTTCCAAGAATTTCTGATGTCAATGTCAAAGAACTGCGCCACATGAAGAGTGGCTGCAGGAACTGTGCTTGGAGTTGAAGAAAGGGCGGCTGAGGCATGGGCTGAGGGACGTAGGAGATCAGGTTTTAAATACATGAGTAGTGGCAATGACGAAGACACAAGCTGATGTTTTTGACAGGTGGCCCCAGGGGACAAAAAAAGTTGGGCTGTTGAATTGAAATTAATGGAGCCATATTTCAGTTCAATGTAAGGAAGAGTTTGTGTGTTTGTTTGTTTTAATAGTCAGCTCTCTGGTACAAGGACATAGTTTACCTTCTGGTAAATCCCCTTCTCTGAGAGCATTTAAGCAGCATTTGAGTGGAGGAAGAAAGGCAGGAGAAGGTCAAATAACCTTTGAAGAGGCTTCAGGTCTGAAACTGTATGGTACCACGGAACAGGCGGAGGATAATAAACCAATCACCTGCTTTCCCAAATTGTAACCCTTGCTTCACTTTGGATGGGTATCTTATTTCTATAACTGTAAAATACAGTTACAATCGGTGTTATTCACCCATTACTGATCATTTGTTTATTCCAAAAAAAAGTATACTGTACACTTATTATTGTCGGGAATTTTTCTAAGCATTAGGGATACAGGGGTGAATATAGATCAATAAGCCATTTAAAATCGTCCTTTTTTTTTTTTTTTTTTTTTTTTTTTGTACCAGGGATCCAACTCCAGCCCTTGCACTTGCAAGGCAGGCGGCAGAACCACTGAGCTAAATCCCTGATCCAAGCCATTTAAAATCAATGAGAGAAGTATATTCTCCTTGGGATAGTAAAATATTCCGCCTGTTGTTTACATATTCTTTGGCTATTTCAATTGGCTAGTTAGTTTATACTAACTGACAATTTATGCTAATCGGTTGGTTAGTTAACTATAATGTTGTTAAAATTTAAAATTAATTTTTTTCCTGTCCTGAGAACTTCGTAAAATTTCAGAAATAAGATGATTGGATTTTCCTTCCCATAAGTTTGAAAACCCAACAAACAAGGCTTTATTAAAAAAAAAAAAAAAAAAATAAAAAAAAAAAAAAAAAAAAAAAAAAAAAAAAAAAAGCCTTGCAGCTGTGAGCACAGAGAATAGAATTTGATACAGAGAAGACAGGAATTGTAATTTTTGCTTATTCCTTCTAGGATCGGAGCAGCAGGGGGCAGCTGCAGAGGCAACTTCTGAAATGAAATTCTGAAGACCCCCAGTTGATTGCTACAGCCCAATTCGCTCAGCAGCATGTTCTGCTGTGGTGAAAACAGATTCAGAAACAGGACGCCTTTTGCTTGGAAAATCTTTAAGTAAAGAAAAACTTCACATTGCCCTGTCATACAGTCTTCTTCAGACTGCCCAGAGAGAGGACGGGAAATATGGCATTTCTGAGCATGAACGCTGCATCCATTCATTGACATTTGGGCCATTGATTCTAAGATGACTACTCTTGCAAGGGGCAGGAAAAACCCAACTAGATTCATGCATGTGTAGATTTCAGAAGGGTGTGATAATAGACTCTATGAGAGTTTCTCAGAAAGGAAGTCACAAAGAAAGAAAGAGGAATCTGTCTAGCTTATGTGATACTCATAGAAGATTTATATCCAGAGAAGTTCACTGTGTAGTGGTAAATAGGCAGCAACCCATGTGTATAACGAAAGGATAATTATTTATTAAGTGTTACTGCACAGCTGTGAAAATAATGTCTACCAAGGATTTTTTAAAACATAGTAGAAGAATATGGAATCATATTAAAGTGGAGAGAAACAGCCTAAAATTATGTAACTTGACAAAATTTAATTGAGAAAGTCTGAGCACACACAAACAAAAAGCCTGGAAAACAAATGCATCGAACAAAGTGTTAATGATATTTGCCTTGGGTGACATTATCATTGTGACTCTTTCATATTATAATGTTTTTGTATTCTACAAATTTCAATCATTTAACACATTTCACTTTTAAAATCAAGAAATAAATTATGTATTTTTGAAAAGCTCTTTTCTACCTACTCATAGATAGCTACAATACCAAAGGAAAGCTCTTATAGTATATATTTTCTCTGGCAAGGAAAATCACCCTGGGGATCCTACCATTTTAAACAGTATTTCTGCAGTTCGGTTTACCTGTTATTACCAACCGGCAGATGGACATCGGATTGTCCACTGCCAAAGCACTCATGTCCATTTTAGACTACTCAGTGCCCTTTTGCTCATACCATAAGTTTCTGTTACTTCCACTCTTGTCTGGCAAACCACCACCCTTCACCTTTCTCAGGACTGTGCTTCATGTCGAGTTGCTTCTGAGCCACTCTGAGAGAGATGTGTGACTACACCCATGGCATTCTCCCGACCCCACTAGTACGTGTGAAAACAAAAATGTGCCAATGAGATCTCTAAAAAGAAATGAGTATTTAGATGAGACTATTGAAAGAAAGCGAGTTCTTGTCTTTTTTCCAGTGGAGTGATACTGAGGGATATATAACCCTAGAGTTATCAGAAAGCCCCATGTGGAGTCTGAGAATTAAGCCAGCACGGAACCCTTCTACCCCACGTAGAGGAATATCCAATAAGTAGGAAGAAAACCAGCGCTGACCCACCTTTCTGCTTCTGGATCATGTTGGGCCTGAAGATAGAATTTATACATGGATTCTTCAACCTACTAACAAATTAATTTTGATTTGCCTCAGATGACTTATGTTGAACTTTTCAGTTTTTTGCCACCTAAAAAGTTCTAACCTAAAAAGTTCAGACAGAAAACAGGGATGGAGAAGTGAAAATAAAAATCATCCAGATAACACTTCGATAATTACATGTTAGTCACGTGACTTAGGCAGCCCCTAAATATGAGTGTGCTATAGGAACAAAAATCACATCCTGAATGAATAAATATTACTTTTCGCCTGTTTAACAGCTGAAGTGTTCCCAGTTTAAGCAAACAATAAAATGTGATGTCATGCCCGTAATGCAAATATTTTTAATTTAACGTAAACTCCCGCAGAAAATCTATAGCATATATTGTAGACCCAAGGCACACAGAAAATAACACAGAAATTACCAAGAGTAAGCATCACTAAACCAGTCTTGCCAAATTAACCTCATACACTCTTTCAACAGCCAGGGTTAAATCAATTGGTTAGGATAATGTTAACACATGGTTTGTCTGATTTTCAAAGGTTTCTCTTGAGGGCATAAGCTTGTAAATGTAGAATGATATGAAGAACTCCATACTTACCCTGCCCACCAAGAAAAAAAAATTATATAACCCACAAAGCTATAAACTTCTTCATAGATAGCTAAAGTTTCAAGTCAGTCAAATAACCAATATTCCAAAGGAAAAGTCCCTCCAAAAGAGAAAAGGTAAAACAAGGATTTTTATCCTTTATAGATCATGGGAGAAAGTGTCATACAGGCAGACATGAAGAAATGAGCTGAAATTTAAACACATTCGCAAAGGCCAAGTGTGGGCTACAGCTAAAGCTAGTGATATCTGAAGTTTTCCAACCCAAAAAAAGAGTTCCCATTCATTCAGAATTCCTTCTTCACAGGTACAAATTGGTGCTCATGAGAAAGCCAGGGGCAGAGGAGGACATCAGGGAGAAGTCGCCTTGGCAGCTCAGGTACAAAGAAGGCAACAAAAGGAGCCAGGCGTGGTGGTACACGCCTGTAATCCCAGCACTCGGGAGGCTGAGGCAGGAGGATCGCTGCGAGTTCGAGACCAGCCTGGGCTACATAGTGAATTCCAGGTCAGCCTCAACTATACAGTGAGACCCTGTCTCAAAAAAAAAAAAAGTCTCCAACAGACAGGCTCATGTTTCCTCTGACTTCTCTCCAATGATTTGAGATGCTGGGATGAGGCAGCGATTAACAACGTTCAGTTACTTCCAAGGAGAAAACTCTCTCTCGGGGCATGAGTGAAAAATCCACTGGAGGGGAAGGACAGAGGCCAAAGTACCCTGCCACTTACCATTCTGTGTTCAAACCAAGCCCAAACAATAGCTAGGGGTGCGCAAGAACTATAAATAAAAGGTAAGAGTGGCTGCCCTGGGGAGAATGAACGTTTCTGTTCGTTAATAAAGGCTCTGAGGCTGAAACTAAGGCACCCAGAGACTGCCTGAGACCAATTCTGGAATGAATAACTTTCTCTACCCCTGCTTAGGCCGAGCAGCAAGCCAGAAAGCTACCTCTGGGGAGACAGAGGGGTGTAAAGAGAGACCACTTCTGTGGTGGGGTTTTGAGCCGATTGCTCAAAAGAGTGTCCAGGTATCTGATCCCAGTGCCTGTGTCCATGTCTATTTCCAAAAGAGCAGAGACCCGTGGCTTTCATAAAAACAGGCCTGGAGGTTTTGTTTCTCACGAGCTCAAAATTCACTGCTAAACTAATACACACTGTTTTAGGTTTACACATTAGAGGAGTCCTAGTAGGAATAGTCTATATCAAAAGCATAAAAAGTTAGTAGGTTTTTAATAAATGAGAGCAAGAGCTTTGGAGTCAGGCTACCAGGGTTAAGGTTCTGATTTTGCTGCATCTTAAATGCCAGATTTGAACAAATTTTGTAGCTTCTTGGTGCCTGCTTCGGTAAAGCCAGAATTAACCCAACTGAGTCAGAAAAAAAGAAACTTCTAGTACATGCACAAAAATCGTCACTTCGTCAGAAATCCATCAATTAAATTCAGGTGACATAATACAGTACAGATATAAAATAAGACATAATCCCCACTGGTAATAATTCAAAATCTGTTGGGGGAGAAAAATAAACACATGAGTCTAATATAAACCTTAGTGAAAAAAAACTCAAAACTAGGAATTCAAACCTAGATCGGGTAAGGAAGAGGTGTGACCACAAGGTTCTCTGATGGCTTAATGAAGGAAATCAGATTTGGGGTGTATTTGAGGGATGAGCAGGTCATTACCAGCCAGGTATCAGGGTGAAGAAATACATAGCCCACCATGATGGCTGACACCTCTAGTACCTGCATTCAGGAGGCTGAGGCAGGAGGATCGCTTGAGCTCAGGGGTCTGAGTCCAGCCTGGGCAACACAACAAAATCCCGTCTTAAACAAAAAAACTTTATGATATATTCTGGGAAGAAGAAACAAGTGGACAACATTCCAATGTTTACAGAAAATGGAAAATGAAAAATTGTCTCTTAGAATTGGCTAAGGGGAAAATCTACACAGGGTTTTCCTTCTGCACTGAAAAATCCTTAGGATACTTGGCATTTCCAAGTTGAAGAGGAACAAAGCTCAAGTAAATCTGTGCCATAAAAATCAACCTTATTTACTACTTAGATCTATATTTTTCTATCTATATAAACTTAATTCTTGGGTACTTTTGGTTTGAAACTGGTGTCAGAAACATAGCTTGTTCATCACAGTAACATCTCCTATATACTGACTGATACTGAGACTTGAATACCAGAGTCTCAAAGTCCTCCATCCATGGGTCTCCAGAATCCTAATCGATTCTGGAAATGCTCATATGGTGGCAGACTCCTTCATCCAGGGTGCCGTGTGGACTGCTGAAGTTAGAGGGGATCCTGGCCCATGGAAATGATGTCTCTAGAAATCATGCAGGACTTTGGGGCTCCGCTCACTCTGTTCTTGTTCTAGTGGGGCATCTAGGACATAACTAAGCCCTGTGTCCATAAGTGCAGCCTGGCAGAGTGTGGAATTGAGGAGGCTGTGTCCCAAGCTGCCTTTTGGTTCTACCCAGGCTGTGGTTATGGGCTGTTTATCATAGCTTCAATCATGGGCCTTCAGAAGTAGCTGCAGGTCATTTAGGTGGGTGGTGCTACGAGGCTAATCTTCACAAACCCTTGAAACTGGAACCCAGGAACAAATCTCCTCCGAACAATTGCCAATTCCTTTGAAGACCAAGAGTCTGTGTTCTTCTTTATGCGTTTGAAGACCTATAAGTTTCAGCACTACTTAATCACTGAGCAATACTCTTCATTCACTGTTAGTAGTACACAGCAACTGCTAGCACTTTCCAGTTCCTGCTTTCCATAAGAGTAATCGCTGATCAACTCTGTCCCTTATTCGTCAGTAATTCAGAAAGCAACTGCCATACATTTCTAATTCCCACTTAACATATAGACTCCAGAGATGTTTTCCTTTCTTTGACTATAAAAATGCACAGCACCTTAGTAAAAATCAACAGTGTCATTTACATGTTTAAAGGTGTTACACAATGGCTTTATGTGGCTGCTTCAAAATATTTTTAAAAGTGTGTGTGTGTTGAAAAAAAAATGAGGAAATCACCTGCATTGATGCAGGGAAGAATTATTACCTCTACTTCGTAAGTAAGGCAAAGCCAGAGAGGTGACCATGATTTGCTTTCAGGTTGTAAGAATAAATAATAGCAGAGCCAACAACTGCAAGTCTGGTCTCCAGCCTCCTGGTGTGTTTCTTTCAATTACACCCTGCTGTCTTTTCTACCATTAACAAGCAAAATAGCACTTCCAGAATTCTGCAAAACAAAGAGGCAGTAAACCATTATTTAAGGCAAGAACTTAAACCATAGACTGCCATTACTTGGCCAAGTGAACTTGGGTCTGTCACTTAATCCCTTGCTCAGTCCTTTTGATAAAAGAGAGATAATAACTTCCAGTGGAGTTGCTGAGAGGATTAAGTGAATTAGTATGTTGGACGTTCTTGGTCCAGCCTTGGCCCAAATCAAAATGGAAATATGCTACTAATTTTACCATCCAAACGCATTCTTGCTTTTCCTTATGATTTGCCCCTAATGGACAAGCTAAGAACCTTAGTGACATCCTTAGAAAGTACTTATCTTGTTCGCCCCTTCTTTGTCACCCGTTATCTCCGGGTTGTGAAGCCTTCACATTTCTAAGTCTCTCTCAAAGCCTTTCTTTATTCATCATCCTCTCTGGCCAGGCTGTAGTTTGGTCCTGGTCTTCTCATCTAGGCTGTTTCAAACACCTCTTCAGCAATCTCACCTGTTCCAAGCCATCTCCCTCACCCCTTGCCTTCGGAGAGGCAATCCCTACCAAGTCATTCCTTATTCCAAATCCGGGAGCTCACCTTGGGTCAGCCTTTCTGACTAAGTGCAGTTCTGCCTTCAGAGAGTCTAATCCAGTTCGTCTAGAATGGAGCCTAATAATCTATTTTCGATCCATCTTGATTCCAGAACAGCTATTTCAGTTACTTCATGGACCAATATATAGGAATCATTAAAAATAATAAAATGTACACTTATTAGGATGTCTTACAAAGTCTTTTACCATCTCACTTAACCCCTCTGGAGAAGTTAAATGCCATCATTTTCCCTTGAAGTTTATTTGGACTGAATTGTTCCTAACTCCGTGCCTGCACAGCTCTGAACACACAACCCCCACCCGGACACCTAACATGTCGTGTGTCTGCGTCCCTGGCTGCTCTGCTAGCCAGGCAGCTTGGTGGGCACACGATCTGTGCCGTCACACAGGGCCCCAGGCTCAGAAGGACCCTGGGTTCAGTGCATTGTTATCATCATCCTGAAATTCTTAATATTGCTGGACAAGGGTCATCTCATCTTCATTTTGTACCAGTCCCCACTGCTTATGTACTTGGCCTTGCCAGCTCGACTGTGAACTTGTTGAAAACAGAAACTGTTTGTTATTCATTCACAATCTGCCTGGTTAGTGCAGAGAACTCCTGGCATAGAGCAGCGGTTTCTTAAATATTTGTTGAGTTCATAAATGAACAGACGAAAGGATAGAATAAAGTATGGACTAGAAAAGTACAGCGCTACAGTTAATTAACTCCAAAGAGTGAGTTTTGCTTATGCTTGGGGAAGAGAAACTCCAATTGACAAATTCATGAAATTATGGAGCATTGTAAATAAATAATCTCAAATTTTCCAGCTTTGTCTTTAAATTACTCAAACCAATTCTCCTCTTGAGGCCTGCTGTTTCCCTGTTCTCGGAGTGGGAAATTGCAGGTTAGTGCCGTTTAGTTACTGTCAAATACCCGCTAGTATTTGTGCCAGGCACTGTGCTCAGGTCCAAGGGTAGCAGGAAGGGAAGGGGAGGCCACAGAGAAGTAAATCACAGAATCCCTGTCCTCCAGGAGCGATGGAATCTCACCCATCAAGAGCTTATGCCAACGATGAGTTGACTTCATGGGAGTTTTGCAGAATGAATGAAGAATAAAGACATCAGGCTTGGCCAGTGGCCCGGCTTCCTGAACATTGCAGCTGACAGAATGTCTCAGCCGAATACAATTCCTCCACTATGAGGTCTGTAGGTTGGCCAGTTAACAGTGGCAACCAAGTCGGAGGTGCTCGTGGGGCATAATAAATAAGCAGCCGGTGGGGGAGGTGCCTCCACCCTGCTGCCCGGTGTTAGAGAAGAAAAGGCCAACATCAGCTACGGAAGAAGAAAGCCAAGCAACTGGTGGGGACAAACGACCCTGGCTCATGCTGACGATAGGCACAGCTTGGCTTCCGAGGGGGCCCAGACCACATCCCACCTGCTGCTACAGCACTGCCCCTTGGAGTATTCGCATCCTGCTCTGTGCTCAGAAATGAGCTGGAAGTTCAAAAAGACTGCCTTGCTTTTCCATATTCATTTGTCTTTAGTTGCCAGGTAGCTAACGTCATTGATTATGTTAAATATTTACTGGCACAGAGCTGGACATATCATCTCCTCATGATTTCCCTTCTTTATCTCCATACACACCCAAATACAACAAGAGAATCCTATTTGAGTATCATCCACTTAATTCCAGTATGCATCATCATAAAACAAAATTAAATCAACCACATTCTGTTTTTTAAAAAGCACGCAAATGTTAAATATTTAGTATAATACTCATTGGTATAACATCAGGAACAAAACTAAGAGATTCCTGTTGAAAAAACATAAATATCAATTGAGCGTAAAAAGATGTGTCTAGCTTCAAAGGAAATGCAGAAAGAATACAGCCATAAAACATCATTTTCACACACTAGATGAGCCAAAGTTAAAAACATTGATAAGGTTCAGTGTGGGTGAGTATGAAGGAGAAAGTAAGTATCTCAAAAGAGGATTGCTGCTGAGAGTAAATTGTTACAATCACAACCTTTTGGAGAGCAATTGGGCATTATGTGTAAATCCAAATTTAAAATGGGTACTGCCATTAATACAGCAGTGCAATTTATAGGTCTTTATCTTTAAATAATCTGACAAGTATGTAGAAATAGACATACAAAGTTGAGCACAGCCAAAACAAAATTGGAAATAACCTAAATATCCAATAAGAAAGGTGTAATACTACAGCACAGTTTATCTGAATACATTGAAATAGTTATGTGGCACTACTATTATCAAAAGCAAAATAGATCCACAGTGCAATCCAGGTGTAATGAAAATAACAGCCTTCTATAAAGAGCACCAATGAGTAAGTCCATTTTTTATTGAAAAATATACGTTTGTAACTGGGCACGGTGGCTTGCACTATGCTCCGAGCTACTTGGTGTCTGAGACAGGAGAATCCCTTGAGCTTAGAAGTTCAAGACCAGTCTAGGCAACATAGTGAGAGTCTGCCTCAAAAAAAAATTTTTTTAAGTAAATACTTGTGAGTATGTGTATGTATTTCTTTAGATTGTGGTTGATTTTAATTTGCTTTGTCATGATTGCTGTGAAGATGGCTAATATCCAAATTCTACCTATACACAAAGGAAGTCACACAGAAAAAAAATATACTCAGTGTAATCAAAAAATACAGAGAATGTTGAAATTTACAATTTTTATTACAGTAAAAGATGCATTGCCATGAATACCCCTGCAAAACCCTCCCTCTTGCTTTGAACACACTTTTCCCATCATTCTCACTTTCTGAAGCAGCCCTGAAGTCCTCTTTCCTGAGTGTCTTTAGTTGTGCTGTCCTGGCTGCCTCAGTGTCCTGAATCCACTCAAAATGTTCACCTCTCACGGTCACTGTGATTCTGGGGAAGAGCCAGAGGTAACCGAGGGCCAGATCTGGTGAATGAGTTGGGTCAGAACACACTGCCATGTTTTGCAAATGACTGGGAATATTTTGAGGGGAGCTGATGGCAATGCATTTTTTTACTGTAATACATTTTTTAATTTAAATATGCACATTATTTTTCCATCACCCCTGTGTGTGGGTGGGAACCAAGAGCACATCCTGTCTCCAGCAGCACTGTGTCACGCTCGGGACGGTCCTGCCCTCCGAGCCAGGTGCCAGCGCAGTGCTTGAAACGGGCCCTGGGATCTTCTCTGACCGCCTCTCATCCTGACCACCGTGTGCCTTCCTTCCACGAATTGACTCATTCAATCAAATTACAGTCAAATCTTCTTGGCCTGGGAGGCATTCAATCTCCAGAAGACAATTTTGCATTTCTCCACAAGCCTCATTAAATATTTGAAAGTTTTAAATAGTTTCCATTTTTAAAAGTTTACCTCCCTGAAGATAATCTTTGTCCCTTTATTTCCAAATATCAGGTGTGAAAAAAAACGCTTCACTGTAATTTCCATGCATTACAACAAACTGTGCTAAATGAATGCAAATTATCTCACGGCTCACCTGCACCCTGATACCTATTGAAATTTCTGCCTCAGTAGTTTCTTGTTTGCCCCTGTTTAGCATGAAGGAGAGATTCCTAAGCTTCAGACTTCATAAAAACACTTGTGAAAGAGGAGGATTATAGGCAATGTGTTTTTTACTGCAATAAATTCTTTACTGCAATAAAATGTTTAGTTTAAACATTCACCGTGTATTTTAATCACCTCCTTGTACTTCACAACTGGCTTTGAATGGAGCAGGATGGAAGTGCTAGGTAGTATTTACAGATTCCCATGGTGTAAATGCTACAAACATTATTCATTTTAAGCTACTAACGTAACATCACCCAATAAGGAATTAGAGAAAGATGTACAGTTGCCTAACATTTCGAAGGATTTCTATAACACACACACAACAGATGAAATTTGAAGAGTAGAGATGCAAGTAAAGTATAGTCAAGTAATTAGAAAGTGGTGAACTTTGTGTATATGTTTTTTGGTTTTTTTTGTTTGATTTGTTTTTTTGTTTTTTTTTTTTTTTGGCACCGGGGATCGAACTCAGGTCCTTGTGCTTGCAAGGCAGGCGCCGGAACCACTGAGCTAAATCCCCAGCTGTGTGTATGTTTTTAAAAGTCTGGAAGAGTCGCTACTATGATAATACTCGTCATCTCTAGATGTACACTCATGAGTCATACTTATTTCACTCTTTAGACCCTTGTCATTTCAATGTTTTTATTTTTTAAAAACCTTATATTGTCTTTATAGTCAGAAACCAGGAAGATTAGAGTTCATTCATGTGAGCAATGTTTGTGTCAACTAAACCATGATGTCTTTGCTCAGTCGTGGTGTAAGGAAATGAATACCCAGGTCTCTAAGTCCTTTCAAAATAGCGGTATCAACTCAAAGGAATTTGAGCACATCTTCCTACACTTTACAGCTAAAGGAACTAAACTCCAAATAGGTATTTTCCCCAAAGTGAGTGTCACAGGGCAAGTATAAGGACACCCAATACCTCTCCATACATCCCTATAGAGAACAAATATGCATTTCTCTAGTCATGACTTAATGAGAAGAGATTATCTCCTTTTGTGTGTGCTTGGATTCATTCACTGGGCCAATTGTGGAGGCCCTGACTACACCCAGCTTTGTTTAGACAGCAGCAGCTCCTGCTCTTCCAAAAATATTAACTTCTCAAGATACTTCCACATAGATCCTCTCAGCTAAGAACCCTACAAGACAGGCAAAGTCACAAGGTAGTACCGTTTTACAGGTAGTAAAACTGAGGCTGAAGCCGGCTAGAAGCCACCGAGAGCCCACCTTCTGCCTGATCAATAGAGCTCTCTGAGGATCTCCTATTTGCCTGTAGGAAGCAACAATCAGATGAGTCTTCTCTGAAGGTCACTTTCTCCCCTTCTTGTCTTTGTCCTAACACCAAATTCTTTCTTCCTTTCATCGCTGCCTCCTTTTTCACTAAGCCATATGACTATCAGGTCACCTAGAGTAGCTATCACCTACTCAATCTTTTTCTGTATAAAAATGTGTGGAATAGAGGGCTAACCCATTTTCTGATCCCCCTTCTGTCTCTCTTAGACAGAAGCTACCTTTCTCGCAATAAATTTTTCCCATTCACAAAAGATGTGTGGGATAGATGTAACCTATCTCGCTAATTTTTGAAGTTTAACTGCTCTGGTTAAGAGAAAGAAGAGTTAGTGAAAAGGGGCACGGTGTCAGACACAGCACCAGGCAGGTAGCCAGGTTTCTGCAAGCAGAACAGGATGGGGAGCTATGAGCGCATACTAATGCTACACCTCTGCTGAAGCTACCTGACTTCTAGCAGAAAACAGCATTGCTTCCCACTGCAGAGGTCCATCCCATCAGGGCCCTCAGATGCATATAAAACGAGGCTGACACCCTGGTTTTCTGGTGGTGCTGTGGATAAACAACTAGCAAAATTGCTTTGTTGAGAGCTTTTTGTTAGGCTGGGGGAAAGGCAGTAGTTGCTCTAGAATAAAATATGTCTTCTGGAAAAGAGATGAATCCCAGGCATGATTCTCAATGATGCTTCCCAGAAAAATTGTGGAAGAACAGAAATGAGTAGATAGGAAAAGAGTGAGTGAGGACAAAACACCCCATTATAGGGGAAGGAACGCTTGCTTTCTGGTGTGAGTATTCAAGATGAGGATAGAACTTTCAACTTAATATCATGAGTAAGGCAATATATTTCTCTCTGGAGAACATTTCAGAGAAATAAGGATGACACCAAACATGGGAGCAGGAAGTCACTTCTGGTGACATCTATGTAGGGCCTGGGAAACAACTGTCACTTGGCAGTCAAGTCCAAAAGAAATAAAGGCTTGGTAAGGAAAGCTATCTGAGTTACAGTGCCTTTTATTTCTTTATAATTTTTTTTCAGCTTTTATAGAAGAAGGAATCTACTCTGGAAGGTCCCCCCAAAAAAGTTGTTGCTATAGGAACAGGTAAGCAGATTAGACTTGAAAGACCAGTTTTAGAAGAAAGAATTTAATAGGCAGGACTCGAGCAATTAACCAAGAAAACTCTTTAAGTCAATGTCTTTGGGGTTTGTTATTTTTATATTAATTCCAGAAAGATAAAAAAATTTCTATTATAGAATGAAAGCATCATGTTTTAACATTTTAATTACATCATTACTGGCATAAAAGATTATGCTTACACAATCAGCAGGAAGACCTTATTAAAAGAAGTACATATTTCTAACTCTCTCTCTTGATTACACTGTAATTGAGAAATATAACTTTAAATTCACTGAGAACATGAGAGTCACCTTTGATTTTCTTACACTGCCCACGATGAAAACACATTAAAAATAAAAGGCACAATGAACTATAGAAAGTTTGCTGTAACCAATTTCTATAACAAGGGAGCTACAAGTACAGCTCTAGAAGTAAAAAGAAATGTATGTAGGCTGATAACTGTGAATATTTTATGACTTCCTGTCCAGCAGTCTCAGCAAATAAGACCTGTGACAAGAGAAGAAGGTCAAAGACCCAGCCGGCTGCTACTTCACTACTGATGCTCTCTTCTTCCCGTCAGGGAGCCCCTCTCCGCACATGGGGGACCACGGATACGATTGGAAGTCTTGAACAGAACTTGCTGTACTGACGAAGCTCAGAAGGGAATTGCCAAGTGGACCTGGGTTTCTCTCCCTTTCTGTTTTACTTAAAAAGGAAGCAATTCTGGATAACATGAATGCAATAGTTTCATTCTCACAGATGTCTGCTATCAGAGGTTGCATTTGTGGGAGGGAGAGATTTCTTAGACGTTATCCCCCTTCTCATGTCATTACAGAGCCACAGGGTAGATGAACGTGTGAGTGTGTATCAGTGAGAGAGTGTGTGTCTCTCCGTCTCTGTCTGGGGAGAGGGAGTGTTAAGAGGGGACGTGGCTAGAATCTTACCATCTCGTTCTCTTGTCCTTCATTGAGCACAGCCTTCTGCTTGTCCCCCATGAAAAAGCGATGTCACTCCTCCTCTGCCCTCCTGAGCAGACTCTTGTAGGACAAACCCGCAGAGCCACTTCGGCTCCTGTGCCCCAACTGGCTAAAAGGATTAATGATCCTCCAGGTTAAACTCCTTCTCAAGCACACACCTTCTCTCAGCAAAGGACAATTACGGAGGAGCACACAGAACTCCTCCCACGAGTCACCCTGGCTAGGAGGAATTTCTGGCTGTTCCTTGCTTACTGCATTGTCTCAGAGCAGCTGTCTCAAAGGAGGCTGCTCCCATGCCAATCTTTTTGTGCCCAACTCACAGCGAAAGAACTCACTGCCTGCCCAGTGTCTGCCAGCCTCAGACATCTGACTGCAAAGCCAGCGGGGTAATGCAGAGTTGGCAAGACTCTTCCAAGGAGCGGGTGCAAGAACTCCCAGGTCGCTGCCTTATTCCCAGGAGCTGTGGAACTGGGGCACAGGGGAGGCTGGCAGATCAGCAGATTTAATTTGCTTCATCAAAGCCCCCATCCATAGGTTTTTCATAGTACCCCCATTCATTTTGTTTACACCAGGTACAAATTATCACTAATCCTCTTCCAAAGATATTTGTAATCGCATTTCTTTGTGCACACAGAAAACACTCTACTTAACATGTATCTGGAACTAAGTTGATTTAAAAAAAACACATACAGGTGGAAAAAGTAGAGGGTTAAGCAATCTATTCTATGTAGTCTCTTGACTTTAAATATTGGAGGTTAAACCTCTTCAAGATCTTTAGAAATGAAATGTCCAAGTGGCTGAACAAAAAGACTAATTTTTAAGTCAGTAAACATTGAGTACAAGAAGCCACATTAATAAGTCAAGTGTATTTGCCACCTTCAGAGTAACGGAGGGATTCAAACATACAAACAAGTATGACGGAAGGTGGTTCTTGTTCTTAGAGCCAGAACATAAGTCTAAAATGATGGCAGAAATCATGATACAATGTAGTGAAGCACAAACCAACCTTGGCTCTCAAAACACACCTGAATTCCAGCTGATCCTCTGTGCTGGTCTTGGAGTGATCATTTAAAAAGAGGAATCGGTGCTCTCCTCTGGTGGCGTCTGGCAGCAAAGTGGAGGGAATGGTACTAGAGGCTTGTGAGGGCTGACCAGTGATGTGCTCTGAATTTGGAGAGCTTGAGTTCAAAGTTGGCCTTTATTAGCTGGCACTTATGCCACCTTGGGATCTAGTAAGTTACATGAACTCCATACACTTCTACCTGGTCATCTGTAAAATAAAGCCCACAATAACAGAACTTTCCTCCTAAAACTGCATTTCCAGGTATATTGCTTGGGAAATAGCAGTTGTTCAGTAACCGATACTAATTTTATTTTCTGTGTCTACTCACTATCCTTCAAGGTTCCTGACTGTTGGCCCTGATCTCTGCAACACACAAGTGTGTGTGTGTGTGTGTGTGTGTGTGTGCGCGCGCATGTGTGTGTTTAAAACCCTGATCAAATGGTGCAATATAAGATAAACACCAAAAAAAATGTAAACTAAGCAAACTCATTGTAATATTAATTACTATAATATGTACATATACAGTTCTATAAGTTTCTAAAAATTATAAGCACAATTTAACCAAATAATAAAAATAAAAGTAACATTAGCATTTTATCACAAGGTCAAGGTATGAGGAGTACAGAGTTTCCTTTTGGGGATGGTGAGCATTATGTAAAATTAGCAATCCGTATCACAGCTTTGTGAATGTACTAGAATTCACTGCATTGTAGACCTTAAAACAGTAGATGTTTGTGGAAATAAAATTTGCATTTTTATGTGAAAATTATGCCTCAAGAAAGTAAATGAACATTTTACAACCATTTAGTATATCTAGCAGAGAAAAAAATAAAACAAGTGGATTTTAAAACTTCATCTCAACTGTTTTTTGGGTTTTTTGTTTTGTTTTGTTTTTGGACTAGGGATTGAACTCGGGTCTTTGCGCTTCCAAGGCAGGCCACCGAACCACTGAGCTAAATCCCCGGCCTCAACTTTATTTGTTGTTTTTTTGTTTGTTTGTTTTGTTTTGTTTTGTTTCTTTGGAAACTTACTAGTTTTTGTTTGTTTGTTTGTTTGATACCGGGGATAGAACTTGGTCCTTGAGCTTGAGAGGCAGGCGGCGGAACCACTGAGCTAAATCCCCTCCCCTCATCTCAACTTTTGAGTGTTAGTGTACGAAGGGGATAAGACTACGTGAGCACCGGCGAGTAGGGAGGCGCACTGCATTGGCTCTCCACAGCTGGCCGCACCAGGGGGAGTCTCCTTCCGGTTTTGTCTCCTTCCGGTTCTGTCTCCTTCCAGTGCTGTGTCCTTCTGGCTGGGATCCTGAATGCACTTGGCCACTCACATGCCAATGTGAGGGAAGACAGGTGAGTAGGAGCTGGAGGAGAAATTGCGCACCAACTTTCCCCAGCAAAGGAATCCGACTGTACTGTCAATGGTATCTTTTTCTTTTTCTTTTTTTCATTAGTCCGTGTTTGCAGTACGTGATGTGTACGCTCCTGGTTCATTCCTCTTTCATCCCCTTTGCCTCCTCTTCCTCCTTCCTCCCTCCATCTCTTGATCGCTTCCCATCTGAGAAAGATCTATCACCCTACTTCTTATTATGTATCTTTTATTCTGCTCTTTCTTTATAATTTGGGTTTCTCATATAAGAGAAACCATGCAGTACTTAAGCTTGTGTATCTGACTTATTTCCTTTAATGCTATGGTTTCAAGAAATCAAATGATAACAAATGGTGACAAGGCTGCATCCTGTGAGAGCAGGAACGCTCCTACAGTGTTAGTGGGAATGTGAAGTCGTACAACCACTGTGGAAAGCAGTATGGCGATTCCCCAAAAACACTAAAATTAGAAATTCCCCCAAAACACTAAAACCCAGCTATTCCTCTTCTGGGTGTCTTCCCAAAAGAGTTAAAGACATCATGTTTGAGTGATTCACACACACACCGGTGTTTATAGCTGTACAGGTCATAATAGTTAAATCTTGAAAGCAGCCTATGTGCCCCTCAGCAGATGAATGGGTAACAAAAGTGTGGTATTTACACACAATGGAGCATTACTCTGCCATAAAGAAGGATAAACTCATGTCATGTGTTAATAATATTTAAGTCAAATGTGAGGTCATTGAAAGCTTTTGTGGAAAAAAAGTATATACGTGTAAGCATCCATAGAAAATCATGTTCCACAGCAGAATCCAAGAGAACAGAGAAATTTCCATAGCAAGCTTCCTCAGGTCCTTCGGGAGCTGCCATGACTCACAGCCACTCTTTATCTGCAGCCGCTGACTCATGGGCACAGCTCACCCTAGCGTATCTCGACCCAGGGCAAGATCTGTGAGAGAGCAAAGTGAGTGCCCTGGCACATCTTCGGCAGTATTCCAAGCACTCTGCACACGGCTTTGCGCTCGGCCCCAGGAAGGGCATCCCCACTTGGAAGACAAGGAAACGCAGGAGCAGAACATGAGCCATGTGCCTAAATTTAGGTGATTAACCAGTGACAGGCTCTGCGTGTGAGCAGTGTGAGACCAAAACTGCCTCCTTGTGGAGAATTTACGAAAGACCCTGAAAACACACACAAAAGCTATAGTAGATGGAGCTGCGGGGCCCACTCAGAGAGGGAGGCCTGGGGAAGCAGCTTTTGAAGCAAGGCAGCCTCGGCAGGCTTGGGAAGGTGAAACTCAGAGCTGGTTATGAGTTGGTGCCTCACCACTGATGCAGAGGGGGGCATCTGAGCACAGAGCAGGACAGAACAGATGTGGATTCATTATGGTCTGATGCTAATCTTACTCTGCTGACCAGTTCCATTCCTTCGTTCAGTTAACATGTATTGGATTACCTTCGGTGTACTAAGACTTGTAGGAGATGAAGAATAGAGATTCGTAAAGAATGGCCTGGAAGAGGTAACTGTGGTGTGAAAGCAAGACTAACACCACAATATAAATTCCAACACATATGCTAATTCCACAGAAGGAACAGGAGAAACTCGGGAAAAATCTTGGAAATGGAAGCTTTGTGGAGATAAGGATTTGATTCTCTGCTGGCCTGGAGAACTGGAGATGGAAAGAAAAAGCATTATTGACCAAGGAGATAGAGACCCAGAAGCCCACTCAGAGACTCTATGTTATACACATGTAACACTCAGTTAGAAGGGAGAGTAATGTCCAAGAGGAAAGGTTGCTTCAGCCTTTCTCTGATTCTCTCTCTGCACTCATTTCTTCTCAAATACTCTAACCAAAGATCTGAGCAGGGAAGAGAGGGAATAATTAGCTATCTTTTTGCTGATCTGGTACGTCTTACATTCGTGTATCCCAAGAGCAGGTGTGCTACTGTGCTCCACCCCTGCAGGTCTCTAATAGATGTGAAGTACAAATAATGGCAGGACTGGTTTCTCTGCCAGATAGGATATTTCGCTTGCCCGGCCCATTTAGATGCGGTAAAGATTAGTGGTCACAATGTTTCATCACATATTAATTGCTATCTTTCATCTGAGAACTCCACAGCATACTACAAAAATTATTTCTTGCAACACCTCCGTGAAGTCACGAGGTGAGTAACATTATTGCCCCTATTTGAAACCTGTAGGAATTGACTCATGAAAAGGTCACAAAGAACTGTTCAAGGTCACGGGTCCTTAGCATGGAGTGTAGTGTTTCTGCCTTGTCACCCTTGGCAAAGAGCTGTTTTAAGCCTCCTCTTCAGCCTTCATTACACAAATCTGTTTATGTGTTGTGCGCTCAGGGCTTTCAGTGACAGGATGTTATCTAAACTCCAAGTTTTACTGTTGGTATCATGAATTACCCTAATCCAAGCTAAGAGTTTGGGGACCATACTATAGCAAGCAAGGATGTGAGTCCCAAAGAAGAATTACCTGCCTCAAGGTAGCGAGGAGAAATTTAATTGAATTAATTGATGTTTTTAAAACATCTAGCAACTCGTGGATTAAAGGGTATCAGACAACAATATAAGGGCTTCCCATTAATTACAAAAGAAAACAGTGGAATGTCTCTTCTCAAAAGAATTGTTCTCATCTACCTCGCTGTGCAAGGTGGCTGGGGTAGGTTATTATTCCATGTCCTGAAAAGCCCTTCTTACTTTTTGTTGTTTTCAAAAATAAAAAACAAAAATAAGAGTTCTTCTGTGAAGGAAAGCAGTTCCCATCCTGTGAGGCCTACCTTAGTTGGCAACAGTTATGACAATTCCAAGTCACTAAAGACAGTCTGTAAAAACAAAAATCAAAACAATCAGGCCCTAGGCAGAAACTTCATGCCAGTGTGTTTAATTTCAAGATCTTCTGACTGAAATTTTGAGTATACAAGACAATATATGTTAGTGTCTAGCTGTTAAGAATCAAAGTCCATTATAACTGACAAATTACTTAGAAATTGCTAAGTGTCCCTCATTATTTATCAAGTGAAGAAAAAGTCCTAGGGAGACTGTATAATGATTTGTCCAAAGTTATAATCTGTAAGAATCGGAGCTCAAACGACTGTAAGGTGCTTCACACAGCACCATATTGCTCCTCACTTTTTGTAAGGGAATGAGAATTGGATGCTTTGAATAATTTCTCTATAGTATTTCAGAGAAGATTTAATCTGCAAAACATTGATTTAGATAAACCATCTCGAGAACCCCCAACTGGGTAAATTCATGGCCATATCATGGAATCAAGGGTATATCCATTTACTTAGGATGGAGAGGGCTTGGATCATACCATTAACCCCTCACTGAGGTAAGAATCGATGCTTGGGGAACTGATGAAACTGCAGGTGCTCACAAAGGAAGTTCAGTGGGCTAGGCAATGGAAGGTTACGGTGATCTTTGCTCACTGTTAGGGACTGCACTTAGCCAAGGAGGAAAGAGAGATCATAAGACAGAAGTTGAAATCTTGCCATCAAGCGCCGAGTGTCCAGCAGTGGGAAGGATGATACTTGGAAATCCAGACAGGAAGCTGGCTCCAAGGACTCTACCCTCTACTGGCCAAGCCCTGGTCTGAAGCCCTGGGCCCTGGGGCTGTGTTCCAGTTCCAGGTGGGAGCCTAGCACAGGAAAAGCCAGTCTTTGCCCCAAGTAAGGCTCTGGAATTTGAGATAGGCTGCCAGACAGGAGTTTGAGAACAGTCGTACCCATAACAGACCTCAGGTAGGTGAAGGAGAGGCCAGCCTTCCATCAGACTGGAAAGGACTGTGACCCGATCCATGAAAAACAAGTCTGGCTGGATTCCGCCCCCTGTGTGAGTCTGGGATGACCCAAGAAGTGGGCCGAGGACCTAGAGAAGATCAAAAACAGACCCCCTGTTCAGAGAAAGTGGTGAGGTGGGCCCTGTGGGCCTAGCTCCTGGGCCTCCCTGTCCACAAGCCTTTTAAGAGTTCACATTAGGGTGATCAGCACTGGTTACCTCTTTCATCAGCAAGCAAGATGATGTGGGCAAGGGAGGATATTCTCAAGTGGATTGATCAATGATATTTTAAGGAGGAAAGACAGAAATGAGCAACTAATGAAATTCAGAGTGTGTATTTTTGTACTACACATGTTTTTTAATGCTCTAAGCAAACTGACAATAAGAAATGTTATTTCTTAATTTAAAAAATGAAAGCAAAATTTAGTATTCAGACTTTGCTGCGGTTAACCTAGCATCCAAGGGAGCTCCCTCTAACCCTCCTCTATTCTGACAAAGCACCTCAAATAAAGAGGCAACCTAAATATAACAGTGTTTGCTGTGCCAATGCAACTTTAAAACAAGACCCCCAACTTCCAGCTGCATCTCTGCCACTACAGTCTTTGGGGGGCTGTTGGTGACCCTGTGTTTTCCTCCCTTGCACCCCCCTGTGAAGCACACAACTTCCTTCCTGCCTCTGCCTGCCTGACAGGGTACAGCTGCACTTCCCCCACCATGGGGAATAGAACCCAGCCTTCTGCCCCTTCTGCTTGGTCTTTCTCTGGCACTGGATTGTCAGCTAGGTGTGTGTTCTGTTGGTTGCTCTGGTTATTTATACCTCATTCACCCCACAGGAGGCAGCAGAGAGTAACAGTGGTTCACAGATCACCCTGAAGCTTTCCTAGAAACTACAAACTGTACCCAATCCAGACCTCCAAAATCAGAAGCACCCCTGGGGAAGCAAAAGCACAGAATGTACAACTTTCTGAGTATGGGTTATAGTAATGCTTACGCTGGAAAGAAAGAAAGAAAGAAAGAGAGAGAGAGAGAGAGAGAGAGAGAGAGAGAGAGAGAGAGAGGGAGGGAGGAAAGAAAGGAAAGAGAAAGAAAGAAGGAAAGAAAGAAAGGGAAAGAAGTTCTTTATATATTCTAGATAGTAATCCTTTGAGGAGTAGGTGGGAAAAATTTTTTTCCCACATTGTAGGTAGTCTCTTAGCTCTGTTTGCAGTTTCTCTTGCACTGCAAAAACTTTATAATACAGTGACATCCCAGTTGTTGATTCTTTGTGCAAGTTCTTGTGCTGCTGAGGATTTGTTCACAAAATCTTCTCTTATGCCACTGTCTTTGAGAGTTCTACCTAATTTATTTTCCAGTAAGTTTAGTGTTTTTGTTTCGATATTTAGATCATTAATCCACTTGGATTTTAGTTTAGTGCATGGTGAAAGATAGGGGTCTAGTTTTAATCTCTGGGAAGGTGAAAGCCAGTTTTTCCAACACTATTTATTAAAGAGGCTATTTTTCCTCCAGTGAGGATGTTTGGCTCCTTTGTCAAAGATGAGGTAGCTGAGAATGTCTGGATCTTCTAATCTATTCCATTGATCCTCAGATCTGTTTCTTTGCCAGTATCATGCTGTTTTTACCAAATAACTAAAAAAAAAAATCAGACCCCCCAAACACAAAGACCCGATTCAAAAATAGGCCTCGGAAATGAACAAACATTTCTCAGACAATTGAGTAAAAGCAGCAAATAAATATATGAAAACATGCTCAACATCACTGGTTATTCGAGAGATGCAAATGAAAACAACACTGAGATTCCACCTCACCCCAGAAAGAATGTCTGGTTTCAAGAAATCATCCAGTAACAAATGCTGGCGGGGCTGTGGGGAGCAAGGGACCTTTCTCCATTGTTGGTGGGAATACAGACTGGTGCAACCACTGTGGAAATCAATATGGAGATACCTCAAAGAACTAGAATTAGAGGTTCCCTTTGGCCCAGCTATCCCTTTCCTGGGTATCTTTCCAAAAGAATTAAAAGAATCATACCACAGTGATATATTCACACCCATGTTTATAGTGGCACAGTGTGTAATAGCTAAAACTTGGAAACAATCTAAATGCCCATCAACTATAGACTGGATAAAGAAGATGTGGTTTTCTATAAAGTGGAGTACTACTCAGCCATAAAGAATGAGAAACTAGAGACATTTATTTATAGCACATTGAGGCTATATTCTTAAGTGAAATAAATAGGACGCACTTCAGTAAATATCAAATAGTTTCTCTAGTGTGAAAAACTAAAAGTGTAAATACTGTTCAAACGGTATAATTAATAGTGTGAAATAGGAAGAAAATGGCTAAAGGGAAGGGGAAAGGAAATAAGGGAAAAGAAAAAATGTGGGAAAAATGGAAACAAAGTCTGTGTAAATAGGGATGGGTGAAGCGGGTGAAGGGAGGGCAGGGGTATTGGGAACCAAGTAAAGGTACAAGATCCCAATGATAAATATGACTGTATTGTTTGCTTTAAATGTACCAATAAACTTAATGAGGGGAAAAAAAGAAAGAAAAAGGGGGGCAAAAAGAAAAGAAAGGGGAGAGAAGGAAAGAATGAGGGAGGTCAGTTGTCCCAGCAGGCTGTCCATGATTAAACTAGAGAATACAGTGATATATCTGCGCGCGTGCGTGCGTGCGTGTGTGTGTGAATTTAAGTAAAGGAGTCCTTGGACTTGGAATCTTAGTCACTGTTTCCTGTTCTCTTCTGCCACTCATCTCCCCAGGTCTTCATCAAATGAAACCAATTTCAGCCTGCAAATCAGACAGTTTATATTATGGCTCTCTAATTCCACAGAGATGGAAATTTTTGTAATTGTTTAACTGCCCCAAACTACAAAATGGAATTATACTATGACTCTCCGGTATTATGATAAACATAAATAAGATTCCATGTTCATGGCCAAGGCAGTGTCACGCAAATTATAAGAATTAAAGGAAAATCAGCCAGCGACACAGATAACTGTTCTTGAGAAATATTTCTTCCCTAAAAAATAGAAAATTGAAAACAGACAATTTTAATGAAATGTTTTATTAATCTTTCCAAAATGAACACTCATGGTTTACATAAGGTGGCTTGAAGAGCACCAGCCCACGGGGACAAATGCATTCAAAGCAGACCCAGCCAACCCAGGAAAGACGCCTGGCCACCCTGGCCCGCCTGCCTTCCGGAGCCTCCTGGGGGCCCTGTTGGCTGCCACCTGCAGGCCTGACTTGGTGCTTTGTGACCAAGAAAGCTACATGGCATTTGGCAGGCCTGAGAGTCATCCACCTATTGAACTACCTGGCCAAAATCCCTAAGCAAGATAATAAGCATGACAAGAGGCATCACCTTTGCCCCGTGACACACAATTGTAGGCATGAAAGTGCATATCCTAAGGAGTAGATTTCAGAGGCACAAATTGGCTGTCTTCAGGCATCAGGCTGCTCACCATGTAGGACAGGATTGGTGCTGGACTCACCATCCCAAGAGAAAAGTAGGATTAACAGGTGGAAGCTGCTGCCCAGAGGCTGAGAGTATAGACTTGGGTCATCTTGACTATGGTGATGACTTCACAGATGTTCGCATGATGCACCTTGTATATGTGCAGTTCATGGTGTTCCAACTACTCTTTGGGAAAGTAGAAAAGAGGATGAGCCTTGACGTCACATACTTTGGGCTTCTGCTGCTGCCTTGTTACTTGCTATGGTGTGACCTAGGACAAATTTCTTAACCTCTAATAAATCCCTTGAAATCAGTAGTAAGAAATGAGGTGAGGCGGTACAAACATTCGCTGTGATCACTGAGTTCTCCGGCTCCTGTAAAGGTCTTATCAATGGAAGGGGTAATTAATACAAAGGCAGTAGTCCAAGAAGGATGGTCTTAGGGACCTGAGTTTCTGGGACCATTGGGAGGCCATCAGAGCACATGGGAAAGAAAGAAATACAGCCAAGCTCTGGAGCCTCACTGTCTAACCTGGGCAGCCCCAGCTGTTCAAATGAAAAACCTAAGAACCAGGTGACTTAGCGTTAGAAAGAAATTTGGAGGTTGGCTGATCCTGATCCCATTCAATGACCCCACTGTATCCTTGAGATGTCCCCACCTTCTTCCACTCCCTGCCACTCCCAGCTCTGCTCCAGAGGTCTCCTTCCCCAATCAGCACTCTCCGTGGGTATCTGATATCCAGGAACTTGCATCAGCTAAACTCTATTAAGTCAAGTATTTGGGAACAGGAAGTGGGAAATGCATTCATTTCCTGCCCGTTGCTCTCCCTCTGTGAGGTCTTGAACAAAGTCTCTTCACCGCTCTAAACTCTGTTGATTATTCTGTAGTGGAGCTGCTGTGGTTTTCTCCACCCTGTGATATTTCAGAGTGCTTAGTTCTTCTTGTAGGGCAGGTCATGTGGACTGCTGTGAGCACCAGGGGAGGGAGTGGAGGTAGATACAGGGCGGGGAGTCAAACTCCTCCATGCGCAAACCTGCGCTGCTGAAAGGAGAAAGCCAGAAGAGTCTTGTTTCTTCCTCAGTGAGAGAGATGCATAGGATTCTGGTCCTCTGAGGTGATATACCTGCCTCTCTCCCCCTGAACTACTGCTTTTACTGTTACCCTAAAGTCCAGCTCACTTACTGAAATTGAGTAGCTCAGAGATGATCTGTCATTTTTTTCCCCAAACTTCTCTTTGATCTCTTTAGTATCTATGACCAAACTGATGGTCTCCAGCTTACACCTTCCCTGCATACCTGGGCAGCAGCTGGCCAGCCTCCTTATTCAATGCACGTGACCTTCCGGGCCTCCGTAATTTGTGACCACTCCTGATCACGCAGCCCAGAAACTTCTCTGCTGGGCCCCTAGTCCCCGAAAGAGATGAGACCTCACCAGAGCCTTGCAACCTTTCTCTCCATCCCCACATCTCACACATATATGCACACTAATGCACACATACACACACACACACACACATGAATGCACACACACTAGCATGAGGCTTGATCACATGGCATTAGATCCAGCGGTAGCAGTGGCCTCACTGTCCCTTTGCAATGAAGTTCTCACCCCTTCACCAGTTCTTTCTTTGAGAGGCCTTTTCTGAATGTTTTTAACCCTTTTGGCCAAGGCCCCATCTCTTATTCCAGATGTGACTCACAAAACCAGGTGATATGATTCATTGTATTTTCAACGATTAAGGTATTTGATGACATGCCAAAAAGTAAAAAGGAATTTTCTGGAATACTGTTTGTTAATATTTATCAAGTAGAATATATTTCCAATGAATCACTCCTAACATGAATATCTGCCATGTACTGAACACTGCTGTAAGTTCACTCATTTTCTTGTCATCAACTCTGTAAGGCAGGTACTTTTATTATTACCACGTTATTTCACTTCTAGAAATTGTCAGGGATTCATCTTGGCTATATTCCAAATGTGTGTATACAAAGAAATTATCACAGCATTGTTCACATTTAATATATCCATGTGATAGAACATAATGAATCCTGTCTCCTCCGTGCTGTCTCTCTCTTTCTCTCTCTCTCTCTCTCTCTGGTACTGGGGCTTCTTGAACCCAAGGTCTTCACACTGAGTTATATCTCCAATCCTGTTTTATTTTTAATTTTGAGACAGGGTTGCCCAGGCTGGGCTTGAACTCGTGATCTTCCTATCTTAGCTTTGCTGAGTTCCAGAATTACAGGTATATACCGCCATGCACAGCTAATATCTTCACTTTTTAAAAAGAATTAAATATGGATTTTAATGATATTTTGTAATAAAAATGAATTACTACAGAAGTTATTGTACTAGTTATGAGGCTCATTTGGTTATATTACCCCAGAGATCTTCTCCATGACCCCACACAAACAGATGGAGAAAGAAAGAGGGAAGAAGAGGAGAAAAAGAAGAAAGAGGAGGAGAAGGAAGAGGGGAAGGAAGGAGATGCACAGATCAGTCCTGACAGTGTCCGTCTCTGAGTGGGAGAATTCCTTGTTTTATTCACTTGTCTGTCATCTTATTTTCCGTAATAAACAGGCTTTGAACCGAAAATAAACATTAAAATATATTTTGCTACAGCATAATTTCTTTGAATTGTTCTACTAGAGCCTAAGTTCCACATTTTCTATTGGACAGATCCAGTGAGCTACAAATAAACATTACTCACATAAACGAGGAGTCAGAAGTGCAATGCTGTTTACTCCAATTATACAGAAAATATCCAAATTTTAAAACCCGTGGTTTTCACTTGCTGGCAGGAAATGAAACTTCATGAAGGACTCCCTGAGCTTCCTAAACTTCCCTGAGAAAAGGCAAGTTAGCTCATTTGCACTAGGCCTTCTCTTTTCTGCCATAACATCTGCTGCTGGGACTTTTCGCCTCTATGATGGTCTTCGTTTCTTTCCTCCTTCAGCACGTCTCTCCTGACTCTGACTGGCTCTGGTTGTGTCTGAAGCCAGGCTGGTAACTGTCTGGGCTCCTTCCAACAGACTCCTCTGCCTCTGATCTTGTGAGCCAGGTTAGACGAGGTCCATCTGAGATCCTGGGTCTGTATGGGAGCCTTCAATAAAACAGGGGCCGCCTGAAGCCCCAGCACTTTCCTCTGGCTGCCGAAGAGTTTCAGCAAACAAGTGATTCCAGGAGAAAGGAGGCTTCTTTCCCTGGGGGGAAAAATGAAAACAGACCTAAAATCTGTAGTCCAGTTGCCAGCACTACCGGACATTTCTCCACCATTTCAGCTGCTAATTCTGCACACAGCAAGAAGAGTGTGTATGAATTTATAGCCATTCCTGATCCAGACTGGACCCAGGCCGTACAACTAGCGAGGGGAATTTGTACAAGGCTATAAAGGTCACTGTTCTACAAGGTAGGCCTAAAAACTTTACAGAACTGCCAGGAGGGTACAAGGTGTATGTAAATGTGTAACTGGGTGGGCGGAAAGCCAGCATCCAGATCTGTGTTTCTAATACCGTTCTCCAACAAAAAGAACTAAGGCTTCTTGGGAAAATGGCTCAGTTCAAAATTGGGAAAACAAATATAAAAGATGCACCTGGGCCTCTTGCAATGCCAGAAAGTGAGAAAGTGCTTTTCCAAAAGAAAGATAAAATTAATGAGGATATGTCAACTGAGTACAAAAGTAACTGAAAGGGGTCCCAAGGAGCGAAGTTGGAAAATTTTCAGCCATTCATTTTTAAAAAGTAGCACTGGATTATAACCCAAAGTATGGAATAAATATCCACTTGTCTGACTGATGTAAAAAAATTCAAAAATAAACAAACTGGGGAGAAAAAGACATGAAGAATTCAAATAACATATCATATGGACCACAGTCTTAAGTGTGGGGTCATTATAGTGGCTTCTCTCCAAAAAGCACCCTACAGGATCAGAGAAGGGGCAGTTGCCCTGGGAAAACCTGACCCCACTCCCACCACATGATCTAGGGCAACATGGACAGTTGCACATGTGGCTGAGGAAATGCATTGTGAGGCTATGCGACAAGATGAGAAGGACCCTTCCTCTCTGCGATCTTCAATACACACACACACACACACTCTTCCGATCTCATCCTAAGAAGAACGCCAGACAAATTCCAGGACAGGGACCTTCTGAGAAGACTTAATCAGTACTCCCCCAAAGAGCCAGAGTTGTCAACAAACAAGGAAAGTTTGGGAAATAGGCACAGCCTACAAGAGCCCAAGGAGACAACCAAATGCCATCTGGTGCCCTTTATGGGTGGGTTCTGGGACACATAAGAAACAGTCGGTTAAACCAAGGAGACCTGCATAAAATAGGGACTTTGGATAACAACAATGTAGCAAATATAAGATACTAGTGTAAGAGGTTATCAGTGAGGAAAATGGAGTGTGGGATGGTCTCTGTACTATCTTCATAATTTTTCCGTAAATCCGAAATTTTCTATAATAAAATTTTTAATGTAAAAAACTGCATAAAAATATTCTTTGCCAATCACAGAACATAATCTTCCTTACTCTTTCTCGTTTGAGATATGATTACTTACAAACTATTAAAAAATTATATTTCAAATTTGTCATCTGTTTATCACATGATAATCATAAATGATATTACACTCACAGGATCTCAATGCATTTCTCTATTTTTAAAAAATTTTTTAAAATGTTTGACAGGTAAAGAGGAGACGTTCTTAGGGTGTTTGAGAAGAGAATGGAAGGACCAAGAATGGACTGCAAGCCTCACACTGCCACCATCATCAGCTTTCCGATGACTGTCATACAATTACAGCCAACCTCTCTGCACACCCTACCCCGAGGAAGAAGCAGAGAGGCGGTGGGGCTTGCATCCGGGTCCCCTACCACGGCCCACCTGTAGAGCCAGGGAAACCGTTCACCTCTGTAAGCTTCAGGCTTTGCCTTCAGGACCAAAGGGTAACAATCGCTTCCCTCAGGCTGCTTGCTAACATTAAATAAACTCATGGCTCTAGGATGCTCGGCACGGCAGCTGCCACATATAAACTGTCCATAGATGGTAAGTAAATGTCCATGAGTCCATAGTGATAGAACTAAAAGTTTACATCAATCAATAAATGGGAGGAACAGACCATGCTCCTGCACAGATTCTCAGATAACTGAGAGAGCTGTGTACTTCCCCATTCTTTAAGTGTGCGCTGGACACAGTGACTTCCTTTCAAAAGTACAGTGGGCAGGTGAGTTGGAGAATCTGGCAGACTCTGGTGACCGTCAAAACTAATATACCCTGCTGGTGACGCGGTGTGACAAGAATGGAATTTACTCTCCTGATCTTCCCCTCTAGCCCCACAGTCCCTGTGCAACCCTGAGGAAAACATGAAACAAACCCAATCTCTATGACCGGCTATGAAGTGCCTGGCCAGAGCTCCTTGAAGCCGACAGGGTCAGCAAAAACAAGAAATGCTGGAGAAAAAGTGGTCCAAAGGAACAGAAGGAAACTTGACAATTAGAAGGTGGTATATTGGATGGGATCTTGTAACATAAGAAGAACATTAAGTTAAAACTAAGGAAATCTGGAAAAAAATCATGGATTATATTTAATACTGGCATATCAATACAAATTCTTTCGGTAGCTGTGATACATGTACCATACGAACGCAAGATGTTAGCCATAGACTGGGAACCTGGGTTTGAAGCGAATGGGAATTCTACATAACACTCTCTTCCTGAATTATTGTATGAGATTAAAAACTGTACCTAAACAAAAGTTCATCAAAAAATAACGGGAATATAATGCACTTATTACAGTAATTGAGAACTGCCTGTTTTGAATTTACAGCAGGTCTGTCTTTTTTAATCACCTTGTTAAAATAACTGAGCATACCTTATAGCAATGTCAGCTTTTGGATCTAGACTGGCAGTGTAAACGGCCTTAGGGTTTTACAGAACAAACCTTGGTTTCATGAGACAGTTCTGCCCCCTAGTGACATAACGTTGAATAAACAGATAGAAAACAAAGGACAACCCTTATGCTCCTGTGACTGTACATTTGAGTATTTGGTCTGCTTTGGCTTAACTTTTATTTTTATTAGTACAGTCTTGCAGTACATAATGATTGTATTCATCATGGGGAATTGGTACACGTACATAATACATTGTGATGCTTTTTTATTCCCTTCCCCTCCTCTCTCCCCGCTCCCTCCATCTCTTGGGCCCTTTACCTTTTTTTTGCAAAATATCTATCTCTCTGTTTCCTATTATATAGCTTTATTTTGCTCTTTAGCTTACTTAAATTTGGACTTCTCATATAAGAAGAATAGTATGATATTTAAGCTTGTGTGTCTGATGTATTTCACTTAGTATTATGGTCTCAAGGTACACCCATTTTCCTACAATGACACATTTATCATTCTTTGTGGCAGAATAATATTCCATTGAATAGAGATACCTGTTTTCTTTATTCATTTGTCAGCTGATGAACATATAGACCACTTTCAAGTTGTAGCTATTATGAGTTGTGCTGTTATAAACATCAGTATGCGCGTCTCTTTGTAATACAATGTCTTTAATTCTTTGGGGAAGATTCCTAGAGGAAAATGGCTAGGTCAAATGAAAGTTCTAATTTTAGCTTTTAGAAGAATCTCCATACTGATTTCCCTAGTGGTTGTACTAATTTACATTCTCAACAAAAACAAAGAACTGTTCCTTTTCCCCTGCAGCCTTGTCAGCATTTGTTACTATTTGATTTCACGATGGTGGGTGCAAGCTACTTTTTAAAGAATCGGGATGTACTCCAGCGTCCGATCTGCTGGGGCCCAGTTTGTTCATATTTGCAGAAGTTTATCCACCTGACTGATGACTAAAGAAATCAGCACATGCATGCTGGGAACCACCCAGGGGGGTGCCAGGGCTTGGCCGGAGGGCAGTTTGACAATATGAGGGATGTGTCTTAAGAAATCTGGTGTTGACTACATAGCCAAATGCTTTGCAAATTTTACTAGTGGTATAAATCCCTTGCGGTGACATTTCTGGATTTTTAGACTTAGATGGAATTAAGAAAAATGTCTGAGCTTCACACCTCCGTTGTCTTGAAGGTGATGCCAATTCCAAAACTGAATTGATTTAGAATAGTGATTCCCAACTGGGAGTGATTTGCTCTCAGGGGAATGCTATAGATGCTTTTGTCTTACATGGGATGTAGCAACGAGTGGCACTGAGTGAGTAGAGGCCAGGGACGCACGCCTGTAATCCTAGCACGTTGGAAAGCTGAGGCAGGAAAATCACAAGCTCAAACAGAGACTGGACAGTGTAAAAAAATTTAAAAGGCACGACAGTATATCTCAGTGTGAAGGCCCTGGGTTTGATCCCCAGTTGGCGGGGGGGCAGGGAGACTGGACAGTGTAAAAAATTTTAAAAGGCACGACAGTATATCTCAGTGTGAAGGCCCTGGGTTTGATCCCCAGTTGGCGGCGGGGGCAGGGATTTAGGTCAGTGGCACCGTCTCTGCCTTGCAAGCACAAGGTCCTGAATTTGATCCCTCATACCAAAAAAAAAAAAAAAACACAAAACCTAAATATATGAACAAAAAGGTTCTCAAAAACTTTATGCAATAAGT
>NW_022900924.1:45617387-45626337 GCF_012274545.1 Fukomys damarensis | reverse complement strand
AAAAAAAAAAAAAAAAAAAAAAAAAAGAATCATGCAACCTAGGGTTGAGGATGTAGCTCTGTGCTAGAATACTTTCCCAGCATGCTCTAGGCCCTGGGTTCAATCCCCAGCAAAAACAAAAATCCACCTGAAGTGTCCCTAGAGCCCCCTTTGGATCACGGGCTTCCCTGCACAGAAGTTGTGCATAAGTCCCTTTTCCAATAGAAAGATATCCAAGCATACTTTGACATCATTCAAACCTCCCTATGGTCTGTTCTGAACCTACTTTACCCTCTTCTCTCCCCCTACTCATCCAGGCAAGTTATTTCTTTTTTAGCCCTAAATATATCAACCACTTTTCTTCCTTTGTACCTCTTCCTCTCCATTCCCTTTTGAGTTGTCTTTTGTCCTTTTCTTTGCTTATTTAAACCCCATAATCATCCTTGAATCTCCAGCTCAGAACTGACAAAGCATCCAAAAAAAAAAAAAGCATCCAAAAAAAATGGCTTGGGGATTTAGCTCAGTGGTTCTGCTGCCAGCAAGCGCAAGGACTGGAGTTCGATCCCCAGTACCAAAACAATAAAATAAATAAATGAAATAGTACCAACTTGTGCGTGACCTTGGGAAAATCACTGTATTTCTCAGAACTTGCGAAACTACAGAACAGAAATGGTATTATCTACACTGCTCCCCAGTGGAACCGGCCGTCCCTAAATCAGTTGTCCTGTAGCACCGGGAGGGGGAGCACTGGAGCACAGTAATCTTTTTTTACTTCCCTGTTTATACATGAGGTCCAAAGGCACCTTTTATCAGACATTGCAACCTAGCAATGCATAAAAGATCATACATCTCAAAATCTTATTCTTCCAGTACTCTTAAAATAGGCTTTCCAGGCCGGGGATTTAGCTCCGTGTTACCGCCACCTGCCTCGCGAGCCAAGGACCCCGAGTTCCATCCCTGGTACAAAGAAAAAAAAAAGGCTTTCCATTCTCATGGAACAATGCTAAAAGTTAAAAACACTTCCACCTCTTTCAGTCTCTCTGCACTGAGCACACAAGGGGTGATTGAAAAATAGGGGGAAGTGTGCTCGAACCAAAGGGGAGCATTTTAAGGGGGATTAATAGCAACATTTCTTTTACTGTAATCTGTTTTAATAAGAAATGTGTAATAAATATCACATTTATTTAAATAAACTCAATTCTAACTTTTAGCCTTCGATTAGTAGGTTTCCAGAAAGTTCAACTGATGACATTTTTGGCAGTTCATCCTCAGAAAGTAAAACAAGATCATTCATTATAGAGAGTATGATTGTCAGATTTAAGTGTCAGAGATATGCAGCCTCCCGTTCCTGGACCCCGCGAGAGCAACTCCCCACACCCACGAGGGCTACCCTAGGATCGAGAGCCGTGTGACAGAGGCACCTGGGGCCAGAGAGCCATTGCCTTGAGCTCAAGAAGATGGCGCGAGCAGCAGAGAGAGGGCCTCTCTGAGGGTTGTGTGGAAAACTGAAGCCCTCAGGGAGGGCGAAGACAGAGCCGACTGCAGTAGTTGGTGAGATGCTGGGACCAGCACCTCCTCCTAATCAACTCTGGACCCGAAATGGGGGAAGAGCAGCTCAAACCTGCAGTAGAACCTTGAAGAGTTCTAACGCACAGGAGGTCACGGAGCTCAATTCTGGCCTCTCAGCCAGAAACCAGCCTGAATCTCACTGGACTTCAGCTGGTTCACTGAGATTAATCAACTCAGTTCTGCGCTCTTCTGCCCACATTGTACACTGGCAATAGCAGAGTCACACCTCAGAGGGGACCCCTTCCTTTCTTCCTTCCTTCCTTTCTTTTTTCTTCTTTGTTTTCTTTTCTCTTACTTCTCCTTTTTCTTCTTCAGTTCTCCCCTTTCTTGTTCCTGTTTTTGTCCTATTCTGTTATTTTCTTGATTGATCTTATTGTTAAAAGTGTGAATACAGTTTCTAGTTTTCCTGTTGCTATTAGTTTGTTCTGTTCTTGTTCATGCTCCTTCCTTCCCTCTTTTCCTCCTGTCTTCACCAGCTTCCCAAAGTTTGCATGATCCTCCTGTGTCCCCTGGCCGTACCTTTGGCATCTCCTTCCATAGCTCTACCCTCCATCCCATCCCCCACTGCCAACTCCTGCTAAGTCTTCTTTCCACAGGGTAAAGCCACTGTACTGAAGGGCTGACTAACTCTAAACATGTTTCTGGCTGGTCCTCGATTTTGATATATAACCACAAGTTTAGTTTATGTAGTTAAACATGTCAGAATCATAGCTACCACAGTCATTTTCTAAGCTGTATTTGATGCTATTGTTGCTGATTGTATTACTTTGGCCAAGGTGATATGATTCCTCTAATCAGTTGTCTTTTCTAGTATACCAAGATGAGCTCATTTAAATGCCATTACAGACTCAAAACCCAAAGGCCAATTATATCAGGAAGACAATCCAAGAAGTAGCCATTCCATGAGGGCTCTAAATACTAGCAATAATGTGAACTAGGAAGAAAATGTAGGGAAAGTGGGAAGGGTAGGGGAAAGGGAATAAGGGAAAAGAAAAAAATATGAGAAAATGAAAAATGGAAATAAAGTGTTTGTAAATGGGGAGGGGGGTGAATTAAGGAAGTGGACAAGGAGAAAAAATAAGAACCAAGACCTGTCATGTGAAGGTACAGGATCTCAGTAATGGATGTAACTGTACTGTATACCTAGAATTTACCAATACACTCAATAAAAAGAAAAAAAATAAATACTAGCAATAGTGATACTTGCAAAAAGCAATTTACAAGCAACAAATTAAATCAAAAACTTCAACAATAACAAAAAAAATAGAAAATTAGAACACACCTAAACAACATGCAAACCCAGACTTCTAGACCACCAAAGGAATGCAGGGGGTAAGATGGGACAATCCAAAACTCAGCTGCCTGGACTCCCTGAACTGGCAATGAAAGGGGATATGGAAAAAATGAAATCAGAAATAATTTCTCAGATAATGACAGAAATGATGACCATAGTGAAAGATATGATTAATAACTCTAGAGAAGAAACAGAGTTTAAAAAATAGAAGATCTCAAGAACATGATGGAATCCCAGCATAGGAAAGAAATGGAATCCACAAAACAAATTCAAACATATATCCAGGAGACTAAAAACTCCACTGAATGTTTACACAATAGAATGAGCCACTGTGCAGACAGGATCTCAGATATTGAGGACAGGATTGGGGTTAGTGACAAGGAAAGGAAAGATTTCTTAAAAATAGCAAAGGACCATGAGAAAATCCAGCAGCTGCTAGATGATGCTAAGAAGAATAACATAAGACTGATCAGAGTCAATGGAGAAACAGGAAATAGTGCAAATGACATTTTTGAAAAAACTGTTCACAGAAGTAATGGCAGAAAACTTTCCAAGCAGGGGGAAAGAATTTGGCACACAGATAAGTGAGGCATATAGGACTCCAAGTAGCCATGATCAAAAGCCATCTATACCTAGGCATATAATAGTTAAGATTCCAGAAACCCAACAGAAGAACAAAATATTACAAGCAGTTAGAGAAAAGAAACAACTCATATAAAAAGGCCCTTCAGAATCACAGCACACTTCTTAACATAAACCCTCAAGTCAAGAAGATCCTGGAGTGAAGTATTTCAAGCACTAAAAGAAAACAACCTCCAACCCAGATTGATGGATCCTGCAAAACTTATCTTTCAAAATCCATAGAGACATAAGGTACTTTCATGACAAAGAACACCTGATGAACTTCATGAATACCAAATGAGCACTTCCAAATATTTTTAAACAATAAATATTCTAGGAAAAGAAAATGAGGGTTACAACCCCACAAAGCCCAACAGAATGAATCCATCAGGTAAAACAAGAGAGTAAATGCAAAGGGGGAGACTCCAACAACAGGAAAAGATCGTGACATAACAGTTATAACCATTAATATTAATGGTCTCAATTCACCAATCAAAAGAAATTGGCAGAATGGATCAAGAAGCACGATCCAACAATATGCTGCATAGAAGAAACACACTTAATTCAAAAATAAATGCATAGACTGAAAGTTAAAGGGTGAAAAACAATACTTCATGTGACAGGAACCTGAAAAAAAACAGAAGTAGCTATCCTATTTTCAGACAAAATGGATTTCAAACCAAGACTAATTGAGACAAAGAAGGGCACTATATCTTGTAGAGGGAGCAATACAAGAGGAAGAGATGATAATTATTAATATATATTCACCAATACTAGTGCACAAAACTAAATAAAACAAATACTAACAGACATGAAAAATTCAAATAAGCACTAGTACAATAACAGTGGGGGACCTCAATACACCACTATCACAGATAGACATATTAACTAGGTTAAAAAAAAAAAACAAAATACTAGAACTCAACCAAACTCTTGAACAAATAGACTTAACAGATATTTACAGTGTTTCACCCCAGAAAATCAGAACACACCTTCTTTTCAGCTGCACATGGGTCGTTCTCCAAAATAGACCACGTACTTGCTCATAGAACATGTTTAAGTAAGTAAGTGCAAAGGAACTGAAGTTATCCCCTGAATATTATCAGACTATAGTGTGATGAAATTGGAGATCAATAACAAAAGAAACTACAAGAAATTCATAAACACATGGAAATTGGACACCCATCTGAACAACCAATGGATCACAGAGGAAATTAAAGAAGAAATTAGACAGTTTTTATAATTAAACAACAATGCTAATGCGACATATGGAATTTATGGAACACAATGAAATCAGTCTTATGAGGGACCATCGCAGAGAGTACCCATGTTAGGAAAACAGAGCAAGCTCAACCTAATGCTGAAACTCAACCGCCTAGAAAAAGAAGAGCAGGACAAGCCCAAAATTCATACAAGGGAGAAAATACAAAGATCAGAGCAGAAATCAATTCAGTGGAGACTAAGAGAATGATACTAAAAAAAATCAATGAAACAAAGAGTTGATTCTTCAAAAGAATAGACAAAATTGACAAACCCTTAGCCGGCCTTACCAAAAAATGGAAAGAAAAGGCCCAAATCCATGCAATTAGGAATGCAAAGGGTGAAATTACAACAGATCCAGCAGAAATCCAGAGGATCATCAGTACCTACTTGGAGAAACTATGCACCAATTAGTTGGAAAACAAAGAAGAAATGGACAGATGTCTAGATACACATGAATTACCAAAGTTGAATGAAGAAGCCCTAAAGTTTCTAAACAACCCCAATATCAACCAATGAAGTTGAAACTGTAATTAAAAACTTACCAACAAAGAAAAGTCCAGGTCCTGATGGCTTCACTGCTGAATTCTACAAGACATTTAGAGAAGAACTATTTAAACTCTTCAATGAAATTGAAAGGGGAGTAATACTTCCAAATTCATTCCTGGAAGCAAGCGTCACCTTGATCCCCAAAGCAGAGAAAGACCCAACTGAGAAAAAGAACTATAGGCCAATCTCACTAATGAACGTAGATGTAAAACTCCTCAATAAGTTACTGGCAAATAGAACATAGGAGATCATCAAGAAGATCATACACCCTGACCAGGTGGATTCATCCCAGGGATGCAGGGATGGTTCAACATACACAAATCAATAAATGTAATACATTATATTAATTGAGCCAAGGACAAAACCCATATGATCATCTCAATAAATGCAGAAAAAGCTTTTAACAAAATCCAACACCCATTTATGATAAAAAAAAAACCTACAGAAAATCTGAATAGATGGTCTGTATCTCAACCTGATAAAATTCATATATGAAAAACCAACAGCTAACATCATACTAAATGGTCAAATACTGAAATCCTTCACACTAAAATCAGGAACAAGACAAGATGTCCACTATCACCACTCCTGTTCAATATAGTTCAGGAAGCATTAGCCACAGCAGTTAGACAAGAGAAACAAAAAAAAGGAATAAAAATAGGAAACAAAGAAGTTAAATTGTCATTATTTGAAGATGACATGATACTCTATTTAGAAAACCCCAAGAATTCAACCAAAAGTCTTCTAGACTTAATAAGCAAATTTAGTAGAGAAGCTGGATACAAGATCAACACACAAAAATCAATAGCCTTCCTGTACATGAATAATAGACTCATTGAGAGAGAAACTGGAGAAAGAACTCCTCTCACAATAGCATCCAAAAAATTTAAATACCTAGGAATCAATCTAATGAAGGAAGTCAGAGACCTCTATTCAGAAAACTACAGCACTCTGTAAAAGGAGATCAAAGAGGATATCAGAAAATGGAAAGACGATAAGGGGAAAGGAAAAAATGGAAACAAAGTCTCTGTAAATAGGGAAGGGTGAAGGGGGTGAAGGGAGGGCAGGGGTATGGAGAAAAAACAAGAACAAAGATATATCATGTAAGGGTACAAAGTCCCAGTGATAAATGTAACTGTATTGTTTGCTTTAAATGTACCAATAAATTTAGTGGGGGAAAAAAAGAAAATGGAAAGATAGCCATTGCTCCTGGTTAGAAAGAAACAATACAGTGAAAATGGCCATACTTCCAAAACTGTTATATAGATTCAATGCAATCACAATTGAAATTCCAACAGCATATTTTATAGAACTAGAGAAAACATCCAAAACTTCATTTGGAACAAAAACAGACCTAGAATAGCAAAAAGCAATTCTAGGCAACAGAGACAAGGTAGTGGGTATCACAATCCCCAATTCGACACTATACTACAAAGTCTCTGTGATAACAACAGCATGGTACTGACAAAGAAACAGACCTGAGGACCAATGGAACAGATTAGAAGATGCAGAAACAACTCCAGTCATATTCTGCCACCTCATCTTTGACAAAGAGCCAAACAACCTCACTGGAGGAAAGATAGCCTCTTTAATAAATGGTTCTGGAAAAGTTGGGATTCAACTTGCCAAAGATTAAACTGAACCTATATCTCTCACACTGCACTAAATTTTAAATTTAAATGGATCAAAGATCTAAATATTAAAACAGAAACACTAAACCAGCTGGAAAAGAGGTTAGGTAGATCTCTTGAAGATATTGGTGTAGGAAGAGATTTCATGAACAAAATCTCAGGTGCATGTGAACTAGCACAAAGAATCAACAACTTGGAACTCATCTATTAAAAAGCTTCTGTACAGCAAGAGAAACCACCAACAGAGTAAAGAGACAACTCACAATGTGGAGGAAAAAAATTCACCAGTTGTTCCTCACACAGAGGTCTACTATATAGAATATATAAAGAACTTAAAAAAACTGAACTCCCAAATTTAAAGACCCAATCCAAAACTGGGCATCTGAAATGAACAGACATTTCTCAAAGAGGTAAAAGCAGCAAATAAACACATGAAAAAATGTTCAGCATCATTGGTCATTGGAGAGATGCAGATGAAGACAACACTGAGATTCCACCCCACTCCAGAAAGAATGGCTGTTATCAAGAAATCAACCAATGGGTCAGAGATTTATTCAGTGGTGCTGTGGCCTGCCTTGCAAGCACAAGGTCCCAAGTTCGATCCCTAGTACAAAACAATAATAATAAGGAAAGAAACCAACCAATAACAAGTGTTGTGGGGTTATGGGGAGAAAGGAACACTTCTCCACTGTTGGTGGGAGTGTAGACTGGTGTAACCACTGTGGAAATCAGTATGGAGATGCCTCAAAGAACTAGGACTAAAGGTTCCATTTGACCCAGCTATTCCCCTGCTGGATATCTTTCCAAAAGAATCATACCACAGTGATATACGTGCACTCATGTTTATACCAACAGAGTTTGTAATAGATAAATCTTAGACACAGCCAAAATACCCAACAACTGGTGACTGGATAAAGAAGTTGTATTTTTTTTAATAAAATTGAGTAGTATTCCGGCATAAAGAATGATAAACTAGAGACATTTATAGCTAAAGGGATATGCATTGAGTCCATACTCTTAATTGAAATAAATAGGACACACATGTAAATACTAAATGGTTTCTCTGATGTGAGGAACTGAAAGTATAAATGTGGACCAAAATGTATAATAGATAATGTGAAATAGGAAGAAAAACTCCAAAGGGAGAGGAGAAGGGGATGTGGGGGGGTAGGGAAAAGAAAATATAGAAGGAAAGAAAAAAGGAAACCAAATGTTTATAAATAGGGAGGGGTGGAGGGGTTGAAGGGAGGTCAGAGGAATGGGGCAAAAGATAAGAACCAAAACGCATCATGTGCAGGTACAAACTCTCAGTGATGAATGTCATCATATTATATACCTAAAATGTACCAATGAAGTTAATAAATAAAAAAAGTGTCAGTTTGATTAAGGGATCGCCAAAATAGCCAGGAAAGCATGAGTTCTGGTATATTAGTGAGGGTGTTTCCAGTAGAGATTGGCATTTGAATTGGGGGACTGAGTAAGGGCGACTCACGTTCAGCACTGATGGGTGGCCGCCATCCAATCCCTTGAAGGCCTTGTTGAGCACAAAAAGACGGGAAAGGCAGATTTACTCCTCCATATTCATTCCCTCCATCCTCAGAGAGGAGATAGGGCCAAGGGATTTAGTTCAGTGGTTGTGCTGCCTGCCTTGCAAGTGCAAGGTCCCGAGTTCGAGCCCAGGTACCAAAAAAATAAAATAAAAATGGCTTAGAGAGGAGATATTCTCCTTCTCCTGCCTTTGGAAATCAGACCTTGTTGTGATTTGGATATGGATACCTTCAGGAAGGTGACTGGACTAGGGGTCTCTACAGCTCTATGTGCTGTTAGGAAGTAAAAGAGGGAGGTCGGAGAGGGCATGACCTGGAAGGGTTTATCTCCCTCTCAGCTCCACCCTTCTCTCTGCTTCTTAGTCTCCAAGAAGGAGCACCTCTCCTCCTCCCTGTGGGAAGCCAGCCATAGCCCACTGGCTTTTTGAAAGACAACATTTGTTCCTTTTTAAGGACTGCACGTGTTAAACTTGTTTTGCCCTGCACGGAAGAAACCCAGA
>NW_022900924.1:45600141-45617189 GCF_012274545.1 Fukomys damarensis | reverse complement strand
CTGTGGGAAGCCAGCCATAGCCCACTGGCTTTTTGAAAGACAACATTTGTTCCTTTTTAAGGACTGCACGTGTTAAACTTGTTTTGCCCTGCACGGAAGAAACCCAGACAGCCAAAGATCTGTAGGAGTCAGGTGCTGTTAACTCCATTTTGTTATGTTAAAGATCTGATGTTATCTATAGGAGCAGGTATTGAGGTTACTATGGTAATCCTAGCCCATAATAGTTCGGTCTTTTCCTTTAAAAGGCTGATGCCTGCCTGCAATAAACGTCGCCTTGATCAGACTCTTGTCTTGGCGTCCTTCCTTTCTCTCTGCCCCATCTCCACCCCGCTGCTCTTTCAGGTTTGAGGCACTGCGGGACAGTGCTCTGCGTCGCCGGTTCGCGACACCTCCCAGACCCTCCCACCATGCCATGCTGCCTTGGAGCCAACTTTGGACTGAAACTCTGCCAAAATAAGCCTCTCCTCCTTTAAGTCACAGGTGTCAGATATTTTGTCCCAGCAAAAGGAAAGTGACTCAGACAAAGCTACAAGCTCTCTGGCTTTCAAACTTTGGGATTTGCAATAGCAACCTCTCCTGTGTTTGGGGGCCTTTGATCTGAGACAGAGTTGTAGCATTTGCCTCCAGGGTTGTGTGGCTTCTGGAACTGGTCTGAGCACTCTACCAGCTTCCCAGGGTCTCCAGCTTGCAGACAGCCAGTTATGGGGTTTGTCTGCCTCCATAATTGACCAAACCAATTTGCCTAATAAATCCTCACTCAAATACCTGTATCTATTTCTTACTGTTTATATTTCAGTGGAGAACCCTGACTAGTAAAGACAGTAAAATAAAAGTAGCTTCCATGATGTTTTAAGGTAGACTTCAATAAAAAAATTACACACAAGGATGATGGAAATGTAGATAGTAAAACGTAACCAGATGGAACTTTCTCATTCTTGGAGAATACTAACAACATTCTTCCTATTCTTAGCTCAGCTAGCACATTTAATGGTAGAGGCAGGAGTCTCACCAACTCTCTATGTTTTTTCCTACACTTTCCAGCTTTTCTCTAGGATAAACTGAACATATGGCAAGTACTGGCCAATAGGATGTGGGTAGAAATGAAATAAATAATTTCTATCCTAACCTTCAAAAGTTATCCCAGACAATCTTCCATGATCTCCAAAGTGATCTTAGAAGCTCTAAGTTTCAGAGGCCGCTGAGGAAGCAACCCTGGGTGTCTGAGCCTCCCACGTTTGGTGGAGCCCCTATCAGATACCATGTGAGAAGGAAATGACCTTGGGCTATAATTAAGTCCCAGGGATTAGGTATTTGAAGTGCTAGAGCAGCATATTCCATCCCATATCATTTAATACAATTATTAGGACCATACAGGTATCGCTCTAAGTTCCTCACTGTATAGTAACTCATTTTGTTATGATATGCATAGTAGCCAATACTATAATTTCCTGTTATTATTATTCTATATTATGAAATAATATAGAAATACAAGCCTAAAACAGTCATTAAGTCCCACATTTGTTACACACACACACAGACACATACACACACACGCACACACACACATCCTTCTAGTCTTTCTTCCCTTCTTCTTTCTTGTCTATATCTCACCTAACCTCATGAAAGGAACAAAATGGAAAATAAGATGTATTAAAGGAAGCAAAGGAAGAGTGGATGCTAGCTTGTGAGTTTGTTACATGTAAGGGTAGAAATCCAATCCTGTTCATTCAGCAGTCCTCAGGAGCTGTTTATTAAATCGTCTCTTCTGCTGGTCTAACTGGTAAACCAGCCACTGAAAGCAGATTGATTTGGCCTCTGCCAAATGCATACACTATTGCTGCTTGGGTGGGTGGGGGTGTGCTGAGGGGCAGTGGATCTCGCTCCCAGCCGGGGTTCCTGAGCTGCACCAGGACTATGGCTGTAGCAGGCTGCTGCCTATTCTGCTCATCTCAGCCCTTTCAACCACAAAGGAAATTCAAAACCGAAGTGTGAGGGACCAAGGATGCTGTCCGCCAAGGACGTGGAAGTGGCTCCTCTGCCAATCCTACATTCAAGCTGGACGTGCAGAGGCTATTACAAGTTGAAAGGAAGTTTGGCCCTGGGAGTGCTAGATTGGGTCACCATGCAGAATTACTCAAGGACCAAGTGATATTTTATTTATTGTACAAACGTTTGGGAACAGGTAGAGCCTCTAAAAACTGAAAAAGAAGGCCGGGTGTGGTGGCGCACACCTGTAATCCCAGCACTGGGGAAGCTGAGGGAGGAGGATCGCTGTGAGTTCGAGACCAGCCTGGGCTACATAGTGAGTTCTAGGTCAGTCCCAACTACATAGTGAGACCCTGTCTCAAACAAACAAACAAACAAACAAAATAAAAAACTGAAAAAGACAAAACAAATTCTTCCCTCGAGCTCTCAGAGGGAAACAACTAGCACTGTAGACATCTGTTTGAGGCCATGAGACTATGTCCTACTTTTGGCTTCTAGAACTGTAAGATTGTAAGTTTATTTTATGGCCCCGAATTTGGGGTGAGTTGTTTCAGCAGCAATGAGAAACTACTATAGGCGGGAACCCATTCTACATGACACACAGGGCTCTGTGTGCTTTTCCTTTATAACCTAGAATTGTACAGGGAAAAGACGAAATTTAGGGTGGATTTTTTTTTTTGGCACGAAATATATGATGCATTTCATATTTTTTAAAATTTTTAATGAAAATTTTCACGTACAAAACAAACAAAAAGGTAACGAGTTCTCCTCTATTCGGTGCTCAGCTTCTCTAACCATCCACCTTTGTCGCTCCTGTTTCATCCAACCTCCACCTGCTCCCACCCTCCTCACCCGATTACCTGGCACATTTTATTTATGCGAAGTGGAAATCTGAAATTCAAAATACACAAATCCTACTGTCTGCTTTGACAAAAGGGCAATGCCCAGTAGCTCAGAGTCCTAGCAGGGCAGAATATTTCCATCTCCTTAGAAAGTCCCCAGTTTTCTTCTCCACGCCCATTTCTCCTGTCCTAGAATATCAAATGAATGGAACATCTTTTTTCATCTATGGTACATCTTTTTTCGAGTTTGGCACATCTGCTAGACATGTCATTCATGTTATTACACATATTCTTGTAGCTCATTCTTGTTTACCATTGTACAAATTTGTTTATTCCATCTTCCTGTTCATGAACAATTTGATTTGGTTCTAGTTTGGGGTTATTCTGAATCAGATTCTAAGACCATTTTACGCAAGTCTTTTAAAAACATATTTTTATTACTTTTACAAAGATCCCTAAGCATAGAATTGCCTGCCTAGAGGGGAAGTGCATGTTTCACTTTAAAAAATTGACAAATATTTTCCAAAACTGGTTGCACCATGTAATATTTCCACCATAGTGCCTGACACTCTTGTTCCGTGCCCTCCTCAAATCGGAATTGTCAGGCTTACTTTTAGTAGTTCTAGAGAAGACAGTGTTCTTTTAATTTTCACTTCCCTGATAACCAGTGACAGGGAGCAGTTTGTCTCCTTTGGCTGTATGTGTGTATTTCTTTATGCACTGTCTGATGGGGGGGGGCTCATTTTTTTAAAAAACTATTAACAAATACATTTATTGTGGTGGCTTTACCCTCACCAGACACACCTTGGTAGAAAGTAGTATTCCTTTTAGTTCCAAATGGACCAGAAAGCAGGTCCACTTCTCTCATTTAGAGAGAAAGGAAACATGGAACTTTGTGAAAGTGGTATACTCTCCTTGCTCTATTTTTGGGTTTTTTTTTAATATAAAATCAGAAGTTCCTCTTAATAAGTATGATTCTGTTTTTGGAAGAAAGTTACAGGCACTTGTGTACAGACTTGTGTGACCCAAGGAACAGCAGAGACTGACCCAGTACGGCTGCCCTAGTTTGGAGACCTGCTCCAGGTAATCACAACCCTCCAGTTGTGTAAAGCATTTTGTCTTCCTCCAATCCCACACAGAGTATTTTACTCCAGTGTGCACTCCTGTGTTTCTTGCAGATGCACAGGATAAGAGCAACAGAAGTCATTTTAACACTTCTCGGATGAAGTTGCTTCTTTGATGATCACTTTGCGGCCTGTTTTTTATTGAACCGTTCACATTTTTACAGAATTGACTAGTCTATTTTTCATTACTATAATGAAATACCCGAGGCACGCAAACTTGCGGGGAAAGGGGATTTATTTTGGCTCATAGTGCTTCTTCGTGGTCACGGAACTCGTTAACATCTCAGCATTAGCCCATCACCCTGAGACAGCATTATCGTTCTGTCTGTACCTTTTGTAAGGACAAATTTTATTTATTGCCCTTTGCCGTGCATGGTCTCCTAATTAATTTGGCTCGATCCGCTAAAAGAACGTCCACCAGCCTTAAATAAGTACAAAAGGGAAAGTTTATTGAAGGATATGCGCATACAGAAAACAAAAGTAAGAATGGAGAGGACAAAGAAAGAGGAGAGTCCTCTAACAGCAAGAGGGACTCTATCCGGGAAATTACCCTTAGGCTCTCTGGCAACAACACCGGATTGTTGGAGGAATTAGGTTCATCACTCGCAACACAGCACGGGTCTCTTCAGCAGTCCCTGCGGCTACAAGTCTCAATCCCGGGCGTAAGACAGCAGCAGCAGCCTGGGCTAGGTGGGCTGTTTTTATAGCTCTCTAGATAAAGGTAGTAAAACTACCTGAACTTTTGGCGCGGAAAAAGGTGAATGTGCTTGCAGTCACGTCCCAACCGGGCCCTGGCCAGGGGTCCGGGAGGGGCGGAATGCATCCCATTCCTTATCTTGATGTTAAGAACATCTGGTCTTTTTAACAAAGTCCTCCCTGTTTTTTCCCAGGGAACTGGCCAGGTATCCAGGGAAAGAAGAGGTGAACTAGTGATTACGCGCCTTAGAGAGCCGAAAGCCTTAACCCAAGCCTTTTCAACTTAAAGTTTTAACTTTCCTTACACCTTTCCCTGTGCTCAGCTCCGCTGCTTATACTGTGAGACCCTCGTTGTTTGATTCTTTTCGATATCCACTTTCTCTATCATTCCCACCACCAGATTTTAGTTCGCACCCCACAGTTAGCCTTGTCAAAAGCACCCTACCCAGTCTCCTGAGCTTCCATCTCCTTCTTTATACATTCATCCTTTTTGATTTTCCAGAATTCGTAAGCCCACTAGATTACACTTTGGCCCTGCCTCTACAGTGCTCCTGATAACCATACTGGTGTTCAGTGTACAGTTCCTCGCATTGAGCTTTTATCTGCTTGCCTATGAATGTGTCTCTCTAGCTAGGCCAGACTGTTTTACTTTTATTTAACATCACCTGACAGTGTTCACCGGAAGCGATTTATAAATGCTTGTTGATGAGGGATATAATTTGCTTTTCTGAGCACTGAGGAAAAATGTGACAATGACAACGACGTAAATAAATGCGACTTCAGCAGCAACCCGGAAACAGTGTCAGGCAGACGAATGCGCAGAGGCGCAGTGTACACTGGGCGCATGCGCTGATCCTTCCCGGGCCGTTTGTGCTGCCCCGCCTAGATGAGTGGGGTGGTAGTTTCAGTGACGGACAGAGTACGGGTGCCGGGCAGGTTCTTGCGGAAGTCTATACGCCATTGGGAGCTCTTCAGCGGCTGCTCTGTGCCCTTGTTGCCGGAGGCCTCTTCCTGGGTCATTCTTAGGGTAGACGCGGGACTGGGGCTGACACGGAGATTCCCACGTGGCCGTCTCGGCGCCCCTGTGACCTCTCCGCCGGCGGGATGTGGCGACTACGTCGGGCCGCCGTGGCCTGGTAAGCACAGGCTCTAACCTGGCCCCGTTATTTCTTACTCCGGAGCCGTCTGGAAAACAGGCTGGCCCGTCACTACCTCCGCGGTGTGCAGATGATTCTGAGGCCCCGCCTAGGGCGGCTGAAGAATTCCCGGGTGTGCTGGAGGACGCGGGGTTGACAGGAGTGCTGACTGCGGAGCCCTTGTCCCCCGCCCCTGCCCAACTCGAAGATTTTGGACGCCTGTCGCTGTTCTTGGCCTGTCTCTATTGTCCTTTCGTCCCTGCCCTTTACAACCTGTGACTTCGCTGTTACGTCTGCTTTTTTCCCCTCCCCTTCTCCGAAGTCTGACTCTGTCCGTGTCGCTCTCTGCATTTCGGCTCTTTTCTTCCACCCCCGCGGGGAGTGTACACGGCTCCTACAGCTACCTGTGCTCCTCTCCTGGGTCCAGGGTCCTCTCCCTGCATCCCTGGCCCTCTGATTGGAGTCAGATCGAGAGCGGTCACTCACACGGTGTCAAAGGTGCCCGCTTCAAAGCCGCGTTTAGGAAGGAGACTCGCTTTCTGATGCAAAGTGGCGAATGTAGCACCATCTGCCTAGTCACTCAGTCTTTTTTGCCCTGGCCTGGTTTAATATTAAATAGAAAGTTATATTGTACAAATCTTTTCATTTCTGTGGATTGCCATATACATTTCAATAGTATGAAATTTGATTTTATCTTTAGAGGCAGTTGTGATAACCTCGAGGCTTAACTTACTGTTTGCAGGCATTTGATAGGAAGTATTATGTACCAGGCAAGATTGGAAAACTCTAGTTTTCCCGAATTAACTACATGAAAACACCTCTGAACGTGCAATTCAGCACCTGCTCTGTGTTCCTGTATTGAATTTTTTTCAAAATTTTTGTAATGGTGTACTTGGTCCTGGAGGTGCACACCTGTAATCCCAGCGCTCAAGAGGATAAGGCGGGAGGGTTGCAGTGCGTTTGAGGCCAGCCTGAGGTACACAGTGAGTTCAAAGACAGCCTGAACTACACAGTGAGACCCTGCCTCAAGAAAACCAAAAATTCTAAAAATAAAATGGTGTCTATAATTTATAATATTTATAAAGAAATAATCCATTTGTTTTGTGAACTTTAACAGGAGTTCAAGTGCAAAACTGGGTAAGATACAGTAGTTATAATGAGAGTGAATTGGAATAATTGTATAGTTATTTTTAATCTCATTGAGTTTCAATTTTTTAGTAACTCCACAGCCCTCAGTGTTGAAGTCAGTTATTTGCAATCTTTGTATTTTACCTCTCAATATTTAAAAGAGAAACATCTAATTTTCTTTAAATAAAAAGGAGAAAAGACTGAGGGAATTAATATACTCTGTTGGAGAAATGAACATGTGTAGGAAAACTTATAATTGAATTTACAAACACTGATTTAAAATTGGTATTTTTCTTTATTCAGTTGGATGCTGTTGGGCTAAATTGTTTCTAAAATTACTATGGATTTCGTAGTCATGGCTTAAAAATGTCTTGTGCTGATAGCACAGTTTATCTACCAGATGAAATGGAGAGATGGAATGTCACAGCCCCAAACTCTGGGTTCTGTCTTTTGCTATGTGTAGTTCTTTGGCACGCTGTGAAGGAACACAGTTCATTCTCTATTCTTGAACAGATGAGAATGTAAATGCCACCTTTTGGGGCGTGCTTCTCTGCAGGGAGGGGAAGGAGTGCTGGAAGTGAAACTTACAGTGAGTTGTTGGAAGAATGAGTGAACAGACTGTGTGTTAGGAGTTGGATACTTCAACTAGCAAGCTTCATTAGAGCCTGGTAGGATGGCAGATGATCTGAGCTTGCTACACATGCCAGCATTGTTGGAGGTGCAGCACAGTGGGAGCCCACACACACACACACACACGCACACGCTCACACACACATGCACACACACTCGCGCGTGCACACGTACGCACACCTTAGCTCTAACCTGGCAGATTAATTACTCAGCCTGGAATAGGTTGGAGGGTGACCCATGTAGCTTTCCTTCGGATGGAGCTTCAGTAAATCAGTTACCGCTCCTGCTTTCCCTCTTATACATGTCTCATGAGGACCTTGTGCAATAGTCCTCTGCTATATGAGTATTTAATTTTTGAATTGGAAATTCTTGAAATAAACCTTGAGGATACCTTACCAAGTACTAGAATTTGCTTTGAGGCAAGTATCTCTTCCAAGGGACTAATTGAAGAGCATTTTATTTGTAACTGGCCTACCCTACTGCCTATTCCTACCCCCACCTCTCGCCCATAGTTATTGCTGCCACTGTTTAACTGCGAAAGGAAACTTTAGGAATTTAGAAGCAAGGGTGAGAAAATAGTGAAAAGCCAAAACATCCTCTAGGGATGAACTCAGTCCTGGAGTTTATCTAGTAAACTAGATATTGGATTAACTCCTTTCTCTTAAATGGAGATAACTTTTTGAGAAATAAAGAGCTATTTATTCATTTGTACATTAATAGAATTTAGTTAAAATTAGTATTCAAGTGTATTATTGAGCACTTATTCTGTGCTAGCCTTTGCTCTGTTCTTTCCTTTGTGTTTTCAGTTTAATTCTTCAAGTAACCTATGTTCATTCAACAAATTTATTGAGTATCTAGTATTTGTGACTTCAGTATTTGTAGCTTCAGACTCTGAAAATACAGTGATAAATAAAACAGGCCCGGCCTTATGAAGATTGCAGTTTACTGTTAGAGAATAATATGAATCTAATAACTACTGGTCCTGGGGTAGAGCGAACTGTGTAACAGTCCAGTGACTGGGTAAAACTCAGTTTTGTTTTAGGTGTTTTGTTTTGTTTTGTTTTTTTATTTGAAACAGGGTCTCATTATGTAGTTGAGACTGACCTGGAACTCACTATGTAGCCCAGGCTGGTCTCGAACTCACAGTAATCCTTCTGCCTCAGCCTCCGTAGTGCTGGGATTACAGGTGTGCGCCACCACGTCCAGTGTAAAACTCAGAGGATAGTGGCAGAAATAGCGACCAGATTGTGTAGAACTTATAGACTTCGTTTAGATTTTATTTTAAATGCAGGAACGCCATTTAATAGATTGATGTAGATAAGGGACAGAGATAAGTTTTGCATTCTGAGCACTGATTGAGCTGTGGTGAGGACAAGAAAGTATCAAGAATGATCATTTAACTGCTCATGCCATTTCCTGAGATAGGGAATACCACAGGGAGATTAGGGTTTGGAGCACAGCAGAGCGGAAAATGATGGCTTCAGTCATCTTGATTTTGAGTGATTTGGGATATCTAAGTGGTGATGTTGAGTAGGTAGTTAAGTACAAGGGTGTGGAACTAAATTCTTTGTCCTAGACAGAAATTTGAAACACATGAATATGTACGTGGTAAATGAGGAGGTGGGTGTAGATAAGGCATGGAGCAAGAATGAAAACAGAAGTAGGTTCTGTCTAAGTCTTGATGACCTCCCACAAGTTAGAAGGTAGTTGAGGAGGAGGAGCCTGAGCAGGAGTGGCTGGTGGGGTCAGGGTAAAACCCCAGACTGCCAGGGGAAAGGAAGTTCCAAGGACGAGGTCAGCTTCATGGTCAGACGTTGGAAAAAACGTGCATTGGGAGCCTTTCTCTTGTGCCCTCAGTAAAAGCTGTTTCACTAAAGGGGAAAATGGAAATCATATTGGCTTGTCTTTTAATGAAGTGGCCAGAACCAGGGAAATAAGATTTTTTTTTTCTTTCCATTTTAAGAGAGAATATTTGCTTAGGATTCTTGCAAGGTCAGAGGGAAAGAGAATACCAGACAGGCGTTTGCCTTTACTGGGGCTGGGAGGAGAATGGGTATAAATGCAGGAGGTACAATTTAGTATCTTCTCTAATTAGTGTCTAGTCTTGCCTTGCTCAGAAACTTTGCCAGCTCTCATGTTGCCTGTAAGCTGCAGTTCCAGCTGCCTGATGCTCACTGGCTCAGTGGTCTGTCCTAGACCTAGACCACCTCCGACTTTTCCTGCTACTCTGAACTTCCTCTGCCAGCTCACTGGCTCTTTTCATCATTTCACCTCTATGTCCTTCTCCCTGGCTAGGATTTCTCTTCTCCTTCCCAACTCTACACTTTGCACTTAGCTTTCAAGTCTTACTTTTCCTAGAAGGTTTCTATAACCACCTCAACTCCTTAGGATCATTCACTTTCCTCTGAACTCTTCTTATAGCCCTTACCTGTCTCTTACCTCCTCTCATTTGATAGGATAATTTTCATGTGTGTCTGCTTGTTCGGTGGAGGCAGTTTGAAACTGAGGGTTTTCCTTCTATAAGTGTGGAGTTTGAAGTCAGAAGCATTTAGCCTGTCTCTTAGTAGAAGACTGGGATTTGATTTTTCTAAGATAGTGGAAATTATCATTTATCCTGGAGCAGGGTTTTGAAAATAAAAGTACAAAGCTGCCACTGGCTTTTACAAAGGCCTTTGTGAAGAAATAACATGTATGTGTTTAATTACACCGGAGCAGTGTGCCTGTTCTGGCAATGCATAATTCTCCTCCTGCTGAACCCCGTGTCTCTCAGGTCTCCTGCATGGGAAGCTTCCTGTAGAGACTCCAGTCAGAACAAGGCCCATGTCTCCATGCAGTTTCCGGACGGTCACCATAGCCCCACAGCCTGTTCATGCGTCTATTGCTTCCCACGCTCTGACCCACCAGGATCTTTTGTAGAAACGCTTTGGTCTTTACCGCTGGGCTGAAACAAATTTTGATCTCACTTCCGCTATTTACCAGTTTTTCTACCATAGGCAAAATAAATATTAAATATTAAAATATGAATATATTAAAATATAAATAAATATTTAAAATAAAAGAAGTAAAAGAAGATACAGGTTTTTTCCAAGAGTTACACCATAGTAGTTTGTGAAAACTTCTAGCATTATGTCTGGCACTTGGTAGGAATACAAGATACCTCTGCCCATGTTCTCCTTTGTACCATTTTTCCTGCATTCCATAATTCATTTTTCTTGAGAGTTTTCAGTCCTGTGTATTTAAATGAATTGATATTTTTAAATGACTTAGAATTGGGCTTGGCCCATAGTACTAACTGGGAGTGTGTGTTGAGTAAGACAAGGCATGCAGTTCTGCAGGAAGGAGAAGGGGGAGCACACAGTGACATACATACTTAGATTCTCTTCTCTTTGGGGCCTTTTTTTGCTGTTTTGTTTTTCTGGGGAGCCAGGTGACTGTGGTGGAATTAATTAACTTCCATCCCTGGCATGTTTTCGAATTGGCAGATGTAAATGCGGTGGCAACACATAGCTATTCTAAACTCCTGGAATCTTTGTGCTTAAAAGCAAAAATTTATATTTGTTTTCAGCTTTTACGTACAGTAAGTAGCAGTTAACAAAATAAAAACCCACCTTTTCTCTTCTTGGTTTCAATTCCTTGGATCAGTGTTACAGCCCACGCACAGTAAATTAGAGTCCCAGCCCGGGTCTGAATTCTTTTATTCCTCATGTTGATGTTGATGTGTACCTGGGCCTGTTGTGTTCATGTCTTTGCGCCACATTTTCCTCGTCGGTCGGATGGGGATAACTCTGGTGATTTACAGGGTTGCTAGGCCTGCATGAGAGAGCAGGCGCTGTGACTGCACCGTCACGCACAGTAAGTACACACGTCCACGGCTGGACCCGCGCGCGTTTCCCTTCAGAATACACTATTCCTTCGTGTCCTCTGTGTTACACACAATACAAGGGTGTTTCAGTGTGTGACCTTTTTCCCATACCCGTTTCTCTTGCAGTGAGGTCTGCCAGTCCTTGGTGAAGCATAGCTCTAGGACAAAGGGAAGTTCACCACTCCAAAAACTGCATCTGGTTTCACGAAGTATTTATCATTCACATCATCCTACCTTAAAGTTTCAGAGACCTCACCTAAGGACGACATTTCAGCAATTCTCTTCTCTAACCAACCTTCCTTTACGTAAACTGAAACTTTCTCCAGTTAAATATGGCTACCAGCCTTATAGGAATTTTTGGCCAGCACGGTTAGCTGCAAGGCTCTTAAAACTTCGATATCTCGTACTGGGATCTGCTGTGGGTGGTGGCTATACGGCCAAAAAGGTGAGTTTAACTTTCCTCCTGGTTTTCCACTTTAAGTGTAGCAAAATATAATTGGATGTGTAAACCTCTATTGTGTATTTTGACCAAATCCTAGATTTGTTTTAAAGATGCCAATGTAAGAATGCCTTCTGAATCTTAGTTGTAATTATAGGTGACAAAGATGGCCTAGCAGAGAGAGCCCTGGGCTGGAAGAGAGAACACCTTGTTTGATTTTGAATTTAATCACTGAAGAGCTGAGATGGGAAGGCTAGGTGGCATACAGTAGCCAGGGGTCACTTCCTACCAGCTCTGGCCCCTGTGACAATGTTCTGTGTCCTAGTCTTCTGTCCCACAGTGTTATTTATTGCCAACATAAAAACTGACTTGAAATGGCAGTAAATTTTGGAATCTTACGTTTCTCTGTTTAGCAGAGGAGTATTTACATATTTTATTTTCTTGCCTACTAAAATGTTTTAGAAGAGTTGAAGTCATGTATATTTGTTTCTTAAAAGTTTTGTACATAATACATAGTTTTTGAATTTATAATTTTTCTTTATATTTTTATGTGGTAGTCAGAATATTTAATTGACATCTTTTCTTATCTTTTAGACTTTTGATCAGTGGAAAGATATGATACCAGACCTTAGTGACTATAAATGGATTGTCCCTGACATCGTGTGGGAAATTGATGAATATATTGATTTTGGTTTGTATCATCAGCACTTAAACACTTTTTTGAGTCATTTCTTTAATAAAGAGAACTATTTTTAAATAGTTTCCTAACTTTTAGTCTATTGATAATAAGTAGATAAGAGAAAAATATTTTGATAGCTAATTACAAGTAGCTCGTGATTGCCTTTTTAAATTTTTTAATTAAATTATTTTATCAGTCCTTTTAAAAATATTGTCTTAATTTCTTATTAGAGGTATATATGGTGGTAGGATTTCTATAGATACTTACAGCACTTCTTTTTCTTGTTTTGTTTTTTGAGACAGGGTCTCACTATGTAGTTGAGACTGACCTGGAACTCACTATGTAGCCCAGGCTGATCTCAAACTCATAGCGATCCTCCTGCCTCACCCTCCCAAGAGCTGTAATTACAGCACATCTTAAAGATAAACTAGTGCTGCGTTGACGAAGCCTTTTTAGAAAATGCATGTTTTCAAATTGTTTTTCTCATATTCATGAGGAGTATTTTTCAACTCAGTGCATTTGCCAGTACTGCTGAGTACCTGGATTCTGAAGCTAACCCGTTTGGACTTGAACCCGGCTCCCACACTTTCTTCCTGTGTATCACAGGGCTTCATCAGTACATGGGATGGTGACAATAGCTAATTTGTAGAGCTGCCTTGAGGAAGTTAATACTTTTGTAGCCCTTAGATTCTACTACCTGGTACATATTCCTATCCTGATACTAGTTGTGTGTTTTGGTCTTCTCTAGAGAAAATTAGAAAAGAACTTCCTAACTCAGAAGACCTTGCAAAGTTAACCCCAGACTTGGACAAGATTGTTGAAAGCCTCAGCTTATTGAAGGACTTTTTCACTACAGGTAAGGACACACCTGTTTAATCTAAGTTAAATGTTTAAGAACCACAAAGGAAAAATTCATAGATGTATTTGTTTATTCCTGTCTTTTAAATTAAAACATTTAGTACAAAGGAAAAACTTTTTTTTTATTGTAAAGTTTTTTGTTTTTTGTTGTTGTTGTTGTTGTTGTTTCAAAAAAGGCAAACATAAATCTTTCTTGCACAGTGGTTTTAATTTTTGTTTAACTCAATAAACATTTGTAAGAAAATATGCCCTTGGTTTTTAATCCGGAAAATATCACTTGCTCTTGACAAGTAGATGAGACTTCCTATGTATTTGCTTTTCATAACTGATTAGAGCCAATATGGTGAGTTTAAAACAAAATTTAATATGATGACTAGAATTTATATAGATAGTCCTGGCATATTTGCCAAATTACTACCCTGTTATGTTATAAATCCGAGGTCTCGGTCATCTTTGTGTGCTCATTCCTGTTAAATTTTATATTTTCATTTCCCCTTTTGCTGATTTTTCACAGGTCACAAATTGGTTAGTGAAGTCATAGAAGCTTCTGACCTACTTCTCTTTTTAGGTGTGTAAACAGACATTTTTGCTGACCTTAACATGCCTTTTTAATGCTTCTAATAATCTAGGTGCAAATAAAATGCACACCAAATTTTTACTGCTGCTTATGCTGAATTATAAAACCCAAAAACTATAAATTCACTATCCTTTGGGTGAAGATATTAAAGTAATTATTTTGTGGTAAAACTAAAATCCCTAAATATGTATAAGCTATTAAAAGAAAAATTTGCTTATCCAAAAGATTTTCTTGAAATAGATTGTTTTTGATAATTGAAATGAAAAGTAATTTTAGTTTGTCTCATCTGCCCTGTCATAGTTTTCAATTTCAGTTTGTTTTTGTACTGTATATGTGTTCTGACGGCAGTGATATATTGTTAAACTGTAGGTATGTTCACGTAAAATAGCTCTCACCAACAGTGTCTTTTTTTAATCATAGTTTCTAGTTGTATGATTTTTAAATAGGTTGAACTTGTGCTACAGTTTTTGAAAATTTCCACATAATTTATCATTAATGTTCCCTAAAATAAAAATAAAAGAGATTTGTGGCTTTGTACCTGAGTTGCTGTAAAATCCATTTGCTTTTTAATTGATTAGATATGAGTTGGAATTTAGCTCAGGCTAGCAACATCATTCGCCAGTTTGTAGGACAGTACATTTATCTTTCAGGTTCACCTGGAGAAACAGCATTTCGAGCGACAGATCATGGATCTGAAAGTGACAAACCTTATAGAAAGGTAAGTATGAAACAGAATGCTTCTCACAGGTAGTCTTGAAAGATTTTTAAGAGTTTTACCTTTTTGGAAGATTTGAAAATGATAATATGTGAGGAGCAAATACAAAGTCATCTCAGTAGAAGCTAGGGTCTTTTTGGTACCTGGGATTGAACTCGGGTCCTTGGGCTTGTGTGGTTGGTGGCAGATACGAAGTTATCAGTAGATGTTTTTACTAATCTTAGTACAAAGTATTATGTGACAGTTCTGGAAGTGTAGTGAGAGAAACCTATTTCCTTCAGATAGGTTGTGTAAAACTACTTTAAGTTTGGCCCTAGGAAAGGATTTGTTATTAAATATGTGCAGAAAAGCTGAGGTAGACAAAACAAGCAGATTACTTTTCCTCAGTACTTTCCAGACCTTAATATATTCAGTGCATTGTGAATCTCTGAGAGGATTCTTAGCATGCAGAATTTATCTTCAGAACCCTCTTTCTTGTAAATGTCTTCTAGGGATGACATTTCACTTATTGGAAAATATGAAAGAGTAGGAAGTGAGTTATTAGGAAATAAATCAGTTCTTTTATTGAGAGTTATATAAGAGGCCACTTAGAGTATGTCTACTGTAACACATCTGTATTAAAGTTAGAATCACATATTAAAGTTATAGATTTATTGAGATAGGACAACCTGCTTTCCTCGGAATTTTTAATCATATGTTCACCAGACATCTTCTTAGTCTTCACTTTTTTCATTGTTGTGATTACTTTAAAAGTTTTTCGAAAAATACTAACCTAGATAAATAGATTAATGGAAAAATATTCTGTGAACATTTTAAAATTAAATGTAGAATATGTAGCTTTTTTTTTTCCTTGAGACAGGGTCTCACTTTGTAGTTCAGACTTCCCTGAAACTCTCTGTGTAGCCCAGGCTGGTCTCGAACTCACAGTGATCCTCCTGCCTCAGCCTCCTGAGTGCTGGGATTATAGGCATGTGCCACCACACCCAGCAGTTAGCTTTTATACTGAATTTTAACACATCACAGAAAATAATTGGGGGAGCAGAACAAAGAAATCATTTCTGTTGATAGTTTTCAGTGTCTTTCACTCTATTTAAGCTCCAAACTCTATAGGCTATCCCAAATTTTAATTTTATTTCAATTTTTTTTCTTTGATCTTTTAACTTTTATCTTTTGGAAAAAACATTTCTGTGTGTGTTTACATTTTCCTTTTAACTTGATCTTTCTTGTCACATTTTCCATTTACATAGTTTTAACCAGAAGAACACTCCTGACTGTTCATGCATGTTGTGGGGAGTGGGACGGGAGAGAAACTAGCTTAGCATGTGCAGCTTATTTTGAACCAGGGTGTTGGCCCTGGAGGCAGGTAAACCTAATATTGCAGAAATGAACTAACCTACCGGGTGGGGGTGCTTTATTCCTGGTGTGGTAGTGTGCTTCTTCGAGTGACAGTATTTGTTTTTGCCTAGAGCAGTTGGAGGAGGCGTGTGTGTCTGCTTTGTCTCTGGTACGCTGTGAGTCACTTTGGTGAATGAGAAGCTTAGTTCAGGTCTTGATTCAGTGCCCCAAAACCCTGCCAAGGTAACAAGTGTGCAATCAGTAAATGATTGTAGGCTCTGCAGTGTAGCTGAAACAATACAGTGCATCTTTTAAATAATTTACAGATTTTATTTTATGCAGTAGACATAAAAGTAATCATATTGCTTTATATAATTTACTCCTCTGCTTCAACGATAAATGCCCTTATAATTTCCCTTTGACTTTTTATTTATAGTAATGATTTTGCCCACTAAAAACTGAGCAATTACTTTTTTCCAACAATGTCTTATAAATATTGAAACTGGAGTTTTAGCTACTTTTCTTAAGAGTAAAGAAAATTATAATCAATGCTAATATAAAAATTTACTATTCGGAAAAGTACCTCCCACCCCACTGGATGGCGTTAAGTTGTTGATATACAGCATTGTGTTTCTAAGGCTCGACTGCTGCCTGTGATGCTTGAGAACAGTGAGCTACTCAAGCAGAATGCAGATAGGCTGACCGAGGAAACGACCCTGCAAATTGACAGCTGAATGTAAATGTGCGTTAGTAGAGTAGTGGCCTTTTTTAAATCACTCAGACATCAAGTGAAAATGTGGGGAATAATCACAGTGGGTAGGATGGCATCTAGAGTTTAGCTGGTGAGCTTTTTGATTGGTTCAGTATTGTGTCTGGGAGCTCCAGATTTAAAGTAGGGTTCTGAAGTTGTCATGCTTAAGTTCAGTGGTTGTGAGATTTGAGACAAGTTTTCTAATTAGACTTCTGCTAGGAATATGAATGTAAATGCAAATCAGATTTTTTGAAAAGAGTAATAATTGGATTTTTTTTTTTTTTTTTTTT
>NW_022900924.1:45480583-45600023 GCF_012274545.1 Fukomys damarensis | reverse complement strand
TTTTTTTTTTTTTTTTTTTTGTACCGGGGATTGAACTCAGGACCTTGCAGTTGCCAAGCAGGCGCAGAGCTGAAAAACTTTTTTACAAATAGAACTAAAATAAAGATTTGTCCTCTGAATATGAGAATATAGCTGGAGAAGGTCCTGACAAGCAGAGGAACAGTTAGGGTCATGCAGAATCAAGTAAAGTGGAAGTGATGAGAGGTAAGGGAAACAGACGATTTGACGGGAGTCAGCCAGAGTGGATGATATGTGGACCTGTGGTTCCTGGGGAGGGCTTCCTAGCCCAGATGTTTGGGAAAGGTGCAATTGGAGACTTCAGAAAGTCTGTGGAAAGCATATATTTCCACATAATGCTACAGAGACTGAGCAATCATCGGGTTTCTTTGATTTCACCTGGATTTATTTATAACTGCTTAGTCTGTGGACACTAGTTATTTCTGCTGTGCTGATCCAAAGTTCTGGTATGTATCTTTGATTAGTAGAACATTGAAAAAAATAGTGAAAGCACTGTTAAACCTAGCTTAGACCACTTTGTTGAAGTCTGATTGACATATAATATAAACACATTCTAATAAGTGCTTTTTAATTAATCAAAAGTTTCAACACTGTGTCCACTGGAAGAATATATATGAAATAGCCCTTGGTGTGGACTGAATAAGATTCTTTTTTTTTGGTGCCAGGGATCGAACTGAGGACCTTGCTCCTGTGAGGCAGGTGGCAGAACCACTGAACTAAATCCCTGGCCCTATGAATAATATTCTTGAGACTTAGAGAACTTCAAACTACTTGAATACAAATTGGAGTGATGAGCCTATTTTAGTGAATAAATGGAATCATTGATTTGTAAAGTATCAGATTGCTGTGTATCAGTTCATATACTTAGTCTACTTAGATGGTTTCTTTTTTGGTTTCTGTGTGTTCTGGTGCTAATTGATTCACTAAATGAGACATATTATTGCCTGTGCTTTTGTCCTATCATGTTTCTTTTTGGTCATAAGCATCTCACAGAAGTAAAGAATAGGACCATTCTGAAGGTAACAAGCACATTTATAATTTGTAGAAAATATTTAAAGGACTTTTTAAAGGCCTAACTCTTAAAAGTAGTAGAAGTATTTCAGTAAAATTATTAAATATTAATACATTGATGTTCTTCCAATATACTGCCCTAATCCTTATGTTTACAGTTTATGATGGATCTCCCACCTGAAGTATCCCTCATCCTTTTTGTCCTTCCTGCCTAATTGCCAATTAGTCATCTTTAAAGTGTAGCTCAGTCGTCACCTTCATGAAGCCTGACATAACCATTCTAATTCCATTATCCTTTCTCAGTGTTTACAGCACTTGCCATATGAAACACTATTTGCTTTGGTTTGTATCTTACAGTTTAATGAACCATTTCTGTCACTAAATATGTCTTTAGAGCACCTAGGAGTATTGAGCTCTTAGCAAAATTAATTTATTATTTGAACTCAGCAGAAAAAAAGGCAAGTTTAAAGTAAATAAATTTGGTCGATGCCAGCACAGGTGGGAATTTTTTTTTTTTTTTTTTTTTTTTTTTTGCTCTGATTACCTGTGAATTGTTCTTGGCCTTCATATTTGGCAACTATTGAGAAAAGGATGTGCAAGTGTTTTATCTGTTTGATACTGTATTTTGATTTGGAATAGAACAATGTTGCTTACATAGGATTTATATTTCTGAGATTTCTTATGCAACCAATAATTGTAATAATTGTCGCAAAATTAAATTCTCACAACCTACTCTGTGAAGTAATCACAGATTTTGGGAAATCTTGAGTTTTCTGATCAACTAGTAACTAACAACTATGCTTGGTTAGATTTTTAGCTAGATATGTTCATATGTGCACTGAAGTGTTAGGTGGGACACTGCGGGGTCAGAGGAAGAAAAATAGGGAATAATCTCCATGCAGAAAAGTGGAAGGGCAAAACAGCCTTACTTCATCCCACAGTAACTACACATTCCCCCTTTATGTCACTCAAGAAACAGTAAATGCTTTTAGTATGTACATATATATGTATAAAATGCTTTTTTTAGCTGGGTGTGGTGGTGCAGGACTGTAATCCCAGTGCTTGGGAGGCTGAGGCAGGAGAATTGCAGTGATCAAGGCCAACCTGGGCTACATAGTTAAGTTTGAGGGCAGTCTGAACTACATAGTGAGATAGTGTCTCAAAAAAAAAAGTCTGTTTTTAGGTAATTATTTAGAACAAAGGAGATTTGCTTAAAAATGAACAACTCAGGCTGAGGATTTAACTCAGTGGTTCTGCTGCGTGACTCACAAGAGCAAGGTCCTGAGTTCGATCCCTAGTACAAAAAAAAAAAAGGAACAAATTGCAATAGAAATTATAATACTGGTAATTATTGGTAATAGCTGTCTAGTTCATCCTTAAAATTATTTGTAGATTTTGTTCAAATAGTGAAACAGGATATGGTATTTCTGGGTTGGAGAAAGTTAAATAATCTCAAGCAGAAAGACCTAGTTCCTTCTGATTACCAGTAATATTTTTCAGTTGGCTGTAAATATCTTGAGCAGAGTTGCATATTACTGGGAGAAGAAAAGTAGGAAAATAGTTCTTTTTACTTAACCAAATAGCAGAATGTTTCAAACTCTGGAATATGGGTTAGTGTTTAGGAATATTTTTTAAATAGAAGGATAAAGAAACCTTTACTTGTATGAAATTCTTTTACCAAACCAAAGTTACTGCAAAATTCCAAAGCAGTGTTGGCAAACTTTTCCTTATAGAGACAGATAGTAAATGTTTTATTTAGGCTTGCAAGCCATGGTGTCTCTATAAACCACTCAGCCTGCTCATTGTAGGTTGCGAATTCCTGCTCTAGTTTAAATATACTTTCTATTATATTGTAGTGTTACTATTTTCCTCTCTCAAATGTACCTCGAACCTCATTGATCAAAGATAATTTGAAAATTATCTTACTGAGTGATAAGATGCACACTTTGCGGTCACTGTTCCTAAATTCAGAACCTGACTTTCCTACTTCCTAAACTACATAATTTGGACCAATTACTTAACCTTTTCTGAGTCCCTGGCGTCCTCTTTAATAAAAGGTCTAACCCTGCCAGATAAGGTTGTGGTGAAGATTGTGTAGAGTCCTTTAGCATAAAACCTGATGCATAAACAAACTCAGCAAATGTTACCTTTTCAGAGGAAGGGGCCGGGGATTTAGCTTAGTGGTTCTATCGCCTGCCTCGCAATCACAAGATCCTGAGTTCGACCCCTGCTACCAAAAAAAAAAATCAAAGTTCAGTGTTCAGAGGAGGAGCAAGGCAACAACAGTGGTTTTTTGTTTTTTTTTTAACTTTGTGTTTTTGTGTGAGTTGGCAGCACATGAACATTATTTGATTAATTTCTTCCCTGCACTCTTGTAGGGAGTCTTCTGGAAATCATGAATGACAGGAGAATGAGTTGAATGCTTAATATGTAACTTACAAGCTCAGCTTACAAATTAAATTAAACCCTTAAATAACCCCATTTGAATTTTATCCTAAAAGCTTTATATGATTAGTAGGTAAAGCAAGTAGTAATTTGATTCATCTGAGCAAACAAACATGTGCCAAATCCTGCTCTACACAGTGGCTGTACCACATCTCAGGTGTGTGAGGCCTTATCCTAGGTGCTGTGTGTGAGAGTGCACAGGCTGCTTTGCACAGCAGTGCACATCTGCAGTCCTAACTGCTGGGCAGGATGAGCAGGAAGGTCTCCTGAGCCCCGAGCTGGAGAACAGGCCAAACAATGTAGCCAGGCCCCCTGTCTCAAGAAAAAGTGACAGAAACAAATCAAAACAGGATATAGGGCTCAGTCTACTATAACTTTTTAAAATCCTGTTTAAAATAGTAGTATTTTTAATGTACTCATATGTGAGTGACTTTTAATTGTCTTAGTCTGTTTAGACGGCTGTAACAAAAATGCCAAGTACTGGGATACCTTCTAGAGACCAGATTACTTCTCACACTTCTAGAAGCTGGGAAGTCCAGGAGCTAGGTGCCAGTGGCTCTGGTGTCTGATGAGGGCACGTGGAGAGGACGCATTCTCCTTGAGAGTTTACATGGTGCATGGTGGAGGCAGCTCACAGTCTTCTTCTAGAAGCCACCAGTCCCTGAGCCTTCTGCCCACCCAGAGGTCCCACCTCTCAGTACCGTCACCCTGGGGATGTCAGTATCAATTTGCAGGATAAGCCTTCAGAACACAGCTAAATACTAATAATTATTTAAAATCTCTCTGCTAAACTCATTGAATTTTGCCATAAACAAAGCATTTTTATTTGATATTTTAGGCTCGAGCTATTACTAAGTTTCTTTTCTGGTGTTGCAGTTTTTAAAAATGGAGAACATTATACATGAGATATAAGATGGGGAAATGCAGTGTCAAACTGACGATGGCCAAGAGATGTTGAGGGAGTGTATAATCTGTAATTGTTAACAATTACTATTTACTATTTTGCATGACAGTTACTGTATTTTATATGAAGCATTTTTAAATAATTATGTGCGTGCTGTTTCTTGAGAGAAAAATGTCTCATCCTTGGGAAAACATTTATTGTTAAAAATGTTTGTTTTGCAATCAAGGAGTATATCTTACACAGTAGGTACACACATTTTTTCCTTTTCCTATCCCACATGGTCTTAGATTAGAAGCTGAATAGCCTATTACTTTGTGTTTTGGGTGAGATTTGATGCCTAAATTTGGGGAAATGTAGCCTCTTTAAGATGTACAGCATAGTGTAAATAGCTTTGTCTACGTCATATTGTTTTCTTCCTACTTTTTTCAGGAGGTATAATTTCACCTTTTTCACATAGCAGAACTTCAGACACAGACTTGGGAGGAAAGAGACTTGTCAACAGAAAGAGAGTGTTTACTTGTAATCTAATAAACATTAGAATGCTGTATTTCCCTTACAGTTGCATCAGATATGAGCAGTGACTTAGAGGGAGGTATTTAAGCTACAAATACAAATGCTCGGGCATTGTGTAAATGAGAGTGCCAGGAGTATATAAATACAGTAGATACAGTAGTATGTGAGCCAATATAGGGACCTGCTTTTGAGGTGGTTATTTGGAAATCTAACACTTGGATAGGAGATGGATGACCAGAATAAATGAGCAAATGTATTAAATTATCAGATTTCTTTCTGTTGGATGAAAAGCAGTGATATTTTAAAATTACGAGAATGATGACAACAGATTGTTGTGTGGAAAAAAATCAACTAATTTCATTCTTTGATTGTAGTAAATCAGCCTTTTATTCATTAATATTAGTAAGGATCATACCTTAAAATAGTAAAACTAATAACCAAAAATTCCCTAAATGATATATTAACATTTGTATAATATAAAGTTCTTTACTATAATACTAATATCTCTGTTTATTTTCTGGAAAACCTTTATGTTTATGTGAATCTGGGCTATAAAAGGTAAATTAAGCCTAGGTGACTGTACTAATTAAATTTCTAATGTAATGTTAACCAGCATTTTAACATACTTTGCTAATTATACAAAACAAAATATTTTTGGTGACCACTTAAAAACATTCCTGATACTTAAAACTCCTGACGTAGACTGTATTGACTTTCCTAACTCCTCATTTTTATGACTCGGTAAAAACAGCCCATTGTTCTTCCAAATCAATTGCTTTGTGTAATTCAGTTACCTCATTGACTGGAACTTAGCCTTGTTAGGGTTTCTAATTGAGAAAATTTTAGGCTTGTGACATTGTCAGTTCTTAGTTGGCCTTTCCTCCACATGTCTTAGGCTTGATTATCTCATAAACCAGTAAGTAAAAAATACTATTCAGAAAATGACATGCATTTTTATATCAGGCCATACGTGATATATTATAATAAAAACTGTACCAATGTAATATTTCATGATTGAGTGGGATTAACATTAGAAGTAGAAAAGTTAATTATTTTGTATATAAGTCCAAACTCTTGTTTTATTTTTAATTTTCATGATAACTATATTGTCTCTATATTTTAATGCTCTTTCATAGGCTTTTGCTTAGTAAATGATGTATGCTTGCTTATATTCTCAGGCTATTTCTATTTAATGTCAAAACAGCTCATAAAAAGTGAAAACCAGTCAAACTAGTTTTTTAATATTATATAAAGCCAAAATACAATCTAAAACATTTTTAAATTTACAAAAAGAATCCTAAATTTTAGTCAAGTAAGCGTGTGCATAAAGGCACATAAATAAATGAATTAGTATAAAACCCTGATTAATTTGGTACTAGAAAACTCAGATTCATGGGGTTTTTTTGTTTGTTTGTTTGTTTGTTTTTGGTACCAGGGATCGGTCTTGGGACCTTGTGCTTGCAACGTAGGCGGTGGAACCACTGAGCTAAATCCCTGACCCGATTCATAGGTTTTTGAAAGACTGTAACCTTTAATTGAAATCATGTCAAGGAAAAATGCTTACCTATTTACCTAAGAAAATAGCTTAATAGGTATTAATAATTCTGAGTCTCTAGTCAGTGCTGTGAGACTTAGCGTTTAGAATTTAGGCCTGTGCTGGGGGCTTAGCTCAGTGGTTCTGCTTCCTGACTCACAAGCTCAGGGTCCTGAGTTTGACCCCGTGTACCAAAAACAAAACGAAACAAAAAAAGATAGAAGATTAAGGCCTGTAAGATCAACACTGTTTGTTGTTTTGTTTTTTGTTTGTTTATCAGTTTGAGTTTTTTTCCTCATGTATTTCAAGTCAAGAGCACATTTTACCAATTCAAAACTCAGGGTTTTAATCGGGAAATTCAGTAAACTACAGTGCAACCTTCTTTGAGCATTCCAGTTGGTCTAGGTTTTACTGTCTGTTAATGTTTTGTGTCTGGCTCATTTTAATCCGCAGTTGTTACTGCATTTTTCTTTTCACTTTTTAAACTGTGCTGTTTTTTATTTAGGAGATTACTAATCTTGCTGAGGGCAAAATGGAAATGCAGTCCGGAGCCCAGTCACACAAAGGCTCTGTGGGTGCATGAGTTTCCATTTTTGTTTTAAGCTGTTCATTCCTCCCTCTTCCATCTGTTACTGTGTTGTGCCCTTTGGTTTAACATTGTTCTCCTCCCCCAATTTTCCTCTTCTCCTCACTGTAAACTCATGGCAGGGTCTGCTTGGTGAGCTCATTCTCTTACAACAGCAAATCCAAGAGCATGAAGAGGAAGCACGCAGAGCCGCTGGCCAATATGGCACAAGCTATGCCCAGCAGAAGCGCAAGGTGATGGATGGTTAAGGGGGCTACTGATGTATTCACACTAATCAGCCATTTCTGCCGAGATTGTCTCCTTAATCCACTCATGGACTCCAGCTATGAGAAATTGTTTTTAGCGAATATGAAAAGAATGCATCATATAAAGATGTAGCTTTTCTGGACTGGGCAGTGGGGACAGGACCCAAAATAGCAAGCTCAAACCATAGGAATTTAGATTTTGAAGATTAGATTATCTGTGAGGGTCCATGGATTTATGTTTAGAATAAAATTGTGAATTATTATTTAGGTGACCCAGTTATTGTGTCACCAAGATATTTTTTACTGGTGCAATCAAGAAGTCCTTTAAAAATATTCTTTTGTGTGTTAGGCAGTCCCACAATGTAGATTAGGTTCATAGTGATTATTTCAAAGTGAAATAATGATTTTACAGTTATACTCAGATCTTAAAATTAGCTAATTATGTTACATCTGTTAGGTCAGCGAAGTTTTACAGTTAAATACAAATCTTACTCAGGTAAAAAAGATTCATTTACATGATTAACTTCCTGTAGGTTCTGATGTCTCAGTCAACCAATAATTAAGATAATCATTTAATGCAATGGTGCTACAAGCTAACCTCATCTCATTTGGTGGTGGCTAATATTTGAGAGTAGTTGTCATAATTCCATTTCTTTTTCAGTGTGACTCCTGGTTTTTCTCAATTCCATGGCTGTGGAATCAACATCTATATTTTGTTTAGCTTTCAGTGAATGCATAGCATAGGTATAAAAAAAAAAAGAAAAGAAAAGAAAAGAAAAATCATTTTTCTCTGTGGTTAAAATAGACATGTTAAGCCAAGGAAGGTCTTATTTTAAATAGTACTTAACATTTTCTGTTTTGTATGCTGTGAGTATACCATTTAAATATTCTAAAATTGGCTGCTTATGCTGAATTATCCCTACCTTAGTTTAGTTACAGAAATGAGAGTTCTGGTGGGTAGCTTAAAAATATGAATATAGCTCTACTTAAAAATTAGTTTTAAGTGTTTTCTTGTACTGATAAAATTGAAATGAATCCTATCTACCTGGCCATTTTTAAGATTCCAAGGTACATGTTAAAATCACCAGTGTGCCTTTGAATCTGACAATTCAGAAGATATTAGTCATTGATGCTAATATATTTTCAATCGCTTCTCGGCCTTTTGGCTAAGATCAAGTGATGCTAATATATTTTCTACACTGCCACAGATTTTAGGACTAATTACTAATTTATTAGAGTGTTTTTGTTTTTGTTTTTTGAGGCCTGTGGTATCACTCCTATTTCTAATATTTATTGGGTTATCCACGTAAGTCTTGGTAAGGCTCTTCCCCATTTAAATAGAGACTGGCAGACTGTACTGCTGTCTGTTTTGTTTACCAAAGTACACTGAGTGGGACACCAGAAGGGCTTGTTCCTGCCCTCTTCAGAATTACCTTGTGTAAAACTAAAAACAATTTGTTTTTCTTTAATGAAACCATCCCCCTCATTATCCTGAAGGGCCAATTACTTACCATTTTCCCCTCATCCTTCCCTGGAGTTAGTAGAGTTGACTGTTAATGTTCTTCGCTATTGTGATCACAGTATTTATTCATAAGAATTTAGGATTCCAGGCATTTGAAGTTTGCTTGAAGCACAAAACAAAGTACAGCTACTTTTTATTCATTTTTTCTTTTACTTTCTTGAAAATGTAAGTAAATATTCATTAATATTATGTTAGAAACAAATAATAAATATCTTCATATATTCTGGCTAAAGATCTTAAGCAGAGACAGTAGATTAAAACTGCCACTGGTAGTTTTGCTTCCTATAATATGTATACATTTATAGAAATATTTACAATAACGCACATGTATGTATTTCACTATTTTAGAATGGCCCCAATGGCTTAAACGGAAGAAATACTTACAATTTTAAAATCAGGCTTGGTTTTGTGAGGAGCTAGTAAAGGTTTTTCTCTTTCAGCTTTAGCTTGTTTCTGCGGAGGATTCCGCTCTTTCTCCATCAATTTCACAGCCCTGGAATTGTAGAAAAGCTCTGGTTTCAAGACCATTGATACCATTTCTGTCAGGGTGAGTTTCAAATTAATTCCATAATGAAAACAAAATATATTAAACTACAGGACATGAACTTCTGCTTGTAAGTAGTTGCATTCTACCAGTAAAGTATATCAAAATGAACATTCCCAAGTTGCTAATTCAGACCTAGAATAAGTGACAAATTGAAAATACCTTTTACTATTCTCTTAAGAAAACATATAAAAGTATCTTCTCATCAGTCTTTACTGTTTGTTGTATAAACATTAACACCAGATTTTAAGAATTGATTTTTGGCTCCACCACCACCTGTTCTTTTATTCTAAACACTAAAATTAATTTTGATGCTCCATCAAACTAAGCACCTGGAGTATATTGGTAAACTGTGCATCAGCTGTTCTTCACAATTGTGCCAGAGGAGCACACAAAGAATTTCCCTACTCCTACACATCCAAATTTGTACAAATCTTAATGGTTGTGATTACTAAATTCTAATATTAAAATCAAGATTATAATATTCCATTAACCTTGGATCTTTAAAATTTTATAACCTTTTAAGAAATTTTATTTAACCAAACTACTAAGGTAAACTTTTATATCCTTTGGCTTAAAATAAACATTTTAATTTTTCTCTGTATAGTTGTGTTAGTCTCTCAGTTATTGCAGGTGTTGGGTAATGTTAAATTTTCCCTAGTTGCATGAATTAGTAAATATTCATATTCTACGCTAAAACAATTGGAACTGAAATTCTTTATATATTTCACATAGATTTAGCTGGAATTGGGTAAATATTTAAAGGCACAGGGTTAATCAAAGTGCCTTTTAGAAGGAGTTGGAAGTTTAGTCTCCATAGCAAATTATTTGTGACCACGTTGTTACAGAATGATGGCATGCCATATTACCATAATACGGAATAATTCATTTCTTCATTGGCTGCTAGATTTTGTTCTTTGGGTTGTGGGCTCCTCCTCAACTTGTTCTACTTACTTAATAATTCTTGTCTATTCTACACAAACAAACTTTTAAAAAAAACCCAAATTAAAAAAAAAATCCATCAACAAACATATTTGCTATATAAAAAGGAAAATTAAAGTTTTCGTTATACTTTAATTACCAAATCACTTTTTAGAGATTTTTTTTTTTAGACCTACTTTTAGGCAGAAAAACATAGTTATTTGTCGCAAGCATTATCAAATATTTAAAAGTTCGGAGAACTTTCTGAAAAAATATCTAGAAGTAGGAATTAAAAGATGAAAGTAATGTTTTAGGGAATGGACAAGACTTATTAATAATCCAGTCATTTTAATTTTTTATCTATTCGTTACAATAGTGTCTTAATTGCTTAAGCTGTACAAAGATTTAAATGAAAAAGAACATGGATTTAACTTTATTTTTTTCTCCTTTGAAATAAATATGTTGCCAATTCTGATTTTCAGACATTAGTTATTTTTAAAGGTTGAGGATGACTACTTCTGTACTTTATTAAGTCAAAGAACAGTCATGTGGATTTGTCACAAGTGACATCATTTTTATTATAATTGATCATTGTATTTTGTATTTAGAATTGTATTGTGACTACTTTAAAACCTGCCATGCAATAAAGTTCTTTGAGTTTTTAAAATAGTCTGTCTTAGAACTATTAATAATTTTAAGTAGTTTACCCAGTGCCTATGGATTTTTTGTTCTGTTTTATTTTATGTTCAAATCAATTTTAATTGCTTTAGTTTCATCACTATAGATGAATATCACATATTACGGGTTAGCAGATCTTGCCTTGGAATTGAATTTTGTTTTTTTTTGTTTGTTTGTTTTTTTTTTTTGGGTGCTGGGGATTGAACTCAGGACCATGCACTTGGCAAGGCAGGCAGCAGAACCACTGAGCTAAATCCCTGGCCTCTGGAATTAAATTTAAAAACAAGCATCTGGCTCCATTTATAGCACTGAAAATACAAGTTCTTCATATTTATTATGAACTTCCCTACTAAAAGTGCAGAAATACATAATTTTTCCTTAAAATATACGCAGTAACCAGTGTGCTTTTTCAGTGACTATATATAATCTGATTTCCCAAAACACATTTCTAGCAGGCAAACAATATTCTTATGAATATAGTAACCATATGTGTTGATCTCTTATTTTTCTAACAAGTCTTTCACAACAAATGACAGGAGGAAAATTAGTCTTTTTTAAGGATTTTACTTCTTAATATAAGATTTTAAGGAGCTATTTTTACTAATCACATGACAAAATTTATTAAATAATGTAAAACCAGTAGTTTTTATTCTTCAAATTTGTTTTAAAATTTTTGCTTACTGTACGTTCTATATAAACCTATTTCTACTTAACTAAAAATTTATTTTAAACATCTAGGTATCAGACAAAGAGAAAATTGACCAACTTCAAGAAGAACTTCTACATACTCAGGTAATTCAGATGAGTAAAGAAAACCAGGGACTTCATCATAGAGAGACTAGTGTAAATTGGATGATGTAAAAATTTATTTTTCAACAAAGAAAAATTCGGAATGGTTAATGATAGACCCTGTTATCAATATATACAAAACATAGTTGAGAAATAAGGAAAAGAAAGAACCAGTTAAAAGTGTTAACTCATTTATTTGTAAAAACCAATTTTGAGTGAATCTTGTCCAATTTTAGAAGTAAACTGCCATGCAAAAAAGGAGAAATTGATTTTGTTCTTGCATTGTCCCATTTCTAGGCCAATATTAATGACACATTTCCATTGGCTCTACTCCATAGTCCAGTTTGATCCCGGGATCAGTGGCAGCAGTAGCATTGAGAACTTGTTAGAAATGTGGATTCTTGGCCCTATCCCAGACCTACTCAACCAGAATCTCTGGGAGTGGAACTCAGCAAACTTCTGTTTTAAGATCCTTCGACGTAACTGATGTATCCTAAAGTGCAGGAATTACTGTTACAGTGATAGTGAACCTTTCAGAGACAAATGCCCAGGCTGCAACCCAAAGCCTATTCTTTATTGCAAAGAGCCAACATTGCAGTTCAACCTGAATACTGAGGTTTTAGTTTAGAAAAAACAATTCATACATTAATGTCTTTGGTCTTAAAATCAGATTACACATGTGCCATATATTTGCCACCACTGTTCTAGAGTTTGGGGGACAGGATGACTGCAAGTTGACATCTGTACCAAAAAATGAAAATGTAGACCCCAATAGATGCCACACTTTGCAAAGATATATGCCAGTGAGAATTCTACCACCCTTAAGTATGCATTGATATCGGCCCTTCAGCTTGTGCAGTTGTAGTTGCCAGTCTCTGGGTACTGGCAGCACTGTATGGAGAGTTGATGATATGATAAAGTATGGAGTAATCTATCTATTCAGCAGGGATATCCAAAAGAAGGAAATATGCAGCTCACAGTTTAAGTCTGAAATTTCATAGAAAAAATGATGAAAAGAAACAAGTGGGATCAATTTTAATTATTTTACTTAACTCAATATTACAGTATTGAAACATGTAATACATATAAGAATATTACATGGTATGCTAATAGCATGTTTTCTTTCAAACCAGCTATATTGCAAGTGCTCAATAACTACATACCATATTAGCAGAAATCACCAGAATTTTTTCATGTACTATATATATCAATGAGTAAATTATGTAAAAACATGTTAGAGTACAATCTAGCCCATACTTCTGCCTATCTCATAATACATAGTTCAACTGTATATATTTTTCTTTAACTTGGCTTAAGTTAGTTAGACATTCTCTGAGGCTAGGACCATGATTTCCTTCTATGTCCTTTGGAAGATTAAAACTTAAAAACTTTCCTAAGAACTATTTTCCACTGTGAATGGTGTAATGTAAGCTGTATACAAATATTGTGCTGACGTAGAGACCAGTAGTTCTTAATGGTTTTCTGCACATGGTCAATATTTATAAAAGAAAAAAAAATTAGGAAGACCAAGGACCACGTTTACTTGAGAAGAAAAAGTGTGTTACCGAGCAGCCAGCACTTTGACAAAATAACCTATCTAAACAAATTAAATCTCCTTTAAAATCTGTTTTTTTATCAGCATTTTAAATATTAATATATTTTCTCTAGAAATGGAAATTTAACAAAACTTGGAAAATGAGCCTTTATTTAAAAACCTATATTTAAAAACTATTTTATTTAAAAACTTATATTTATTTAAAGACCTATATTTAAAAACTTTTCCTCTGCCACACAAGCTGGGTGGGCTAAAGATGTCCCTCACCTTAAGTCCTAAACTGTATTGTCCCTGCCTCATAGGGTTTCTGTGGAGGCGAAGAGAATGAATGCATGTGCAATACTTGCTCAGCGTGCTAGCTTCTACCATTTTATATCATATCCTCTTAAAATAATGTGGTCATGGGATGAATTTGAATTTTTATTAAATGGCCCTGTAATGAATGTTTAGAATTTTGATATAATAGGAAATATTGCTTCTTAGGTGTACCTTAGGGCATCTTTAAATTCTTACATTTTTACTATTTCTAAATAATTTAATTTCTAGTAAAGACTTTTTCAAATTAATGCTAAATTATGATACAAAATTGTAATGAATTTCAGTTTATATGAGATCCTATTCTTAGAAGCTTTTAAAGTAATAATTCATTTTAGATAATTTGGGTGGTGTGGCTTAAGAATTTTAGAGGATTTGGGGGGCGAGTACCGGAGATTGATCTCAGGTCCTTATGTTTGTGAGGCAGGTGGCCGAACCACTGAGCTAAATCCCCAGCCCTAGAGTATTTAAATTAAGACTTAATGTTTAACTCACCTTTTTCTTACATGGTTATGTGCATTATTCTGTTGCAGTTAAAGTATCAGAGAATCTTGGAACGTTTAGAAAAGGAGAACAAAGAATTGAGAAAATTAGTATTGCAGAAAGATGACAAAGGCATCCATCATAGAAAACTGAAGGTATTATAACCGTAACTTATTAACTCTCAGAACTTTGACACTTAACAGTATTACTAGAGTTTTAAAAACTGTAAAGTGTCTTATTCTTTATTTCTAGCCTAATGTCAACATTTCACAAATTGTAGTTGCCAGAGATTTGCTTCATATTGTGCTTTATATATTTCCATAAATCTGCCTATTTTAAGAGTAGTTTCTTGAATTTCATTTTATTTTTCTCAAATACCTAGTTTATCTTTAGGTTTACTTCTACATCTATGAAGTTAGAATTGTTAGTTTGATGGACATTTTAACTGTGACTTATTTATTATTCATTGATAAGTGTGCCATCTTGTCCAGTTAATAAATTAAATATTATTATTCCCCACCAAGCCAATTCATATGTGTTAAATTGAAGTCATTCTTTTAATTTAAATCTCATAAATAAGCAGAATGTCATAATAAATAAGCATAACTTGCTTCAGCCTAGCAGTAAATCGTGGTACTTATTTTCTGTAGCCAGGGTCCAAAGATATTTCCTAATTTAACCACATACATTAACAGCTCTGAGTAAATCATGACTGTACGAAACAGTTCATGAGCACCTTATTTCTTAGTGGCACTTAGCAGTTGAGGAAAGTTATGCCCAAGAATTTACCTCAGAAAATGGTATTTTTCTCTCATAAAATGGCAATAATGAAAATGTTTTTGTTTATTTTGCGGTAGATGGAATGGCAGTTGCTTGCCACTTCGTTCTAGGTATTAAGAGACAAAGGGGACCTTAAGCTGTCATATTGTTTTTAACCTTGTCTTTAAATCATGTCCTTATTTAAGCTGAGCATGGTTCCACACACTTATCATTTTAGCCCTCTGGGAGGATGAAAAGCCCAAGCCAAGCCCAACCTGGGCAACTTAGCAACACCCTGTCTCAAAAATATAGGAAAAGCTAGGAAGCTTATCCTTAATTATTAGATGTTTGATGGTTTTTCTTTTTCCAGGCCTATCTGTTTATTTGATTGTTTAACAGATGTTTCACTGGAGGTTTATTATGGCACTGTGCTCAGTCCTGACCCAGAGCAAGAGCCAGTCCCGGCCATCTGTCCCTGATGCTGTCCTGTGGTTGGTTGCCTGCCCAGTCACCAGAGGTCATTTAATCACTCTCACTGCTTTCCCAGTCTTCCTGGTGACCACTCCTCCAGTGGTACCTCCAGCACTCACTTGTACCCGCTCTGTGCACCCCACACTAGCCCTGGGTGGGCTCCTTGTCAGGGTTCCCTTGAGCCCTGACTTGGCTTTCTCGGTGTTAGCGGCTTGCCTGTGCTGGCATGAGCATTCACTCATCAGGGCCGGTCACTCTCCTCTCTTCCATTTAGTCGGGAAATCCTGAATTAAGGCGTTGTATTTAATCACTTTACTTCAACGTAAACTGAAGAACTGGAATTTTACTCTGTCCTGTTTCAGTGTTTACTGTGAAGATGTATCTATGTATAGTAATTGGAAAAAGCAGTATAATGATTATGAAAAAACAATTTGAATTTGTCAACTTTTTTCTGTTGATACACTTGTATTTTTCCTTAATATTTTTGTTGTTTTATAATTTTTTAAAAACACACAGAAATCTTTGATTGATATGTATTCTGAAGTTCTTGATGTTCTGTCTGATTATGACGCGAGTTATAATACCCAAGATCATCTGCCACGGGTAAGTGAAAAAGTAGCAGATGGTGTACTTGCTCATAGAAAAAAAATCACATTAGTTTCTCAAAAACAGTATATGTCTAAAAATACATATACATATATGCACATGTATACACACACACATAGATACAGACAGGCACAGACATACATATTTTTTACCTGTATAATCTTATCTGTGTGTTCGGGTGATATCTTCAGCATGGAGTGTTATTTGTCTCTTTATTTGGTCCATATAAATATAAGTAAATGTAAATGTCTTATATCAATTTGTTATTTACAATTATGTGTTATGAGGGAAGATGTGGCATTATAAATTTATTATATTTGTAATATTAAAATGCCTGAACAATGAATTAAATTACATATATGAATGAAATTTATCCTACTAGAATTCACAATGTGTTTGTAAAGAATGAAGTAGCTATGGAAAGGATTTGTGGAAAAGTTAGTAATCTAATTTTAGAAATAATGGTTTTAATTAACACACTTTTTTAAAAGATAAAAGCTTGACTGTAAATAATGGTTCCAATTAATGTTTGCTATTTATATTTTCAATGTTCATACCATTTGAATCATTTTTTCATGGATTTTTCAGAAATATTTTTTAATCTGTAAATATTTTAAGATGCTAAAAACCACAGAGCAGTATTCCAAATCTATTTAAATTTAAGTGGGTGTCAGAAAAATATGAATAACTATTACTCCTTTTGTGGTAAGGTCGTTGTGGTTGGAGATCAGAGTGCCGGGAAAACGAGTGTGTTGGAAATGATCGCACAGGCACGAATATTCCCCAGAGGCTCTGGGGAGATGATGACGCGCTCTCCGGTGAAGGTGAGCAGAGGCCATCAGAGAGAGCTCTGTGCAGTGTCTAGAACCATTCACTGCGTAGAGATCTGTAGGAAGCACAGCCCGGAGCACCTGTGGCAAGAGCAGAGGGAGAGAGAGTGGGAGAGTGCTGGGGAGGACAGCAGGAGGACGCAGGGCGGCCAGGCTGTGCTGAGCCCCGGGAGGCTCGGATTGTGTTCTGAGACGTACACAAAAGGCAGAGGCAGAGAATGAAAATACTGGAAGTGGAGCCAGAGGGTAGATAATTTTCTAGTTTTGTTCTTTAAAAAATAGCAAAGAAATAAAGCAGTAGCCACTGAAGTATATTGGGTCAAGGGATGATTTTCAGCACAGTCATAGGCTGATTATGACATTCAAGGGGAAAAACTGTGAGAGAACAAACCACTGCAAGAACAGTGAGCTGAAGGAGGCTAGGACTTGCTGTCTGTGCTGTCCATACACAGAAGCACTAGCAGGCCATCTGTGGTCCCCAGAGAAAGTAAGCAGCGGTAGAGTCTTCCGTTAAACACAGAGCTCTTAACATGCACCAGCACTGTTCTGGGCAATGTGTTGGCAACACGTGATTTTGCCATAATAGAGAATATAGGGGAGGAAGACAGACAACAAACAGAACAAATAACTGGATGTTTTGTTGGAAGATGATCAATATTGTACACATAAAAACAAAAAATGAGGGGCCGGGGATTTACCTCAGCGGTTCGGTGGCCTGCCTTGCAAGCACAAGGACCCAAGTTCAATCCCCGGTACAAAAAAAAAAGAGCCCCGCAAGTGGAGCAGGGTGACACAGTGCTTGCTGGTGGACGCATTGAGAAGGTGGGATTTGAATCAAGATTTGCAGAGAGTGAAGGAGGACGTTCTCTTTCTTCCTAGTGCAGTCATGTTCCAAGCAGAGCACACAGCTAATACGCAGCCCCTGAGGTGGGTGAGGGCTGTCATGTTCAAGGAATGGTGTAGAGGCCAGAGTCGCTGGACCAGAATGAAGCGTTGTCGGTGATAAGGTCAGAGGGGTCATGGACACAAGGAGAAGCAGATTTCAGCACCTCACAAGCCATTTTTCAGATTAGTTTTATTTTGAGTAAAATGGGAATAGAGTTTTAAGCAGAGTAAAATTGCCTTTTAAATGGCTCTGGTTGTTGTATTGAAAATAGAGATAGGCAAAATAGAATCATGGACAAGGAGGGAAGCTGTTACATCATCCAGATGATACTGGGACCAGGGAAGTCTTAGTGAAGGCAGTAAGAAATAGATTCTGGATTTCTTTGTAAAGTACACTTGCAGGGATTTCCTGCCACATTTGCAATTGATCTTAGCCAAAAGGCCGAGAAGCAATCCTTCCACATTTGATAAGGACAAAAAGTGTATGTGCATGTAATCAAAGAGGCTTTGAGCATGAACAAATTAAAGGATTGTAATACATCTGGACTGCAGACGTAAATTTACTAAAGATAGTAGTTAGAGCCGCGAGCTTGCCGGATAAGATCTTCAAGGCAGTGAGTGAAATAAAGATGCAGAACCAGAACTGCATCCTGCGCACTTCCAATATCATGAGGTTAAAGGAAGAAGAAACAACAGAAGAACATTTGAGGGACCAGCCAGGGCCATAGGTGGAGAACCAGAGCTGCACCATGTGCTAGGAGGCAGCTAAAGAGGAAGCTTGGTGGAGGAAGTGATGGTGAGGTCAGTGAGGCTAGCAGGTGAAGAAGGTGCAGGCAGAAGCAACCGTTCATTCTCTCAGCAGAGGCCAGGAAGTGGAGGACAGAGAGATTTGTGACTGCTTCTACAGCTTCTGAGACAAGAGCCAAATTACAGCCTGTTAAGTACAGAGAAAGGAAGAGGGGTTGAGGATTGAGGCAGGAGGGAAAAGTGCAGTTTTTTCTAGAGATTATGGTGACTCACAGTGAGTTGATGAAGTCAAGTGATGCTAGGGTTGCTAAGTTGGACTGAAGTCTGCCTTAAGGTCTGTGAACCTAAATTTAAAGTGAACTTGTGTGGCTGAATTTTTTGTTTTTTAGGGTTTTTTCTATATATTTGGGTGATGGGGGTATTTATGGAGTAATTAAAGAATTAGGAAATTGAAATCACCAAGAATTATGGCCAGAATAGCGGTGGAAAATGAAAACAGTGAGACTGGTGTGAAAATCTTTGAAGTCTGTAAGTGCAACAGTGAGTGTTGGGCAATCTAGTATTATTCAAACAGAGTGTACTTTTGGGGAATCTATGAATTGGACCATGTGGTATGATCCTGGCTCTTTCATTCCTCTGCTATCAAGTGAATGCTTTACACACCCACTTTACTAAATTATTGAGGATTTGGGGTACTACTGGCTTAGGGAAGAAAAAAATCCCAAAGTGAAGCTGTGCCTCATGTTCATTAACCCACTGCAAAAGCCTCAGAAATCTGGCTTCACACTGTTTCTGATACCCTCATTGTAGAGGGTGTGGGTGGTACATCAGGATGGTTAACCTTGTTCTGAGCAGATTTCCTTGAAGACAAGCCTGGTCTCTGTCAGTCTGGCCATTAGTCTTCTCATTATTCCCAGGGCTTCTCCGCTTTAGTAGACCCTGACTGATATATTTTTGTCTCCCCAGTACACTGAAATTGGCAAAATACTGACCAGGCATTTTAACCTCTAGCAGCTGCTTTCTGCTGGTTTCTTAATATTCACATTGAAGGAATGAAAAGAAAATGATTCACAGGATTTAGAGCTTGTTTTGGAGGTTCGCTTCTCCAGTTCATTTTTCTCTAGGATGTTGAGCAGCTTCATAAACCTGAATTCTGGTTTTGGTTTATTCAACTCAAGGAGATTTTAAGCTTTCCCTAGGTCATCTGGCCTGTGCCACAAACCACCAAATGCTGTGATGGAAAATCACTGCAGGAAACTCCCCCAAATCCTTTGAGATTCTGGCCACTTAGTCCAGGCTGCCGTGGTTGCTTTCAACAGCTGTTTTTGTTGATTTATCTAGCCAGTTTAGCTCATCTTGGTGGAAGGAATTGTGTTTTTAAAGTAAAATAGTATACTTACAGAGAAGTCTGAAAAGTTATAGTTAAAAAGTTAAGGGATGGAAAATTTGGGAATTCTCATGAAACCACTGTCGATATATTTTGTTAAGTATCCTTGCCCAAATGTCACCCGTTGAGGGAAAGCCTGCCTTAGCTCCTTATTACCATACTGTTCTCTGTAGTGACATCCAAGGTTTTGCCACATTGTTCTGTTAATTCTGTGTGTATTTCTCCTGGTATCTGTGAGCTCTAAAATAGGGACAGTCAACACAGTGTTTCCAATCTGCAATGCTGGACAGGTAGTGTGTGTATTTATAATTGCTGTATTATAAATTATCCCCCAGTTGAATAGGCTCCTAAAATTAAGTGCAAAATTTTCTTTCATATTTCAAGTTTTAGAGTAATGATTCTGTGCTTGGACTGTATATAGCATAGACTAGGGAAACAGAATGGCAGAATTTCTGGTCTAAAAGATACAAAACAGCCAGCAGTGTTGTTGGGAAATCACAGCATGTATGATGGATGCAGGAAAATTCCAGAAGCACCATGCTGACAGCTCTAGGAGGTGCTTCTGAAGTGCAGTGTGAGAGTCTCTTGGATCTGTGTAAGGCCGTGGCCGGGTCTAGACCTTATTGGTGCCATGGAGGTTAATCTTAATTGTAAATGTGTCATTACGTCTCAGTTGTTTGTTAATTTCAGGTGACTCTGAGTGAAGGTCCTCACCATGTGGCCTTGTTTAAAGACAGTTCCCGGGAGTTTGATCTTACCAAAGAGGAGGATGTAAGTATTTAGGGTTTATATGTGTGACATTATAATCCCTGTGAGTTTATAGGACAACTAAATTAAATGTTTCCAAACTAAGGTTTTCTACGATTTTATTGTTTTCCATTAACAGCTTGCAGCATTAAGACATGAAATAGAACTACGAATGAGGAAAAATGTGAAAGAAGGTTGTACTGTTAGCCCCGAGGTAAGGGTTGCAGTTCATTTCAACAGTGTGTTATGGGAATGCAGTGTTTATAGTTTCAAATAAATTTGGGATTGATATTAATGTTTAGATTACAGCCGTTCCAAGATACATAGTTTTTTTTAATGTTCTAAATAATGTATCATTTTATGCATGATTTCTAGAATAATTATTTAGAATCAAAAAAAGAATAAGTGTTTTATGAGTGCCACACCTAAATGGAGAAAGAAGGAATTTTCAGAATGTATATCACCAAAAATTTTTTAGCAGACCACCCCCAAAACTGGTATTTTTTTCTCCTGAACAGACCATATCATTAAATGTAAAAGGCCCTGGACTACAGAGAATGGTGCTAGTTGATTTACCAGGTGTGATTAATGTAAGTATGTACAAAACATGAATTTCATCTTGTTTCTGTTGTGGAAAATACCTGTAATGATGTTTGAAACCTTTTTCTTCAAGACTGTGACATCAGGCATGGCTCCTGACACTAAGGAGACTATTTTCAGTATCAGCAAAGCTTACATGCAGAACCCTAACGCCATCATCCTCTGTATTCAAGGTAATTATGACAAAAGATTTCAGACTCTGATGTGCTTTCCAAGCTACATTCCAAATAGTGCTTGTGACATAAACATACAAGACAAGCGTTTTTACCTTTTTGCTTTTTCATTTTATTAGTACAATAGGCAGAACTGAAGTGGGGGATAGTTTAATAATTTTCCCCATAGGCACCCTTGAAATTTTTACCCGGGATTTCCTTTCATTAAAAAGTTGACTATATTAATAAAATGTTTATTGCTATGACATAGTCATAGGTATAGCTTATACTAAGTTTTTTAAAATCTATTTTTCAATTATTGCAGTTTCATCTTTCAATTTTCTTTTAGATGGATCTGTGGATGCTGAACGCAGTATTGTTACGGACTTGGTCAGTCAAATGGATCCTCACGGAAGAAGGACCATATTTGTTTTGACCAAAGTGGACTTGGCAGAAAAAAATGTAGCTAGCCCAAGCAGGGTACGGGCAAGTTCTTTATTGTGAAAAGATTCTGTGTGCAAGCTCCAGCTGTGGTAGGGTTTGGTTATGTAAAAAATAATAAGTGTATATGCTGACATATAGTCATTGACTTCATTTATTTTCCTTCTTTCTTTCTTCCTGTCTTTCTTAAGTTGGTGTATGCAAAATAATGCTAGTATGGGTTCATTCCTAATTTCTCAAGACTATATAATAGATTTTTTTAGTACAAAAGGCATCGCCTTGGGAGTCAGGTCCCAGCATTTTTATCCATGTTCCTCCAACTTGGGCAAACCTAGTCACTTTTGTGAGTTTAGTCAGTCCAGAGTGCAACTCATTAGTCTAGTTCACTAGATTAGATCTAAGGTCATTCACTTCTGAAATTCTGTGAGTTCAGTACATAGTATTCACTGTCCTCTATCTGTATTTCTATAAATAGGTCACTGAAATCTTTAGCAACTTTCATTTTTCCTGCTCCTTTAGCAAGAAGTTTTATTGTAAGGTAGTATTGCATGTAAGTCTTATTAGGGTGCAAGTCTGGTTAAAACATGCTCTTTACCTAATCGTGAAGGCCTAAGGTGATGGTTAAGGGATAGAATCTATAGCCAGGTTGCTTAGTTTCAACTCCTGGCCCTGCCATTTGCTAGCTATATCATCTTGGGTAGATTGTTTAACTTTTCTCTACTTTAGACTTTGTCATCTGGTGGAAATGGAGATATTTGTGGTACCGTCGTATGGGTTGTAAAGGTTTAATGGGTTAAATAAATACTGTAAATTGGTTGGAATGATACTCGGCACCATACATTGAATACATAATGGCTGTCATCTGTTACTTTATCATGTCGTTACCTCCCATGGAACTGCTTCAGACATGAGGTGCCCATCCACCCTGCTATTGTGTAGGTCTCCCTTTCCTCCTGACATGTTCTGGGACTGTGTCTATCAGAGATCTCCCAGACAGGCCAGCCTAGGTTCACTGATTCCCTGCGGGTTGGACACACCTGGCTTGCTTGGGTTATGCTTACCCAGCGAAGAGGAATTATCTTGGGACACATATAAATATTATGGTTGCACCTGAGATTTATTGCAACAAAAGGATACAAAGCAAAATCACAAAGTAAATGGTGTATGAGATGGAGTCTGGAGGCAACCAGCTTGAGTTTCCAAGAGTGTTCTTCCTACAGAATCACACAGGCAGTCTTACGCCTCCAGCAACAAGTGCACAGTGGAGACTCAGCACCTGAGGCTTTCTGAGGCTCACAGAAGCTGGTTAGGTCAGCATCATATTATACCCAAATTCCAGACTCCTGAAAGAAAAGCAACATTCAGTGCTAAACTCATTGCTTGCACAATGAGTCTCTGTTACTTAGGAAGAGTTTTATGTCAGTGTAGGCGATTGTTTTCCAGTTAAGTTCCCAGATGCCAGGTCTCAGGCCTACTGCTGAGTTAACTTTGTTCTTCCGGCCTCCATGACCACTGACTGGGCCTTGTTTTAAGGGTAAGGCCTGCTGTGGTAGTACTGGTCCTGAAGTAAAGAAAAGCAAAGAAATGAAATAATTTTTGTGGGCTCCCTTTCCATTTCTTTCATTACTTTCTCCTCTTCTCTAAAACAGTCAGTTTGAATTTCATTTGAAATGCAGTTGAAGCTTATTTCAGGCTTTTTACGTCAAAGATTCAGCATTCATGTGGGTCGTACTTTGTCTTAAAGGAGGGATTCTTACTCCAGGATTTATCTGAATGTGTCTCAGAGGGTAGAAACTCTGTACATTGTACATAGACGAATATAGATCTCTGCAAATAAGCACTTTTTCTGAGTGCAGTCTGTTTTTTTGCATACTCAGAAAAGAAATTTTGACCCTAAAGAAATTGAGAACCGGCAAATCCAAGTATTAAAACAGGAAATGGGGGAGAAGGAAGAGGAAGGAATAAGAAAAGTCAATCCAGGGCCAGGGTTTAGCTCAGTGATGCTGCCGCCTGCCTCGCAAGCACAAGGATCCAAGTTCAATCCCTGGTACCAAAAAAGAAAGTCAGCCCAACTTGGTTAGAATTTAGATATTCGAGGGCCAGGGATTTATCTCAATGACACCGCACCTGCCTTGCAAATGCAAGGTCCTGAGTTCGATCCCTGGTACCAAAAAAAAAAAAAATGTAGATACTTGAAGAAATTATGGAGACTAATAAAAGCTGACCTTTACTGAGTGTTTCTCCACGCTGGCACTGTGCTGAGTATCATACTGTCTCATAATTCCAGCAGCATTTTTGTAAAAATTAAGTTGCTTCAGGTCTTATAGCTACTGAGTGGCAGAGCAAGTGTTGGGACTGTGTTCTATCTGACTCCAAAGCACTACTTCTCATTCCCGGTGGTGCCTGTCTCTTAGCTAGACATCTTCAGTCTAGTAAAATTAAATGTATTTATTTTCCCTCAAATAGCAACTGAAATGTATTTTAATGCTTTTGCCTAGGTTTATAGATTTTGAAAAGTATGTGTAATATTCTTAAGTTATTTTACTTTCTGAATAATATATTCTGCTTTTAAAACTTATATGCACCTATATCTCACATTTATTTTTCCCATTTTTTAAAATAGATTCAGCAGATAATTGAAGGAAAGCTATTTCCAATGAAGGCTCTAGGTTATTTTGCTGTTGTAACAGGAAAAGGTATGAAAGATAGGTTATTATAATTTAGGTTTGAGTTTTTTGTTTTTGTTATGCTCTAAGACAATACATTTTCTTAGTGAAAATTTTGTTGCTGTCTTTCCATAGGAAACAGCTCTGAAAGCATTGAAGCTATAAGAGAATACGAAGAGGAATTTTTTCAGAGTTCAAAACTCCTAAAGTAGGTATCTTGTTAAAGTATTTAAAGATTTTTACAGTGAGAACTGTCTTCACTTAAAAGTTCATGTTTTGTAACTGTTAGTTTAATATTGCATAGTGCTCTGTTTAATAAGGAGGTCCGAGCTGCTTTTCAGCTAATACACGTGCAGCATGCAGGCAAGATAAACCGCCGAGGACGTGTGAGCATGGGGGCGTAGCACACACTTACTTAAAAAGTGACTTTTAAGAAATTAATTTTTAAAATTAAATTAAATTTTATTTCTAAGATATGTCTGCATATTTCTTACAGTATTAGGGAAAGTTGAAAGGAGGGATGTCAGAGGAATAACCCTACATCAATATTGATAGAAATTGACAGAAAAGAAGGCTTTAACCAAAAAGCAAAAAAGGAGGAGCCAATGGGGCAACTGAATTACACTAAAATTTTTTGTGTGGAACATCTCTGGAAATAGGAAAGTGTATTTGCCTATAGATTAGTATAGTAAATCAAGGTAGATCTTGCAAATGTAGTTTGGAGAATTATGTATTGGGAAGAAACTGACAAGCCTATAGAACTGTATAATCTTACATTGTAGTCATGAGTCCTATATGGTAATTAAACTTTATGATAATTTATATTCAGTAAATTTAAAATTCATTTCCTCAGTCATCTCAGCCACACATTTCAAGGGCTCAGTAGCCCCATGTGGCTAGTAGTTACCTTATTAGACAGCTCAGACATGGAACGTTTTCTTCATCACAGAGCATTTCCCTGCACGGTGTTGGTACAGAAGGTGTAAGTAACTATTCTCATTATCACAGGTGCACTCTCAAATCTGGTGGTAGTGTGATTGTGTCTTTGTCACTTTTATATATACCTTATTTATATATTATTTTATATACTGTAAATGTATTTTATATTTTATTTATATATTTTAGAACCAGTATGCTCAAGGCACACCAAGTGACAACAAGAAACTTAAGCCTTGCTGTATCAGACTGCTTTTGGAAAATGGTACGAGAGTCAGTTGAACAACAGGCTGATAGTTTCAAGGGTAAGTTTAAGTTTTAAAGTAAGCAAACTGGCCAGGGATTTAGCTCAGTGGTTCCGCCACCTGCCCCACAAGCACAAAGACCCAAGTTCAATCTCTGGTACCAAAAAAATAAAAATAAAAAGTAAGCAAACAAATTTAGACATTTTATTAGCTGGAAATCTATAGTACCCAGATTTTTCAGTCCCTTTAACGGTTGCATAGTATTTGATTTAGTATTAGTATGTAGAAAATGGAATGATTCCATTAAACAAGAACAGGGTTTTCCCTTACAGAGGGAGCATTGTTGGGAGCACTTTGCAGAGTTCAGATCAGAAAATTTCCAGTTTGTGGGAAAGCTTAATAAACTACAGGGAACGTGGTCTCCTTTTTAGGGAGAATACAGGGAGCATCTTGGGAAGCAAAGCACCTGTGCTTCAGCTGCGCCGCGCTCTTCCCCGACAGCTCCCCACACGGTCCTCTCCGGCCCTTTCCTTCCATGGTGTCTCTGAAGAGAGCGTGCCCTCTTTATTTTTTCCCCATTTGGAAAGTTCACTTACTTATCCCACTAGAACATCAGCAGCCTTGTATTACTTTTATTCCTGTTTTTCAGAAGAGAGAACAGATGCAAAGTAACTTATACAACCTGTGTCACACAATAGATAGTGTTGAATCTTAGTCGTATATCTCCATAATCCATTCCTCATGCTTAGCCCTGCCAAACTGCTGCCTCTGTGCGTTTGTGGAGTGAAACTGGAGAGACTTGAATCAAGACTAGCTGTTGTGATGAGGAAATTCTGAGACTTTGAGAGCCCAGAGGTACTAAGAAGTTGTATGAGCACGCTCAGAAATCCTGTTAATACAGAAGATAGGCAAGATAGCCATTAACCGTGATATCTGGAAAGAAAGAACCATCAAACCTAAACATTTTTCTTCTTCCTAAGCAACGCGTTTTAACCTTGAAACTGAGTGGAAGAATAACTATCCTCGCCTGCGAGAACTTGACCGGGTAATATTTGAGTACCTCATCTATTTTGTGTGTGTCTTAATTTACTGTATTCTAATAAAACTGATGTTGATGACAGAAATATGTTAAGCTAAAATTGCTTTGGCATTGGCCAGAACTGTTCAGGAACAGTTATCTCTTCTACAGTAATTTGAATTGTTTATTATATAATATTTTAAAACAACTAGGAATCATAACCTGTCAAAAGTAGTGTTTTAAGGCTCTGGGATTTAGCTCAGTGGTTCTACCGCCTACCTTGCAAGCCCAAGATCCCAAACCTGGTACCCAAAAAAAAGGAAAAGTAGTCTTTAAAATGTATTCTAAGCAGGTCAAGGATATTCTTTAAAGATCATAGGATTAATGTATTTCTATAACTGTTTTGGTTTGGTTTGGTTTTGGTTTTTTGAGACAGGGTCTCACTATGTAGTTGAGACTGACCTGGAACTCACTGTGTAGCCCAAGCTGGTCTTGAACCCACAGTGATCCTCCTGCCTAAGCCTCCCGGAGTGCTGGGATTACAGGCATGCGCCACCACACCCAGCTATAACTTATTTTTTTTAATTATGCATTATCTTTTTAACATTTACTTTGCAGAAATGTAGTCTTAATTTAGTGGGAACTGAATGCTGCTCCTACTTGATTTGAAGATGCCATTTAGCTGTAATACACAGAATTAATTTACTATTACTAGTAGACTAAATTGTTATGTGTCCAGTACCTTCACATAACGTTTCTCATGTGGAAATCTTAAGCTAACAAATCTATGTGAAAAATAACATTCAGAATTTTGTATTCGGAATAGGGACCTTTGTATCAACTCTTTGACTTTATCTGGATAGTGATATTTCTAAAAGAGAGATAGAACAGAAGAGCATTTTTGTACATGCTGCATGTTTGAACCTGTACTTAGCTCATCAGCCATTTACTTCTGGTTACCTCTTAAAATCATGACGGAGCAAATTTACTTCCATTTTCTTATGAAAATCTTACTTCCTTCTGTCTATATTGCCTAGAATGAACTGTTTGAAAAAGCTAAAAATGAGATTCTTGATGAAGTCATCAGTCTGAGCCAGGTTACACCAAAACACTGGTGAGTATTTGACTTTGATAATAGTCCCTGTCTCAGCTGCTCTACTGTACAAGTTATAATGAAATACTAAAACTTAAATTGATAAAACTGATTTATTTTGCCTTGGGTCAGCCCTCAAAGTAGACAGAAGCTGAAAGTATGTCTGTTTACAAAGTAGTTGCTGTTGTAGCTTAGCCAACTGAATTTCTGGAAGATCGCCATCTTGTCACTCTCGTGTTGTTGGGGCACAACACCCGACACCGGCAACCTAAAGGAATAGAGGTTTACTTTGGCTCACAGGTTCGGAAGTTTCAGGCCATGGTTGGCAGGCTTAAATGCAGAAATGGCGTGCGGGACGCGTCTACCATGGGGAGAGCCGCTCACATCATGGCAGCCAGTGGGTAGAGAGAAGGGAGGAGCAGGGAAGGAGACACTCCAGGTCACACACCTCTAACCGGCCCCACCTCCTAACAGCAGGTCAGGTATAGCAGCCCCATAATTTAATCACCTTCCACACACAGGAGGCTTTGAGGGCCCTTTAAGATCTAAACCATGACAATAACTTTGTGTTCTTTTCACATCTGTATTCATTCTTTCTTTACCTTTTATGTAATAATTGTATAATCATGATTTATATAAAATCAATTCATCAGAAGTTTCATAAAATTGTGCTTTCTGTTGGGATAGTGTTGTTATTGCATTAATCATAGAGAGCAAAATGAGAAAATCAGTTTATAAAGAGCATATATATTTTCAAGTTCTCATTTTGAGTAAGAACAGTTGGTGCTTTCTGTTAATATGTGCTCACTACATATACAAATCACATTTTGAATTGAAACCTATTTAAGATTTTTTTAAATAGCAAGTGAATACATCCTTTTGAAAAATTTTCATGTGAGTCTCTCATGTGAGTCAAACTATCATTCTCTAGATTTTTATGGAAATCTGAGCTTTTTTAAGTCTGTTGGAGTGCAGCAAATAGACTATATGTACTGCAAGTGTGCTATATATAAATAGTTTTGAAGTTATATTTTAATAAATTCTTTGTGCCTAAACTATCTTCCTAATGAAGTCTGTTTTAAAGAACTCACTATTCTTGAAGAAACCTCTAATTACCACCACTCATGATAACTGTTTTCAGTACCGTTTGTATTTGCTCAGTTAAAGGTTGTCAGCACCAACTCAAGACACAAGGGCCTGGTCCTTAAGTTTGAATTTGTTCTTCCGAGTCTCCTAATGCCAGTGTTGTTTCTTCCTCAGTGAGGAAAGTGGTGATCCCTCTTCTGTCTTCAAGGCATTGGGATTTGCCCATTTTTAATTTCTCCTTGTCCAAAAGAAGAAATGTGTAAGTCAGCTAGCTTTGGAAGTTGTATGACATATACAGATAAATAGGTGTGTGTGTGTATGTGTGTGTGTGTGTGTGTGTGGACTATAATACTAGTTGCCTTTTTAGATGATATGAGATGTAAGACATCAAAAGTAATTAAAACATTTAATGCTGTTTATGATAGGAAAAATGTGATCCTTCTGCAGATTAATTTCTAATATCATCAAATGGAAAGGTTAGCTTTGTTTGGACAGAGTAGCCCTAAAATCAAATTATACCAACACTGAACAAGTCTAGAGGGTAAATGTCACATACCTGACAGGCAAGGTCTAAGGCAGGGATGGCGGGCCTTCCAGAGACCAACTGCCAGACTGCGTCCCGAAACTCACTCATTTTTTTGCTTAGAACACTGTAATTAAACCTGAATACTGAGGTTTTAGTTTAGAGAAATCAGTTCAAATATTAACATATTTTGTCTTAAAAGAAAAACACGACACACATGCCATAGGTTCGGCCACCACTGGCCTAAGTGGTTCGTAAAGGAATAAGAACCCAGGTTGCCCTTTGAAAAGGCAGGGGGAGAACCAGGATGCCTGGTTACTAGAGAATCAGTTCTGAGTGCCACAGAGTAGAAAATTCTCTGCCTCCTTTTCATTATTTTTTTCCTAACTCTGAGTTTAATACCCAGATCAGAGTAGCAAGATCTAACTATTCTTACCACATTGAATTTAACTGCATTGCAATAAAAACCTTCCACTTTGGTGACACAGTTGGTGTTGCCCTAATTGGTGTCTTTTTTGCTGCATGATACCTTATGTGATGTTTTTGGGCACCTGCCTGAGATGTGTAAGTCACAGGTGTTTAATCTCCATTTGGCCCCTGGAAGCAGTGTCATAAGCACTTGAGACCCTAACATGGGGTCATAACAGTTTGTTATGTTTCTGCACCCACACACTCCTGAAGAAAGCTGTTAGGGTTTAGAGTTGACGATAAAGCGCAATGGTGGTAAATAGACTCAGAGTTTTCCCACAGTGCACCCGATTGTCAGGAATCGACTGCTGATGTGAGCAGCAGACACCGGCACATCCTTGGCATTAAGTGGCAGTCAGTCTAAATACATCTTTTCTCATAGACTTACTGGCTGGCTGCATAGGCATCCACTCTGAGTTTTAAAAATGGTACTATTGTATGCATCTAATTGTGAAAATAGTTTTATTTTTGTTTATTTTTGTATAGTCTAACAGAATGAGGAAAAAAGGAACACAGTTGAATGTTGTAATTCAGATTTTAGGAATCAGATGATTTTTCAGTATCATAGTCTTGAGATTTAAAGTTGATTTGGTGTGAGGTAAAGGCCAAGAGAGAGTAGGAAAGATGACATGGGCAGCTGTGTATGGTTTTTGCATAGATGGATCAAAGAGGCAGGAGGTAAAACAGTAAGCAATATTATTACATCTTACAAGCGACATCAGAGTTTGTCCACAAGCATGAAGAGGTTTAGGTAAGGTTTGCATTTAACACAGATCATGGTGGCGCACACCTGTAATCCCAGCACTCGGGAGGCTGAGCCAGGAGGATCACTGTGAGTTTGACACCAGCCTGGGCTAGATAGTGAGTTCCAGGTCCGTCTGCATAGTGAGATGCTGTCTCAAAAAAAACATAACAGATCATTGTGACAGGGAGACGGGAATACTGGGGGAGAACACTGTAAGCAAGGAGACAGCTTTTTGAGATTTTTGAGAAGCCACCTAAGAAATAGAACTAACAGGATTTTGTGATTGGCTATGAGAAAGTTCATAAACAGTGAATAAACTGTCTAGTGTGCATTGTTAGGAATATATGGAAGCAGAGGTATATTTGATAAAATAAACTTAAAATCTTCACTATAGTTTTGTTTATATATAGGACAATTTATGTTTTCTAATGAGTTACATAATGTTTGGTTTACTGATAGAGTAAATTACTATGCAGCCATTGAAAATGTTCATATTGACATGGGAAGCTATGTACAATGTATTTGTAGGTTTAAAAATCATTTATAAAACAGTATGGATGATACGGTACACTTGTATAAATACACACACCCATATAAACACTTACATGGGCACTATTTTTTTAACGATAAACTGAAAAGCGGTTGTCTCCTAAAAGGAATTATAGAGGCATACTGCTTTTTCCGATTGGTTGAAATTAAGTAAGGGCTCTCCTTTAAGAGAAAAAACATTCATTTTAGAAGGTTTTTTTTCTTTTTCATTAAAATAGAGTGCAGGTAAAGTTCTTGGAGATAAAGCAGACAATACAACCCCAGTGTTAGGCGCATTCTGTGTGAGCCTGTGTTGCCCCTGAGCGATAGCGACAGTGCGTGAGTCTGGAAGTGCACAGGACGCGTGCTGGGGGAGTTGGTAGATGACAGCGCGAGTGAGATGCAACCAGACGGGTGGCCGGCGGCGGGGAAGTTCTGACCAGAGAGTTGAGAACTGACGACTCGCAGAGAGACGGTGAGGTGAGGACACAACTTCCACTTCTTAACTCTGAAGCACTTTCAGCTACTACACAGCTTCCCCTCACCAGAGCTGCAGGATAGTCGCTGTCCTCGAAAGAGCCAGTGAATGTGAAGTCACCAAAGGTCAGGGAAAGAGAATGAGAATGTAGATGGTTTCCTTGTCATGGCCCGGAGCACAGTGAACATTGTGATGGAGAACAGTCAGGGTCTGGGAAGAGGACAGCAGCTGGTGGGGCAAGGGCAGGACACGCTGGTAAAGACAGGTGACAGCAGCTCCTGCCATGAATTGGAAAGCAGCGGGCTTGCTAGGATTGGGCAGCCTGGGCTCGTGTTAGGGTTTCCTTGAAGAGGGTCTGGAGTGGAGATTGCCGGCCCACAGACTTGATAGGAAGAAATAACAGTAGGTCTGTTCTGGGGCAGAATGGGAGAGTCCTGCTTGTCAGAGGCTGGATCTGTTCAGATCTCAGAAATGTTCTTGAGTTTGTTTAAAGTTGTATCAGAGGCACAGGCCCTGGCAAGTTTTTCTTCCAGCTGCTTCTAAAATTTTCCAGTGCTCTGAAAGGAACGCCTTCAGACCTCAGAGATGCAACCTCTCCTCTCATTCTCTCATTTTCTGGTTGCAGTAAAAGACCACACATTAGTGAAGTGAAGCCAGCAGCTACATGTTTTGAATCAGGGGACTTGGCTTTGCATCAACTGTTTAGTAAATGTGTGGAGAGGTGGGGTGCACTATAGACTGTTCTCCCAAGACAGTGCCATTGGCCTAGGGGCAGCAGGGACACTTCTGCTACCCTGAGCACTGCAGCTGCATCCTGAACAGCTGAAGTTACTTTTAAGATTGACCATCTAATATCTGGGCATGGTGGTGCACACCTCTGATCCCAGCACTCAGGAGGCTGAGATGGAAGGATCGCCTGGGCTGCCTATGAGTTCAAGGCCAGCCTGAACTGCAAACCAAGACGCTGTTTCCAAAAAAAAAAAAAATGACCATCTGATAAACCTTACACTTTGGTTTGGTTTGTTTTTTTGTTTGTTTGTTTTTTATCTGTAGTATTTTGTTAAAATAGACCATAGTTCAAGGGAAGCCAAATAAACAAAATTTAAGAGTTATAGTTGTCTTTTTCTTAGAAATATTTTTAAAGGATTTTTTTTGTTTTTCTTTTGTTTCTTTTTTTGGGGGGTTGGGGTCTTACTATGTAGTTCAGGCTGGCCCTGAACTTGAAGGGATCCTCTTGCTTCAGCCTCAAGTAAGTGCTGGAAGTACAGGCGTGTGCCACCATGCCCAGCTAAAAGATGTCTTTTAAAGCAGAATTGCCAGGGATTTAGCTCAGTGGTTCTGGCAACTGCCTCGTAAGTGCAAGGACCTGAGTTCAATCCTTGGTACCAAAATAAATAAATAATAAATAAATAAAAGCAGAATTTTACTTGATTGTGTATCTTTTATGTATTGCTACCTTAATCATGAAATGTTAAAATATTCAATCTACCAGTATCTCAAAATATCTCTGTGCTTTGTGATGTTGCCTGATAAATTATAAACGTTTTGGCAAATAGTTTTTAGTCTTAATCGGGTGTGGTGGCGTGTTCCTTTAATCCCAGAACTCTAGGAGGCAGGAGGATCACGAATTTGAGCCCAGTATGGGCAACTTAGTGATAGCACAACCCACTCTCAAAACATAAAAACTGTGGGACAGAGTCTGTCAATATATCTCAGTACAGAGGCCCTGGGTTCAATTATCAGTACCACTGACACAAACTCAGTCTTGGACTTTACAATAAAAACATAAGGATTATGTGTTAGTACTAAGCAAATTAGAGCGTGAAAAGAGACTCAGAATTATGCATCGCTGGATAACTGTGACCATAGTGAGATGCCACCGTAAACCTCCTAGATTAGGTGAAGACTGATCATACCTACTGTGGTCAAGAGTATAAGGGGTCCAGGACCTTCATTCTCTGTCAGTGGGAATGTGAAATGGTGCAACCATTTGGAAAACCGTCCTGCATTTTAAGAAATTAAATATACAGTGCCAGGGATTTAGCTCAGTAGTTCTGCCACCTGCCTGGCAAGTGCAAGGTCCTGAGTTTGATCCCCGGTACCAAAAAAAAAAATAAATAAATAAATAAATATATAGTTTTCATGTGATCCAGCCATTCCATGCTTATGTATTTATCCAAGAAGAACAAAAGCATGTGTTCATGCAAAGATTTGTAAATGTCCACCGGCAACAGCTTTGTTTACAACGGCAGACAACTGGAGACGGCCCAAGAGTCCATCATCAGGTGGATGGACAGATTCATGCAGTGGAATACTACTCAGCAATAAAAATAAGTGAAATTAATTAATTTCACACAACAATGTGATGAATTTCAAAATAATTATGTCAGTTTAGCTGGATGAAAAAAGTACCCGAGTGCATGCTCTGTGGTTGCATTCATATGAAACTGTAGAAAATGCAAATTAACATGACGACGTAGGGTTGATGTGACATATTTGCCATCCTGATTGCTGACTCACAGATGTACACCCATGTCAGAACCTTAAATGTGTGCCACTGACACTTCAATCAAACTTAATGTATTTTGATTTGGTGTTCTTGAAAGACTTTTTTTAATTTCAGGGAAGAAATCCTTCAGCAGTCTCTGTGGGAAAGAGTATCAACTCATGTGATTGAAAACATCTATCTTCCAGCCGCACAAACCATGAATTCAGGAACTTTTAATACTACAGTGGACATCAAGCTTAAACAGTGGACGGATAAGCAGCTTCCCAATAAAGCAGTAGAGGTTAGGATGTAATTTAATTAAATGGGTAAGAAGCATTATCTGCAGGGAATAGGAGCTGTGACCTTGAGGTTTTATTCCCCTCACGGCCACTGCCTTTCTTTTGGGCCTTTATATTCCAGTCATGCTTTGACCTGCATCTCTCTGTTGGGACTGACCGTAATGTTGCTACCATTACTACTGCTGAAGAGTTTACTAATCAGGATGGTATTTGAGGGCTTTGGTTCTTCTTCTAAAGATAATATTTAAGAAAGCTAGCAAGGGCTGGAGATTTAGCTCAGTGACTTGGTGCCTGCCTTGCATGCTTGAGGTCCTGAGTTCAATCCCTGATACTGTTTTTTGAAAAAGCTAGCAAAATGTGCTTCCGTGTGAAATATTTTGAACTTCCATGGATTGAGATTTTATAAGGAAAATGCTTAATGGATCAGCCATTGCTTTTATTAGCATTCACAGGAATCAGTTATACTTATATAATCAATTTCTTAGCATCCTGCCACATTAAACTAGGAATTATGAAAATGTACCTTAAAGAACCCATTTTTGTCACCCATGCCTCTTGGGCATTCTACTTAATAGCTGAGATCTTTGGGCTAGTTGTTCTAGTCTTTATTTCCTCATCAAAAAAACAAGGGTGAGATAGTGCCTGCCTCACAGGGTTTTATATGGATTAAATGGTTATCTAGGCTGGCCTGCCCTGCACATTGTGTGGAGTGGCTCTTCTAGCCAAGAGTCAGCTGTCCCATGCTCTGCGTGAGGCTGCTCACAGCATGGGGGTGCGTGTTGAAAGCCTCAGTGTTTGACCACTCTCTTGCAGCCTCACTCCCATCCGATCCTGCTTCAGTCCTGAGGTGTTCGCTCTACTCATTTCCTCCGGCCTCTCTGCCTAAGGTGCACACTGCTGAGCCGTGGTCAGTGCACCAGCTCTCCTCACTGCTGCTCATCTTGTGGGCCCTGTCCTGTGAGCAGATGTTTTCATAGTATAAGGTTCAGGCAGTGTGAGTGGTCGTAAAATGTGCACGAATTCTGAGCCCTGGTGCTTCGTGCCCTCAGCCATAGGTGCAGTGGGAGGACATTGCAGGTGGGCTCAGGAGGTGTGGATTGGAATACTCATCCTGTCACTCACTGTGTGTTTTGAACAATCACCTGTCTATATAAAGTCCAGTTTTTGAAACCCACTGAATCATAAGTAAGCTTAGTTAGTTTTGATGCTGTGCTTTCCCTTTCATTCTTCAGATAATTACAAGTTAGCTGTAACACTAAGCTGAGTAATACTTCACTCTGAAAGTTTATCTTTGCCTAAAGTCGAAGCTGTGAAGACGACTGACTTATAACTAAGAACTGTTAAACCTTTTAATGGTGTGGAAGAAGCAGGCAGACTCAGAAATCCTGCAGGTTGAAGCAAGTGAGCGAACTGAGTCTGGAGCCAGACTTGGGATGCACCGAGTACAGGTGGCCTGCCTGGCTTCCGTAGGCTGTGTCACGTGGGAATATGGCCTGCTGTTCCCACGGTGCTCAAAATGCGCCAGAATCCACATAGCTATGCAGTGTTAGTCTTAGTCACATAACTTCTTTTTTTTTGGTACCAGATATTGAACTCGGGATCTTGCACTTGCAAAGGCAGGCAGGGGAACCACTGAGCTAAATCCCTGGCCCTACAAATAACTTTTTTGAAACATAAACCACTGCGCTTGTCTAACAAAGTATATCAGGAAACCAGATTTAAATCTGTTCCACCCAATACCAATGTGAAACCTCTAGACCATAGTTTACATTTGCTACTTTTTTATTAATGTACTTTCATATATTCTTTTCTTGTGAGCTGATTTAGCACATCCCTTGGCTTCGATTCATGTTTTATTTTTCATGCTATATATTAAATATAAATAAGTTGTATAAATACAGCTTTTTTTCTTCCTTTTAAATAATTCTAGGTTGCTTGGGAGACTCTACAAGAAGAATTTTCCCGCTTCATGACAGAACCAAAAGGAAAAGAACACGATGACATATTTGATAAACTTAAAGAAGCCGTTAAAGAGGAAAGTATTAAGCGCCACAAGTGGAATGACTTTGCAGAGGACAGTTTGGTATGTCATCTGAGATCTCAGCATCATTTTAAAAATGATTGTTCAAACGGATGTTCCTCCGTAGGAACAGATTTATGATCTGTAATTGGCCCTTTTACATTTGCCCTTCTAAAAACACCCTCTGGTGTTTCCTTCTTGGCTGCCATTTCAGAGAAAAACTAAGCGTTACAATGAACAAGCTTCTGTAAACTCGCACACGCTGTCATTCGTTAGCTGTTCTGTGGGCTGTCTGTAGACAGGCAGATCTGAAGCCCTAACGCTGACCGGCGGGCGGTAAATGCTGACTGCCGAGAACTCTGCTATGCACTTCACAAACATTATTCAGGTCCTAGAGTTGTCATTGGCAGAGCAGGGATTCAAGGTCTGCTCTGGCTTTGGCAAAGCCTAACTCCTGACTCCAAAATGTGATAAACCACTACCAAAATTCAACTTTTAATAGTCACCTGCTCTACTTGGAAAGTCACCAGATGTACTGTTAAATGAAAGGATTGAGCAGTTTTCTTGAAAAGTACCTATCTCAGCATGAGACAGTAGGGGTTTTTTTGTTTGTTTGTTTCAGGTTTGTTTTGGTTTTTTTGTAGTGTTGAGTATTGAATCCAGGACCTTCATACTGAGCTACATCTCCAGCCCCTCCCCCTGCCTTGTTAGTTTGTTCATTTATTTATTTATTTATTTATTTTGGTACCGGGGATCAAACTCAGGACCCTGCACTTGCGAGGCAGGTGGCGAAACCACTGAGCTAAATCCAAATCCCCAGCCTGTCAGTTTAGTTTTTGAGACAGATTCTTACAAGGTTGCCCAGGATGAGCCCAAACTCTTTGATTCTCCTGCCTCAGCCACCCTGAATGCTAGGATCAGAGGCATGCATTAGCATGCCTGGGTAATAATTTTGTTTTAAAGAAATGTTTGTATTGATGTTTGAAAACCATATGTATTTGTGGTAAGTGCCTTAAAGACTGGATTTCTGAAAGAATGGTGTCATTTTCAATATTCACTCAAAAATTAGAAAATTTGAGCCAGGCCTGGTGGCACACAACTTAATTCCAGCTGCTCTGGAGGCTGAGGCAGGAGGATTGCAAGTTTCAGACAGACCAGTCTGCAATTTAGCAAGACCCCCAATCTCTAGTACCAAAAAAGGAAAAAGAAAGTTATGAAATTTGGAAACCAGATTTTAGATGTAATAAATAGCTAACATTTATGTCTAGACTTTTCAAGAATTTACTGTGTAAAACATTTTTTATTGCCAATAACTGGGAAAATGATAATGTTTTCTCGTCTTTTACTTTGAAAATATTACTGCATGGTTCTTATGGCACAAAGGAGAAGTGAGGGCTATGTGAATTTTTAACCTTGAACCTTAGGCTTCTGAGTATGGCATTGTGTTCAGATGGACAGCACATCTCTGTCTGTGTCTTTCTCTCATTGAACTTGTTTAATTTGAGCCAAGAGAGAATCTGTACTGTTTACTTAAGGCACTCCTGGCCAGTTGTGGCGCACACCTATGATCCTGACACTCAGGAGGCTGAGGCAGGAGAATCACCAGCAAAACCATACCTCAAAAAAAAAGGAAAAGCATTCCTGCATTTTTGTGGGAGGGACATAGTCTGTTATCTTGGACATTTACTATGCTGTATGTTTGAATAAAATTTCTGAGGGGACAGAAAGCCCACAAGCCTGTTATGTGCGTGCTGTTACAGAGGGTTATTCAGCACAATGCGCTGGAGGACCGGTCCATCTCCGATAAGCAGCAGTGGGATGCAGCCATTTACTTCATGGAAGAGGCTCTGCAGGCTCGGCTCAGGGACAGTAAGTAGGGGCACGGCTGTCAGGCTCCGAGTGTTGGCAGCGGTGACGGGCTCTTCCAGCTGTAGTGAACACTTGTAAAGCAGACCTAACATCTATAGGGCTTCGTCATTGATAGGTTTAGTATTATTTGTGGGATTATTTTTCCGTTATTTGCCTCGTACTACTTAAATGGTTAAATAAATTGGACGTGTGAGACTAATATGCATACACTCATGTTCTAAAATGTTATATTTCAGAATTTTGTGTTTGCTGCTGTACTGTAAGCATCTGTACTTTTCATAGCTTTTTTTTTTGGTACTGGGGATCAAACTCTGGACCTTGTACTTGGGAGACAGCAGAACCACTGAGCGAAATCCCCGGCCCATTTTCATAGCTTTTAAATGCATGCTGTTTATAGTTTTCTTATACATGTACCATATAAAGAATGTCTTTATTTCAACTGATGCCGTACTGATAGCACACTTAGAAATAGTGAAGAAGCTAAGGCCATTATCATATAAGACCATTGTACAGTCATGTCCTTGGTGAATGGTAAAATTCTGATTCACATTTTTTCTAGCTGAAAATGCAATTGAAAACATGATAGGTCCGGACTGGAAGAAGAGGTGGCTGCACTGGATGAACAGGACCCAGGAACAGGTGAAAGCACGTCTCTGGCTCCAAAGTGATACCGTTCAGCTCATTTAGGGCAGACCTGAGGCTCAGCCATGGATGGCTCTCAGCAACTCTTAAGAATTTCAGATACCTAAGAAAGTGTGTTAGAAAATGAAGCATCAGTGTTACTGTGAGAGATGAAACGTGCCCTTTTATGGTCAGTTACTTTGTTCGTTTCAAGTCCCTATTGAGACTTAAAATATCGAAAGTTATTTCGAACAGAAAAAAATTCTCTGAACAGGGATTTCAGAGGATGTACAATAAGTGTGATTAGGAGGAAAAGGGATATAATGATATTTCTTTTAATCTCTGGATTTTTCTGTTGGAAGTCTACTTAAATTATTTTATTCTTCTGTATTTTTTTGTTGCTGTGTTTGGAAAATACATACAAAAATTCAGATGGGAGGTAGAATTGCATATTTTATTCCTTTAATAGACATTTAATGAGCACTTCTACAGAATGATAAAGCTAAAGAATAAATAGCTTTCGGGACAGGGATTTAGCTCAGTGGTGCCGCCACCTGCCTCAAAGCACAAGGTCCTGAGTTTAATCCCCAGTACCAAAAAAAAAAAAAGAATAAATATCTTTAAAAATTAGTAAACTACAGGCAAATACAGAAGTGCTTAAAGTCTCTATCCCCAGCTCCACCCCTTTTTATGGCTTCGTTTTGGTGGCTTCTTTTCCTGTCTAGCATTCAGTCCTGTGCCGCTGTGTCGGGCTCACACCCCTTCCACAGGTGAGAGTCCACCTAGACTATGGTATCTGCAGGTGAAAGAAGTAGTGAGTCAGCAGAGCTGGCATCCAGCTGGCTTTCTGGCATTTCCTTTGTTCCTTGAATCCATCCACTTTGAGAAAAGGAAACCAAAAAATGGAAAAATTAGAAGAGGTATAGAGAATGACAAATTACCAAAGGAAATCTCCCTTTTAAACATGTTTTTATTTTAAATATTAATTAAATTGCTAATTTAATTATGTGATCAATCTTCTATTTTTTTCTAATTACCCACATTTCTTGTTTCATAAGCACTCTATCAGATGTCTCCACTTGCTTCAAAATAGCAAGAATCCCTCTTTTTCTTTTCTTTCCTCCTCTTTTCTCCCCACGCTATGACTTTTGTAGAAATGAGTCCTTAAGAGCCTGCAGAGAAGTGGGGAGCAGCAGTGGGAACCCGATCGTGCCTGTTCCGTGCCTGTTCGGGTGCATCAGCTATCTCCGCCCTACAGCTGGGCTGAGAGGAGGAAGAATTTCTAGGGGATCCGTCAGAGGTCTCTTGCTTCTAGACAGGAAGAAGCATTGATTAGAAAGGGCTGGTGTAAGGCAGATAAACTCAAGAGAAAAATGGCATCTGGCCTTCAGGGCTCAGTGACATTGGGTCTAAAGCCTTCAGAACAGTCAGTAAGAGCGGAGCTTGCCTTGACCACTAGGGGTAAAAACACCTTTGGAGAGGAAGGATTCCTGGTTGTGGGGTTTTTTTCTCCAGAAATTGAACACAGAAGGTTCTCTTCAAGAGAAGCAAAAGAGTTTAAGGGTCAGTGCAGAGGATCTGTGAGCCCAGAAGAGGAAGCCCGGAGTCCTTCACGGAAGAACCTTCTCCCCACGAATTTCAGGGCCGCATGGGTAAGGCCCAAGTTGACCAGAGCAGAGGCCGTGTTTGGGCTGTAGAAGAGAGGATATGTCAGAATCGCCTATGGAATCTTACCTGTATCCTGGGTTTCCTTTAAAAGATAGTGTTACATTAGACTCACTGAGTCCGTCTCCTCCTCTGACATTACTTCCCATCCTTCGACCCCACTGTAAATCACTGTTGTAGACATCACGTGGAGGTTACAGTGAGAAATGGGTTCCAGAAAAGATAGAGAATGTCCCCACAACAAGGTAGCCGTGTAACAAGTCCTCTTGTCTTTTGAGTGATGAGATTTAGCAGGAAAACAAATTTAAAGATTTTCCTGTATTAAAGACAAGAAATTATGTCCTAAACACTATTTTTAGTTTTCTAGAAAAATCCCACCCTTTGAAACATTCTGGATTTACTTGAGCTAGAAAAATACTGAGGATAGATTGAGAGGCTAAATGCCAGGTAACAGGAGAGGTGATGGTGCACAACCAGCAGCAAAAACGGCAAGGCGAGATTTGCTTCCTCCCTGAGGCTGAGTGGAGGTGTGTGAGCAAACATTGGTTTATGAAGTATTTCTCCCAGGGTTGTGTTTGAGAGTTTTGGTTCATAGTTGCGTTTACAGCCTAGTTTCTTATTCTTGTTTAAGTACTCAGATTCAGTAGGTGCAGTGCTATTGTAACTTCTTCACAGCAGTAAGTGACTTGGAAGTGAGCTTTTACTCTACGGTTTTGAATGAGGGATAGAAAAATGACAACATAAATTTAATTTGATACAGTATAAGAGTCTTGTTTTCAAACCTAAAGTGTGAGTGAGTTCTCCTCGTTGGATGAGATGTAGGAACAAAGAGGCTGAAAGTGAATTTAGGAATGATAGCTACCTCACAGGTACAATCGGAAGTAGGATTTTTTTAATGAATAGCCTTTTTTAAAGCCTCCACTATGCATGTGTGTTTATTTAATCAGAAAACAAATATATCAACAGGTGCAGAGTCCTTATAGGCTTGAATAGAACATTGTGTTTTCCCACATATTTAGGGTACGTTTTCCTAGACCCAAATTAAACCTACGATCAAGAAATAAAGCATATAATAAGGTACTTGGTGCTATAATTTCAACAGTGAAATGTCGTAGCAAAGGTAGGACACACCAGATAGGGCTAATTCCTGTTCTCCGCTTTCCTGAAGCAAGTTGCTATGCATTCAGAGGCCACTTCCCCATCTTCCTCAGTTGAGGTGCTGGGTTTCACTTCTTTGTTGGGATGAAGCTTGTTCTCTGTTGTGCGACAGTAATATATTTATTGAAGTCTGTACTCTGCTTTCACAAGTGCCAGATTATGACCCATGTAAACAGTCCTCTCTTTACCGTTCTAAAGTGTGTTCACAATGAAACCAAGAACGAACTGGAGAAGATGCTGAAATGCAATGAGGAGCACCCAGCGTATCTTGCAAGCGATGAGATAACCACAGTCCGGAAGAACCTGGAATCCCGGGGAGTTGAAGTCGACCCGAGCTTGGTAACAAACGTGACAGGAAAACGTGAATCTGCTTCCCTAAGCTTGTTTCTCGCAGCGCAGTCTCACTGCTTCTGTGTTACTCCGATGGCTCAGAGCTCGATTTTCCTTTGATTGTGTGCACATTTGCCAACATAAAAACTTACTCATTTTGATCTAAAGGTTAGAAATTTTATTTTCACAAGGCCCTAAGTTGGATTCCTGGTACTAAAAAAATATATATTTATTCATTATTGCAAAAGTAAAAGTTAACTTCTAAATGGAGAAATTTAGACAGTGGTACCTGGGCAAGTTCAGCTGCTCTTGTGAAAAGGAATGAATCCCACCCAGACCTCTGCACCACTTTGTGCTATTTTAGACTGTGAAACAGAATTCCTATTGCAGTATGGCTCACTGATATACAGATAGCTAACTATCTGTGTGCATGTGTATGTGTTGTACAGTCCGATGTCACCCACTAGAAAAGGGAAAATGTGATGAATGTTAAGTTTTGATTGGTTTGGGGTCTAGCTCATTTTCCTCTTTTATGGTAAATATAAAGATAAGAGAGTCTCTTTAGATTTTATTTTTTAAAACAGGGTCTTATTATGTAGTCCAGGCCAGCCTTGAACTTGCTGTGCAGCCTACACTGGCCTGGGATTGGGCGATCCTCCTGCTTAGCCTTGCAAGTGCTGAGATTACAGGCATGTGCCCCCGTGCCCAGCTCTGTAGGCTGTTTTTTGCTTCATAATGCTTATTTATGACAAAATTTTAAAAACTCTCTGAGCTTTTCTTTCCTACTGCTTAGTAGTTAGAATGTAAGGAATTCAAAAGTTCATTTTAGGGCCAGGGATTTAGCTCAGTGGTGCTGCCACCGCAAGGTCCCTGAGCTCGATCCCCAGTACCAAAAACAAAAACAAAAATATAAAAGTTCACTTTAGTACTAGCTAAGTGAAACTCAGAAATAAATCTAGTGGGGAAGCAATCATGTAAAATATTTCAGAGCTACCATCATTTTTTAAAGGTTATCTGCTATTTATGTGTCTGTGCTTGATACATGAGTTACTTACTTTAAATTCCACCAGAGAGCAGAACAAGAAAAGAAAACTGGTAAAAATCAAAGCTGCTGCCTACATCCAATGTCGTTTAAAAACAGAACATGAGATGTTTAGTTGGATATGTGTCAGCATGTCCACATTAGTCCTAGCTCCCATCAACAAAGGGCATACACACTGAGCATCCCTAATTTGAAAATGTGAAATCAGAACCCTCCACAGTCTGAAACCTCGGCTCCATCTTGATGTCACAAAAGGAAAATTCTGCACCTGCATGGCTGCAGTCAAAGTGCAGGCGCACTCAAAGCACTGTATAAAATTGCCTGTAGGTGTGTGTGTGAGGGGCACCTGCAACACAAACAGACCCGGTGTTTAGACTTGCGCTGCGTTACCAGCTGTCTCATGGGTGTGCATGTATTCAAAAACTCATAGAGTTCCAAAATCTGAAGCACTTCTGCTCCCAAACATTTTGGATAGTTGTTACTCGACCTGTATGATACTTTTAAATTTTATGATGCTTTGATTAATGTGATAGGATTTTCTTTTCTTGTAGACTGGGAGGTTATATGATTTTCCAGTTTTAAGCATTTGCCTATATCGTGGGCAATGGATTAGATGTATATCTAAATCTGTGAACGAGAAAATCTCAGATGTTTTTTCAAGTAAACTGTTTAGTGCATTTTATAAAGCTTTAAAATAAGTAGCCAAGTCCTAACACAAGAATATTAGATGTTAGGAGATATGCATTCTAAAACATTCCATTACAGTATCAATAATACTACCTTTAGTACTTGATATCTCTCTAGCTCCTTTTGTTCTAAGTCAAATGGTATTAATGACATTTGTTCTAGCTGCTTCTTAACTACTATTCCTGTTCCCAGCAAAAGACGATGTTTGCAAGAGCCTTGAATTCTCTGACAAACTACCCAGTAGTAAAATGGTAGGGATCATCTTGATACAACTAAGTGAAGTTTAATAAACAGGAAATTAGTTGGGTTGGTGGAGATGGTCTGAGACCATTTCCTGGTCCTAACTATTTAGATAGGCTTTCAACATCTTGCTTTAGTTTTCCCATCTCTAACTAGGCAAAGGTAATCCCCACCCCATCTGCTCTCCAAAATGATTGACTAAAACAGTGCTTGTTTAAAACATTGCAAATGTCGAAGGATATAAACTAATAAATCTGATCTTTGTCTTGAAAAATAATGTAAGTAGATAAAAGGGATTGGTAGAATAACAACATTGCTGTTGCTTTCAGTTAACTTTTTGTAATAAGTTTTGGATCCTTTCTTTTCCTTTGGAGACACAGTCTGGCTGTGTAGTTCAGGCAGGCTGGCCTTGATCTCACTATGTAGCCGAGGCTGGGAACTCACGGTGATATTCCTGCCTCAGCTTCCCAAGCACTAGGATTTGCAGCCAGGCACCACCACACCCAGCTCTTTGTAATAAATTTTGCATACAACTTCTCAGAGTATGACTGATCAATATGAAGAGTGTTCAGTAACTCTGGCTTTTGTTCTCTTATTTAGATTAAGGATACCTGGCATCAAGTTTACAGAAGACATTTCCTAAAAACAGCTCTCAACCATTGTAACCTTTGTCGAAGAGGCTTTTATTACTACCAAAGACATTTTGTAGACTCTGAGGTAAGGATTTCCCAAAAACAAGAGAAATGTTTTTTAACAACAGTTGTTTAAAGATGTATAAAAGTGTACTTTAACTATATATATTAAAGTCCTTTGATCATCTTGGAAAAAGCATATATAATCTATAAAGAATGACCACTGTTTTCAAAGATGCTTGCCACTTCGCTATAGGAATGAAAAAGAGTATATCAAAGGAAATATCACATATACTCCCCTGTCTTGAAAGTAATTTTATCACCTCTATGTATTTTTTTTCAACTTTTCTGTACACAGGGAGAGGATATGTAGCATACCCACTGCATAGTGGAACTCATAGGAAAATAATTTTTGTTGTTCATTTTTCATGTGTCATAATTCACATTACTACAATCTTGTTTTAAATGATTCTTCAAAAGAAATATTCTTGGGCTTTTATATTGTTTAACATCGCAGTTTACAAAGTAGCCTCTAGGTGGCAGCAGGCCGGCGTACTTGGAGCATTTCATCACTGGTGAAAACGCTTGTAAATACAAATCCTTTTGGAAAAGCGCTCCTAGTGTTCTTAACTGAAGCATCTACAATGCTTTTCCGTAGCTTTAGGTGCTTAAAGTAAATTTGTATTGAAATACACCTGTGTAAAAGCGACTGGTTTTCTTGCATAATTTTAATTGTTGAGAATTCTCTGTATTTTTTAAAAAATCCATTATGTTCATGTATAACAGAGTTTTGAAAATAGCGTGAATGCACACAGGAATAAAACAGGTTAACTAAGAACATATTTAAGATAAACATGGTTAACCAAAACTAAATACAAATTGAAGATATATGCTGTGAATTTCTGTGTATAAAACATAATGAAATTTTCTACTTTCCAAGCCGTTGTTTTGCTTGGAATTGCTTTTAGAATTAAAACAAAGCTATGTGCCGGGGATGTAGCTTAGCGGCACAGTGCCTGCCTGGCAAGCACAAGGTCCTGAGTTTGATCCCCAGAACCAAAAACCTAAATTAAACTTAACTAAGTACATGTGGGAGTAATACAACCCAAATCCGGCAGAATTTTATGACTCTTGACAGATTCAATATCTATAGTAAAATATGTGTTTTAGATAAACCTGAATATTTTATATTAAATATAGGGATGTAAGTACTGACCTTGATAGTTATATGTATTTATGATCATTGTTTTTATTTTTTGAATTACATCTGGGAATCTTAATTACATAATAATTCAGCTGGAATGCAATGATGTTGTCCTGTTTTGGCGAATACAGCGCATGCTTGCTATCACTGCAAATACTTTAAGGCAGCAACTTACAAACACTGAAGGTGAGCCATGTAGAGACTACTTTCTAACTTTGATATTTTTAATAAAAGGATGCCAAGATACTTATTTAAAGATAGCTTTATCATAGACAGACGTAGTGGAGCTGGCCTGCAAGCCCCACACTTGGGAATCTGAGGCAGGGGGACCATAAGTTCCAGGCCCGTGTTAGCTGGGCTACAAGGTGACATCAAGAGTTTAAAGCCAGCCTGGATTATAACGAGATCTTCTCTCAGACAAACAAAAACATTTCTTAGAAAAACTAAAAATTATAATTTGCCTTTAAAATATTAATTAAAAAGCAATTATAATGAAGAACTATCGGCAGTAAAACATACTCTGTGTCTACTTTCATAACACAGAAATTCTGTGTAGTAGGAATGCACTCCTAAGAATCACTTGATGTTTTGAGAAACCTGTGCTCCCCTTAAAGTGTCATGGGTTGAGAATGGTCATTCTCTGTAAAGGTGTATCTCTTTCATGCTGGTTAAAGTTCTGGATAAACGGAGAAATTGAACACATCTAACATGATGATAAAAAATAAGGACTTCTTGTCCCACACATGGCTGATTTTATCCTGCTGTGCATTCATGAAATTGGGCTACTCATGTTTTTTATTTATTTTTGAACAGTTAGGCGATTAGAGAAAAACGTTAAGGAAGTATTGGAAGATTTTGCTGAAGACAGTGAGAAGAAAGTCAAGTTGCTTACTGGTAAACGAGTTCAGCTGGCAGAAGACCTCAGTAAGTCTTTCCTGTTGCTCTGCGCCTTACCCCCCATTCACTGCCCCCGTTTCCATGTGTGTTCGTCTGTTTAATCTCACTCACACCGAAAAGTTCAAGTTCCTCCAGCCTGCAAGGAACGTTTTTCTCTGAACTATTGGCATAAGATGCTAGCCTAATGTCTTGTCACTTCCAAGTACTTGAACACGTGTTTCCTAGAACAAGGATTTGTTCCTAGCAACTTACTAAAACCACTGTTAACCCTGGTAACATCACTGTATCTGATCCTCAGACCCCATTCAGGTTTAACCCGTTATCCCAAAATCATCCTTCCATAGAACAAAACGTTCCCAGTTCATTTGCCAACCAGGTGATCTATTTTTAGAAAATAGTACTTAGAAATCAAGATCTGAGAACAACAAATGCTCCTTGTGACAGAAGCACTGCAGTTGTGGCTCTTCTCGGTGGGAAGAGGAGGTGAAGCTATATTTGTGTGCTAGTGTGTACATGTATAAATCGTCTGTGCACATTTACGTCTGTGTCCTAGATATATATGTATATGTTGAAACCATGTTGCTGAGACTTCTAACCCAGTACTAGAGGATTTGATCTAGTTTTTCCCCCTTCCCGTATTTATAACTCCCTTTTCAGACAGTGAGAGACCTGACTCCTGTTATATATTTATTTATTTTGCTCAACACTTTATGTATAACCAAGTTTGTTGCTCTCCCTTCCATTGCAAAAATATTCATGTTGCCATGGTAGACTCTTAATCACTCCATACTGTCAACTCCTGCATTGATAGTCTTCTCATCTTGTCCGGGCCTGACAGCCAAGGCCAGGCACTCCTGTCCATGGAGTGCCCTCCACAGAGCTAATACTCTGACTCTCTGCCAGGCACTTCCCCATCTTGTCCTCCTTACCCTTCACACATGCTTCCTTTCTTCACCGGAAGCCAGACCGTGCTTCATCCGGCTCGTGCTCCGCTGCCCTGGACAGACTCCCCTCCACAGACTGCCCTGCACAGACTGCCCCTGCACAGACTCCCCTGCACAGACTGCCCTGCACAGACTGCCCTCCACAGACTGCCCCTGCACAGACTCCCCTGCACAGACTGCCCCTGCACAGACTCCCCTGCACAGACTGCCCTGCACAGACTGCCCTGCACAGACTCCCCTGCACAGACTCCCCTGCACAGACTGCCCTGCACAGACTCCCCTGCACAGACTGCCCTCCACAGACTCCCCTGCACAGACTCCCCTGCACAGACTGCCCTGCACAGACTGCCCTGCACAGACTCCCCTGCACAGACTCCCCTGCACAGACTCCCCTGCACAGACTCCCCTGCACAGACTGCCCTGCACAGACTGCCCTGCACAGACTCCCCTGCACAGACTCCCCTGCACAGACTGCCCTGCACAGACTCCCCTGCACAGACTGCCCTGCACAGACTCCCCTGCACAGACTCCCCTGCACAGACTGCCCTGCACAGACTGCCCTGCACAGACTCCCCTGCACAGACTCCCCTGCACAGACTGCCCTGCACAGACTCCCCTGCACAGACTGCCCTGCACAGACTCCCCTGCACAGACTCCCCTGCACAGACTGCCCTGCACAGACTGCCCTGCACAGACTCCCCTGCACAGACTCCCCTGCACAGACTGCCCTGCACAGACTCCCCTGCACAGACTGCCCTGCACAGACTCCCCTGCACAGACTCCCCTGCACAGACTGCCCTGCACAGACTGCCCTGCACAGACTGCCCTGCACAGACTGCCCTGCACAGACTGCCCTGCACAGACTCCCCTGCACAGACTCCCCTGCACAGACTCCCCTGCACAGACTGCCCTGCACAGACTGCCCTCCACAGACTGCCCTCCACAGACTCCCCTGCACAGACTCCCCTGCACAGACTGCCCTCCACAGACTCCCCTGCACAGACTCCCCTGCACAGACTCCCCTCCACAGACTGCCCTGCACAGACTGCCCCTGCACAGACTCCCCTGCACAGACTCCCCTGCACAGACTGCCCTGCACAGACTGCCCCTGCACAGACTCCCCTGGACAGACTGCCCTGCACACACTGCCCTGCACAGACTGCCCTGCACAGACTCCCCTGCACAGACTCCCCTCCACAGACTCCCCTGCACAGACTCCCCTGCACAGACTGCCCTGCACAGACTCCCCTGCACAGACTGCCCTCCACAGACTGCCCTCCACAGACTCCCCTGCACAGACTCCCCTCCACAGACTCCCCTCCACAGACTCCCCTGCACAGACTCCCCTGCACAGACTGCCCTCCACAGACTCCCCTGCACAGACTCCCCTGCACAGACTCCCCTGCACAGACTGCCCTCCACAGACTGCCCTGCACAGACTCCCCTGCACAGACTCCCCTCCACAGACTCCCCTGCACAGACTCCCCTGCACAGACTCCCCTCCACAGACTGCCCTGCACAGACTCCCCTGCACAGACTCCCCTCCACAGACTCCCCTGCACAGACTGCCCTGCACAGACTGCCCTGCACAGACTCCCCTGCACAGACTCCCCTGCACAGACTCCCCTGCACAGACTCCCCTGCACAGACTGCCCTCCACAGACTCCCCTGCACAGACTCCCCTGCACAGACTGCCCTGCACAGACTGCCCTGCACAGACTCCCCTGCACAGACTCCCCTGCACAGACTCCCCTGCACAGACTGCCCTGCACAGACTCCCCTGCACAGACTGCCCTGCACAGACTCCCCTGCACAGACTGCCCTGCACAGACTCCCCTGCACAGACTCCCCTCCACAGACTCCCCTGCACAGACTGCCCTGCACAGACTCCCCTGCACAGACTGCCCTCCACAGACTCCCCTGCACAGACTCCCCTGCACAGACTGCCCTGCACAGACTGCCCTCCACAGACTGCCCTGCACAGACTGCCCTGCACAGACTGCCCGGCACAGACTCCCCTGCTCAGACTGCCCTCCACAGACTGCCCTGCACAGACTGCCCTGCACAGACTCCCCTGCACAGACTCCCCTGCACAGACTGCCCTGCACAGACTCCCCTCCACAGACTCCCCTGCACAGACTCCCCTCCACAGACTCCCCTGCACAGACTCCCCTCCACAGACTCCCCTGCACAGACTCCCCTCCACAGACTCCCCTGCACAGACTCCCCTCCACAGACTCCCCTGCACAGACTCCCCTCCACAGACTCCCCTGCACAGACTCCCCTCCACAGACTCCCCTGCACAGACTCCCCTCCACAGACTCCCCTGCACAGACTCCCCTCCACAGACTCCCCTGCACAGACTCCCCTCCACAGACTCCCCTGCACAGACTCCCCTCCACAGACTCCCCTGCACAGACTCCCCTCCACAGACTCCCCTGCACAGACTCCCCTCCACAGACTCCCCTGCACAGACTCCCCTCCACAGACTCCCCTGCACAGACTCCCCTCCACAGACTCCCCTGCACAGACTCCCCTCCACAGACTCCCCTGCACAGACTCCCCTCCACAGACTCCCCTGCACAGACTCCCCTCCACAGACTCCCCTGCACAGACTCCCCTCCACAGACTCCCCTGCACAGACTCCCCTCCACAGACTCCCCTGCACAGACTCCCCTCCACAGACTCCCCTGCACAGACTCCCCTCCACAGACTCCCCTGCACAGACTCCCCTCCACAGACTCCCCTGCACAGACTCCCCTCCACAGACTCCCCTGCACAGACTCCCCTCCACAGACTCCCCTGCACAGACTCCCCTCCACAGACTCCCCTGCACAGACTCCCCTCCACAGACTCCCCTGCACAGACTCCCCTCCACAGACTCCCCTGCACAGACTCCCCTCCACAGACTCCCCTGCACAGACTCCCCTCCACAGACTCCCCTGCACAGACTCCCCTCCACAGACTCCCCTGCACAGACTCCCCTCCACAGACTCCCCTGCACAGACTCCCCTCCACAGACTCCCCTGCACAGACTCCCCTCCACAGACTCCCCTGCACAGACTCCCCTCCACAGACTCCCCTGCACAGACTCCCCTCCACAGACTCCCCTGCACAGACTCCCCTCCACAGACTCCCCTGCACAGACTCCCCTCCACAGACTCCCCTGCACAGACTCCCCTCCACAGACTCCCCTGCACAGACTCCCCTCCACAGACTCCCCTGCACAGACTCCCCTCCACAGACTCCCCTGCACAGACTCCCCTCCACAGACTCCCCTGCACAGACTCCCCTCCACAGACTCCCCTGCACAGACTCCCCTCCACAGACTCCCCTGCACAGACTCCCCTCCACAGACTCCCCTGCACAGACTCCCCTCCACAGACTCCCCTGCACAGACTCCCCTCCACAGACTCCCCTGCACAGACTCCCCTCCACAGACTCCCCTGCACAGACTCCCCTCCACAGACTCCCCTGCACAGACTCCCCTCCACAGACTCCCCTGCACAGACTCCCCTCCACAGACTCCCCTGCACAGACTCCCCTCCACAGACTCCCCTGCACAGACTCCCCTCCACAGACTCCCCTGCACAGACTCCCCTCCACAGACTCCCCTGCACAGACTCCCCTCCACAGACTCCCCTGCACAGACTCCCCTCCACAGACTCCCCTGCACAGACTCCCCTCCACAGACTCCCCTGCACAGACTCCCCTCCACAGACTCCCCTGCACAGACTCCCCTCCACAGACTCCCCTGCACAGACTCCCCTCCACAGACTCCCCTGCACAGACTCCCCTCCACAGACTCCCCTGCACAGACTCCCCTCCACAGACTCCCCTGCACAGACTCCCCTCCACAGACTCCCCTGCACAGACTCCCCTCCACAGACTCCCCTGCACAGACTCCCCTCCACAGACTCCCCTGCACAGACTCCCCTCCACAGACTCCCCTGCACAGACTCCCCTCCACAGACTCCCCTGCACAGACTCCCCTGCACAGACTCCCCTGCACAGACTGCCCTGCACAGACTCCCCTGCACAGACTCCCCTGCACGGTCACCGGGCCCCTCATCAGGCTTTCGCACCTCAGCAGGCCCATGGCTGTCCCTTTCCGTCCTAACTCATGACTCCGTTGCTCTCCTTGGGGTAGTGATTCTTGAATGATAGGAGGTTCCTAGCTTTAAGATTTGGTTTGAATACTAAAATTTATTTAAATCTTTGCGAATTTAAGGAACGAATTAAAGAAAAATGCTTGTAATCAGTGCTTCTGTTTCCCTCTCTGCTTTATAAAACAAAGTATTTTTCCTTTTGCTGTGTACTTAAATTTGCTATTTTATGTTTCCTCATATCTGAAACAAAGGCTGAATAGAAACAATCTTTTCAAATTTGAAAGTGTCTGAATTGAATTTATATCACCACAGTTCAATTATAAGATTCTCCAAAAGAAACCAGGCAGGATTTTTCTGTTTTATATTTGTTCCAGTGCAGAAGACTTGTGCTCAAATCTGAACTGACATTTATTAGCTGTGCCGTAGGCATGGAAATTCCTGGAGCCTTTTCATAAAACACCTACTGTCAGGGAAGTTGTTGGCAGAGTCAGTTCAGTGAGCATTTTGAACTTCCTGCTTCATACCTGCGTGCTAAATTAGTACTGTTACAGGAAGAAGGGTGTCACTAGCTAGGATGAAGTATACAAACTTTGTCTCCTTCAGGACACATGACCAAATAGTGAAATAGTGTCAGTGAATCTTATCTGGAGTATAAGTGATTGAAAGATGTTTTTGAGTGTCATCTCTTGTGCTTTTAGTTAGAGCTGGCGTAGTCCTATTTCTCCCAATTCTAATTTGATTAAAATAAAGAAAGTATATTACTAACGTAAATATGTGCACAACCAAGCCAAGTCTTACATTCTCCTGGTGGTTTTCCTAAGAAGGGAGTCATCTGGCTCCCTTGTAATGGTGTGCTGCTTTTATACATAGAAAAGTATGGTGGAGTTAATGTACCAAATGATGTCCATAGGAGCACGGGTTTCTTTCCCCGGTGACTTAGCTTCACCACAGAAGGAGATGAGTCGTGACACTGTACAGTGGTGGAAAGGGAGTCCCAAGAGCGCCTTTTCCTGACTGTCTCGCGTCTGACATTGCAGAATACAGTCATGGTTGCTTTCAGCAGAAAACTCTCCAGTATTAGCAGTCACAAGTATAGCACAGACCAAAGGTTTGAATAGAGCATTTTCATTTATAACAGTATGTTGGCTGGTAGAGTATGTTGGAGAGAGGCAATCAAGACTTTTATTATAATTCCAAAGTAGCAAAGAATAGTGTAATACACAGATTATTAAAATTTTAATGCATCCATATTTTACCTGGTTTTAAAAAATTTTGTTACTCTGAGTCTTCACTTCTTCAAAGATGAATACATAAGGAGTAGTGCATTGTTCTACATACATGAGACAATATGCCACGTTCACTGTTGGAGTGAAGCTAGTTAGAAAAAAGTAATTTTAAAAAAATGAAATATTTCTTGGCTCAGGAGGTTAATGAAAGAGGAGTCACCAGGATGCTGTGGCCATGGTTCCTCGCTGGAGCAGGGGGAGCACAGGATAGGCCAGGGCACCTCAGGCTGCAGAGGTGAGGGGTGCTGGAAGGAGAGTGGGAGTAGCCAGTGGCCTCATGAGGCTCTAACTGGGCAAGCCCATGGCACTTGGGGCATCAGAATAATAATGACAGGAACAACTTGTAACTCATGGAATGAAATAGGAATCTGTGAATTGATAATTATGTAAATAAATGAGTAAAATCCCTGATGAAGAGCAGGATACTTATTTAGCCATACAAAATACCTCCATAGAAAATGCTTATCAATTATAAGAGGGAATGAATAATTTTACATGGAGAAGCCTGACCATCACCACATAATCAAGTGGTCAGAGTTAACATCATCAGTAATGGTCCAGTCAGAACTTGTTCCACCTTTGTAGAGTGTAGTAAGGATCCAGCATCACAACTGGGCATGGTGGTGCACACCCATAATCCCAGCAGTCTGGGAGGGTGAGGCAGGAAGCCCAGCCTGGGCAACTTAGTGACTTAGAGAGACCTTCTCTCAAAATAAGTATAAACAGGGCTGAGATGTAGCACTGTGAATACCCTGGGTTTGATCCTCAGTACCCACCCACCCACCCCCAAGAGCCTAGCAGTGGTAGCATCTGCTACCCACAGTTCAGGCTTTAAACACACCCAGTATGACCTTGAGAAGACCATTTTGAGTCTGTGGTAGGATTAATTTCAGAAGGTTGTATAACTATTTAAATACAGTGTCAACTTAGATTGAAATCTCTGTGGACTCCCAGTGTAAATAAGAGCGCTGACGTTTCCCAGACTGTTCATTTCTGCCTTCCCCGCCCCACCCGGGAACCTGAGTCCTGGGCACTGCTAACAGTGGCCGCTTGTGTTTGTTGTTCAGTTCCATCCATGCAGCCTGGAATCTTCTACTGTTTGTTCTGTGACTATTGTATCAGCTGTTAACTAGGTGGTCATGTTTGGAGAACTCAGGTTTCCTTTATGCTCTTGTCCATTAAAGCTCAAGTTATACTTTTATTTTTTTTTTGTACCAGGGATTGAACTTGGGTACTTGGGCTTGCAAGGGAGGTGGCAAAACCACTGAGCTGAATCCCCAGCCCTCAAGTTATACTTTTAAGTCTCTGTGTAATTAGAGTATCATTGATACCCAGGAACTAGAGGGCATTAACAATCATTTAGTTTGCTGTTTCTCAGGAAAGACTAAGGATTCTTTCCCTCTTTATTTTACAATAAATTCCTCATTTTTGTGTCAAAACTTGAAATGGAGTGTGAATTAATATTTGAATACTTTCAGATTGCTTTACGTGAATCATCTGATTCTCCTCAGTGATCTTTTTAGATGAGTGTGGTCATTTTCCTCATTTTACAAATGAAGAAATGGAGGCTTACTAACACTGGCTAGTAAGTGAAAGCCAAGATTTGAGCCAGGTCTCTTAAATGACTGTGTCAAACTAAGGGAAAAAGTCAAGCCTTTGGAAAATACAACACTCCAAAATTGTCCTTTATATTGGGATGCTCCTGTCGTTAACTGTGCCCATCGCAGGGGGAAGAAAGACACACTGGTGGGGGGAGCTGTTATCATCTTTACTGTCATCTGTGTACTTCTGACATCTAAAAGCTTTGGAGGGACCAGGGATATAGCTCAGTGCAGCACCTGCCTGGCAAGTGAGAGTCCGAGTTCGATTCCTGTTACCGAAAGAAAAAACAAAGCTCTGGAATTGAGACTTTGACACTGTATGAAAATGTTGATAGCACGTTGGGTAAAGGAACGCTAAAGTGTATATGAGCCCACCAGATTAAAGAATGTTAATTTTCCTTACATGATTTATAAGCACAGCTCTGAATACACTCAGATCTCACCATAATGAAGGAACATCCAGGTTGCCCAGAACTCAGACAGCTTCTCGGTGTGGTTATGTGGTTGTGTTCATACTTAGTCTAGCTATGACAGATATGGAAGTTTTAATTGAACAAAGTGATTGTTACTCTAAGTTTAGCCTTTTGTTGAACTAGTTTGGGTGTGTTGAAATGTTAAAAGAGTCAGTGTATTTCTTCATATTTGCCAATGCAGTGTGAAAACAGTAATAAATTCCTTTACTTGGATATGACTTGCAGGCTTGTGTATGGTATAGTTGAATATTGCTAATGTTGGAGACAGTATAACTAAAAAGGCGATCAAGGAGAACTTTTCAGTATCCTCGGCCCCCTCCCCGCCCCCATTCATTTGCTCTGCTGACTCCCTACGCGAGGTGGCAACAGCTGGCCTTTTTACTGGAGCTCAGGGGATTAGAGAGCAGGAATCACCACAGCGTGCTCGGCCTCTTGCCTCTGTTGACTATTCTTTATTGTTTGATGCCTGAGCATCTCCCAGACAGCCAGCGATTGTTTCTGGAAACTTAGAGTTTGTTTCTCTTGGGCATGTACAATGCTGCTGGGGCTCCTCTTTGTGTTTCTTCACTTTCCCAGTCTCCTCTTATCCTCCATCGATGCTTTCTCTTGATAATTAAAATGGTGCAAAGACACAACCTTTGTATCTTGGTCTGCGTGAGACTCAGTTGTGACCCTAAATTTAGCAATACGGACAATAGATGAAAGTTTTTGTTTTTGTTTTTGTTTTTTTCCTGAGCTACCAAATATTTGGAACCGAAATCACCTTTATAATGAAAACTTTGTTCTTCATAGTTACTATTATTTAACGACAGAAACAAATGTGCTATAAGATACATCGTGTTAAAACTTGAATTTAAAAAAGCAGGCAGAACATAACTAAATAGAACCCTTTGCTCAATAGAATGATTTGATTTTACTGCATTTAGAAAGGGAAAAATGTCATGATGCCCTTGAATTTAATTTCCATTGGTTACATTCCTAAACTTCATCCATACTTGGCGTATTTTTGAGAGTTAATTATGGATGAGAAATAGTGTGGGACTGAAAATCATCCCAGAAGGATCATGATACTCAAAATTTGGGCTGCAAAATTACAAGAAGGGCGAGCTGTATTTAAGACTCTCCGGAGGCGAGGCTCCGGCATGAATATTCTGCGAGGCTCCACAGGTGTCTCCTGCCGTCCACCATCACCCCCTGCCTCCCCCACCCTGAACCAGCGCTCTCCATGGTTCTTCCTGCTCACAGCAAGACAATCTGTCATTTTACCAACTGGAACCCAATGGACACACCGCATGTCTTTTGTAAGTGTGGCGGGCAGTGTGACTGTTGAAAATTCGGTAAGTCATTCGAACTCCAGCTACATTAGTATGTCCATTCTGCTTCTGTGGACTTAACCAAAGGAAGTAAATTTTAAGCACATTTAAAGGAGGATACGGTGACTTTGAATTGTGGAGTTGTAGGTACCTAGGGTTAGAGGAGATTGGTTTTACAGGGGAGGAAAAATACAATCACAGTGCAGCGTGAGGTGCCCTGGAGAGAAGATGTGAAAGGTAAGGGGATAAACCCTGCGGCCACTTCTGTCGCAATAGAGATGCTGTGTTGCTTCGGCCTTGACGTCATTTCACCTCCCCTGGTTTCTAGCACATCTCTGAATAGACTTTTTCCTCTCTCCCACCGTACCTCCTCCTGGATCGCTATCACTTGCTTCCTCCTGCCTGCTTAATTTGCCTCCCTTCAGGATTAAAACCCTCCTCGGGTGTGGCTGACTGGAATGTAGCCTTCTCACTATGTGGGCAGCTGTAAGTCAGCCACAGTAAGCATTTAAAGGAAAATATTTTCATGTCTATTTTGATGGATCAACTGTGCCAGTGTGATTTGGAGCATTCATAAATTCACCGTGCCTTGTATTTTATATTTCATATATGTTCAATAAATATGAATATGATTTTTTAATACAGATTCTTTGCGCCCCACCCACCCACTTTTGACTTACAGTGGGAGGAGGGAGGCTCATTCTTCCTTTTCAGAAACCTTTCTTCCGCTCTGTATTGCCGGAACGTTCGCATCTCCTTTCTCTTCACAGCAACTCCCCTTCCTCTCCTCACTCTTACGCTCTCCCACTCCCTTCCTCATGTCTTAGGGTTACAGTTTCACTCAGCTGTATGGAAACCACTTACTCACAAGTCACCAGTGACTTCCCAGTTACCAGTCCCCCAGTTCACCAAAAATCTTTAATAACTTTAAAGTTTATTTGGAGTTTTTAAGTTTATTGGAATAGATTTATTCTCTTTAATAGTCAAGTACTTCTTGCAATTGTTATTAAGAAAAATGGCCGGGGATTTAGCTCAGTGGTGCTGCTGCCTGCCTCAGAAGTGCAAGGTCCCAAGTTCGATCCCTGGTACAAAAAAAAAAAAAATGATTGAAAAAGAGGAAAATCATACAAAATGAATAACTTATTTCAGTTTTATCTTATCAGTACTTCAAGGCATCATTCCGTGGTGGCACAAGTACTTACGTTGTTCAGTTCTGCCATAGCAAACGTGTTTTTCGTGGTGAGGAGGAATCAACACTGCAGCCAAGGAAGACAGTGAAGAGCTGTTTCACCTCGGGCCTGCACAGAGAGGCCACTCTTGCCTTGTGCTGCAGCCCCGCGGGGAGAGAGCTGGCGTAGAGAGCAAAGCAGTCCTTGAGAGAGTCTTCTATTAGAGAAGCGGTTGTCTGAACACACAGTTCCACTGAAGAGGCCTTGGGAGCATCTTCCAGGTTACTGATGAGGAGATCTAGACCCAAAACGGGACTTGTAGAATGAAGCACATTTTTCATGGGCTAAGTCTGCCTTTCAATGTCATGATTGGGGGGTATTGATAATTGGTACAAGATTAAAAGGATGTTTATTTCTCCATAGCATTATATAGGCTACTATTACTCAAGACTTTGTTAGCAAGTATTCTTTTAGCTTTATAGTCAAGTTTGAGACAAAAAGTTTTCAGTAATCTAGACACTGAATTTACAGTTTATCATTTTAAAGTTTCACTTATGTCCTGTTGAGATTGTCTTAGGTTTTCAAAAGCCCAATGCATGTATTTAAAACTAAAAATTAGCTCTTTCCCCCTTCTAATGCTTGTTACCATTTCCTCAGTTAGAAACATTAGAATAAAATAATACCTTTTAGCCAGGCATGGTGGCACAGGCCTGTAATCCCAGCACTCGGGAGGCTGAGGCAGGAGGATCCCTGTGAGTTCGAGACCCGCCTGGGCTACATAGTGAGTTCCAGGTTAGTTTCAACTACAAAGAGACCCTGTCTCAAAAAACCAAAAAAAAAAAAAAAAAAGAATATAGAACAGTGAATTTGTCTCCATACAAAATTGTTTATAAACAATTCTAAAAAAAAAAGACAACTCAGTATTATAAATCTATATATTCTCGTTGCTGTTTTAAATTGGTGATTTTCCCTTTCCTCAGTGAAAAAAATGAATTTAAAACTTAAAAGTGATTTTCTAACAATATGAAATCAATTTTGAAGTTATTTTCATTTTTCTGAGCCTAATTTATGGAACCAGTGCAGCGTGAGCATTCCTAAGACAAAATCTAAAAAGCTCTAAAATCTGAAACTTTTTGAATGCCAGCATGACATTTCTCTTAGTTTCAGATTTTGGGATATTTTTTAGTTTAGATTTTCAGACGAGGGATGTTTAGCTACTGAAAAATAAGCAGATAGTTCAAAAGACAAAAATTATAAAATCTGAAATGTTTCTGGTCAGAAGCGTTTTGGATAAATGATACTCAACCTGTATCAGTCATTATGCCCCTTAATGAGTTGTGATAAAGAACAGAACTTGCTATTTTGATTGTCAAACAAAGCAGGATTACCTGTTCTCCTTGTGACAAGTTTAGTAATACTTCGTCTTAATATAGTATCTTATTTAAGAAATATAACTTGTCTTTCCAGTTCATCTCAATTTATAACTATTAAAGCCTGTAAGTCTTAATTCTGTAGTTTTTCATTAACTTATAGTTTGGTTAATAAAATTACATTCTCTGATCTTACATTATTTTCTTTTACTTTTAAAATTACACTGTAGCTGACTGTTTAAGAATCATTCTCATGAGTCATTCATCTGTTAGGCCTCCTTTTTAAAGCTGGGGACTGAGGGTCTTTTGACAAACCAATATTTATAACAGTTTGACGGCAGGATGAGGAACAGCGTTTGTCTTTGTAACAGCTTGAAGAAAGACCCTTTCCAGGACCCAGTCATGCAGTTACAATCTGGGCCCCTTTCTTAGGCTGGGAACATACATAGAGCAGCCCCTCCCACGTGTTTTCTCGTCCCATTGACTGTCCATTCACTTCCCATCTGTTTTGCAGTCTTAAAGGAACAGAAGGGGCCCTCTTCTTATAAATCTGTCTTCGCAGGTGATAAATGATGTCCTCTCTCTTTAAGGGCTACCTGGGTGGTTTTCCTTTTCTTAAAATGTTTCAACTTTCTTCCCAACAAAACTCAGAACAAAATATACTTTTAAGTCAGGATGGGGAAAAAAGATGTATTTTAAATGCATATTTAATTGACTGGAACAGAATATTTTACTGACTTTTTAAAATCTTCTCAAATTATTACCTGAATTAGATTTTTTAAGTACATTGGTATTTAGGTTTTCATATGGAACAAAATAAACATTTTTATTTTAAAATATGCATTTTAATCTTTTTGGAGAAAAGAAAAGTATTACTAATGAGCAGATAAAACTACTTTTTAAAGTTTTGGGTCATAATTGGAGTTGTAATACACAGCATGTTATGTACTTGACACAGTGAAGCATAGTAAACGATTGTAATCTTACTGATCTGTCTAGCTTTAATATTTTAAACGATGATCGCGAATCTCATAAAACTTTGTATTTTACTTTTGTTGCTGGAAATAAATGCTGTAGGTATTTATAATGTTGGGTTTTTTAAGAACTGAGCATAAGTAAAAGTAAACATTTTCTCCCACACAGAAATTACTGCTAGGTTAAATGTGACAAATTCTGTCATTCTCACTCTTACCTTGCAGAATGATCTTATATCGCTGATTTAAAAAGCATTGCCAAGCCGGGCGTGGTGACACACACCTGTAATCCCAGCCCTCGGAAGAGGATCTTTGTGAGTTCGAGACCATCCTGGGCTACATAGTGAGTTCCAGGGCAGTCTCAACTACATAGTGAGACCCTGTCTCAAAAAACCGAAAAAAAAAAAAAACATTGCCAATATTAAAAAACCACTTTTAGAGTAGTATAACATATTGTGTGAATCCAGTGGCTGATGGAATGTCTTCTACAAACAAGCTTGTTGGATTATTGATTCCCTGACTTATCCAAAGAAGGATTTGAGGCAGCTTACAAACATGTATTCTATGCAGAAGATAAAAATACTGAAGTGAAAACCTGGGCCCGTGGAATAAAGTAAAAGTTGGGGTAAGATTGGTTTAGGGGCTCTGCATACTCTGTCGGAGATCTTCGGCTGGCGCCCAGCGGGCGGCAACATGGATGCTGGGTCAGAGTGGCCCTCAGGCCACAGCACAGCAGCCACTGAGGACACACCCGACAAGTGTTGTCCATCAGTGCTCTCAAGTGGACACTGCTCCACATGACTGTGAGAGCCCCAGAATCTCCTGGGGCCTTTTTGTGATGATCCTTACTGGGGGCCGGTGGTAATTCTGGGGCGTCACAGTGGTGCAGGCCAAGTGCGTGGCAGTCTGTTTGGCTCATCCCACGTTCCACCTTCCATAAATACTACATCTTTTAATAACGATCAGGGAGCCAGAAGCTCAAGGTTTTCTACCAGTTGACACTGACAGGCACCTGGAATGACACTACTGTTAATCAAGGCAGATTCGTAATCATTAATAGTTCACGCCCCTGAAATTAGAGTTGACATCTACTTAGAATCAAAGGATCTAGCAAGTACGGAAACCCAAATATAAGATTATTCCATATTCAAACTGAAGTCTTTTAAAGAATACACTTCAAAATATAAAGTATTTGAAGAGGTCTTGATCATATTAGCCAAAAGAATCATGGTAGAAATGCTTGCCTTGAGAGTTTTTTTAAAAAGTTTTAAAAAGCTGAACTTTCCACAAATCACTCATGAGCTACTTATATATTCAACAGCATAGTTTGTAATTTACCTCACTGTTTCTTAAGGCAATTTTCTACTAAATCACATTGGTTTGGGTGATAAAACAGTATTTTAATAATCATTTTAATGTTTGAATTAAATTTTGGTTCAGTCAGATCACTTAACTATGAACGACTAAACAATGAAAGAATATTCATGTATACCTGTATTGTGCTAGGCAGGTGGTTTGAAATGACAGCCTTTTTTCTAAATACATTATTTGCATAAGTAGTCCCTGCTGGTCCCCCACAGTGATTCTTGGAAAACATCATAAAACTGATCTTTCCAAAATGAATCATGTAGCCCTGTGAGAATAAATTGCATTTTGTGATTACCTTTTTCTTTTTTATCCAGAGCTTAACATCAAATGAAGAGGTACTAAAGAATAAACAAAAAGACAAGTTTAAAAAGATGCAATTATAAACATGTAATCAGAATGGTACATTTGTCTTTTTTTTTTCTCCCAGTCTGGCTCTGTAGTTCAGGCTGACCTTGAACTCACTGTGTAGCCCAGGCTGGCCTTGATTCTCCTGCCTCAGTTTCCTGAGGGTCAGGGTTACAGGTATCAGCCTTAATTTTAAAGTAATACAGGATTTGAATTCTAGACTGATTCCTTCGTTTTATAGATAAGGCAGAACTAAGACTTCCCCACAAGTTAAGAGCAATGACAAGGGCCGGAGATGTAGCTCAGCGGTTTGGTGGCCTGCCTCGCAAGCGCAAGGACCCGAGTTGGATCCCCGGTACCAAAAAAAAAAGAGCAATGACAAAATGCCACACTGTAGTGTATCCTATAAAGTATACCTTACATTACATTTTCCCCTTTATAAAAATGCCATAAAATAGCTACCCCTTTGATTATTAGTGAGTCACACTAGGGTGTTTTTTTTTTATTATCATGAAACCTTTCATTATTGTATATTCCTATAAAATGGATGTTTTAGAAAAATTTGTGTATAATACACTTACATTCTTTTTAATCAGAAAGGTCCAGTTACCAGTTATAGCTCCTAATCAGCCTAAGTAGTTGTTGGAAGAATGGGTGTAATTCTGTCCCAAACAAATTTTCATTTGAATTCTTGAAAAAATAAAATAAGTCAAACTTTGTAGCCTCCAGAAGTCTGATATCCCCAGCTTTGATAGCACTAAGCCCATCTAAATATTAAATAGCTTTACAGAACATGGGAATTAATGTCCCTACTTCTGTAGCAATCAGAACTATTTCTGTTTGTCTCCTTATTAATGAGTCTGTTTAAACATAGGCATGTCCCTTTTGGGGGGATCTACAGAGTTCAGGGTGCAGAAGGTAAATATGCTAGAGTGAACTGCACCCATTTGACTGTGTCTAGTTCATCTTTTCATCAGGTACAAAGGGTGCTGAGTCTGAGATTCTGACACAAGTTTTGATTCTCTTGAATCTGATCTCTTGTTCACCTCCCTCCCCTCTTATTTCTCTGTGTCCTGGCTTCCTTTCCTGAACTTTTGAAGGGCACTTTTATTATGTAATTGTCTGTAAAAAGCAAACCTGTTGAGGAACAACATGTATTACACAGGAAGCATTCTTTTAACTTTCAGCCCTTGCACGAAATACTGCTCACTAGAATCTCACCTCTGAGGTGTCATAAATTGTGCAACCTCTTAGGAAACAGCTACATCACCATACACTTGGACCTTTAGGAGTGTGGTTTGCTTAAAGTACGCTGCATTAGTAAATTTGCAGCTTGTTCCTGATTTCTTCAAAAACATCAAAAGTTGTGAAAGATTTATTTCAATGCGTGTTGTAGTGTTTTGTGTGTGGCTCTTTGTCCCTGTTCTAAACTCTTATTAACCACTGAAGTGAACCTTCTCCCAGGTTTGGCCTTGCGTATTCAAAACCTAATTACAGATTAGTCTATATTTGAGACTTTTAAAGCAAGTATCAGAAAACTCAAAAAAGAAAATGAGAGTAGCAGTATCATTTCATGTGGAGATAAAGAGACCCAAAATGTGAATGGGTATCAAATCATCTGAAGAAAAGAAAAAAGAGAAGCAACTTCATTCACTGAGCCTGGTGGTGTATGAGCTGGGGATTATGGGAATATTCATGACTCAATCAAGAAGCACAATGAATCAATGTTTGAAATAGCTCATCTTTTAAGTAAACTTCGGGTAAATGGGAAGTAGACTCCCTATTCACTGCATGTGGAACTATGTAGCAGAAATAGTTTTTTGTTAATCCCTTTCTGAGTTTCTTTAATTTATCAAGTCACAGTATTTTTAAGAATTCTCTAGTTATGAATGTTCAATTCAACTATCTAATAGAAAAAGCAACTTGCTTTATAATCAGCCATGACGACCTGTACTCGTATTCTTGATTTGTACCAAATTGTTTTATTTCACATAAAAGTAATATTTATAACAAGTAGCCTGTTGCCTTTGCCACCAAGTAGATTCAGCATGTGGTAGCCCATCTGGTGTGCATTTCTGAATCTGAGAAGTATGAGCAGGGCTAATTCTCCAAGCTGTAACGTTCTAGTTTTCAGCAATGACACCTGCAGGATTGAGTGGGACCAAATGAAGTGTCAAGTTTGAAATCTTCCCAGACATAGTGGTTACTTCATAGATTTTGAGTGAGAGAGAAAGCAAGACTTGTTCCTCGGAGGTAGGAAATCACCTGTGTCCCATACCACTCCATCTGTGCACTGGACAGGTGACAGACAGGGTGACAGAGGCTAGAATTTGAAGGGTACACCTGACAGCCATTCTTGTTTCTTGTAACCCTTCCCTCCAGCCACCCCAGACCCCATGACCTCTAGTAACCCCCTCAAGAGTCCTCCGTGCCATTCCTGAGGTTTCACTGTGAAGTAGTACTGTGTCCTGATGTCATAATTGTAAAACTTTGTGTAAAACTTTTAAGGGGAATTTGACAGTGTTTTATTCTGTGGTTTTCATGTTAAATAATCCCTTTACTCTCATACAGAAAAAGAGTTGCTTCCCTCTGACTTAGGAGGTTTTCGTTTTCACTTAGAGGTTACAGAGTTAGGCACCCACCTCAGAGTGGCTGTGGTACCGGTCAGCACAAAGAGCTTTGAGTGACGCCCCCTGCACCCACACAGTCTGGGGCCTTGGACGGCGCTCCCTGACTGACAGGGCAGGAGGGGCCCTGTGTCCAGCGGAACTGGGTTTTCTCTCCGTGCCACAGCATTCCCAAGTAGAAAGATTCCCCAAAGAAGAATAGAGGAGTAGCTGAGGCTGGAACACTGCTCTAGATTTCCAGCTGTGCTATTCAAGTTAGATAGTTTTTTGAAGACCTCATGTTTCCGAGACTCCTATGAGGCAATTTAGAAAATCTTTTTCTCCTACCATCCTCCTTTTAAAAGGTTCTTTAGCTAATGAACAACACTTATGTAAAACTTTTTAAACATTAATTGAAAAAAATTAGTTCAGGTATTTCTAAGCAACTAGATGAATTAATTTTAAAATTAAGAGCGTGCTTTTATTTTGGGAAAACGAGTATGTTACTTTCCATTGAGAAATGGAAGCCAAACTACCAAAAAATGTAGGCTCAACTTTTAAGAGATGAGTTGGGATTATTTGCCCTACTTTAATCTTATATAGAAGAAGAAAATGCTGCAATTATGAGAAGTAATATATTTTCTTAAAAATTAGTTTTAATAAAACAATTAGAGCCTTACTCCCCACAGATTAGTCCTGCTCTGATACCAAAAACCTAAGGTAATGCTAGATAACTAGAAAGATATAAAAACATTATGCTCCTTGTATGCAGCTCACAGTGGACTCTGTTGATTTCCTAGGAAGAATTTATAAAAAGGACAACTCCTTGCTGGGTGTGGTGGCACACACCTGTAATCCCAGCATTCTGGAGGCTGAGACAGGATGATCAGCACTAGTTAGTAAGTTCAAAGCCAGCCTGAACTACAGAGCTAGACCCTGGCTCAAAAAAATAAATAAATAAGACTCCTCCTCCTTTTCTTGGTTACTCTTCACCAGTGAGTCCTTGCCAGGAAGGAAAAGGGGCACTTGATCTTCTGTTACAGATCACCGCTTTAAATGTAAAAGATACCAATGTTGAGTATTAAGTGCATTTTACAGATTTTTCAGTGGATAAAAGACGGCTTACCAGTTTTCCCTCTAGATCACTGACTTTGAACAGAAAGGCAGTTCACTTCAGCTGATGATTCACAGTGTTTGCTGTCTCACTCACCTAACCTGTACTTAAACTAGGGAGAGAGTGGTGATGTCGGAGCTGTGACTGCCCCGCTTTTAGGAAGAAGTCCGCACGTACTTCACATAGTTCACATCTGTGTTTCAGAGAGAAATTACAGATACTGTTGGGAGCCTAAGAACTTAGCTAAAAAAGCAAATAAGTGATGTAAAACTACTTTTAGTGGTTATGGTATTTTTAAACTTTATCAGCAACTGAAAAAGTACATTCATGTATGTATTTTTAAAGTACTATTGCCTTGGGGCTGGGGATTTAGCTCAGTGGTTTTACCACCTGCCTCACAAGCACAAGGTCCAGAGTTTGATCCCCAGTACCAAAAAATAAAAAAAGTACTACTGCCTTTACCTGTTTGTTGTAAATATTTCCCATAGTTTCCTTTGTCTTTCATTTTATGATGTTTTGGCATATGAATGAAAGTGTCTGTAGTCATATTGGTTGCTCTTTCCTCTAACTTCTCTGAATTCTTTATATTTAAAAATTAGTTTTCAGTCTTACACCAGTTAAATATCCATTTTATTAATTTTTAAAAATTGTTTTTATTTTTGTTTCAGACATTACTGTGAGGTTGTGGTTTTTTGATTGGGGGGGGGTTGTTTGTTTGTTTGCTTGTTTTTTTGAGACAGGGTCTCACTATGTAGCCCAGTCTGATCTCGAACTCACTATTTAGCCCAGGCTGGTCTCAAACTCACTTTGTAGCCCATGCTGGTCTCGAACTCAGCGATCCTCCTGCCTCAGCCTCCCAAGTGCTGGGATTACAGGCATGCGCCATCATGCCCAGCTACTGTGAGTTCTTAATAGGACTTTAGAGAATCAGAGACTTTGTTGGAATTGTACTCACAGTCATACATGAATGTTTTATACACTTTTTGTAAGAGTCCATCACTTTTACTAGCTTCGCAAATGGGTCTGTCGTGTACTTCTCTTCCTCTTCCCTTCAAAAAATGTCTAAGCACTGCTACCCCAATGCCTCTGGACATTATTTGAATCGAAGGTACTGAGACTCTAATTTGTCCCTTCCAAAGAGTTAGAGAAGTATACCTGAGCATTTTTATAAATTGTTATCTCCTATAATTTGAGATGTCTTTGAAAAATAAATGTTTTTATTCAACTTTTTTTTTTCTCCATAGAGAAAGTTAGAGAAATTCAAGAAAAACTTGATGCTTTCATTGAGGCTCTTCACCAAGAGAAATAAATTGTATTAAGTGAGTAAAAATTCTACTACATTGGTTACTAAATGCAAGATTTGTATCTTAAGCTTTCCCAATAGTTTGCCCTGCTTGACTGTAGCCAGCTGTTCCTTTAATTTTAATGGCATGAATCTCTGAAACCAGCCTATAATGTCCCTTTGAGTGACTTGGTTGGTTACCTGCTGGCTGAACTAAAAACCATTTGGACACAGCAAAGGTGAACAGAGGGCTAAGACGTTTTATAACATGCAGGTAACTCCAGTTTTCTGTGCATAAGGAACTGAACTATAGTTGTCCTTATTCCTAATGTTCATAGTGAATAATGTGTATGTTAAATATTCAACTTAAAAAGCTTTTTATTTGGCTTGACTAAAACATTTCAGAATTCATAATCTTAAGTCTATTGTTTAAAAACATTTAGATAAGGCCTTTCCCTGCTGAAACTCACTTAGATCGCCTTACAGTTATTAGTCTTCTGACTGTGCCGACTCCCGTATGGTTGTGTAGTCTGGCATTATAAGAAAGTTCCTAGTAAATTATATATTTAAGGACTTCCCTTATCAGCATAGTCACACGTTCACTATCACTGAAAAATTACAATCAGTAAGTCATTTGCCTCTACTGAAGAAGTTGAGAAAAGAATGCAGTGATTAAGCCACTGTCATATACTTGAAATATTTCGCCACTTCATCTGGGAGCCTCGTGCTACAGGCGGCCTGTGGCACACAGAACCCGAAGGAGCAGCAGTGTGGAAGGTTCCCTCCCTGGCCACCCCAGCTCCATCCAGTAAAGGCCTGGGCCCCGCAACCTCCCCTGTGCTGTCGGGAAGAGATGGAGGCGAGCCGGTGGGCAGGGGAGGCGCTGCTCAGATCGGGCCTCACACATACAGCGCACCAGCAAGCAGCGGGGACGGCATAAAGCTGTCCTCTTCTTTCCTCCAGACATATGTAGAGAAGTCCGCAGAAACAGAGAGTTATCTCTGACATGAGCCAAAATTAATTCTGGTGTATAAATGTATGTGTGAATGTTTTCTATGTCTCCCATGTATAAAAATTTTTTTTTAAGCCGTGAAGTGTTCCATTACCCCAGTGGTGACAGTTCTTACGAACAGTTGCTGTTAGACAGACTTTGGACCTTCTCTGTAGCATCAGAGTTGACGTGACATTTCTGTTTAGAAAAAAATTGCAGGAAAGCCACAGAAATCCTATTAAAGACAGAAGCTGTGTGTCGGGCTTTTATTGAAGTGAGCACATCCAAAGGCAGCCAGTTTTCCCATAGCAGGGGCTGTGTGTGCTCTAATGTGCCAGTCAGTGGGACAGCGCGAGTTCTTGCGGCTGGCCAGCACGTGGCTTTTCTAGGCGAGCGTGTCTGTCCCTTAGGGGTCCGGGGCAGTCCAGAGAGGCCCTGACGGGGAAGTCATCCTGACTAAGACCCTGGCCAGCCTGGTGATTTATGACTCTGTGGCCTAAGACTCGGACAGATGATCTGTGTTGTGCTGTGCCGGTCCATTTAAAAGAATAAATCTGGTAGAATGGTATTTATAAAAGTTACCAAGTGTCTGAGGAGTAGTTCTCAATTGTAGTTTAACATGTGTGGGATTTTGCACTGTGAGAGTTATCCTTTTCTAAAAACCTACTTTTCAGTAATTGTAATTCTATATCTGCTGAGAATGTTTATACTCAATGTAGCCATACAGATTCTTCAGTACCAATTAACTTTAATTTAGTCTAAACTCTTTTTGTGTAAGAAATTCCGGTATATTTATATTGGTGCATTATCTTTGATAAAATTATGCTGATATTCTATGCAATATTCTAAATAATTTTAGAAAAACTACCAAGCTTAGACAGTGACGTTTCAAATTTTTTGTGATCATAAGGTGATAGTTTGTCTACACATTTTGCGTTTGTCTCCCTCAACCTAAATTTATCAAATGGGTTTTATTTTTACAGAATTCCACTGTTAATATAATCACCTCTCCATACGTCTGAAGAAAGAAAACTTCAGTCTTACGTCCTGCCTCTCCTTCTTCCGCTGTCCCACCTTTCCTACTCATACAATAAAGTCACGGGGTGAAACCACTGACGTGTGTCACAGGCGCGGACCCGTCAGCTGCCTTCTGAATGGAAGAACAGCGGAGGTGGCATTAGCGTCCTGTTTGCACTGCAGGGGCGACTTGGGGTAACGTAACTGGTGTGACCATGACGTATGGTCTTGAAGATGAGAAACTGGCCCAGCCGTGTGCTTGTTGTGTCTCTCGTGGCGGCACTAGTGTAATTCATTAGCGCATGTTACTCACTGTCAGTTTCTTTTCCAGAAATGCAATGCTAGTTGTCTTGGAATAAAACTTAGGGCAGTTGTTCAGAGTTATCAACTGTATATAAAATGATGGTAGCCTCCTAAAGTATCATCTGTATCTGTCGTGTTCTGTATTCGAGGAACCGTTTGACCATGAGAGTCTGTTTATATTTACCGGGGAAGGAAAACTGACTGCGCAGAGAACCCTCCCATAGGTTGGTCTGAATTGTGACAGTCCAGGGTCTGTTCGTTTTTAAACCTTCAGCCTTTCTTTGCCAGCTTAGAAACTTGCCATGGAAAGCAGCTTCCCTCCGCTTGCTGTTTTTACACTGTATGCAGTGAAAAATTAATTCATTTTGGGTGTTGTATACTTACGCGAGGCTTTCTGTTAACAGCAGTTTTTTCCCTGTTGACAGAAGCATTGTTTTATGACACGGGATGAGGAAGATTAAGGATATTCAGTTGACTAATTCCACTTAGATTCGTGTCAAACATTGGAAGTCAGCATAAGGAAACACTTCATTTGGTGTGACCATTTTACTTCACTTTTTTCTTTTCTTTTACAGTACTGGACATCGAACCCAGGACCTTGTGCCTCCTAGGCAGCTCTCCACACTGAGCGACGTCCCTAACCCCAGTGTCCCATTCCAAACAGAAATTCTGTCAGCAAGTAGAACCCTCTCAGTTGAAAATTTAAAGTTTAATTCATTGCAGTGATATGCTCCCACCTTTTCTTGTGTTTTGCATTATATGATTTTTTAATTGGCCAGAGGATTTTAAACAAAGAAATATGCCATTTTTACTTAAACTGTCTTTCTCATTTCCTACCTTTTTATTCCTTTTATGTTGATAAAAAGTGCTTATTGTGTGACAGTTTTTATTTTACAAGTTACTACATTTTTTAGTTTTCTTGGATTGGTCTTCAATTCCCTTGTCACCCTCCACTTTTAATTTTTTTAATACCAGCCTATCCTTCATTATGAAGATCTGGCACTAAATATAAGACTGGGGAATGTCACAAAATATGACAGAAACTCCAAACTCAGTAAATATTAGTTTTAAAGCGATAAGGGAGGGCCAGGGATTTAGCTCAGTGGTTCTGCCGCCTGCTGCAAGCACAAGGATCCACGTTCGATCCCTGGTACCAAAAGCAATAAGGAAAGTAGACCTAGTTTTCCACAGCTGGTAGCAGACAGGTAAAGGAGCAGGGAGACGCTTGTCTGTGTCGGAGGCTCCACCCTTGGTCCTGCTCTGCTGGCCAGCGGCCTCGCCCAGAAGCAGCCGTCCTGTGGCAGCAGTGACGACTGTGCAGGGCAGGGCACTCGCTTTAGCCACAGCAGGAGGAAATTGGGCCGTATTTGTTCCCATGAACTACAGTTAGAAAAGATGCCATCAGCTGTATCTCTAAACACTCCTCCCAAGCAAAGGGCTGATGTTAGGCCATAATCTTTCACGTTCCTCAAGTTTTCCAGAGAAGGGAGAACCTTCATTTCTTTAAAGAGATCAATCAGCATTGTGGCTAAAATATTGAAGTAGATGATAAAAATATCAAAAATCCCATGTGACCTCTGACATCCTGACATTGTCCTCACCTCCTCTTTTGTGGGTTTTTGTTTTTTAGCTGATGTCATACTAAGCATGCATTTTTTTTTTCTCCCTTGAAAGCTAGGTAAATACCTAGCTTTATTAAATGCAGATGTTACAGAAAGAAAAAACAAAATTCAGTCTCAACAGTGAACCCTGTGTGTTGTGTCTGTAGCCCCAAAACTGGAAGTAATTGAAATCTAAATTTAAAAACTTTATGTATGCAGTCTACAGAAGTTAAACTCTTAACTGGACAAGGAATCATTTTGTTTTTCATGTCAGAATTTCCAAAGAATGGAGCAAAGAAATCTCTGTATGGAAGATTGATTAACTTAAAATAGATGAGAGGTACCCAAAGGTGACTGATCAGGATTGTGAATCGTAGCTGTGTACGGGGCTGAGCCCCGGAGAAGGAGGAAGCAGGCAGGTCGCTCTTGCTACTCCGCGCTGAACTGACTGAGCTGCAGGGACTGGCGGGCGCCCTGCCTTTCTAGCACCTTAGCTTATCCTGCCCTCTTCGTGTGGCTCCGTCTCCAAGCTTCGTTCTCACGGCTCCGTCGCAGAAACTTAGTGACCAAATGCAGACACCATGTAAAAAGGAGCAGGAGAGAACAGATTATAAATGACTTTACAATTTGGGGATTTCACAGACACAATTCAGAGTAAGTTTAAAAGACTAATTCCTTCACTAGCTAATCATTTTGTATTTATTTGTTAGATAGATTTTGCTGAGAAAAGAAACATGATATTTTCTCTTTCCAATAAATGTGATCGTAACAATGGCTTTTATCGCAGTCACCTGAGTTGGTATATGTTATACTTTGAGATATATTAGCAGGGTGGGAATGTACTTAAAAACATGCTTACCTTCTGAATGATCATGGTTATGTGTTGTTTAAACATTTAAAACTTACTTTGTGTTCGCTTGTTCACTGTGAATGGACTGTATTTTTAAGACCTCACATGACATGTAGGAATTGGAGAATTTATATTTTGCCTGCACTTGATCTGAGTTCATTTGTGTAGATGAATAATTAAAAGATACTTAATCACATTATAATCCTGTTATCAGAGAGCATCTTTTAGAGTTTTCCCTGCTTTGTGAGGGAGAGAGAAAACCCTGTGTACCCTGGGTCCTCCGACCCCATCGGGTGATCAAAATCACACTCTAGCAGACTGAATGTGGCTCTGCTGGATGCTTCACTATCGGTACCTTGCATTGCATAGTTGAAACTGTGTTCAATTAATGCTTTTCTTTTTCCATGATACTTGTCAAAACATTTTGATATTTTCTTTGGTAAAATTTATAAAACCTGTTTTCCAAGTGCACTCTGCTGCCGTGGCCATCATTTTCACGAATGGTGCTTACTCGCTCCGTCGTGCGAGGCTCACCGAGAAGTTCCGGCGGAGGAGCTGCAAGGATAGCACCATGGGAAAGTTCCCGGCACCAGCACCCTGCTCAGACACGATGCGAGGTGTGTCTCAATGTTTGATTTGTCAAGTCAGGTCGAGGGCAGGTGTGCCTCCTCCAGGGAAGATTCCAAAGTCACAGTTACTTCAGTACGTGTACATTGTAGCTGTGAAATGATGCATTTCTGGTCAGTGTCAAGAGCCTTTTTTACAAATTCCCTTAGAAGGTACATACGCAGTAAGTGTATTTTAAATTAATTTTTCATCCTCTGGTTCAAGTTTAAAAATCTCTGTATGTCAAAGAAGTTTGAAGAAAACGCTCCCGCAGACTTAGCATGTGCAACGGAAGGGTCAGTGTAATCGCCCCTGCTTATGGGTGAGACGGACGTGTGCCTCTTTCGCAGTCCAAGACGTACTCTAAAATAATCACGCACCAGCTTGTGATAACGAAGTTCACGTGGTCAACGCACATGAGGCTAAGCTGAGAAATATATAGAACCAAGGACTGCAAAGATCATTAAAGGTTAAGAGGTCGAACTGTATCAAGAAAGTTTTGATTGGGTGATCTTTAGCCCAGGAAGATAATCTATAAAAATAAGTGTAAGAAGCACCAACATTGTAAGGATAAATCTTCCCTGAAATGAGGAATGAGCTACCAGCTCACAAGTTGAGCATGCAGGTCTCCGAGGACCTCATGGAGTGCTGCTCAGTCCTGCAGAGCTGGAGTGAAGGGTTATATGGGATCGAGTCAGTGACAAGGAAGTAACTTCCGGTTTTTTGTTTTGTTTGTTTGTTTTCAGATCACCTTCTTCCTTGGTATATAATGTTCCTTTTCAGTGCACAGTGCTCGCGTTCCTTGTATGGCCTTGGTGCCTGGACATCACACATCATCCTTTTTTCATCCCCTCCCCTCTGTTACACAGGTTTATAGTACACAAGTACTGGAACTACTACTTTTAAATGGTTTTAAATCAAAGCGGATCTTTGTGGTTAAGAAGTCATATTGTTGGGGCTGTTTTTTTGTTTTTGTTTTTGTTTTAATTCGTTAACCCAGGCGTCCGCTGGTTGCTATCCAAGTATTTGAGAATACTCAACACTTGAAAAAGTGAGGCAAGAGTGGTGCCCACTGTGCTTCCCCTCGGCTGGTCGGGCACAGGGCAGTCGTGTGGAATCAGAGTTTGACCACCGTACAGTTCACGAGTCCGGTACTTGCTGGCGTTTGCTCGGGAGACCTGACATTCCTGGGAAGTTTATAGGGACCAGGTCAATGCCACCTTCTTGCTTTGCCAACGTGTAGCTGAGAATTGGGTCAGATTATCAGCAAGCAGCACGACTTGGACTCCGTGCTACCTCTTCACGTAATGTCAGGCCCTTGGCTTTCAAAATGGTTTACTTTGCATCCCTTTGGAGATGTCAGGATGCTGGACAGTCTGCCCACCGCATCAGCCAAGTGATGCGCTGTTTCTCCTTTAAGAAACCTTTGTCCAGAGGGATTAGGTTCAAGTGCTCTCATTTGCATTGATGCGCCAGCTGGTGAACAGCCAATCCCCTTGCGTGCTCAATACACGTAATTTTTGTACACTTAATTGATATGTAGTAAAAACCGGGTGTCTCTGCACCACTTCCCCCAGAAGACACACCGCACATGAGGGGAGGAAGGGTGTGGAGAGGCCCCAGTCCACGCTTCCGGAGCAGGAACTCCTCTACCACAGCCCAATGGAAAGGGCCTAGCCGAACTCAGACCCATCTGGAGACCTGACCTCCTTTATGGTCAGTTCATGTCCTGCCAAAAGATGCAAAAGATGGGTTCTATGAAACTTTTTTTTTTTTTTTTTTTTTTTTTTTTTTTTTTTTTTTTTTTTTTTTTTTTTGTATTTTTTTTTTTTTTTTTTTTTTTTTTGCTTTGCTTTCTTTTTGGTTTTTTTGACACAGGGTCTTGCTACGTAGCCCAGGCTGACCATGAATTTGCAGTGATCCTCCTGCCTCAGCCTCCCGAGTCCCAAAATTATAGGCAGAGACACCACGCCCGGCTTGAAACGATTTTGTTTAAAGGTGAACTTAAAATCCAGAGTAAAGAAACCAGAGTATCTTGTGTTTTGAATGCTCTATCACAGGGAGTATTATTTCCATTTTATAGGTGACGAAATAAGGTAGGCATGGAACAGTTTTAAGCAACTTGCAAAAGGTCGTTCTAGCAAAGTCAAAATCTTAAAGCAAGTCTCACTACAAACCTATGCACTTTCCAAAATATACTCCTTAAAAGTATTTAAGGGAGCCAAATATTTATACAGGAGCACATTTTGGGCACATGATACACCTAAAAAATACATGAGCTAACTTGTTTCCTATCAGAAATGGGCCGGGAACATTTTCTCTAACTACCTGAGGCTGTCCTTGGCGTTGCGAGCATGAAATTCACAGCAGGGACCGTGGCCCCTATAGTAAGATGAGATTTGGAAGGCGCGGGTTTTGTCAGCTCCCGCTGTAGGTGTCGGGAGTAAATCGAGCTTTGCGGCTTCCCCTCCACGTTAATTTTCCCGTCTAACCAACGCAGATCCTCTTGATCTTTTTTAGTTAACCTGTTAAGGTACAGAATTGCTTTTCTCTTCAGTTTTTAAACTTCGATTGCCATTTTATTTTCCCAAATTACTCCCTTTGACTGTTTCTAAGAAATCTAACACTTCTGAAAGGTGTGAGCAGCAATCTTTTACAGTTTCAAACTAAATTTATAACGAAATCTCAAATTTCTTGCCTTGCGGTGTCTCCAGACTGGAAAGGGGAAAATGGTCTGCGGTGCTAAGGGGGCTGCCCGGGCCCTTTCAGAGGCTCTTGGCACCGCCACAAAGCGGCTTCCATTGTCACGCACCTCTTTGTAAACACCTCACACACTGCTGTTCTTGCTAATTATGCTCACTAGTACCATGGCCAGCCGAGTCAAGAGCACAGAGTGCAATTCCGCTCGTGTCTGGAGCACTGTCTTACTCCACGGTGGAGGGACGAGGCTTTGGGACCAGGATGTTCTCCCGAGCGCCCCCCTCCGGTGCAGTTCGCCAGCTGCGGACCCTGTGATTGGCTGGGCTTTTGATGCGCAGATACTACAAGTTGGTCACAAACCTGTGTACAATGGGCCTGTTCTCGTTCATGTGAAAATCAACATCCTTTTTTGTGTTACCGGGTGACAGGATGCTACAATACTATTAGCATTTGCAAAGAGTATGCTCTGCCCAAGGGCGTAGCCGCGATCGTGTGCTGCTCAGTTTGTGCTGCTCTATTATGTGACGGACACAAAGAAGCTTAAGGCTGCCAAAGGCCTGTCAAATCTTGTAGTGTAGCGCTCGACCTCCAAACTCCACTTGGCCTCTAAGCGTCTCTTGTTCCCGTCCCACCCCTTTCTGTGAATGCGCTCTGAGGTAGGTAAATGAATTCAGCGGCCTGGTGGGGTGGGGGGGTCCTTTCTGACCTCATCCCTGTACCATTTGTCTGCGGGCTTGTAGGGGGAGAGGAGGACATATTGGCGTCCTTTGTGTCAAATCATTTTCTTGCAGGTTGGGGAGTTAATGGTAACTTTGTCCGAAGCCAGCCAAGCAGAAAGCTCCGCGGATGGGGCGTGGCGTGCTCGCCCTCCCCAGAACTACAAGAGAGGAATTAGAAATGGGGACTTTCGGGTCCAGATGGGTACGCCGCACATCTGCCCGGCATCCGCCAGGGAAGCTTCAGCCTCCTCGTGGGTTTGCGCGTAGAGTCATCGTCATTCCTTTGAAAACAAACATTTTCCTCTTTCTGAATCATCGTGGCTTTTATACAGATGCCAATAGCTTGGCTGATCTTTGGGGCAACCACTGACGTGTATGTCCCAAAAGCTTTCTTTTGCCTGGGTCATTCTATGTATAAAGTACTATGTGACCCGAAGAGTTAGGCCATTTTTTTAACCTTGTATTTTTTTTTTTAACCTAAAAATGAACTACAGCCTTAGAACAAAACTTTTATTTTGCAGAGAGAAGAGAAACAGTTTGCTCAAATAGTGTTTTTGCTAGAAACGCTATCCCCCAGTTCCCAGGCAAGTTCGGTTCCCTTCCATGAAGATTTAGATCGAGAGCCGCACTTCGGGGCCTCCACAGCCAGGCATTTTGTAAGAAAAGTCGGGGATCTGGAGATTCATATGAAACCTACCTATTGTTTGTAATTCCAATTTCTAAAATCTAAACACTTGTATAAACCTGACTTCATTACAGCTTTTTGTTCAGCTCTGTCTTCAGTGGGATTTGACGATGAGACCGCTAAAGCCATTCTTGGGAGATAGGGGTTTGTTTATTCTGAGGCTGGGCTGGGAGAACTTTTCACTTATTAAACACCTCTATCTCAGGCACCTTAAATCCACCCCCCTCTGCTTACAAACCTCCTTGTCAATTTTGTTTTTCTTTTGTAACACTACGGCCAAAACCTTCCAACTTCCAAGGGAGGCGGTCTCACCACTATACCCACAGGTCAGCCCCGGCTCAGAAAGGTTACCTGAAGTCCCACCACTGGCCAATGAACAAGGTCCATGTAGATTTGACTGCACAGCCTAAAAAAGAGCAGGTGCAGAATGGGCTGCAGGTGTAGTTATCACTCCCTGACCTTACCTGGGCAACAGTCCAAAGGTTCCCCTTCTTTGCATGCCATGAAACAGTGGGGGAAAATTTTATATTGATTCAAAGAGAAACGCCAGGGCACTAACTGCACCGTGGGTTGATAACCCTGTTTGCATGCCATGAAACAGTGGGGGAAAATTTTATATTGATTCAAAGAGAAACGCCAGGGCACTACTAACTGCACCGTGGGTTGATAACCCTTCTGGAAGAGATGCACACACTTCTGTAAAAGCCTTTTGTTCTGGACAGGCTTTTTCAAGTTTTGCAAAGCACCGGGTGAACCTCAGCAGGGGATCACGGGGCTCTTCAAGCCAGCTTTCTCCATGCTAAGGAATTCCGGATGTGGAAATGATGTTTTATCCTTCCCATTTCCAGAAAAAGAGGCGGCCCAGAATCTTAATGACCATTTGCTATCTGTTGCATAGCTCACACGAATCATCCTGCTACACTGTTCTCCATCACCAAGGCAAGTCGGTTGACCACTGGTGGGCGTGATGTGGGGGGGTCCGGAATTCATTCCTGCGTTCACTTCTGATCCCAGAAGAAGCGTCCAACCCAGAGAAATTAATGATGCAGTGCACCCTTGGCTTACAAACTCAGTTCATTCTCAAGGGTTGGTTGTAACTCCAGGTGGTCAATTGAAGGCTCAGGCTCCTCTCCGCAGCCTTCAGTCTCTCCTGTGCACAGGCAGATCTCAGTGTCCTTAGAGAGACACTGGCCCAGGACTTCTCACTTAGCCCCACACGGGCAAGGATGTTGTAACGTTCCTTCCAGAACTCTTTAAGGGTTCTATCGGGATCTGACACCATCTAGAAGCACAAGTGGCCGGCATTTGGGTCGTAACTCGAGGCTTTGTAAGTTAAAAACTAAGATTCCTGAAGAACATGCCAAAGCTACATTGCTATGGCAACAATCTCTGAGTCCAAGATGCCCAGGTGTCCTGACCCAGCCTGCTCCTCCTCAGGAGGATGTGATGGTGAGGCCCAGAGCCATGCACCCCAGCTGAAGTGGATACAAACTTGGTGCTGCTACATCCTTGCCGTGTCGTTGTCAGACAAATTCTTCTCGAAGCCTTGATGTCCTCATTTGATTTTTCTAAAAAGTAGGGTGTGTGTGTTCATGGTCTCTCTCAGAGTATCTTGGGTTAAAACAAGATGCTATGAGCCAGGCGTGGTGGCCCACGCCTGTAATCCCAGCACTTGAGAGGCTGAGGCAAGAAGTTTGCTGTGAGTTCAAGACCACCCTGGGCTACATAGTGAGTTCCAGGTCAGTCTCAACTACACAGTGAGACCCTGTCTCAAAAAACAAACAAACAAACAAAAAAGATGCTATGTTAACAGTGTTTCAAAGTGCGAGACACGTGTGTTCAGACCCATTGGTTAGATATTAGTTATCAAGAGCAATTAATAGTGCTTCCAACCCAAGGCAAGAGCGGCATCAGAATGTCTCATTTTTATTAGCAAGTGACTCGTGGGGAGCTGGTGTATGCCTGTAACACAGCTCAGTGTTTCTTCCTCTCCGTTCCCTCCCCTCCTCTACCTCCCCCATCCCCTTCCCATTTGAGAAAGCTCTCCCTCTTCCTAGTATCTATCTTAAATTAGGGGTTTCTCATATAAGAGAAACCATACAATACTGAAGCTTGTGCGTATGGCTCATTTCATTTAACATTATGGCTTCAAGGTGCATCCATTTTCCCACAAATAACTCAAGCTCATCGTTTGTAGCAGAGCAGTACTCCACGATGTGTAAATATCACCTTTCTTTTATCCACGCATCTGCTGATGGACCTACAGTCTGCTTCTGAGATTTAGCCTGACAGATTCTGCTCACACTGACAAGTGCGGGACGACTCCATTCTCCCGCCAAGCAAAGGCTCATGGGCCCTTGGGTGCCCACCCAGCCCAGCTCTGCTCTGAGCATTGCCCTGGCTCCACTGGGCCATGTTGGGTGCTGTGGCTCCGTCTCCAGCCCATCTCCAGAAGGGCCACTGCGGGTGGCACTAACTCTGGCTGGGTTTGTGAATTCTGACGAATCGGTAGGCTGCCATCCAGATGTCTCTCCTTTTCTTGAGAAGGCTCAGAATTGATTCAGACCATTTGAGCACGGCTCATTGAGATTGGCATCTTTCGTGCAGGGTTACCGGGGATGTTTTTCCGTGCAGCGCTCGCGTGTGTATCCTGTGTGTATTCTGTGTGTGTCGTGTGTGTGAGGATCCCGGTGGATAGAGGCGTCTGGGGTCTCAGCCTGAGGCAGAGCCACTTCCCCCGGAGCTCATGCTGTACTTTCATCTGCTGTCAACACTTCTGTCCCTTTGGCTGCTGGGAACTCCCAAACTGCATTCCCATCCTGGCCTGGCTCTCGGTGGAACCTTTATGCTTCATTGGTGGCGTTCAATTTTCTCCTGACTCGATTTCATTTTGTGGCCCTTTTTTACCCATTTAACCTGGATCTGTTCATCTGAATTTATTATTATCATTATTATTATTATTATTGTACTGGGGATTGAAATCAGGACCTCGCGCTTGCAAGGCAGGAGTGATGCCACTGAGCTACATCTCCAGCCCCAGTTCATCTGAGTTTTTGTGGATATCACCCCAGAGTGACCTCGAATCCTTCTGTCACGTGACGTCATGTGTCAGCTTACACACAGATGTGACTGCCACAGCTAAATTTGTACTCTGGGTCCTGGAGCCAACTCCTCTGTGAACAGAAGATTGCATGTTGGCAACTCCTTCATCGTTATTTCCTTTAATTCATCTAAAAACAGGGCCTGGGGTCAGGTCTGGAGCACAGTGTAACCACAGCTGATGAAATCTCGGCTTCCTGCCCAGCCCAAGCACAGGTCTGCAGAGCCAGCAGAGCCCGCTGAGCTGGGGGAGCAGGAAACAGAGCAGTGGCCACAGGAGGCCTCTGGGATAGGGTCTGCTTCGCTAATGAAAGCACCCCTCCGTTTAGGGATTAAGTGAATATTCATGACCCTTGAGAACAGCAGGTGAGGCGCATCCTTTGGGCAAACAGTCCTGAAATGCCCAGATAAGAAAGGAGCAGGGGGCGTGGGGAGCATTTCCTCCTTCCCTTGGCCCCCAGCCCCCTTTTATTTTCAGAGGAGGGCAGGGTGGGGGGCACTTGTCCTGAGGTAAAGCAAGGACTGTGTCTTTCATTTCTAAAGAGCAGGCAGCGAGGCCGAGGCAGAAGTCCCGTGACACGACTTGGGGACACAAAGTGGTATCTTAGCATCGAAGACCCCCTTTGACAAGAAGAAGAAAAGCCCCTTTCTTCCCAGCCGGATTAGGAGAGGAGGGAATTCTCTGGAACGTGTGTGCATTGTTCCTCCCAGGGCAGCCAGGCCGGCCAGCAGGGGCTTCCTCCCAAAGTCAGCCCAAGGGAGCTTGTCTCCATGTAATTAAAAGGGAAGGGACACAGCAGGGAGTCTTGTTCCGCTGCTGCCCACCAAAGTGGGGTCCCTGGGGAGGGATGGTGTGGCCCAGGAAATTGGCTAAATTAATGGTTCTGGGAGGCCCCTCTGAATGCCTGGACCCCGAGGCAGAGAGGGCAGGGCAGGGGTCTCCTCAGAGCTCTTGAGACAAAAGAGGGACAGAGAGGCTCTGGAGCAGAGGGGCGTGGCTCCATACCACCTAACAGGCGGCCAGGCTGCCCTGGGGCCACAGCACCTGCAGCCAGGGCTCCCGCGGAAGAAGTACAGGGCCTGTGTCCAGGCACTCGTCTGTCCAGCTGATGCGGGCTGGCCCCTTGCTTTCTCCAGCTGACAGCCAGGCAGGGAGGGGGAGGTCACAGGTCATGGCCGGGAGGGGACTCCAGAGCTTACAACAGGGGAGCAGCCGCTTCCCTTGGCAACTAAATTTCTGGAAAGCAGGATCTTGTATTTGTCAATGGTAAAGTGTCTCACCTGGGAGTGATTTCGAGAAGCGAAACGAACGGGAAACCGACAGGCTTGGCATGTGCAGGGTCTAAGCCTCTCCTGCAAAAGAAGTTGTTTGTTCTTAAGAAAAGGAAAATATCGGGTATGAAGAAACACTTTCTAAACCAGGCAGGTGGCAAACACCTATAATCCCAGCACTTGGGAGGCAGAAGCAGGAGGATCAAGTTTGAAGCCAGCCTGGGCTACAAAGCAAGTTCAAGGCCAGCCTGAACTACATAGCAAGATCCTATCTCAAAAAAGCCAAACAAATACAAGAAAGAAACGCTTTCCAACTGTCATTTCCTGGAAGCCTCGGGCTGGAGAAGGTGGGCTTCAAGCCTCGTTTTTCCTGGCTCCCTCCTTCCCACACCTTGCAGATTGCATTTTCCGGACAGGAGGCAGCCTTCCGCAGCCGCTGGGAAACCTGGCTCCCTGCACTGCTCGACCCTTGGGGCACACGGGAAAGATAACGCTGACGACAGGAACCAAGACACGGAAGGCCCACACTTCACCCAAGGCCGCAAACTCCGTGGGGAGCAGAGGGGCCGGGACACTCAGGTTTTCCTGGGAGGCGATGACCGAAGTCAGTATCGCAAAGGAGACGCAGCTCCTCGGACTCCGCAAATATTGGGCCAGGGACTTCAGCGCGGCCCCACTGTTGACAGCTAGGAGATGGTGGCATTGTTGTCTTTGTTACCATGAAGTGCGGACCGGCCTAACGCCCTGTGTACACAGAGGGCCGCGCCCGCCGAGGCACGCATGTTTGCAGGGCCAGCACGCAGCGGTGACCGCCCTCACCTCCCTGCCATGGTTACGGCTGGGGCCTCTCCACAGGCTGCTTGTCCTCTGTCCAGGGTTCATTTTCTATGATTAATAATGCAGTGCGCACCGCATCTATGCAGACAGATGAATTTTCATAACCGGAGGTTTCCGACACCCCAAGAACCAACTGGGCCCCCCCTCCAGGCGCTATCTGCACAAGCAGAGCCTCCCTACTCACCTCCAACCTAGATCCGTCCACCTGCTTCAAGCTCCAGGACTCAAACCTTTCCCCGCCCTCCGAAGGCCGGAGCAATGTATGTCAGTCCAGCAGGACGTGGGCACAGCACAGCCAGGTGCAGCTCTGCCTCTAACTTGAGTGTGGCCACCAGAGCTCTGCCGGCTGGGTCAGCTCTGCTAGAGGGCGGAAATGGCCTTCGTGTCTCCTGGGCCTTCACAGCGCTGACAGACAGTCCTGGCTGCCCGACCCAGGCCTCCCGGGTGGCAGGGATCCTGCCCACTGGTATTTCCTGCCCACCCCCCCTCCTCACCTCTCTGCCCCCCACCAGCGCCCCCCGGGCCCATGCAGTGTTCCAAGCACCCCAGGTGGATGTAGAGGCCCCAGGGACACTCTTGGGCCTACAGGCCTGCTCGTCACAGAGCCCATGGCCTTTTCTGGGCATGTGGGGGAGATGGGGTTGGGAGGGTGTTGTGAGGGAGGGCTGGCAACAAGACCTCCTCACTCACAGCAGGGGAAACGGAGGCTCAGTGGGGAGAGGAGGTAAGGCCAGGCAGAGTGTCTGGGCCTTGGCTCACTCCTTCACCACGCCCAGTATCAGCAGGCTTTAAAGGACTTTGTGGCTCATGTCATGGGATAAAAATGTTCAGCCCTCTCCCCACCTAGGACACACACTGGGAGACACACACACACACACACCGCACAAATAATTGCTTCCACCTGTCATGATTTCTCGTCTCTTCTGTCTCCCCTGCATTGGCACCAAGCTCCCCAGGCGGCGGCGGCGGTCTCCCCACCTAGGACACACACTGGGAGACACACACACACACACACCGCACAAATAATTGCTTCCGCCTGTCATGATTTCCCGTCTCTTCTGTCTCCCCTGCATTGGCACCAAGCTCCCCAGGCGGCGGCTGCTGCTGCTGCTGCTGCTGCTGCTGCTGCTGCTGAGTTCGCCTCGCCTGGCCTGGCATCAAGGCCACATACTGTGCTACCACACGCTCCATCTCATAGAAGAGGCCCAAATGTGCAGGACAAAGAGCTGGTGTCCAGGGCCGTAGATCCAGCTGACTCGGGGGCATTCTACCCTCTTGCCTGGACACACATGCAGCTCCACAGTTGCCAGGATGTCAAGGCGCTCTGCCAAGCAGAGGAAGAGGGGGGCTTGGCAGGGACCCCAGCTCATCCCAGCCGCAGGCCTCAACCGATGCGGGGACCCAGCTGCCATCTCACCATCCAGGGACTTCACAGGCCCCGTCTGCTTCACTTTCTTCCAAACCAAGGTGCAGACGACACCACAGCCCCAGTCACCACTGCCCTGAAGGTGCGGCTGGGAGCATGCAGGTATTGGATCTACTTGAGGACAAACCCTTCCCAGTGCAGCGCCACACCTGGGGTTGGCAGGGCACGGGGCCAGGAAGCACCTCCTAGCCCAGCCCTGCTCTGGGAAACAGGTGAAGGAGAATATGCCCCAAACTTCAGCGGCTCCCGGGGACTGGTGGAAACTGAGCACGAAGACACAGAGGAGCCCGGTGACCAGCAGGAAGTGAGTAGAAACTGCTCCCTCAAGAGGGCGCAGGGGCAGCAGCTGCAATCTAAGGCTTGCAGTCTTGGCTTTTGTGGCAGAGGTGGCTTTCGAGCTGAGCTGCATGACAGACAAAAGGGAACTGTCATTGTTAGTGTTAGCATAACACCCTTCCCTACTGTCCTCACAGCTAAGGCAGCGTGTCTCACAGAAGCTGGCCTGGTGTGACTACAGCCAAGTGTGCATGTTTTCGAGGAAAGTGAGGAAGGCCAGGGTTGGGATTGCAGAGGTGAATTTCATTTAAATTGGGACAAGCTAAGAAATTTGGATTTAATACCAAAGAGGCCAAGAAGCCACTGGAGGATTTTGAGCAAGAATTCGATGCGATGCTATTAGAACTGTTTTCCCATAGCTGGGCATGGTAGCACACGCCTATAATCCCAGCATTTGGGAGGCTGAGGCAGGAGAATCACTGTGAGTTGAGACCAGCCTGGGCTACTCAGTGAGTTCCAGGTCAGTCTCTACCTACTGAGACCCTGTCTCAAAAAAACAAACAAACAAACGAACAAAGGTCATTTCTCTAGGAGAAAAGGTTTGCAAAATTCATATCTGATACAAAGGACTCTTGCAAGTCAACAGTGAAAATAATTTAGAAATGCTTTAGAGAAAACGCCTGACCAGGGAAGATAGACAGATGGCCAATAAAAGTATAAAGTGACTTTCAAAGTCATACACCGCTAGGGGATCACAAATGTGACAACAAGGAGATACAGCTACACGCCTGTGGAGATGGCCCAGAATAAACACGGATGATATCACACTCTGGCAAGGATGGGAGCAACAGGAATCCTATTTATGACTTGTGGGAATGCAGAACGGCGTAAGCATTTTGAGGCTAGTTCTCCGGTTTCTCCAGAACTAAACACACATTGAATGAGTAGTGTGATGGAATCTCATGCTGTCCTGCTCGGGGACATGAACTGTCCCTTTGTCCAGTGTATCCACACTGTATATATTACCCTCCTGTCGATCGCTGTGTAGTCATCTGAGTTATCAGATTCACTCTTACCATATCGCAGGTAATGCTTCTATAGCCACCTGGCACTGTCACAGTTACTCCTCCCCTTGACCTCACTGTCACCACACACTGTCACAGGAAGAAAGAAAAGTACTGTACAGTAACATATTTGGAGAGAGAGACTAGAGTCACAGAACTTTCATTATAGCATACCGTTGTAGTTGCTCTACTTTATTATTAATCTTGACTATGCCTAATAAATTAAACTTTTTGATAGGTATGTATTGATAAGGAAAAACATGGCAGATTCAGGATTCAGTAGTTAGTATCCATGGCTCCAGGCAAACACTCAGGGTCTTAGAATGTACCTGCTACAGATAAGGAATGATTGCTGTATATAAATTAATATAAAATTGATCATATTAACTTCAAAACTTAGAAACAGGAAAAGATGCAATCTTGGGTTAGGCAAACTTACCTTCCTTCCTCTTTCTTTCTTTCATTCTTTATTTCTTTCTTTAAAACAGAGTCTCGATGTGTAGTCCAGGCTGGCCTTGAACTCACTATGTGGCCCAGACTGGCCTTGACACCTCATGGTGATCCTCCTGCCTCAGCCTCCCGAGTGCTGAGATTATAGGTGTGCACCACCACATGTGGTGGCAAATGTTTCTTAAATAGGAAAACTAAACCACTGTAAGAACAAATTGACCAAATTGATGTCTGCAAAATTAAAACCTGCTCTCCTAGGGACATTGTTAAGCGAATTAAAAGATAAGCTGTGGGGCTGGGAAAAACATTTGCCAAGGCAAATGACTGGTAAAGAATTTTATATCCAGAATATATAAAAATTTCAGAAGCAATCAGATAGGCTAGGGATCCAGCACTTGCCTATCTTGTGTCCCAGATCCTATAAAATTTTTAAAAACCAATTAAACTCATGTGCAATCTCTTTTGAGACAAAGAAGATAAAACTGGCAAATAAGCACCCGAAAAGATGCGAGGCCACACTCTATACCCACGAGAATAGCTAGCATGAGACACAGACTAGACCAGCACGGGGCAAGCTTCATCTTTCTCTTCATACGCTTCGGGAAATGTACAACGATGTCCCTATTTTGGAAAATACAGTGTGAAATACAGAACTCCTCCAGCCATTCTGTTCCCAGGCGTCTCCCTACAAGAAAGCACATGTCTGTTCAAAGATTTGTACGCAGTTGTCTGTAGCAGCTTTATTTGTGACACCCTAAAACTAGACATAATCCAAATGTCCACCCATAGGGAAGGGGATCAGCAAACCCTGGTTCATATCCCTGCAATAGAATACACACCCTTCACTGACCCAACGGAGTGGACCAGTGATATGATCGGAATGGTTATGCTGAGGGAAAGGCGGAAGATTTCAAGTGAGTACTGTGGGCTCTTAGGAACCATCTTAGTTACCACCATCATTCATTGCCAAGACAAAATTCCTGCCATCCACAACCCACAGCAGCACAGGTTTACTATGGGTCACATTTCAGTGCGTAGTCAGCTGGCTGCAAGGCAGCAGGGCATGGCACAGGGTCCTAGCGGAGGAGAGCTGCTCACAGCATGGTGGACAGGAAGGAGGAGGAGCTGGAAAGGGAGCTATAACCTTCCTTGCCATGCCTACAGTAACCACCTCTCCTGATCAGACCCCGCCTCCTAAAAACAAATCAGTTCTGAGCCCCCCAAATCCAACCACATTGCAAAAGCCCCATCTGTAAGCACATGAGGCTCTTGGGATATAGAGATATAAAGATGAACCACGCAGTCAGAATTGCAAACCAATATACAGTGATATTGGCTGCAGTTGCCTGGATACAGGAAGATGTTACAAAGATGCACAACAGAAGTTTTGGGTTGGTAGATTTATTCCTTATGTGGATGACAGTGGCAGTTTCCTGTACGCTGAAATTTATCATCACTTTAGGTATATGTAGATATCGTATGTCAGTTATATGTCAATAAAGAAGCAAAAGATGGGAGGCGAGGTTGCATAGACACTGATTAAACCCCACATTTAAATCTTGGTTTCACCATGGCTGTGTGACCTTAGGTGGGTCATTCAACCTTTCTGAGCCTCAGCATTCTCATCTGTAAAATGAGGCTGATGATATTCTCACCTTCCCTAAAAACTGGTAGGGCAACCAGAGATTTAGCTCAGTGGCATTGCACCTGCCTCACAAGCACAAGGTCCTGAGTTCAATCCCTGGTACCGGGGATGGGGCGGGGGGAACTGGTAGGAACACAGAATGAAATAATATACATCACGTGCTTAGGACAATTTGGGGGCTTACTAGGTGCTTGATTAAACGGCACTCAGTATTCATGCTCAATAAAGCTCCACTCTGTCTTCACCCTGACCCTCCCCCACCTCACAGAGCTCTCTGTGTCGGATCAGAAGCCTCAGTGCTCGGGACAAGGAGAGGTCACACGCACACTGCGCCGGGCAGGACGAGCCAGTTTCTGGGGAACACGGTTCCGGTGAGACTCACCTTTCACCTTATCTCCAGGTGGACGCCCGAACCCTCCGCTTCTCCTGCATCCACAATGCCAGGTGGCCGTGCAGCCGAGGAGCCCCAGTTCTCCCATACAGGAAGGCGTGGCATCCCTGGAGCAAAACTAGGGCTAGAACTTTCGAGACCGAGCAGGCCCTGCTCACACTGCATGGCCAAGGCAGCTGAAATCCTAGTGGAAGCCACTGAAACAGCACTGCCACCATCAACTCCCTGTGGCAACAAAGACATCTCCTTGGAACCAAACTTTCATGTCCTTTGAGTTCCTTGATGACCAAGGAGGGACAGAGCTAAGAGGTGTGGGGCAGCTGGGGTGGCAGCCAGACAGTGAGCTGGTTTTAAACCCACTGACCGTAAAAGGGGTCTGGGAAGCTTTTTAGGGAAGGTTTGCCAGGTTTGCTGGTTTTAAGTGTCAGGTCTGCCTCACAAATAAGCCTTAAGGGGAAGGGACTGGGCTCTGAAAGGTGCATCGCGCAGGAAGGCTGTCTGCAGGAGGAAGGCTTACATTCCCCTAGGTTTCCCAAGCATCCCTAGGACCCATTCTTAACCCCACACTAAGCTGGAGAGGTTCCTGTTCTTCCTGTTTGTCAGGTAAGGAATGGGAGCCTCAGAACACACTTGAGCTTCTGAGTCAGAAATCTCCACAAAGTCAACAACAAATCTTTAGAGTCCTGGAGCGTGTGTCAGGACCAGGGGTGCAGCAGGAACACAGCCCGTGAACCCCACAGAGCAAGCTCACAGCAGCGGTTTAGGGCCATGCGGTCTTGCTGTTGACCTTGGAAAAGCTGCTGAACTGAGGGAACTTCAGTTTTTGCCTCTGAAAAACATGGAATTATAACCTACTGCTCAAACAATAGCCACAGACAAAATGGAACGGACTGGGGCGGCGTATGTCATACCCCGGACACTGCACAGCTGGCCACGAGGACTGCGGGGCGGTGCAGTGGAGCCCGGGCTGGCTCAGGTTCTCCCTGGACCTGCATTTGATGCCAAGAGCCAAGGGACAGCCTGGGAACCCTGCTCCTGCAGCTGTGCGACTTCCGGAATGGGGACGACCAGGGGCCACGCCTCCTAAAATTCATTTAACACATCTTCATGAGCGCCTTCCACGGGCCACAAGCCAGGGTGTGACAGTGCTATGACCCCCACCTCAAACATGCCCAATCCAGGGTGGGGCTCCAGGCTGCACAGTGCCAAGGGCGTCTTGGGGTCACAGAGGAGGCCCCTCTGTGGGTGAGCTCCCCCCGGGCACCCACCACAGTGGTTCCACCATAGGGGGCGGGTCCGCCTCTGTCCTCCCTCACTGTGGCCACAGCCTAGACTCCGTCAGCCCTGAGGTACAACAGTTACCTGTCAGGCTCCCATGTCTCCATGCCACGCCACTGACACTCAACAGAGCTCTCAACACCGTGCTTCTTTTGCTGAGAATCCTCACAGGTCCGGTGGTTTGCAGAGGTGGCCTGGGCGGCCCAGCCCTGAACCTTCTGTTCAAGCCAAGCTCACACCCTTCCTCTCTGGAAGCCACCCTTCCAAGAAAACGGCTCCCCAACTCATGCTCAGCCAGCACTGCTGTTCCCATCCCCCGTGTCCTGCCCACCTCCCCACAGAGAGGTCCCCTTCCTGCTTTGGGCACCAATAAGCCCGTAATTTTATATATAACATGTCATGATTTGTGGTAGCCAGGGCTTGCAAGGGCACAGGTTTAACACAGGACATATAATTTCTAGGATTATTTTATAATATACACCCAAAAAGTCATGCAGAGAGTACAAGAAATCTATCCAAACACTAGAGACTCAGAGAATCCAGCCTGGGGCCTGGATCCCACAGCAATGTCCTGCACAAGTCCAACTGGAGTGCCAGAGCCCATGGAAATGTACCATGCAAGTCCATATCAAGGTTCAGCACCGGAAAAATCCAAAGGCCAGGGCTGGAAGCTAGAAAGCCTGCCCCGGTGGGGTGGAGGGTCTGCGCCATCAGGCTGAGGGGTCTGCACTGGAGTCAGGAAGTGACGCTCGAGGCAAAGACCAGAGCTCCCCAGAAGAGTGCAGAAGCCACCTCAGAGCTCCTCCTCCTCCCATGAGAACAGCCAAGTTGGCATCATGAAAACCAGCTGCCGCAGTCTTCTCCAAGAACAACAGCCAGCAATCTTCCCCTCCAGTTCTCTTTTTATACCACTGACAACAATCCTCGGGTGGGTCTTCCACACCCAGACCCAGCTGAGTTGGTTCACCTGGGCGTTCCAAGGTGACCTTCAGTCAATCCACCGCATAGTTCAGATCTAGGTATCTTCAAAGAGCCTCAGGCAGTCACAGGCGGGGCTTTGGGCAAGGAGGATGCAATACTCGATTACAGGTGCTTATAGCCGACTTGCTTTCAGTGGGCGGGGTCCGGTTAGGGTTCGTCTCTCCCCAGACTCCTCCATTCCTTCTTCTTCCCACCCGCCATGCCGTGGGCAGCTCTCCTCTGCCGCGTCCCTCTGCCACACTGCCCTGCCCCGGAGCCAGGACTGATAAACCTCTCCTCCCACAGGCTGTGGTGGTCAGTTTCTGTGCCTCTGTGACCAGAAAGTGACTAAAGTGAGGTGATGGACTAAGTAACAGGGCGCTTGAGTGGGGACACCCAGCTGGACTGAGCCAGCGTGGCTCTGGGCACGGAAGACCCACCTGGGGATTGCTGCCCGAATGGCGCAAAAGAACGGGAGGCGAAGCTGCGCGCGGCCGATTTCCCAGCAGAAGCTTTGTTGTGGCTGATTTTCCTGCTTCGAACTCAGCTGCTGTCGTCCTTGGAGCTCGGGTCCTCGCAGTCACTGGGGGTGGCTGCCATACTCGTCAGGGGAGCTGTGGTCCTCACTTTGAGTGTCGCTTCCTGGCTGCAGTGCAGATCCCTCAGCCTGGTCGCACCGACTCTAACAGCTTCCGCCTCTGGGCCCTTCCTGGATCCTCAATACAGACTTGCACGGGACAGTGCCATGGGCTCTAGGCCTCCAGCCGGATTGGAGCAGAACTTTACTGTGAGATCCAGGCCCTCGGCTGGATTCTCTGGGTTTCTAGCACGCGGAGAAATCTCTTGCACTTTTGCCTTTGACTTTTCTGGGTGAATATTATAAGATACTCCTATAAATTTATGTATCCTGTATCAAATCTATTCTCTTGCAAACCCTGACTACAACAGGTGATATGTATATAACACAAATCAGTCTTCCTCTGTTAGCTGTCAAATTGATTCCTAACTATTGACAGCTTTGGCTTAAGGAGGGCCACTTCCCAGCCTGGGTGAGCTTGCTGTAGCGCCGTTTATATCCATCCTCTACAAAGTTCTCTTCACAGCGATGACTCCTTACAATCACTCAGGAAAGAAGGCGGTGGGGTGTGTGTGTGGGTGTGTGTGTGATTATTCCCATTTTACAGATAAGGAAACGGCGACTGACGTGCCCAGATGAATGAATGGTCCTGTGCAAAGGGAAATTCAAGATATGCTGCTCACATCCTGAGCTTCCCTCGACGCACACAACTTTAAGACCGCACATTCTTTTTCACCAAGGAGACCCAGCTGGTTAATGCACGCTGTGAACAGAGTGGACCTTCTGGACACCGTGACCGATGTCCTCGTGGATGTGGAGTGACTGCTGGTCAGGCTAAGCCTGCCCAGAGAGAGCTTCACATTCTGTACCCCTCACGCGGCCAGATGTGCTGGATACAGAGTCAACATTAGGCAGTGCCACCAGGGAGCACAGGGCCTTCTCAGACGCCGCCACCATGCCTGACTCATGTTCAAGGAACACGTCAGGGGATGAAGTTCATCTGCCATCCACCTAGCTTAGGGGAGAAGGTAGAAAAAAAAAGATACAGATACAGGCCAGGACCACAGTGACGCAGAGCTTACTCTGGGGGTGGCGTGGGGCGGTGACAGGATCAAGAAATCTCACAGGGAGGCAGTGAGATTTGCCACCGATTCACAGATGGGACAGACAGGCAAAGGACAGGCCGGCCTGAGGCAGCTCTGGGAACAGGGCCGAGGGAAGTGGAGGGGAAGAACTCTCCCACTACGGACAATTCCCTTGCTCTCCCACTTTCGCTCTGAATTCTGTTTACCAGCAAGCACAATGGTCCGTTTGGTCTGATAGCCTGATTTTTTTTTTTCATTGAGTTTACTGGTACTTTCTAGGTATACAGTAGTTACATTCATCACTGGGATCTTGTACCTTTACATGACAGGTCTTGGTTCTCATTTTTCCCCATCCCCCTGCCCTCCCTTCCCTATTAAAGATTTGTTTCCATTTTTTTCTTTTCTCATATTTTTCTTTTCCCTTATTTCCTTTCCTCCACCTTTCCCACTTCCCCTACACCTTTGGCCCCTTTCTTCCTATTTCACATTATCAATTATACAATTTGAATCTTATTTACACTTCTAGTTTTTCACACCAGAGAAACTAGTTGGTATTTATACACATGTGTCCTATTTATTTCACTGAAGAGGATGGCCTCAATATGCATCCATTTTCCTATGAATGACTCTAGTTTCTCATTCTCTACGGCTGAGTAGTGCTCCATTTTACAGAAAAACCACATCTTCTTCATCCAGTCTCCTGTTGATGGGCAATTGGGCTGTTTCCAAGCTTTAGCTACTACAAACTGTGCTGTAATAGCTTCAGATTTAAACAAGCATCTTTTACTCAGTCCCAGGCTCATAATTTGATTACTGAAGTTGACATTTAAGATTTTTTTATTCAGAGAGAAAATACGGGGTGATTTTGAAAGCACATGATCCCAGATGGACTGATGATTAAAAAAACCACACTGAACTATGGTTTATCCTTGCTCCTGCTGTAAACCAACCTAACGCTTGTGATGCACTCTGCAAGCCAGCACTGACCTGACGCAGTGCACTCCCTGCAGCCTGGCTTCCTGCTCGGCCCGGCTTCCCTGCTGCTGGGAACGCGACTGGGCTCCCAGAGTCAGCCTGGCGAGGTGCAGCCGGGAGGGGCTGCCGGGAGAGCAGGACGCAGCAGGTGAGGGGAGGGACGTCCTCAAGGGGCGGCCCCGAAGGAGCGCCTGAGAGTTAATTGTGCAAACCCACGTGGCCGGTGGAAAGGGCACAGGAGGCGCTCAAGGGGGCTTCTTTTCCTTTCTTCCTTTTCTTTTCTCTTTTTTCTTTTGTTCCCCCCAACGGATGGAATAAAAGAAACCATGCGTCTGCCTGCTGCAGCCCAGGGACTTTCTTAGGGTTCTCTGTGTAGTGTTATTCGAAAAAAGACAAAACCCCCAAACAAAACACAGTTGTATTAACACAAAAGTCCAACTCCACGGTTGAAATCTCCCTTTCCATTCCCAGGGACCGGTTTCCCAAATGAACCCCGGCTGTCTGGGCAGACAATGGGGTCCCCAAGGAGCTGCACGTGATCAGGCCAGCCAGCGAGGGGCATCCCGTGACCACCGCTCCTGCGGGAATGGGGGAGGGGAGCGTTCGGTCCCTGGAGGCCGACGTCCCAGTCCTCAGACCCTGTTGTCACTTCCCGTGCTCTTGTCTGCAGCCTCAGCACCCAGCACAGGGCGCGGGGCCACCCCTGCTGTGGGTACGTGTGCACGTCTTCTCCTGGAGCTTTAGAAGATTTTAACGTCTCTGGGCCTCGGGACCAGGGGCGCTGGGGACCGAAGCAGGCGTTTTCCGACCTGGAGTCATCTGTGGGGGGCTCCGGGCGGAAGTTCTGGGCTCCCAACCCACCTGTGAAGCTGTCCCGTAAGAGCAGAGGGCTTGATCGCTTTTGATGCCAGAGCGCCTCTCAGCAGAAGCCGGGTCTTGGATAAAATCTCAGGCGTGTCCCTCTGCAGCTCTGCACGTGGGGACCCAGGACGTCACGTGTGGGATCTGCACAGTCACAGAAGAACGGAGCAGAGGAAATTCAAACATTCTTTGTTCACAACTGCAGAAAGCAAACCCCGGAAAGAATCCTGCTTAACAGACCCTGGAAACCTGGCTTAGCCCGGGAGAACTGCATTTGGTGAAATTATCTTCCTTCACTGCTAGCACGTAGGTTGTTGCTTGCACACATGCCTAAGATTAGCATGAAGGGTGAATGCTTTCCCATTCTCAGGCCTGCTGGGGCCACTTAAGAAATGCTGCAGAAGTTCAGGACCCACCTGGGTCCCCACAGCCCACAGCGTCACAGTGCCTCAACAGGGCTGGCCAAGGTTGTGTCCGGCACTTCGGTGCAGACACTGGGCAGCTGCTGGCTCTGGCCTAGGTCTGGGCTGCAGGGTCCAGATTAGCAGAGAGGACACTGAGGCCAGCCCAGATCTCAGGCGCCGAGGCCTGGACTGCAGAGCAGCGCTAGCTCCACTGGGACCCTCTGGACTCTGCTCCCGGGCCACCCACACGAGGCCGCCACACCTCCTGGATTGGAGCATCCTTGCTCTTCCTCAGAGTGTGGCTTAATCGAGTTCCCGTGGCCTCCGTGGAAGTACTGCCAGCCCAGGGCAGGCCTGAGCGTCCCTTGGTCCCCCTCCGGGGCCCTCCCTTCTTAGCTGCATCCATTGCTTCTGTTAAGCCTGCGGTGACCAATTTGTGGCCATTAGGGGCACATTTATTTGCTTGACTTTTTTTTTTTTTTTTTTTGGCAGTAACAGGATTGAATCCACACCCTTTCCCCTGAGCTGTACCCTCAGCCCTATTTATTTATGCATTTATTTTTGAAACTCGCTCACTCACTTGCTAAATTGCCCCGTCTGGGCTCACATTTGCAATTCTCCTGTCTCAGCCTCCCAGAGTGCTAGGAATACAGGCGAGTGCCACTGTGCCTGGCTACTTTTGCTTTATTCGTTTTGTTTTGTTTTGGGTACTGGGGATGGGACTCGGGACCTTGCACTTGCAAGGCAGGCGGCGGCACCACTGAGCTACATCCCCAGCCCACTACTGCTTTATTCTTGAGGAGACCCTCAGAGTTGGCCTTAGTCACTGGGGGCTTTCATGGGACACACAGGCAGCTGCTTCTCCCTGGGCTTTCCATGGTTTCCTGTTCCATTTGGCTTTCCTTCTGCCTTCCTCCCCCTCAGACAGGCCTTTCTCCCTCCACGGACTGGGGGAGGAGCATATCTGAGGACAGCAGAACCAGCTTGAGAAACAAGCAGAGGGAATGAGGTCGCTATGAGGAGCGGGGGACTAAACAGAGCTTCGGGGTCCTTGGGGACTTGTGCCTGGAGCTGGCACATGGCGTCCACCACAGAGCCGTGTGGCAAGGCACTTCGCTCTCCGCGCCTCAGTTTTTCCACCGGCAAAGGGCAGATCCAATAGGCCTATGGTGTGAGTTCATTTTAGGATCAAATGAAAGAACAGCTCTGCATAGTGCACAGATCTGCAGACAGGCAGGGCCCACAGAAACCTCTCCGCCAGAAGCGGTGCGGGAAGATGAGCAGAACTTCCCCTCACGCTGATGCAGCGTCCCCCACCCCCGCCAACTCCGGCCTCCTTCCCTCCCCCAGGTCCAGTGGTACAGGAGGGAACCTGGGTCCCTGGTGGCTGGAGAGGGAGCAGGTGCAGGTCAGGGCGTGGCGCTCCTCAGACTCCTGGAGCATCCTGCAGGACAGCGCGCTTCGGGACTTGCCGCGGTGCGTGCAGCATGTTTCATGTAAGAGACGCTTGACCGACACTTGAGAATTTAGAAAGCATTTTAAATGACAGAGTCAAGAATCCGCATCAATCATGCACCCTAAGCTTCATTTAAAAAATGATGTAAACCACTTGTTGAGACCAGTGAGTCTCCTTTCATCAGCTCTGGGACAGACCCCATCTGAGAACAGATTAGCAGCGGCTGGGTGACTTAGTGAGCAGGAACCTCCCCACCTAGAGCCCACTCCCCAGCCTGCCAGCCTGTCCTGCTCATCCAAATGCAATTCCTCTGGCTCCTCTTGGAAGCCAATGAGCCAGAGAGAGAGCAAGACAAAGCAGCCAATATCTGCGATCAGTCACCGAGCTGTCTCGGGGCTGAGCACACTTTTTTAATGTAACTTGATCATTTTCACTTAATACATCTTGGATGTCTTTCATTGCAGTATACATGCCTTCCAGCATGTCCATTTAGCTGCTGCACAGGGAGAGAAGGACCACCCGGGAACCCAACAGGATCTCTGGCAACAGGATAGCAGCCTTGGAAGAAAGCGAGCTTTCCACCCCTGGAAGTGGCCAGGCAGACATGAGCCCGGTCTTGGAAGGGTTCCTGCACTGGGTACGCACATTATACTAACAAGAGTAAGTGGCTGGCTCCCTCCCTTGACACTCCCAGAACAATACAGTGTCCCAGGCGCGATCCCAAATACTCTGCAGGGACCTTCCACGGCACTCACAGAACTCTGACGTACATGTCATTCCCATCGATGCAGATGAGGACGTGAAGGACCGTGCCAGGCTCACAGAGCTAGGGACAAACCGGGGAGGACGCCCCCAGGGTCTAGACCCTCAGTCTGAATGCCAAACACCTGCCTCACCAGGAGATCCCTACGCAGGCCTTTTTCCAGCTCCCGGATCACGGGAACCCCACTGTGCCAAGGCCTGTGCGACTCACGTGTCATAGCGGACCCGAGTGTCTGGGACCTCCCCTCACCCGGCTAGAAAATACGGACAGCAGAAGACACCCGTCTTTGAGGGGCAATGGGCTTTGAGGAACAAGACAACAGGAACGGACCCCTCCACATGGCTAGGCCAGGGGAGCAGAGGTGACCTTCAGCTGACTGACATCCAGCACCCAGTCCAAGGGAAACAGAGACCCCCAGGGCTTTTATGGTCCTCCAGGGACTGCAGCAGCAGCCCCAGGGGTATCTGGACCTGCGATTTCTGTGACACAGGTCCCAACCTGAGGCCTGAAAGGAGACGACATCGTCTGAGTCTGGCCTCACTCATCTTGACAGCTAACTGCCCCGCAGCCGGCCAAGAACTGGCTCCCCATGGCCAGAGACCCTTCAGCAGCTCCACAAGAAGCCAGGCCTGCTGACTTCATCTCCCACACATTTGTCTTACAGAACGGACAGAAAAGGGAGGAAAATGATTTCTGGGCCCAGATTCCCCACGCTAACTGCAGGTCTGCAAGCTACCCTGTATCAGGTACGGCTAGAAGCCAAGACCCTAACAAAGGTGACTCTGCTGCTTCTGCTGCTGTGGCCATTCCCACCAGGTAACATGGAGGGACACCCATGTCACCCATGGGCTTCACAGAAAGTACAGCAAATGAGCCAGTGCTACGGTTAAAATCAAGGCAGATCACCCTGTGTCTTGATCCTGGCTCTCTGCTTTTTTTTAAAACTGTGATCTGGGGCATTTTACTGAACATTTCTGTGCCATACTTTGTTCCAAGACAGGGTCTCCTAGATCCTCCTGCCTCAGCCTCCTGACTTTGTACTACCACACCTGGCTTGTACTATACTTTTTTATTCCTCTATAAAATAGGAATGAGACAAGTTTGCTGTTCAGAGATTAAGTGAGATATGACATAGAAAGCATATACGTGGTACTTAAAAATGTTATGTATTTCTAGGGCTGGGGATTTAGCTCAGTGGTTCCAGCGCCTGCCTCACAAGCACAAGGTCCTGAGTTCAATCCCCAGTACAAAAAAAAAAAAAAAAAAAAAAAAATTATCTATTTCTATTGGCATCTCATTTATTAGAAAAAAATTACTAGAGGGGGTAAAGGGAGGACAGAGACAAGGGGAAAAAATGAGAACCAAGACCTGTCATATAAAGGTACAAGATCCCAATGATGAATGTAACTGTACTATATATCCAAAATGGACCAATAAACTCAACTTAAAAAAAGAAAAAAATTACTAGAACACTTTATTATCCCCATTTTATAGATGAAAAATTAAAACACAGAGAGATGCAGTGAATTTCCCTAAATCACAGGGCGAACAGATGACAGTACCAGGGTTTAAGCACAGGTTTACTGGCTCCAGAACCTTCACTCTTACCTGCCAGCCAGAGTGCCACCAGGGGCCCCAGGCACTGAGCTTAAGCACCCGAGACCACCCAAAATTGTTTGCAGACATCGACATTGTGCCCAAATGTCCACAGTTCCCACGGTTGGGACAAGGCCGCACGCCAGGAGAAACCGCTCAAGCTGACCAAGATGTCAAGGGTCTCCGACAAGGAATTTAACTAACAAACTTTCTAGAGAGGATGTGGACGGTGGCAGCTTTGAATCCACAAGGAGCGCAGGCCTTGGAGCCATGAAGACCCCCGGGCGGGTGGGCCAGGAGACTGACATCCCTTCCTGGGCTGCCCCTCCAACGCTGTGGGGCTCAGGAAGTCACCAGCCTGCTCCAGGGTCAGTCTCCTTCTTCGGGAGGTTGACACTCCGTGCCCTTCCAGAGGAGGACTCGATGGCCTTTTTCATTTAGTCATCCACTCAGCACGTGTTGTTGATCACCTGCTGGGGACCAGTTGAACAGCTGGAGGCGCAGACAGCAATCCGGATGCGGCCTCTGGCTTCAAAAGGGTTGGAGGGAGGCAGAAGCAAGGTGGTAAGGACCACAGTCGTGGGTGCCAAGGGAGGACAGAGCAGTGCGGATGAGAAACATTTCTGCTGAGAACCAGAGAAGGAGTAAGAGTCAAGGTGATGGGGTGGGGACCCAAGAGGAGGGAAGAGACTTATGGATTTGTGACCACGCTGCACTTAAGCAAGTGCGGTGTAGTGTGGCTGCGTCTCGGCAGGGATGGGGAAAGGCTGGCCTGGGAGGAGCGGAGAGGGAGCGATGGTTAGGAAGGGGCACCCTAAGGCTGGGCTCTGGTGTCCTAAGTAAAAGGAGCACCCAGTAGGGCCACGCGTGGGGGCTCTGACCTTCAGTGTGGCCACCCTGGGCCCTGGGCGGGGCTTTCTTCCTTGAGACCTCAGCTCTGCCTGCAGCATCGCTTCCCTCTGCACTCAGGGCTCAGATCCCCACTTCCTGTCCAGACTCACGTGCATCCAACTGGTCGACCTGCCTGGCCACCCCAAGCCCAACCTAGGGGCCCCACGCACCTCTCCCAGCCTCCTCTCCTTCTCTTCCTCTTGGGACCCTATCTCTGTAAACCGCTCTCCAGCCGCCTCAAATAGAGGCTGCCCACTGCCGTAGGGAGCAGCGTGTACCCCCTGAAACACCACTGAGCACCCCCAAAACTCTGGGTTTGGCCCAGCAGGTCATCAGCAGGGGCAGGCGGGGCGGGGAGGGGCGAGCAATTACCGCCTTCAGGACTTCGCCTGTGCTGTGGGCAGCAATGTTTTTTCCCTGGGTGTCAATAGGAGCCTAGGGTCATTTTTCAGTGCTTGCCAATGGCTGTAATTGCTCAGGCCTGAGTGGCTCTCTGGAGAATCCCTGCGGTTCCCTTTCTCTGCTCCCGAGGCTGCTCTATAGATGCTCCGCAGGCCATGGATCATGTTTTTCACATAACCTGTTAATTACTAAATAAAACAACCCAGCTTTCAACCTGATTAGCCCAGATTAATGGCCAGCAGAGGGTTTCACGCGCCTGCACAATTTATCACTGAAAAGAACGGCGTCTTTAATGATTTAGCTACCTGGCCTAACAGGGCCTGCTTGGGGCTGCGGGCCTCCGAGAGGAGTTAATTGCTGTTTTTCGTTTCTGACCTGGAAAGGCCCAGGTGACAGTTTGCATTAGCCAGGCCTGGCCTGCCTGATGACAAAGGACAACAGGAAAGCCTTCCCTGCCACTCGTGCGGAAGACAGATCGCGCCCAAGCGTTTGCAGCCCACGGCCCCAGCTGCCGCTGAAGCTGGGAGAATCACCCTGCGGATTTCTGTGCTCTTCTCCCTCCCCCACTGCTACCCTCGTCTTCTTCCCCTCTCCCTGCCTGTGTGGGAAGAGTGAATCATGTTTGTCCTCGACGGTTAAATTCCACCAAGAATTCCAGGACCTTTCATAAAATGAGAAAACAGTCCTTTCCCAGAGGAAAGGACTCCCGGTTACACTGAAACATGATTTGGCTTTTCTAAGAGGGAGACAGCGACAAAATGTATGTAATTGTTTCTCAGAGAACAATCTTTTGATGAACCGGCTTTTCAAATGTCACAACTGGCCTTTAGCATCTGATCCAACGCTTGGGTTTTCCAGTCAAGAAAGCTGAGACCCGGGGGAGGGGCAAGCTAAGCTATCGGAGGACGGTGACATGGGTTCGAGATCACACAGACCTTCCCCAGGCCGGGCTGCTCCCCAGCAGCCAAAGCTGCGATGAAGGTGATGGGAGGGCAGCAGCGGCTTCCTGTTTACAAATAGCAACCGTACGGGAGGTGTTTCTCAAAAATCTCCTGGCTCCAGGCATCTTTTCAGTCCACAGCCATCACAACCTGTTAGAGAGCAACCGTTCCTGTTTTGCAGATGGAGAGACAAAGTGGTGCCCTCCCAATGCAAGAAATGTCCGGTTCATCCCCATACAGTGGCCTCTACCCCCGTATCTGAATTACGGCCAAGGTGACTGAATTTGCAGACTACTCACTTACAGAAACACATACAATGGGTTTCCCTATGCTGATTTTGCCGGACACATTGGTTAGTTCTAATACTTTTCTTTTTTTTGTTTGTTTTTTGTTTTTTGTTTTTGTTTCTGTTTTTTTGAGACAGGGTCTCACTATGTAGTTGAGACTGACCTGGAACTCACTATGTAGCCCAGGCTGGTCTCAAACTCACAGCAATCCTTTTGCCTCAGCCTCCCGAGTGCTGGGATTACAGGCATGCACCACCCCGCCCAGCTTAATACTTTTCTTTTTAATTCACAGAATTTATTTCTAGATTAAAGTTTATAGAAACATACAGCAGAAAGCACAGTTGACCACCCCAGACCTGAAGGTTCTGCATCCGTGGATTCAATCTGTACTGAGCACCTCAAACTGTCATTATCCTTTAAACAATACAGTAGAACAACTGTTTATATATTGTGGGCACTGTCTTGGGCTTTGTAAGAAATCTAAAGGTAAAGTACACGGGAGAAGGTACATAGCACAGACAGACACCAGGCTGCTGTGTAATAACTTTGAACATTTGGAGATTTTCATGTTTGTAGTGGGGGGGTACTGGTCAATCTCCCTTGGGAAGCAAGAGGTCACTGTGCAGAGACTTTTAGACCTGTACCCCACCTCCCTCCACCTTGCACACTCTCTCCTTCCCATACTTGGGTATTTTTGTTTGTGGCTTTTTTTTTTTGGTACCGGGGATTGAACTCGGGATCCTGCACTTGTGAGGCAGGCGGCAGCACCACTGAGCTAAATCCCCAGCGCTGTGCCAGTGTGATGTGCCTGTCACAGCTGAGGAACTGTGCGGGACACAACATTGTTGGCTAAGTCCTTAGATAAGGATTATGCATGTTGTTAGTTCTAGGAAAAGTGCATAACACCGTGTATTGTACGGAAGAGTTTCACTGCCCTGACACTCCCCTGCTCTCTGATACATCCCCCCACCCCCGCCCAGCCCTGGAAACCAGTTTGGTTTTTCTGGGTCTCTTTAGCTTTGCTTTTTCCAAAATTCCATAGGTGGGCTCATATAACATGTAGTATTCATATATTTTGGTAACTGTCCTTTATCAGACATGTCTTTTGCCAACTTTGACCTAGCCTGTAGATTTTTTCTCATTTTTTTGACAATGTCTTTTGCAGAGCAGAAATTTTTGGTTTAGTCAATTCTATCTTCTATGGACTAAGGCTTTAGTGTCATTCCTAAGAACTGATCACCAAGCTAAGGTGACTGAGATATTCTGCTGTCACTTCTAGGATTTTGGTGGCTTTGTATTATACATTTAGGTCTATGATTTTTTTTTTCCTTGGTACTGGGAATGGAACTCAGGACCTTGTGCTTGCGAGGCAGGCGGCGGAAGCACTGAGCCTAATCCCCGGCCCAAAGATTCATTTTGAGTGAAGTTTTTCAAAGGATTTCAGTGAATGTCTAGTTGTTCCAGAATCTTGGTTGAAAAAACTCTTTTCTGCATTGCACTGACATTAGCCCCTTGTCAAGTATCAGCTGACAATATTCATGTGGGTCTATCTCCAGGCTATTTATTCTGTCCATTGATCTATTGTCTATTCTTTGGCCAATATCACTGTCTTGATTACTGTAGCTTTAGTCTTGACATCAGGCAGTGTAAATCCTCTGACTTTATCCTCATCCATAGGACTGGGAAGAACCAACCTCTTACAGTATTACAGTAGGAAGCGTCTTCCTAGCCGGAACATGAAATATTTCTTCCTTTCGTCAGGGTTTTGTAATTGGCCTTCTAGGTATCTTGTAAATATCTTGCTAAACTTATACCTAAATATTTAAATTGGGGAGATAATACTATGAATGGTACTGAGTTTTTAATTTCAAATCTTAATTATTCATTGCTGGTAGATATGAAAATGATTTACTTTTGTATATTCAGCTTGTATCCTGCATCTTACTTTGTTACTAATTCCAAGGAGTGTTTCATTCCTTTGTTTTGCAAGGTTTTTTTTAATTTTATACATAGACAAGCACATCATGTAAGAATAAGGATGGTCTTCTTTCTAATCTATTTACCTCTAATTCCAAACAAATATTTCTTCTTAAATTATACTGTCATTCTTTTTTCCTGTCCTTTTTCTCTTTTTTTCCTTCCTCTTAAAAAGACCTGCATTTTAATATGGACATGTGGCAAAATAGGTAATGAATCCAGTAACCTCTAACATCTATTTTCAAATTGTATCTTTGCATTTGAATGGTCAAAGTCAACTTTGACAGTGCTGAAAGTGAAGAAGAAAACTGCTAAAGTTGAAGATACAGCAAAGCCTTTAAGGCCCTAAGGCAGGGCTGTGAGGCATCCACAGCCACAAAAAGAAGATCCCTGTGTCACCCACCTTTGGTGGCGGGTGGCAGGCTAGCACCAGAAGCAGCTCAAATACCCTGTGAAGAGCACCCCCAGGAAACCCAAGCGCGGCCGCCATGAAGTCACCAGTTCCCCTGACCACTGAACGCCATGGAGGCCACGCAGTGTCCACTGGAGGTGTCACAACCAACAAGCACCAGGTGAAACGGGCCACGCAGAAGCTCTGTGACACTGACATGGCCGAGGTCAGTGCTCTGATCAGGCCCGACGGAGGGGAGCAAGCACATTCTTGACTGCTCCTGCTTATGCTCCTTCAACTGTGGCCAATAAAACTGGGATCAACTCAACTGAGCCCAGCTGGATAGTTTTAAATATGTATTTTTACCGTAAAAACAGTCAACATTATACAAAGTCCTATGTAACTGTTAATAATTAGGAATTAGTAAAGGAATCTTTGTTCCTTCTTGCAACTCAGAAGTTCCTGGCAGGTTTGTTTTCTTCCTCTGAAGTACTTTACTAAGGATCTGTTTATGACAAAATTCCTCAGTTGTTATTTGTCTGAAGCTTATTTTGTTCTTTCTGGAATGGGTTCATAATTCTCAGTTGACAATTACTTCCTCTTGCACTCCGATTTTCTATTGACTTTGACTTATTCACTCTGTGTATTTCTTTAGCTCTGTCTTCCAGATCAAATTCTTTAGGTGTGCCTAATTCACACTTAGTACAAATTTTGCTTGTATGTCATTCATTTAGCCTTAAATTATAATAATTACATGCTCTCATGCTTACAATTCTATTTGGCCATTTTCTACGAAGTGTGTCTGGGAAGTTTTAACAGTATTTTGTTCCTGGTTCATGTATTATATCCTCTCTTATTTTTCAGAAACAATTTTTATTTTCTTAAAACATACTTTTTTAAAAAATTCTGCATCTTGTAGTCAACCTATCCGAAGCCCTTGGGACTGTAATTGTGCCCTCTGTCATTTCTTCTGATTCTTATTTACCCTGGCTGAATTTTTAGTATGCTTTGAAATTTTAGATTGTGAGCTCACGTCCAGGTGGGTTTATCTGGGAATCCAAGAGGGCTGGATTTTGGGTACTTCAGAGAGAAGATTCCAGTGCTTCTGCCTGGTGGTCCTGGCATGGTGACATTTTAGGGTTAATTCTAGTGGGGCTTTCCAGTTAACATAACTAGGTGGATGCCATTCCTTGTGCATCCAAATTGTGTTCTCACCACTCTTTCTTATCAGTGGGCAGACTGGTTCCTGTCCCGGGCCTCCATCCCAATTTTCCACCCTACTCAAGCTGAATGTCTGAGCTTTCCATCCCCTGCGGGACTATTTACCACTCAGGTTTGTTTCAGAGACTGACAAACACTCTCAGGATAGCTGCAGCTTCAGCACCAATTCATTCTTCAGTTTTGATTTCCTGGTGTTTTGCCTTCCCTTGTGCTTAGCTCAGCTCCTCCTCTAGAAGCAAGCATGCGCTTTGGTTTGGATCTGGAATCTTCCCCAAGGACCCATGTCTTCAAGGCTCGTTCCTCAGAGTTGCAGTGTTGGGAAGTGGTGGGAAACTTTAAGAGGTGGAATAGGTCATAGAGACACGGCCACAGGGGCATTGTGGGATCCCTCTCTTCCTCTTGCTTTTTTTCTTTATTCCTGGCTATGAATGAAGGACTTTTCTCCACCATATGCCTGTACCGGGATGTGTGTCACAGCCCCAAGAGCAAACAGGGATGAAACCGCTAAAACTGCGAGCCAAAATGACACTCTTCGCTTTATAAAATGATTCATCTGAGGTACTGATTACTGTCATGGAAGGCTGAGTAGTAACACAGCAGGGACTATTTTATCCCTAATATCTATACTTTTATCTCCGGAGTGGTTTTCAGGCTCTTTAGTTACTCGCCAGAAATTCCACAACAGTACTTTCTTCCTGAAAGTAATCTTCACTCAGTATTAAATATCATTTTTACTCTGATGGGACAGATTGTGTGTACAACCTAGCATATGAGCGGCAGGTTTCTACCACAAAAGGGGAGCAGGAAATTTGGAAGAGTTCACATTTTTGTAAGAGGAAAACACAGTATAACATCTTTAAGTACCTGGCCAAGATACAGTCGGTGGGATCTTCATGGTTTCTTGCCATCTGCTATTTGAAATATTACATACCCCATAGGGACTGTGACTCCTCCTAAGTTGGGAGTTGGAGGACAAATGAGGGTGTTTCTTCATGGTTTCTTGCCATCTGCTATTTGAAATATTACATACCCCATAGGGACTGTGACTCCTTCTCCTAAGTTGGGAGTTGGAGGACAAATGAGGGTACCCCTGTCTAGTATGACATCTTGGCTAAAGGCATCATTAATAAAACTTAAATCCTGTATCTTGCAATTAAAACTAGACAGAAGTCCTAGTGTTTTCTTTTCCTCACCTGACCGGCCAAGCTCACCCTCTTTCTGAGGTACAGGTCTCAGTCCCCACAGTGGAGCACCAGGAATTTGGTTAAATGTCCCACAGTGCACAGGGCAGCAGCCCTCCCCAAACAAGGGATTGTTTGGTTCAAAAATGCTGAAAGATCTCAGGTAGAGACACTTGAATTAAAGCAGAGCTCTCCAAGTGCGCTTTCAGGGTGTTAATTTCATCCCTGGCCGCCAGCCTTCCCAGTTCTGCTGACTGGGGTGCGCTGTGCTGCACTTGCTCCCTAGAAAACCCACGTCTGGTTCGTGTCTGCGCTCCCAGCCCTAACCCACTCCATAGGCTTGCTGTGAGAATGGTTTTCCAGCCACAGCATTTCTGATTTGGTCTCTGTCTCTGAACTAGATCGCTTCCCCGGGCTCTAGAGAAAGGCGCTGCTCACAGTTTACTACAGGTGATCATTCCAATCTCATCATTATTCTCAACCGGAGAGACGGGCAGCAGCCAGGGGTAGTGGTGTTTACTTTTCCTGTAAAGCAAACTCACTCGGGGGTGATAATATCGTGTCTCCTGTGGTCACAGGGCACTGGTTTCTGGAGCAAAGGCAGGGGTGGGATGCACAGTTGGGGCAGGGGCATAAGAACAGGCTTGACACACGTGGGAGTGCATGTTGGGAGACGTTTTTCTAAGTACCATGTGTGGGCTGGGCAGACCCACGTGGCTCTCCTGAAGCTCAGGTCACCTAGATATGCAGCTGAGCCAGGTCACGGCAGACAGGCAAAGCTAGAAGCCTGCGGGGGCAGGAGTGGGGTATGGTACTCCCTATTACGGAGGCTGTGGGGACTGCTGGCTAGGACCTACAGGGGAGCTCTTCACCTGTTCCTGTTCGGTCATGACCCAAACCCCGCCTTGACTGAAAGCCAGGGTGTCAGCGGGTGTGGCACAGCGAGACTCCATCACTGTCAGACCTGCCCAGGACTCTACTTCTCCCCTCCAGACTTCTCCTGGCCTGGTTTATCAGAGGAACATCCAGCCCAATGTGGTACCAACTTTCAGATTAAGGAAACAGGCAGAGGGCCTGCTAAGCCCGGATCAATGTCCTTTCCCATAACAAGTAAGAACATGAAATCCACTTTGAACTCTCTCATACTGTTAATGAAAAGGAGACAGGGTCAGGGTCGGGACAGCCCAGAGTGCAAGAGGGGGCATTTATCCATTGAGCTTTTCTGCCTATGCAATAGATCTTCATTGTCTACACGGTCCTTTGGCTCCCCAGGTCCTCAGGGAGATGCTTAATGATATAAATTGCTTACTAAGCGGTGATCAGTGCTCCCAAAGAGCTGATGAAAGAGGAGGCAGCCACTGTCCATCACCCAACTCCCAGTGTTTCCTTTCTCACAGCTGATCTTCGAGATTAGGGGCAGGCAGAGGAAAGGCGCAGGCTCCCAGCACAGACCTCCACCTCTCCTCCCTGAAGGGGGACCCAGGAGAGGTGACACTGTCAGCCATTCACCCTCAGGACGGGAAACAAGGCCTCTAGTCTGTGTCCCCTCCAGCAGGGATCTGCATGGGCACTTTCTGCCTTGGGCTCAACCCAGAAGTTCATGAACTTCTATGTTATTTAGCAAACATGATCAGCATGGATCTGCTCATGAATGTTAACTTGTCCTACGTAAGAGGCTACAGAGCTAGGAACTATTTCTGCACTTGTGTTACAGACAAAGCAATAGGTGCGCAGGGTTGAGTGAGCATGTTGGGGTAGGGGGTGCTTCCTCTGCTCTCCAGCAGGGCCCAGCACCCTCTCCTCTTTCTCTAGGGTCCCTCCCCTGACCGCTCACTCTGTGTCCCCCCAGCTCTACTGACCTCCTGTTCTATACTCTGCCTGCTACACTCTGCCTGCTAAGTCACTGCCCAGTATTTTCCTCCAAGATCTGAAGTCGAGAAGAGATATTTCTCTCTCAATGAAATGACCTGAAAAAATGCTCAGGATTAGGCACACAGAGGTTGTCCCAGTGTTGTCTATGAGACTGAAAAAACTGGGAACAGTAGTAGTGATCAGCTGTCAAACTAGGAAGGCATCGCACACAACTGTAGGAAATTCCTTTGTGAGGCGATATGATGGTGGGGTGAGGGATGAGATTCCCAGGAGGTGCAGCACAAACGCGTCCCTGTCACCATCGGTGTAAATGTGGACAAGTCATCCCCCTGTTGGATCAAAAGAATTCTAAAATGTATCTGTTTGTGTATTAAGGGCTAGAAAAAACAAACCACCTTTCAGGTACTTATCTGAAGTCTTGATTGGCTTTTGAGAAGAATATGGATTTTAATGGAATTCTCAAACCTTCGTGATAGATTTGAAATCAGAGGCAGTCAAGGCTTCTGGAAGTAAATTTCAAGGTGCTCCCATCAAGCTTTTTGTTACATTCAACCCAGGACATTTGCAGGAAATTTCAGATGAGTACAATTGGTCATGGGATATGGCAACAACAGTTCCAAAACATGTCATCCAAGCACTGGCATCCCTTCCAGCTGATGAAATTCCAGGAGCTTTTAATGCATGAAAGCTGCACTTGCCTGAAGAAGCTGGTGAAGTTATGACTGGTTTGAAAATAATTATGTGCCTGGCAGGATAAGAAGACACTTACACAACAGTGTTGAGTATGATTGCCAGAATGTTTCCACCAAATCTGTGGTCTGCCTAGGAGCACACGTGGAAGAGATCTCTGCGTGCCCAAAACAACACACAGAAGCGAGACACGAAAGATGGGAAAACTTAGTCAGGACGGCTCACGTCGGTGTGCATCAAATTATGACATTTCTAAGAGAGCAGCCCCACACAGAAGATGAATGTGCATCTCTGGGGAGGGCTTGCCAGAAAAGGAAAAAGCAGCTGCAGCTACGGATTTACCCCCATGCAAGAATCTGAAACAGAATCAACAATCATGAAAATAAGACCACTCTTAGGAACGACCTCCGTGCAACTGTCTAATCCATCCTTGTAATACACTTTTTTCTTGGTATAGCTATTTGTAGCTATTTTTGGCTTTTCCTTACTATTTCAAACTGTCAGTATTACTTATAATTCCCTATGCTGTTTATCTTTACACTGTAACATGGGATGTATAAAAGTATGTAAAGATTTTTAGAGGTCTATTTTATGCATTCTGTTGCAGATTTAACTCTGTAAAAGCACACTGTCACAAATGTTGACTTTGTGTGTAAACACTGTGCAGATGCATAAAAACAATGCAACTTTCTCAGTGAGATGTCCTTGAATACCTACATTCATAAAAGACAAAATTCTTTCTCCTTTCTCTTCCTCCTTTTCCTTCTCTTCCCGTTCCTTCTTCCTCTTCCTCTGTCTTCCCCTTTCACTCCTCCCACCGCTACATTCCTAGCCCATTTCATTTTTAATTTGAGTCAGGGTCTCACCAAGTTGCCCAAGGCAGCCTTGAACGTGTGGTCTTCCTACCAAGGAGCCGTGATTACAGACCTGCATCACCATACCTGGCTAAGTTCTTTAGATCTTGGTCTCTCGGTAACTGCATAAAGGTAGAAACCTTCATAATTTTTCTTTTTTTTTTTCTGTTTCCTGGGGATTTAACTCAGAGCCTCCACACTGAGCCACAGCACTTATGCCTCAGTTTAAACAATTTTTTTTTTTACTTTTTTTTTTTTTTGAGATAGGGTCTCGCTGAGTTGCCCAGGTATGGCTGAAACTCTCACTCCTTGTACCTCAGCTTCCCAGAGTACTCAGATTATAGGTGTGTGCCACCACCCCTGGCTGCGTCATGGTTTTTGATTCATCTCATCAAAAGCCTTAGGTTGTCTATCACGGTACAGTACTTCCTTCACATGACGTCACTTACAAAGCTGGAGCACATGTTTACCAACAAGTGTGATGTGCATTTACACATTTCATTTCTTGTCTTTTTTTATGAATGTGGTTTGTCGGCTCATCACTCCCATACCTGTACAGCTGTCATTAACATACCCGAGGGGTTGTGCTTACAGAGAGATGTACATCACTACTGCCTATTTCATCCTGCAAAGCAGCCTATGGAGGGTTCTGCGTGTTATTGCATCTTTCTCAAATACATTCCTTTTTAAAATGTAAATGTCTTTAAAAAATTTTTTTTAATTATTTTGTCCAGAATTACATTTTTTGGAACTTTGATCTTTCAAAGTTTTTGATTTTAAGGATTTTTAGACTTTGCAGATTTTGATCTTTTGAGATTTTAACGTTCAGGATTATAATGTTTGGGATTATGTCTTCTAGCACTGTGACCCAAACTTACAGCATTGAGCTTAACTTCACTATTGGCCATACCTATTTGTTTTATTTTTTGGAATTTCTGTAGGTTTACAACAGAAATTATCACAGTCAATTTTCAGTTTTTATTTTGCTATCTTAAAAATAAGAACTTTACAAGAATACACTTCTATTTTCCCTTCCCACTGTTGTAACCAAGCAAGCCAAGAAGATGTGCCACACTGAGTCAAATCTGAGTCCATTTATTCAAAGCTGGTGACCAAGAGGGGCTAGCGCCCAGAAAGAACTCTCTGCACCAAGAAGCGTTTTGATTTCTCCTTTTAAATCATGCTTTCAGTTGGGTAGGGCTCAAGGGGAGAGCAAGCAGAAATTTAGAAAAGCAGAATCATGCCAGTTTAGTGGGGAGGCGGGAGAGGAAGTTTCACATATTGGGTAAGCTACAAAAGAAAAAAAAGTCTTGCAACTGTAACAAGTTTTCTACTAAACAGGACATGGATTTTGGGTGCTTTGTCCAAGCACAAACCTTTGTTCAGCATAAGCACACAGTGGTAGTGAGGCTCAGGATGGAGTCAGGTTGGTTATTACACCAACCTGTAATAATTTTGTCTTATTATAGGTTATACATACCATCACACGGTCTAAACAACCAATTATCTTTTAAAGAAGTCGTATTTGTCAGCTTTTCCATCACTAGGACAGAGTACCCAACACCCTCTACTGTAAGGAGGAGACATTTAATCTGGCTCACAGTTATAGAGGGGTCAGACCATGGACAGCTGACTCCACAGCAGGAACATCATGGCAGGACATGATGGAGCAAAACTGCTCTCTTCATGGTCGCCAGGAAGCAGAGCCAGAGATACACCCTCTAAAGCACAGCCCACTGACCCACCTCTCCTGGGTCCCACCCCCTAAAAGCACACTCAGCTGTGAACATTGATGGGTTAATCCATCATGAGCGTAGTGCCCCCATTATCCAATCACCTATCCAAGAGCCACCTAATTTACACACACTGACACGTAAGCTTAGTTGTCACAGAAGTTAAACAGAGTAAAAAATGGGCCAGGGATTTAGCTCAGCGGTTCGGTGGCCTGCCTTGCAAGCACAAGGACCCGAGTTCAATCCCCGATACCAAAAAAAAGAAAAAAAAAAGAGTAAAAAAAAAATCCTGTCATTTACCATTTATAACACTTTTTACTGTTCTCCTGCACAAAATATTTTATTACTTTTTTGTAGTATATTTCTGCTGAGGAAAAACTTAACTTGCTTTTGTTTGGTTTTACAAAAAGGTTGTTTGGACTTTAATTCTGATATATTTGCCAGATACAAATTTCAGAGTTGAAATTTTGTTTCCATTCTGAATTTAAAAATCTATGTTATTGTCTTCTGGGCTTCACTACTTCTGAATAGTTCAGCTGTCATTCCCACCACTGTTTCTTTTGCAGGACATAGGCTTTGTCCTCAAGCTACTTTTAAATTTTCTGTCAGTGTTGCTTGTTTTCCAGTCTAACTATAATACCCAAATGTAGCTCTATGTGCATTTATGTGGCTACTAGGGGTATCTGTGGTTCAATGTGTTTGTTATGCACTTAGGGTCTGTATTTTAATGTTTTTATTAACTCAGGGAAAATTTCCAACCACCATTCCTTTCATTTTTATTTTTATTTTCATTACTTTTCTGTTTTTCCCCATTTAGTACCCTAAATAACATATATGGAATCATCCAATATTTTCCAAGCCATGGAGACTATTTAATGTTTATCTATTTAATTTACTTTTTTTTTTTTGGTACCGGGGATCGAACTCGGGTCCTTGCACTTGCAAGGCAGGTGGCAGCACTGCTGAGCTAAATCCCCGGCCCTAATTTACTATAAATCTATTTCCTCTTTTTGGTCTCTTTCATCTGTCTCAAATTAAATAATTTCAAATGATTATTTTCAAGTTTATTAAGCTTTTCTCACATAATCTCCAATTTGCTGTTAAATCCATCAAGTAGAATTTTTAATTTTACATGTTATCTGTTGTGGTATCCATAACTCCAATAATTTGGGTCCTTCTAATGGTTTCCATATTTCTACTGAAATTTACCATATTTTCATTTGTCAATGGATATATTAATAACTGTTTTACACTTATAGTCTTGTCTGTTAATTCTAACATCTAGATCACCTCAGAGTCTATTTCCATTAATGGAATTTTTCCTTGATATTAGTTGGGTGGTATTTTTCTACTTCACACATCTGGTAACTTTTTAGCGTATGATTTCCTAATATGAATAATAAGATAGAGGGAGTCCAGATTTCAACACCTTCTTTTCAAAGCCACTGAATGCTGTTTTTGAAGGCAAGTAAGTGATTATAAGTTCATTTTGGTCCTTCCAGGCAAAAATTTTGTGAGACTGGGTCTGTTCTGTCGTGAGTTTAGTTTCTGAGCCAGTTCTAACTCTAGGGCATGTTTCTTCCTTTTAAGGCATAAGCTTTCTGGGTTCTAACTGATTCTGGAAATACTTTGGAAAAAGCCTCTCTACTCCGCTGCAGCCAGAAGCCCATCGTCTCTCAGCACTGTGGGACTGCAGGTGTCTGCGCCATCCTCAGCCATGCAGCACGTGACCTTTACTAGCCCTCGGGGACTCCTGGCCTGTGTCCAGCTCAGTTCCCAGCCACAGATTCACCTCCCGTCCTTTCGCACACCCGAGGGCCTGGCTCTCTGAGCACTCCTTCCTGTCGGATATCCGGCCCCACAAATCTCAGCCTCTTCTGTCCAGAACTTCAGTCCCTGGCTCCTGAGCTCACAGAGAACACTATGCAGCTGAGGCTTTATTGCACCATTGGAGTCCTGGGGCAGAAAGCTGGGATGATCATGGAAACCAGCACAGGGAGCCCGCAGCCCCTACTGCCTGGTGTCAGCAACAATCCCTCATCGGTTTTGTCCCTCCCTGTAACTGTTTAAAGTGAGGCCAAGTTACCAGTTCCTCTGTCACAGTCAGATGCAGAAATCCTCATGTGTTCTTAATTCTGTGCAAGATTAACCGTCCTAATGATGCAGTGCAGAGGGCCCAATTTCTCTTAAAGTATCACAGTATTGTTTAACAAGCACTCTTTCCTTCAAGCAAGTAAGCCACGAGACTGTCAGCCCGGGCTAAATTAACTAGAAGTGGGCTGATAGATGCATTAAACAGAGAAAGCCTGTTTCATCACTAATCACAATCTTCTCTGACTGCAGACCTCCCAAAAGGGAGAGGCAGCACTGGGCAGACTTACTTAGATTTTCTCTTCTATATGTAGTATGATGGTCATAGCAGAGGGTCAATTTGACCGGGCTCTGCAATCCATCCTAGGGATTGGTGGAGCTCACTTCCGGGTGTGTCAGAGAGGGTCCTGGAGCTGTGGCCTTCAGGTCTAAGTCTGTTCTCGCTCACCTTCTTCTTTGGTTCCTCCACTCTGCTTCCTGGCCAACATGAACTAATCATCTTTGCTCCACCACAACCTTGCTTCTTAAGTTTTCTGTCTGAGGACCAGCTGACCTCGAATTTCTAATTTCTGAAATTATGAGCCAAATTAAACTCAGGTATTGTGTCCCTGTAGAAAAATGGGACCAGTGTACAACCAGGGAGTAAATGTGATCTCAGAGCATATGAAGCCATTGCTCCTCATTCCACACATCATCTTCCGACTGACCCCTCTTTCCAGGTTAACAGAAAATCAAGCTGTATCTGAAACCAATAAGCACAGAATGTCCTGCAAAGAGCTGCCTCCACATGCCACATCCTTGCTGCCCCATTTAGTCTCACCTGATATTCCTGCTCTGAGCTCCCTCTAGTACAACACATCCATCTCGTTACTTTTCATCGGCCCCAGTAGAATCTAACCTCCATGACAGCAAAAGTCTTACAGGTAGATCTGGTCTAGCACAGAAACTGACAGGCAGTAGTCTCCCACCTATGGTTTCACTTTCCAAAGTTTCAGTTTCCCAAGGCCAACCGCATTGAGAAAGTATTCGATGGAGAAACTCCAGACATAAATGATTCATTAGTTTTAAATCGTGGCCCTCTCAGTAACGCACTAACCCTGAGATAGGCACCACACATTTGTCTAGCGTATTCACACTGTATATGCTGCCTGCCCGTTCGTCACTGAGTGGCCGTCACCATTATCAGATCGACTGGCACAGCGTTGCCAGGCATATATATGTTCAGGTAACCCATATTTTATTCACTAAAGACCTCTGCACGAGTAGCAATGTTGGCCATTTCATTATAGTATATTGCTGTAATTGTTCTGTTTATCAGTCATTATTATTAATGTCTTCCTGGGCCTAATTTAGAAACTCAACCTTCTCCTAGGTGTGCACATATAGGAAAATCACAGCTTATATAGAATGTGGTACTACCTGTGGCTTCAGCCACCTACTGATAAGGGCTTCTTCTATACAGAAGGAGCTACGAATTTTTTAAAATAAATGAATCCATAAATGAACAGGTCCCTTTGGAACTAGAATAAAAAGTATTAAGAGAGAGTTCTTAATCTGTAGCTTTTATTTTTTTAAGGCATCTTTATGGCCATGGGTGACTGTTCTACCAAAAACAAGTTACTCCTCGTCAAGCAACCAGAAGTTGCTGCTAGTAGAAGTGGATGTGAGAGCTGTGGGGACAGCTATGGTCACACCAGGTTCTTGTGACATCTGGGTTTTGTCCCCAGGCTACACCTCGCATTGGCTCTCCCTGACAGTCACATATACAAGGAAAGGGCTTCCTGCTTTCCATGCGAGGACTCAGCTTGCCCGGGTTTTGATGAGTCCCAGGACCCTGAAGATTCTGCTTGTGGCCAAGGGAACATCCTGTCTTCTCTTGGACATGGTAGCAAAGGCAAATAAGAACAAGGCCTGGGTGTTCTATGATCGAAAGAGCCCTGGGCTTAGAAAATACAGACCATTTGGTCAACACTTCTGGATAGGGAAGCCATACAGCAACTAAGAGGGGACAGAATGAACTCAAGGACATATAATGAATACTGAACAGCACTAGGACTAATTTCCAGGACACCAGCCTTCCAGTTCAGGCTTCTGTGTTCCCCTCCCCCTAACCTTCTGTATTTACCCCGCCAATATTCTAGATTGTTTTTACTCAGACCACTTAAACTCCCAGGTTAAGAGCACACTGCTTTAATCCAGCACGACTGTAAAGAGTCAGAAAAGAGGACTTTCCTTTTTGAGTCAGGGTCTCACTATGTAACTGGGCCTTTTATTTTGAGACAGTCTGGATAAATTATCCAGGCTGGCCTCGAACTCAGAGCGATCCTCCTGCCTCAGCTTCACAAATGCAGGTATCACAGGCGTGCGCCACCATGTCTGGCTCTTTGTTCCTAAAGAATACGCACACACAAGCCTATGTGTGCATCCTATAGAATCCTCTGAGAAGCCTGGTGATGGGAAACCCTGGAGAGATCTACAAAGCTGATAGGGTCCCCAAAGCTGTCTCCCCCGTGGAGTTGATAAATCAAGTGATTTTTTTTCTGCATGATCCCTCCACTGCAGTTTCGACTATCAGGTTTCCAGTTCTAGTTTGTCATCTGACCTGAGGCAAGTCTAGTCAACGCCTTTTCCTGATGGGGATTAATTTACAAATTTAGTAACTGCAGATAGAAACAAACAATTCACGACTATCTCTTGTATCCTAGGAAGAGAATCGACTTTGAAGAAAAAAATATATAAATGTTTCTTTAAATACTTATCCCAGATACGTCCAAAGATTCATTTGGGTGGAGCAGGCCTGTAATCCCAGCTCCTAGGGAGGCAGCAGGATCACAAGTTCAAGGGCAGCCTGTGTGCAATTTATCCAGACTGTCTCAAAAATAAAAGGGGTGAGGGGTTTGTAGCTCAGTGGTAGAATGCGAGAGCCCAGCACGCATGAAGATACGGGGAAGAAAAGAGATCCTATCAAAGGCAGTTTTCTATAAAGGCCTTTTCAACTCCACAAATATTTTTAGAACAATTCTTACAAATGTCTTTCATATAAGCAGACACAGCTATGGCATCCTGGTGAAACCAACCTTTAATTGTGACTGTCACACGGCCCTCAGCCATTACCATCCTAGTAAATTTTACATTTCATGGAACAGGGCCTGCCTGATGCAGAAGTACTGCATACGCACAGCTTAAAGGACCCAGTGTGCACCGTCATAAACACAGAAGCACATGTGTAACCTGGCCTAGTGTCACTTCGCCTGGAGGAATCCCACAGCTGTCTAAAGTTTCCTGAACCACCAGCTAATAGGGGTTGGAGGCCAGGAAGAATGCTGTGTAGCATCCACACGAACAGGTTCACGAAAGGCAAGGGGAACATTCTGGGTGTAATTAAGAAAACTGGAAATTAACAACTTGATGGCATTAAAGTTGGAGAAAGGCTGTGGCCCCGTGGCAGCGTGCTTGCCTAGCATGTGTGACAGTTCCTGGATTTGGTTTCTTGTATCACAAAAGAAAATAAAAGTGGCGGGGCGGGGGCGCAACAGAGCAAGTTAACTCTTTAGCTGGAGCAGGGCTTTGCCAAGTGTACGGACTCTGAGAACAGTGTGGCGGAATTACTCTGGGATGTCTTCAGGGTCTTCTCCACGTAGGCAGAGGGCAGAGGGCTGCCTGGTGGGCTCTCGGGCTGCACACAGATGCTGGAGAACCAGAGCCCAGGGGAGCCCTGCTGAAGGGGGGCAGGAGCAGGTGCACACCGGAGCACCACGGCCCACAGGGGCTGCAGATCCACAGTCCACAGTGACTCTGCCCCGCCTTTCTCGCCTCTCCCAGGGAATTACCCCATCCACTTCCCTTTCTTGCAGCCTCAGATTTCCCTTCTCTAATAGACCACTGCCTCCACCAGATCCCACGCTTGATTCTCCCCCGGTCCCTGTGCAACTCCCCAACTCACTTTCCACCCAAACCACTCTTACCAAGGCCACTGAGGGGCTCCATTTGGCTGAATCCTATGGTCGGTGCTCGCCTTTTATTTGCAAGCACCTCACCCGGAGGTTCACTCCGACTTCTCACAGTGGCTTTTCCCTCAGCTTCCGGACACTGGACTCCCTTGACTGCATCCTCTCAGGCTGGACACCTGTCCAGACTCTTATCTTCCTCCTCATCCCGACTGCTCTGGTTCTCCGTGTTTGGATTTCTTCTCTTCTCCTTCCCTAGTTGTTCCCTGGATAAACTCATTAACCTTACAGCTTTCCGCAGTGCGCTCCCAAAGCCCTATCTCCAGTCATTCCCTGTCTTCTGCTGAGGTAACAAAGTACAACACATAACGCCTTCAAACAACACACATTTACTCACATAATCCTGTGGGTCTGAAGTCTTACGGGATTTAAAAATCATGTGTCCACCACACCGGAATCTTCTGGAGCCTTTGGAGAAGATCATTCTTCGCCTCTTCCAGCTTGTAGAGGTAGCCTGTTTAACAGAATCAATATAAAATATATGTATCATACATGGGATTTTTAGGAAGGCTCACAGGCTCAGAAGGGAAGGAACCCCAGTGACCATGTGTGGGATCAGAGAGGGAAGAATCCAAAATGGCCAGGGGTGGGCAGGAGAGCTGGAGGATCAAGGAGGAGTCAAGGTTGAAGGCCTGAAAGCTCGCTGTACGCGCAGTAGTGCAAGTCTGAGGGGGAGGCTTAAGTAATGAGATGAAAAAGTACCAAGACAACGGGAAAGGCTGGAGCTTCTTCAAAAGAGGAACATGGCCTGCTTTTTTTTTCTTTTTAGTTTGTCCAGGCTACAAGCCTATTGGTTGGTGTGACCCATATCCGGGGTGGGCCTTCCCCCTCCATTTGCTGGTCTACACGTCAATCGCCCACAGACACACCCATATAAAGTGACTCTGGCTGGCTCTGGGAATTGGGATGTAAGCATAGGCAGGGGCCGTTACTTAGCCACGACCTCTGCTGTCGTTGGAAATGTGTCCCCGCAGTGCTTATGTTAGAAACCAATCTTCAGTGCAACCGTATTGAGAAGTAGAGCCCTCCAAGAGGTAACTCATCACGGGGCTCTGCCTTTGTGAGTGGATCGATGCTGCCGCCACAGAAATGGTCACTCGTCCAGGAGCGCGTTCCTCTCAAGAGCTGAGCGGGTCCCCCATCGTGCAGCACACAGACCCCCGGCAACACCCCCTCCCCCCCAGCTGGGACTTTCTCCTTACCCAGACCACGGTGCCTCGGTGAAGCAGCCGGAAAGGACACGGAGGACCTCCGGCTAACTCCCGCCTTGGAGCCCCGGTTGCCCGCTCAGCGCAGTGTCTCAGAGCTGAAGGGTGGTGGAGAGCCGCTTCCTGCTGCTTCTCCAGTCAGGACGCCAAGAAGCCTCTTGATCCTCCCTTCTGCCCTCGCACACCGAAGACAGGCCCAGCGCCCGTGGCTGTCTCCGTCCCATTCCTTTCCAAGCCCTCCCACTTCGTGGCACCTCAGTGCCGCCAGCTGCGTCAGGCTCCTTCCGCCTCCTCCTCCCTGGCCTTCAGCTTCCCGGCTGCCTGTATGGGATGATCCAGGAGAAGCGGAGCGGGATCCCGCTATTCTGAGCGTTCTCCAGTGGTGTTAACTGTGTCCGCCGCCTGCCGCCTCTGTTTCTGTCTCTGCCCCGGCCACACTGGCCACTCAATCATGCCCCTCTGCATCACCCCTCCAGTTGCTGCTGTCCTTCTGCCTGCTCACTTACTTTACATACCAATTTCTATTTGTTGTTTTTCCCCTTCACATAGTTTGTTCTCTTCTTCTAACCTATAAATCCCATTAACTGGTGCCCTTCTGCCGTGCCACCCTGCCTTGGAGCCAGCCAATTATGGACTAAAACCTCCACAAATGCAAACTAAATGAACCTTGCCTCCTTCTTTGTCCAGTATTTTGTCTCAGCAACAATAAAAGTAATTAAGTCACCCCATCGTATAGTAGAACTCAAGAAATATTTATTGGATGAATGAAAGATTTTTCCCCTAGTATAAGAAGTCAAAGAAATATGACCTTTATAACTTGTATCCTTTTACTACACCTATTATTAAACTTTTGTAGAGATCTAAGTGCAATGGTGCATGCTTATAATCTCAGCACTCAGGAGGCTGAGACAGGAGGCTCACCATAAATTTAAGGACAGCCTGAACTACATAGCCAGACTTTATCTCAAAAAAGCCCAACGCAGCCCTCAGGAGGCTGAAGCAGGATGATTTCTGGATGTTTAACTCACTACATAGTTCAAGGCCAGCCTGTACTGCACAGTGAGACCCTGTCTCAAAAAATAATAAGCCCAAAAAATAAATAAGCTTTTGCAGAGACACTCTGGTCTTGTGAAGGAGATGTGTGTGCAAAGACCTAACTTCTACACAAAGCCCACTAGCAGGTGCTACCACAGGAGTTCACGGCATGACAGCTGCAGAGGAAGGAAGAGACTGTCTCACTAGTGGCTTCGGATGATGAGAAGGGGCTTTATGGGGGAGGCAGCATTTGAGCTCTGCCCGGACAGGTTTGCAGCTGTGCCAGTGGTCTGGACATCACAGTCAAAGCTCAAGTTGGAATTTAACCCCATTTCGAGGCAGTAGGAGGGGCCCTGTAGGGTCTTCATGAGGTGATGAGGTCAGGAGGGTCATGGGTTGGTGGTGCAGAGGCTGTGTGAGGAACCTGTCACACAAGCTGGGTAGGCTCTGTCTCCTGCACATTCCCTTCACTGTGTGACACGGCACTGCCTTGGGACTTAGCAGGGAGTGCGCAACAGCAGGCGAGCCCTCACCCACACCGGCCCTTGAGTGGGACTTCTCAGATTCCAGAACCCCACGAAATCTTTCCCAGTCACCAGGATAGTGACAGAAAACAGACAGGCCTACGGTGACTCCTCAGGGTTCCTGGCTCAGGACTCCCGGCTCAGGTCAGCTCCACTGTTACTGAGCTGAGCCTCAAGCAGAAAGGCAACAGGTGGGTGGAGCCGGGCCTCCTCCCCAGCCTCCCAGCCCATCCCAGAGGCCTTTGCGAAGAGGACTGAAGAGCAAGCATGTCTCCCATCACACGTCAGTGATGTTACCCGCGGGAGAGCGGAGCCAGGCTGAGCGGGGCTGGGTGGGAGCCATTGGCCTGGCTCTGAAGTGTCATTCAAGAGCCAGGATAGAGTAACAGGCCCTGCAGCCCCAGGCAGCTCCCGTCTCTCCCTTGACGCTGGCCTCAAAGTCCCATTTGTCCACAAGAGGGTGGAGGTTCTGTGAAGAGACATCTGACTGGTGGCCCCGGCTATCTGCAATCTGACCTTCTGTTCCCATTTCAGACTTCAGGAGTATCCTTGTCTTCCGTGCTCTTTCTTATTTTCGTCCCCATTCACTCCTAACGTCTTGAGAGGCCAAGGCAGAAGCCCTACAAATGGAGACTTGGGTTTAGAGCTGCCTGGTTTTGTAACTGACCCTTCTGCTGACTTCTCGGGGTCACTGGGCATTCTCAGGGGTTGAGTGTTATGAAATGGGCACGATGGGGGAGATGTGGGCTGATGTGGCCCCCAGACTTCGCCACATCGTGGGCAATGGGCACTGTTGGTGTCCGGCCCAGCTCCGGGCTCTGTGGGGCTGCAAAGGAAACCAGACTGGCGTGGGGTAGGTGGAGGATGAGGCAGCCTGGGCTGCTGACTGAGTCCAGGCTATGGATGAAATGGTGCCCACAGCGAGGCAGGCTCACTGGACCCACAGAGCCGATTGTGAGGGACAGAAAACCCTCACCCACTCCGTCATGGTCCCCGGGGATGGCGAGCTTGCTGGCCACAGGTCACCGCCAAAGCCCTGCCCCAGGGAGACAGTGACCAAGCCCCTCACTCCTAGAGTCCACTTCACCCATCTGTGAGGGCAAATACAGCTTCCGGGACATGGCCTGGGCATGGAGGCACCACACTGACCTGGACCACCGCTCCACATGTGGAATGGAAAAGCGGCCTCACGTTCACCTCTGTGCTCATGCAGTGACAGCAGGCACACTGACGGCCCATCCCTTCACCCACGGCTCACTGGGTGGGGAGTGGGAGAAGCCCCATCCCAGAGAGCTTCCCTCTGTGTTTACCCCTCCCCAGCGCGCTGGCTAGAGAAGAATTCAGTGTCCAGAGAGGTGGGGCTGAGAGAGGACAGCACAGAGGAGCGCTGAGGAAGGGAAGTGGTGAGCACCAGGCAGGCAGCTGTCTCCCGCCTCGGTCGGGAGAGGCCCAGCACAGACCCCAGGGGACACAACCAGCAGCTCCCCAGCTGCCCTGGGCCAGTCCACTGTCTCCATGCTGCTAACTTCCTTGGAAGCCACCTACGCAACTTTGCAATAAAAATCAACAAAAAATACTCAAATAACAAAGCAAAAATAGCAAAATCTTTCCTTCCGGGGTACCATCTCCGGTGTCCGGCACGTCTCCTGTTACACACATGGGCTCATC
>NW_022900924.1:45460621-45480555 GCF_012274545.1 Fukomys damarensis | reverse complement strand
GTGACCCGGCCTCCCTGACCCCCAGTCCAGGCAGCTGCTCTTGCTGTGTTGTCTCCTGCGGGTTGAACCAGTCAGACCCGTGCTCCGGCCCCTCTGCACCCCTCAGCTGTGCCCACCACTGCCATAGCCTGGAGCACTCCCTGGGCAGGGTGTGGTGCTCAGGCATCTCTGCAGCCCCTGGGCCTTACCTTACAATACCTGACACAGGGAAAGAAGTCACTAAATGCTGAATGAAAATGAAATAAAATGTTCTCCTTCCCCATGATTCCCGGTATCTTGATTCCTGTTTACTCCCAGAAGCTGTAGGAACCTCAGGATCGGGCTCATCATGTCCTTGTTCAGGGCCCAGAGAGGAGATGTGAGCATCTGCCCAGGGCGGTGGCGGGTGGCAGCGTGGGCCCTCTCCCTAGGTGGCCTCCATCCTGACTGGGTCTCGACCCCCCGTGCAGTCTGCTGCAGGGCTTGGTAGTCGGTGTCCGGAAGTGCAGGGCTCAGGGCTCAGAGGGGCGGCTTGGTTTATCCTGGGGGCCCCAACTCTTACAACAAAGCTGCAAGTGGTGACGAGGCCACTAGGACACAGCTGCTCGGGTGTCACGGCACCACGGCATGTTCAGAAGACCGGCCTTCTGGGCAGCACACATCCTGGTCTCGCCCCTGTCCGCTCCTGTTCCCCAGCCCGAGGGGCAGTCCATGTTACTGGCTTCCAGATGGCCATGTGGCGATGGCCTGCCCTGCCTCCCCTGGGGCCGCGGCTCTGCTTCCGGCTGGGAATGCTGCGGAGCAGAGTCAGCGCCAGCAGCCGTGTGAGAGGTGGTCGAAAGGTTCAGAACCACACACTGCCCTCGCTTACCCGGCCCTTCCTTGTCCGTTGCTCACTGGCCCTCAGCTCTCGAGCTGGGTCAGCAGGGGGCTATGAGGAGCAGGTGTGGACACTTTAGACCTCCCTGAGCTTGGATGGGATCTGATTGTGAACACAGGCTTAGCTGTGGAAACTGCAGCAGAGGAAGCCAGAGCAGCAGGAGACGGCAGAGCAAACCCCAAGCCAAACTGTCACCTGGTACGGAGACAGCACACCTGGCTTTCTTCCAGGCCCACCTGCTGACTGAGCTTGAGCGGAGACAAACTCTGCTAGACCTCGGTTTTCATATCTGCAAAATGAGGTTTACGATCTTCCGGGCCTTGCCTAGTTATGCAATATGATCGAAAATACAGTGAATGTTTACTTTTTTTAAAAAAATGTGTTATACTAAAAAATACATTGCCATTAATCTTTTTCAAATACTCCTCCTTGTTTCAGTCCTTGCCACTTCTGGCAGCAGTTCTAGAAGTCTTCTTTTGTATCATGAGTTTGCTGTTGTGGCTGCCTCAATGTCCTGAACCGATTCAAAATGTTGACCTTTCACGGTCATTTTGACTTTGGGTAGAGCCAGAAGTTGCACGGTGCCAGATGAGGTGGATGAGGACCGAGTGTCATGTTCTTATGAGGCGCCTTTCTACTGCGTCGCACTCAGCAGCAGCATTCACCAGGATTTTGATCACTCCTCCTGCAGACCCTCATGAGAGAGGACTCCAGAACTGCTTCAGAAAGTGGCAAGAGCAATGGCATAAGTGTGTTTGAAGAGGGGGGAGCATTTTGAGGGGAGTTTATGGCAATGCGTCTCTTACTATAATACATTGTCAAAAATATTTAAGCACCAGATATTTCCATCACAACGCTGATTTTGAAGAGTTACACATCAAGATGCAACTTTACAGGGTCGTCATGGATCTAATGACGCATGACTCGCTCTGTGAGGGAATCTCTACCTCCCGCCTCAACACACACACATACAGTGACGGGGCAGGTGTGCCTGAAATCAACCGTGCTAGCGAATCAGCAGGCAATACCACCCACCCTGTGTGCCTGTGATCCGTTTTGTGTTGCAAAAACAAAATACCTGGAGACAACGTAGGAAAGAGAGATTTATTTTGGCTCACCATTTTGGAGGCTGAAAAGTTCAAACTTGGGTGACCGCACTGGGGCAAGCGAGTCGTGCAGTGTCAGAACTCGGGAGAAGCAGCTCCTTCTCCCTGCATGGTTCCCGGAAGCAGAGAGAGGGAAGGAGGAGCAGGGAGGAGATAAACCCTCCCTGCCACGCCCACCACAGGCCACGCCCCATGCCACACCCACTGCCCCGTCTCTTCTGACCAGACCCCGCCTCCTAACAGCAAGCAAGCTCTACAATCTCTGGACCCCACTGATGCACTGATGAGTACCACGCCCCCACAATCCTATGCCCTCATATGGCTTTGAGGACATCTAGGCAAAAACCATAGCAGAAGGTGATGCTCCCTCCCCTTACTTCCCTGTTGGAAGCAGGAGGAAAGGGTAAGAAGAGCCAGACCCAGAGAGCCCTCTTCGCCACTCAAGGTCAGGCCAAGGAATGGGCAGTAGACGGCAGATGGTCTGCGTGGGTGTTGCTGGGGATTGAACCCAGGGACTTGACACTGCTCTACATTCCCAGCCCTTTTTACCTTGCCAACTCATTAAATTGCCCAGGCTGGGTTCAAACTTGTGATCCTCCTGCCTCAGCTTCCCTGGGATGACAGGTCTAGGCCACCAAGCCTGGCTTGGATGGGCCCTGCTTTCTAGGTCCTCTCCGGGCAAGAGTAGAGAGTCTGAGGTTGCCTGATTCCTGGCTAAACTCTGCCCCAGGCAGCATCCTGCACCGTTCTCACTTCGAAGAAATACATCGCGATGCAGCCTGACAGGGCCATCGCTAGTCTAATGTGACTGTCATTAACTGTGTTGTAAGATGCAACTTAATCTGCAAATACCTCTGGAAGGAAAGCTAATCAGAAGCTCAAGCAACTGTTTTGCCACGCTCAGAAACGTACAGCAGAGGTCGTGAAGGAGCAGGTCTGCCAGAACCAGCAACAACCATCCTCGATTCCACCAGCAGAGCCCAAAGTGGGAAACTGGACCTGCAACGCTTCTGTCATCATCAGATCTGAATCACACAGCCACTTCCTCCTCTACACCGGCCAGAAACCAACCCCTGACAAGGAAAAACTGGAGAAAATTTTAATTTCCGTTTTGTAAAAGGTACTATTATATGAACTGACAGTTCACAATGATTCTACCAAATGTAACATGAGCCGTTTGAAACAAATACAGCTCACGGCAGCGTTATACTGTGATGATGTTGGAGAGAGCGAGGGTTTATCCCAATAAAATGAAAATTCATAAAGTAAAACTGTGTTCATTGTTCTTCAATTTGAGTATTGTTCTTCTAAGTTTAATTGAAGGGTGAAAGTCCTTATAAGCATTTTTGTATCCTTTGCAGAAATTATAGCGTACATATACTGGTTACAAGTGAAATAGGGAGACTGGTATAAATTACTAAAATTAGTGTTTGTATATCTCAAACAGATACAAAATGTGTATTTTAATTATGTTAGTAGACTATTAAGAGGTATTTGTTTTGAGGTATAGATCCCAGAATAAAGAATGACTGTAGTGATCTAATTTGTTTAACTTTAAACTTCTCAGCCAGGAGTGGTAGCACACACCTGTATTCCTAGCATGCTTAGAGGCTGAGGCAGGAGGATTTCAGGTTCGAGTTTAGCATGGACAACTTAGTGAGTTACCAAGACCCTGTCTCAAAACAACAACAAAAAAAAAAATAAATAAAAAAGGGCTTGGGGATTTTCTTCCATGATTTCTGTGGAATACTACTCAGCTATAAAGAAGGAAAAGTGTGAGACATTTGTAGGAAAATGGGTGCCTCTGGAAAATAATAACATTGAGTGAAATAAACCAGATGTGCAAGCTTAAATATCATAAGGTATCTCTCATTTGGGCAAAGTACAAACAAGAAAAAAAATAAATAAAAAAGGGCTTGGGGATTTTCTTCCATGATTTCTGTGGAATACTACTCAGCTATAAAGAAGGAAAAGTGTGAGACATTTGTAGGAAAATGGGTGCCTCTGGAAAATAATAACATTGAGTGAAATAAACCAGATGTGCAAGCTTAAATATCATAAGGTATCTCTCATTTGGGCAAAGTACAAACAAGGGGAATGATAAAGAATGAATAGAGGGAGACAAGAGTAAGGATCCCTCGCAATAAGGAAGGGGTCCAAGGGACCAAGGGCAAGGAGTGAGACAGGGGAAGGAGAAATAAGTAAAAGAAAGAAATGCCATGTTCAGGAACCTAAAAACCTTCGTGAATGTAAACATCAATGTCATAACCATGATCTAAAGCCAATAATATTAATAAGAACGACAGCTGGGGTAGGGAAACGAGAGGGCGAGGGAGGGTGAAGGGAGGGAAAGAGATTTGTAAAATAAAGAAACTCTATTACGTACATAAATCCACCGCCCAAGGTGACTATACAATGCACGCACTGCAAACACGTACTAATAAAAAACAAACGCACAAAGGGCTGGAGATGTAGCTCAGTGCAAAGGTCCTGGGTTCAATTCCCTAGGAACAAGAACAACGCAACAGCAGATTTATTGTGGCTACTAAAACAGAAAACAGATCACCACAGAAGCTCTTGCAGCTACCTGAAAGAAGCAGACACAGAAAGGAAAAGCAAAGCACAGGACAAAGAGGGAGCCCTTGGCGGGGTCTGAGGCGCCTCTCAGGGCTGGGGTAAGCGCGGCTGTGGGGTGCAAGCTTCCCCAGACTGCAGCCTGGCCCGGGTGACAGCGCCACCTCTGGCTCTGGCCACGACGTCGACGGGGGGTCTTGACGCAGCCGTCCCAAGCTCAGGAAGGCGGACCAGGCCGCCAGACAGACCCCGCCCTCCACCTGACGCGTCTGTTATGGCTAATTCCTTCCGCATGTGGGGCGCACAGGGCGCTGAGCTCGCCTTGGAATCTTCCTGGTAACAATCCACATCTTTCACACTTTATGGTAGGAGTGGAGGGGCCCACAAGGTTAATGACTGGCCTGAGGTCACAGGAAAAGCTGGCTGGGAAGAGGAGCCTGCAGCTGCTTGGTACCTTGGTCTTGGCTTTTCCCTCTCAGTTCTTTCGTAAAACACACAGCCAGTGATGAAATAACGTCTTTTCTTTCTGGATCCTTTTTGTTATTGTTGCTCATTTGTCTTTTGAGAAAGGGCCTCACTGTGTAGTTCAGGCTGGCCTTGAACTCACTCTGTAGGCCAGGTTGGCCGTATACTCTGAATGAACCTCCTGCCTCAGCCTCCTGAGTGCTAGGATGATAGGCATGAGCCACCACACCTGGCTTCTGATCCTTTCTGGCAGTTGGAAACAAAACACACAAAAACTGCTGAGACGTGACCGATTTCTTCCTGAAGCATTTGATATCTTAAGAGCTGTGGAAGAACTGCGTCAGTAGAATCCATGTCTTTCTTTTTAGGATCATTAGTGGAGCAGTGGTTGTGCTTAGCCCTCATTCTATTTTCTGCTCTTACACCTGGTCCCTTCAACCCAACGTCCCTGGAAGGGCCGGGGAGCAGTTTCCCTGGGTAAGAGCCTGCGGTGAGCACTGTTTGTTTTAGCGTCTCTCTCTCTCCCTCTAACAATACCCTCAAAGTCAGACTCTTAAAATAAGGTCCTCATAACAGGGCTCCAGCTGGAGCGTCCCCAGGAGAGGGGATGTTAATTTTGTTGACAAATTTCAGTGTTCCTCCAGCCGGGGTCTTCATTGTTTGAGCAAACTCTGGGTCCTGAGCTGCTCAGTCCCTTCTGCCCTCAGGAGCCGGGGCATGAGCTCCTCGGCTGCTGTTCTAACTCAGTCCTGCATCCAGGGAGCCAAAGGGCCCATGGGGCCGATTCGTGTTGTATTTGTGTATATTTTTAAAAAAATGATCATCTCTTCTTGGGCTGTGGCGCCCCCCGCCACTCAGGGAGGTGTTGCCATAGAGATGTCGTCTGATCCATCTCTATTGATACCGCTTGAAAGGGGCCCCTGAATAGCCACTGAGGTAGGTAAATGTATGCGGTGACATTGATCGGATGATTCCATTCTGCACAATTCCGGCGCCGTTTGTTTCCCTGCTTGTCTGAGGGCTGGGACACGGTGTTGGGCTTTGTCGAACGTGTGGGCCTCACAGGCCCGGAGTTAATGCAGCCCTTGTTTGGAGCCACCAGAGCAGAAATTGCTCTGCTGCCAAGGACAAAAGCTTCACAGGCCACCTCGGAGGCCGCTTTGGGAAGGCCGTGTCTCCGGGGCTCCCAAAGGAAACGGGAGCTAACTGGAACACGCAGGGCCGCCGCGCAAGACGCTCCAGCCCCTCATCTGGCACCGCGGGTCTCCTGGGGGACGCCGGCTTCGACTGCCCATCCGCCCGCCAGAGGTTTTAATTCGGTTCGCCTTTTTGCAGCCTATGGGGAGACACCGTCCCCGAGATGCGTGTTCTGTCGCCTGCGGTGACAAGTGTGTCGGCCCAGCGCTCTACTCGGGTTTCTCTCCCGGTGCCCCGAGAGGTGTGGCTCGCAGGAGACACAGTCAGAACTGCACCGGTTCAGGCCTGGATGCTGCAGCCCAGCGCCACCCAGGGCCTCTTCCTGTCCTGAGGAGGAGGGGGAGGGGGGCGGGGAGGAGGATTTATGAGCGCTCGGGACAGCGTCAGGCACTTGCAAGGTGACAAGAAACGCATTTAGTGAACACAGTGTTGAAAGCCGGGCGTCCTGCTAGAAACTTCCAGAAATACTTTCGCATTTCCTCTTCACCACCCTGTGACAGACTGTGAGCCAGGCTGGTGTCCTCTCCCGGAGCCCAGCGACTCTGCCCCTCGACTGGGGATGTGGCGTGGCCTCTGCCTGTGGGCTGCCCTGGGGCCCCAGACCTGCGATCCGGAAGCGCTTCTGTTGCTAGATGTTCGCTTCCTGTGAAGCACTGTGCAAGAGGGCTCCGTTGGCCCAGACTGGGGCTGAGAGTGTCCTCTCTGCCTGACAGAGCTTTGCTGCATGTGCAGTTCTGTTGGCTTTTTGTTTGGTTGGGTCTTTTTTTTTTTTTTTCATTTGTTGTTTTGAGATAGGGTCTCCCTATGTAGTGCAGGCTGGATTTGAACTCAGTAGGCAGCCTCAAACTGTGGCAATCCGCCTGCCTTAACCTCCCTAGTGCTGGGATTACAGGCGTGCGCCCTCGCACCCAGCTGGCTGCTGTGTGGATTTGGGGACATGGAACTTGAGTGTTCATCTTCATTCATCCGTCCGTCCATCCACTCAGGTAATCCACACTTGCTCGGGGCAGGCAGGAGCCAGGCACCAGGTCTCCAACAAAGGGTGGAGAAACGAGTACGATGTGAGCCCCATTTCCCACAGACCCAGCCGCGGAAAATAGTACTGAATATCAACGGCGTCCGCCCTCCACATCTCGGATCAGTGTGCACAGCGTGCTGCACGGCGGGATCACTGCTAAATCCACCGCACAGACGCACACGGCAGTCCCCGGGGCTGCACTGTCCAAAGCCAGTAAGTGGGGCTCCAAGCGAACCCCACCTCGTGACCGCAGAGTTGCTCAGAGAAGCTCCCGAGGCCTCCCCCGCCTGCCTTTGGAGGGCACAGGAGTCGCTCGCTCGGGCTAAGGAAGCCGCCTGGCCGTCGTCAGTCACTTGGGTGGGAGTGGTGGCCTCCCCGGGACCCCCGGGAAGGTGGCTCTGCTGTCCGTGTGCCAGAGCTGCTGAGTGGCTTCTGCAGGTTTCCCACTGCTTGGGGCCAGTGTGGTGACTGAGCTGTCTGAGCTGCAGGGTTTGTACCGGTGCCCGCTCTGAGCTCAGGGTTCAGGGAGCTGCTGGGCCTGTCCCGCAGGTGTCTCGCAGGTGTCCACAGTGGTGGAAGAGCAGCGAGGGCTGCAGTGGTCGAGGCTCTGGGACCTCAGGCCCTGCTCACCCCACATGCAGGTGAGGAGCCCGTGTCATAGTTGGGCAGGTGCTGGGATCAGCGTCCAAGCAGCTGTGCTGGGGAGCCGGGTATGGGGGCTGAGTTCAGAGAAATTCCCCCCCCAAAATAAAATGGGATGTCATCACTTTCCTGTATGACTCGGAGGTAAGGAGCCTGAGTCCAGGGGAGGAGAGTGAGTAGCGGGCCTCATGCTGCAGGAAAAGGTGCACACTGCAGAGGAAGGTGGGGGAGCCTGGTCCTCGAGACCCCACAGCTTGGTGTTGGAAGCTGAGCTGGATCTTTCTAGGGCTAACCGTGGCCTGAGTTTCATTCAGCAAAAACATGGGCAGGTGGTTCGCGGAAAGACCGAGACCTCCAATGTGACACAAGGAGCTGGTGAAAGAGGAGGCTTTTAGTCAGGGTTGGTGGTGCACACCTACTGATCACAACACACTGGGAGGCTGAGGCAGGAGGGTGCAAGTTTGAGCTTAGCCTAGAGCAAGTTAACAATTTAGCAAGACATTGTCTCAAGACAAAAAATAAGAAAAGGGCTGGGTATTTCATGCTAAGAGTGACACAGCCAGTGTTTTGGGGTGGCACAATGAATCCAGCCTGCAGTGATCACCCTGGGTAGCAGACTGGAGGGAGAGGCCCATTAGGGCTGTTGCAGGTGCTGGGCAGCCACAGGTGGAGATGGGAGAGAAGGGGCCGGGGGTGCTGCAGCCGAGCCCCTAGACAGGAGGGACAGCCTCTTAAACCAGCTCCCAGCTTCGGCTCTCCAGGGACTGGCTAAGAAAGGGGCGGCCCCAGAACCTCTCAGATCCCTGGGGCTGATCTGCATCTGAACCCTCAGCCAGTGTGAGGCCCCAGATAAAGTCTTTCTCTTGTTGACCAGAGGCTCAGGGGCTCAGTCCCCAGGACTGAGAGCTATTAGGGAAACAAAGGGGGGCCCTTTTAATTAGGTTCTCAGTCCAGGGGGGGGGGTAGGGGAGGAGAGGGCCAAAGCCCCAGCTGTTCTGGTGATTAGGTACAACGAGGAAGCTGAGAACATCTGGGTGTATTTATACCTCCAAAGCTGTGACCAAAACCAAAGCTCACAGAAGTGAAACCCAACAGCTGAACCTTCTGCAGCCCCCAGGCCCAGCCAAAGAGGATGGGGCCTCTCCAGATGTTCACCTGCCCTCCAGCCAAAGCCCAGGCCTGCGAAGCAAAGGAAGGGTGCTTACGAAGTTACTTAATTAAAGTTACATTAACAAAATTACCCTAATTGTGTTGCCCAGGGCACCACCTAACCAAGCATTTAGAAACCAGTGAAGATACCTCCAGCAGCTTGAAGACTTTCAGCAAGAGTTACATTAAAACCTGTGCCCACTTTTCTGTAATACATAAATATATATCCTTAAAAAGAAGGGGGGAAGCTGGGCATTGTGTAGGCTGTAGCACTTGGGAGGCTGAGGCAGGAGGGTCGCTGTGAGTGTGAGGCTATGTAGTGGGTTCAAGGCCAGCCTGAACTGCATGTCTCAAAAAGACAAAGAAAATAAAAGAAAGAAAAAGAAAAGGAGGGGGGAAAAGACACAATTGGTAAAGATCTATATCACCAGCAAACTCAAATGTAAACCTATTTTCCTCCATCCCAGGAGTCTCTATTTTGCAGGACTTGGCAAAATGTAGAAGTCACTGAAAAAAACAAGCAAATAAGGGAGGACAGAATACTCTCCTTGATCTGAAGCTGGGATGAGGATGGGGAAGAGTTCCCTCCAGGCGAGCCCTGTCCCCACGAGCCAGAGGATGGGAGCCTCCCTCCCGATGGAGGCCACATTGTTCTTTTGGCCAGGCAAGACAGTTCTGCAAAAAGTGTTCAAGACAAACTGTGCCATTTGAGAGGAGACAGGGATAGAACAGAAGCCGTCAAGCTGGAATTGCCCTGCTAATTAATGGTTGATCATCTATCCTTTTATGATTGTTGACCCCAGAAGGAAAATTTATTAGTACTTTTAGGTTTTGCACAGCCGTGCTAAATGAGGTGTGTAATGCGCTAATTTAGTGCCTTGTTGGCATACGCAGGGCCTTCCCAGCTGGCTCGATCCCCACAGATGGATCGCTTTCTCCGGAGCTGTGGGGGCCTTACCTAGCGCAGGTACCCACTTTTCCTGTTTGGTGATGGAGCCTGTGGCTGCCCCACCCACCTGGACCTTTCAGGTTAATGAGAGCATTTGTGTCCTCAAGTCTCTGGGCTGCTGTGTACCCTGCCCCCTCCATTTCACTTTTCAGGAGGCCCAGCCTCTCCATCCTCAGACCAAAACCAAGATCTTACCCTAGGAGGGAGTCTCTGAAGATTGGAGCCTTCAGCGGTTCCGGTTAGATCTAACACATCTTAACAGATAAGCCCACATGCTTATCTGGCATAGACACCAGCTTAGGAAGCGCCCAGGTCGGCAGCGAAGGTGTTGAAGACACTGCCAGGTGGATAAACCAGGGCTCCGGCTTGAAGGCAGGCAGTGAACCGTGGAGACCCCTGCAGGGTGGGAGGCCATGCTGCTGCCCCACTGTTGAGGTCCCGTGAGGGAGCTGCAGAAGGGCCCTGGCCTTGGTGGGCTGCTGCCTTCCCACACGGCACAGACTCCGTCAACCCTCAGGCCCTTCTGGTTTTGACATCCCGTCACTGGCATGTTGGGGATGCCAGAGATGGGCCGGGTGATCTGGCTGAGCGAAGGCCAACGTAATCCTTAGATGGCCCGGCTTTTGGCAATTTTCTTTTCAGAAACATAACTCAAGGAGAAAACTGACGGCATAAAAATGGGGTAATTTTGAGACCATAGAGATTGGCTAAAAAAATACAGTCTATTGCTATGATGGGAGTCTCTGAAATCACTAAAAAGGGTAGAATATTGTAGGCCTGGGGAGAAGCTCATGATATTTTGTTATGTAAAAATACTTTGCAATCCCAGTTACTTAGGAGGCTGAGGCAGAAGGACTGCAAGTTTTAAACTGTCCTGCACAACATGTCAAGATCCTATCTTAAAAATTAGAACATGAAAGGACTGGAGATACAGTTCGATGTGCCCTAGATTCAATCCCCAATACTGGAAAAAAAAAATCATGATTTCTAAACAACTATAATCCTGTCACAGAATAATAGTTTTGCAAAAATATATGAAAAATTATTCCTTGAAAAGAATTGGAAGGATCTACACCAAAACACCCATAAATAGCTTTGGGCGATAGGATTCTAGGAGGTATTTTTCTTCATAGAGTTTTCTCTATTTCTAATATTTACTTGCAATGAATATGCATCACTCAGACTCATAACAATTACAAAAATTAGGAAATAAAACATAATTGTCTAATTTTTCATATACACAAAATGACAGCTAGTGAGTATAACCAAAGGATCAGGCAAGGGCTTACTTCTGGCTGGAGGTTTATTTACTTATTTATTTTTCTCCCCCTATCCCCAGCAGCGGAGTTCGAACTCAGGACCTTTCACTTGCTAGGCAGGCTCTGGCACCACTGAGCTACATCCCCAGCCTGCCGGAGGGTCTTATAAAACCGCTGGGTGACCAAAACAGTGGGACACCTGCACAGCCGTCACTGGTGACTTCATTTTGCAAAGACTAAACAATGTGTGAATCTCCAAGGAAGCCCCGCCTTGCCCAATCTGAGTCATGCAAACGGCTTTAGGTGCTGGCCTCCCAGAGGCCCTAAGGATAAGCCCGGGCAGCCCCCACACTGCACAGACCAGGAGGACCTTGCTCAGAGCTGAGAGCCGGTCCCAGAAAGGCAGGACTTTCTTCAGTACAGGGACTCAGGCTATGTTCTTATGAGAATCTCAAAAACAGGGTCAAGTGTGTTCCTCGAAGTACTTTACTCCACTGGGTTATTTGACCTTAATGAAGGACAGTTGGCACTGGCCATGGTGGCACACACCTGTAATCCCAGCACTCGCGAGGCTGAGGCAGGAGGATCGCTGTGAGTTTGAGACCAGCCTGGGCTACATAGTGAGTTCCAGGTCAGTCTCAACTACATAGTGAGACCCTGTCTCAAGAAACAAAACAAAAAGGACAGTTGGGGGTTGGAAATGTCCAACCATTGGGTGTTGGGACCATCACTGGACAGTTATTTAGAAAGCCTGTGGTGGCAGTGGCCCCGCAGGACCTCTCCCTGTTGGGGGCCTGTGTGTGGACTTTGGGTGGGGGTCAGGAGCAAGAAGGCGACTGCTTCTCTGACCCCAGCACAAGGAGCAGCCTGCAAAAGATGGCATTTGCAATAAAACCCCAAAGGCTCTCACCATTTGAACGCAGAGGAAAAGGCGTCTGAGGGTGAAGGAGGCAGGAAGTGACAAGTGACAGGGTGGCCGGTGTCCACTCCGAAAGCACTGGGTGGCAGAATCAGGAGAGGAAAGGAAGGACTTACACCTGTGTGGAAATAGAAGAGAGGGCTGAGACCACACAAAGATGTCTGGCAAGACGAGAGCCGGAGCAGGCTTTTCAGAGAGACAAAGTCACTGTTGAAACTGGAAGATCCCACCCCTGTCCTTGCAGCTGTTGCGGTGAAGCACCCCACCTTCCCTTCAGAGAGCAACTCTGGGGCTGGGCATTCCAGCAGCCTTAGCAGGGAGCCAGCAAGGAGTGTGCCCTGGCCGGTGGCCCCCGCAGGCCGATGTCCCCCTCCGTGACCCAGACGTATTTTGCTCTCACCTTAGAGCTGTTGCCCTAGGTGGTGTTGAGTCTGGCACCCCAAAGCCACATCTTCCAAATAAAGGAGCCTCGGGAACAATGAATCTGTCCAGATTCATGGGTGGAAATTTCCGAGGGGAATAAAATGGAGAGGAGGAGAGGCAGAGGTGGGTCAAGGGAGCCCAAGGATTCTCCTGGCCCAGATGCTGCGGCTCAGGTGTGGGGCCTCAAGGTTTTGTTTGAGGCAGGTTCTGGTTGTGTAATTCCCACTGGCCTTGAACTCACTACGCAACCCAAGCTGGCCTCGAACGTTCAGCAACCCTCCTGCCTCAGCCTCCCGAATGCTGGGATGACAGGCTTGTGCCACCGTGGCACCCGCTCTCTTCTTTTCTGTCGAGAATCTGCTAAGCTCTGACTCGGCTGCCCTGGGAGACCTGAGGCTGGCACACGCCCTGTGACCGGCAAATCCCTGCGTCCCACCTGCCTTTCGGGGCGGGCTGCCAGTCTCTGCCAGCAGGTGGCGCCCGGAGCTCTCCGACCACAGCCCGGAGGCGGCGGCTCAAACCTGCACTGGCCGCCCCCACTCCTGCCGGGGAAGGGGGTTATTTGGGAGTCACCTGTGGGAGGGCTGCCCAGGCCTTAGATTCGCTGCTTGAAGCTTGGATAATTCTCCCCAGACAGAGCCGAGGGAGCAAGGAGGAAGGAAGGGGCAGAGTTTCCTGGGGGCAGATCCCCTCGGGGCTGCAAGCCTGCCCTTGGGGAATGTGAAGGAGGGCACCTGCCCTGGACCCAGAGGGCAAAGAGCTTTGCAGGCGTGGAACCAGCTGAGCCAGCAAGCGCTTCCAAGTCCTCCCTGTGGTCCTCCTCCCACTCCCCGGATCGTCCTTGCACCGCCTGTGTCCTCCTCACCTACAGTGTGACACCATCCTCACGCCAGAACTAATCTCGAATCCCGCTTTTTAGACGAGCACGGTACTGCACACCTGTCATCCGAGCACTGCGGAGGCTGAGGCAGGAGGATCATCTCGAGTTCAAGGCCAACCATAACTACATAGCGTCTCAGAAAAACAAAAACAAACACACACAAAAAAGGAAAAGAAAAATCCTTTCTATAACTTTTTTCTGGACTTTTCCAAACCTGCACAAAAGTGAAGTATGAGTAACAAACCCTCTCAGGTCTATCACCACCAGCTTCAATAATTACAACAGTCATTGTCTTGCTAAACTGTTGATGTATTCCTCAACTTCTTTTCTGGGATATTTTTCTGGCAAATCCCAGGCGGCGTATCATCTTACTCCAAAACACTTGGGAATTCCTCCCCCAGAGTGCATTACAGGGGCCTAGACATCTCTGCATCTACCTGATAACGTCTGTTTTGTCTCTAGCACAACCACCTGCCGTTGTCTTATCTCCCGCTCAGTTGCTCCTCAGCGTCACTCAGCTCCCTCTCAGCCCTGCCACCCCAGCCCGGCTGGCTGCTCCTGCCCGGAAGTCCGGAGCCTCCAAGCACCGTGCAGGTCGTTTACTCTGAGAAGACGTCTTTGTGGGTCACCTGGGGACCCCAGGGAAATCTCTGCAGCTGGGTTAGGGAGGTCAAGGAGAAAACTCCTCTGAGGCTGGGTCGCAAGACACTGTGCTTTCCTCCCCAGGCAGGTGGCAGACAGACACACCGCCAGGGAGGCAGGGAATGTGGAAAATGCAGCAGTGCCAGCCACAAAGAGGCCTGGAACTGCCTTACTCATTGAGCCTTGCTTCTGGGGAGCTGCTGGAGGAGGGACAGGGACTTTGCAGAGCGGCTGGGGGAGGTTACACCTATGACTTCAAGGGTTTTACCTGTGTTATCTTCCAGTGGGTTAAGGGCTCCTGTTGTAATATTTAGTTCTTTGACCCATTTTGATTTTGGTTTAGTACATGGCGAGAGATATGTGTCTAGATTCATTCTACATGTGGAAAGCTAGTTTGCCCAGCACCATTTATGGAAGAGACTATCTTTCCTCCAGGGTGTGTTTCTGGCCCCTTTGTCAAAGATAGAATTGTTGAATTAAAGAAAGATTAGCTTGAGTTATTGGTAGGAAAATGGATGCACCCTGAGAGCATAATGTTAACTGAAATAAATCTGATACATAAATTTCAACATCGAATGGTTTCTCATATAATGGAAACGCAAATTGAGAAACCTTAACTATAAATAAAGAGCAAAGTAAAAGACAGGCAATAGTAGGAAGGGAACTAGATCTTACTCAGAAGGTGATTAGCAGATGGAGGAAAAGTGATGAGAAAAGAATTGAGATGCGTTATGCGCGTGCATGAGCTTTCACAAGGGACGTGAACCGTATGTGCCGCAAGCACTGATAGAAATGAAAATAAAAACTAATCTAGAGAAAGGCTGTGCCCTTGAACAGTTCCGTTCATGCAAGACAGTCCCGTCCAGTCTTCCCTGAAGCCCAGGCCTCTGAGCCTGCCTTACCCAACCACAGGGCTCCCTTAAGTGGGTGGGTGTGGTGGGGACAAGGCCCAGGCGTCTGCAGAGCCCCACATTTTGCATATTTGTGTCCTGAGCTAGGAACCCTGAGGCAGTGTGTCACTGTAGATGTTGGGGTCCCCGCATTGCAGGTGAGGAAAGAGGCACGCCCAGCATGCAGCCTGCATGGACTGTCACTCCGCCTGTCCTCTGCTTTCCCCTCCTCTGGCCTGAGTTGGGCCTTGGTTCCCCAAGCTCTCTCGGGCCCAGCTGCACGCTGATGTCCTCAGCCGCTCCTGGCAACCAGCCTGACCAGCTGCCCAGGTGCCCCCGGGTGATCTGGACAGGGACAGGAGCACCCTGGCTAGGGTGTCAGCCAGCAACTGCTGTGACTTCATCTTTCGCTTGAAGAAATAACAAATGCACGGGACCCCTGGACCTGCACTGGCCCTGGCCTTTGGGAGGACCCTGAGTGGCAGGAGGAGCACAGCCTGAGGTCGGGGTGCCAGGACCGTCCTCCATCCTGGGGAGCCAGTGTTAAGAGGCCCCTGCATCACCTGGAGCTCTCCTCCTCCCAGCCTCCGAGCCACCAACCTGGACACCTGGCACAGGTGCGTCTTGAGTATTTTGGCTGTGTGTTTTGTTTTGTTTTGTTTTTGCAGGGCTGGGAACTAAACCCACACATGCTAGAAAGTGCTCCACAGCTCAGCCTCATCCCTGGCCCTCTTATTTTGAGACAGAGCCACGCTAAGTTGCCAAGCTCAACATTGAACTCGTGACCCTCCTGCCTCAGTATCATGTGTTTAATTCTATTTTATTTATTCTTTTGCGAGTGGGTAATAGATTCTTGTGGTTTGAAGTTTAGAAGGCATCACAGTTGCCAGGTTGAGGGTGCCACTCCTTTCCTTTGTAACTTGGCAGGTATATCTTCAGGCTCATCACCAGGTTCACGATCACCCTGGTGGGTCATCCTGCCCACGGTCCAAAGCTGAGCTCTGGCCTGTGTCCTCCAGACAAAATCATGACACTCACTCAGCCAGCACAGGCTAAATAGGCCCCATGCAGATGTCACAAGCTGACGCAGGCCGGTTCTTGTTTGCATTTCCCGCCCACTTTTTTTTGCGGGGGGACTGGGGTTAGAACTTGGGACCTTACAAGGGAGAAGCAGGTGGCAGAACCTCGGAGTTACACCCCTGGGCCTCCCACCCACGTTTCTCAGGAGGTGGCGATCTTTGCATGGATCTCGGGTACGTGACCCCTCACTGTGTAAAGAGCATCGTCCAAAGACGGGAATGATTTGTTCCAACTCCGTCACTGCCCCATTTTGGCTCCTCTGCTTGCACGCTGTGGAGGTTTCAGAGCTGGGCCTCTGAGGAAAGAGACTTGGCCGGGTTTTCTCAGTCCCGATTCCTGTCTCCCCAGATGTGTTAGGACGAGCCGAGCTCTCAGGACGATGCCGGCGCGGCTCAGAACACACACCACTCATTTTTAACCTGTCCTCCAGCCGTTCCAGCTGCAGAGCAGTGATAATTCAACTTGCTCCGAGGTTCTTAAGTGCTCTGAGGTATTAAAGACCTAGCATTCAACAGTACAAAAATACATTTAAAAATACCAACTTGCAAAGTGCTACAGTGACTGTCTCAGCCAAAGCGGATTATGAGAAATGGGCGAGCAGGCCCCTGGAGAGCTGTCTGCCGAGCCGGGCAGTCTCGGGACTGGCTATGATCTATGTGCAGTCGCCGAATTATGCTGGAGAAAAGATCTCAAACAGGCACGGCCTCGGAGCGTCCGTGATAAATGGTTCTTAACAAATTGAAGCTGATGACTCCTCTCCCTCATGCTCTCCATGAGTGGTGTCTGCTTTTAAGTCTGGTTCATTCCTGGAAACCCCCTCGTCAAGGGAAATCCTACTCTGATTCCAGGGCTGAGAGTCTCTCTCGTCCAGCTCGTTGGGTCTCCTGAGAGAAGCGCGTGGATTAAAGTGACGGGAAGGAGGAGTGGGCGTTTTCACATGCCCGGCAAAAGCTGGAGGCTGCTTGAAATGATGCTGTCTGAAGAGGAAGCGGTTTGGTGTGACAAATAACTGGCACAGTTATTGAATTAAGTAAAGGGTCGCTGAAAGGAAATTTGTTTTTTTCGTTTTTTTGTTTTTTGTTTGTTACTGGGGCTCGAACTCGGGTCCTTGAGCTTACAAGGCAGGCAGCGGAATCCCTGAGCTAAATCCCTGGCTGAAATACTTTTTAAAAAAGTGGACATTGGGACTCATAGCACAGAGCCCAAGCACCCCAGGAAGTTTGGAAAATGGTCCCCAGCAGAGCTCAATGTGCTGACTGGAAGCTGTCCCCGGCCGCGGTCACCCGGGTCCTCCTCTACCGTGCGCACGTTGGTGCAGTGAAAGGAACAACGGCCGCTCCGGCCCTGGCAGCACTGCAGTCCTTGCAGAAAAGTGGCTCCGGCAGTCCCAGGAAGAGGGACCGAAAGAACAACGGGAAAGTCCGAGGGAGTCTCCCAGGAGAAAGAACCACAGCCCCCGAAACAGCGGCCGAGCCCCGGGTCAAAGCAAAGAACAAGCCTCCTCACCAAGCCTGAAGGACCAGGATCCCCCGCGAGCAGCAGAGCGGCAGCCCGCAGGCCAAGTCGTCTGATCTGCACTGCATGCCCATCAGCTGACTGACCAGTTTATTCGTGTGTTTGTTTACTTTGCAGCAACGGGGATCGAACTCAGGCCCTCCACACTGGGCTGAATCCCTAGTCTTTTCTCTATCTTCTCTTCTGAGACAGTGTCTCGCTAAGTTGCCAGGTTGGGTTCTAACTCCCTATCCTCCTGCCTCAGCCTCCCAGAGTGCTGGGATCACAGGCATGTGCCACTGGACCTCCGTCTACAATTTTAAATATCAAATTTAAACATTTAAGGGTTTGCTTTTTGACCTGCCGGGCCGCTCTGGCACCTATCAAAGCAAATAAAGAGAAAGCAGTGAACTCTTTGCCTGGAGTGGGGCCTGCTGGGACGGTGTAGTTCCCCGGCCCCAGATCTGGCCCCGAGCACTAGGTGGGCGTGTTTGGAGTGTGGCCTAGGGCCTCGTAGGTGAGCTGGCAGAGGGAAAGTACCAGCGAGCCCGGCTCAGAGCGCTTCCTGGCACCCTCTCCTGCAGTGAGTTGGCAGATCCCATCTCTGCCTGCCAAGCTGGCAGGCGCCAGGCCCTCTGTGAGGCACTGAGGAGTTCCAGAACAGCTGAGCTGCACACAGGAACTGCCTGTCCTCCGCAAGGACAGCACACGTCCATGGAGACTGGCACAGAGTGGCGTCCCACGCTTCGCCTCTCCCAGGACACTTGGGCGCTAAGGCGGAGTCTACTCTTGGCAGAGTTGATAGCCAGGCTCCCTTCCTGCCCCAGAAATAACTCCCAGTTTACTCAGGGTGGCCACAGCTGCATTCCCAGGCATCCTTGTTGCTGGGGCGGCCAGTGAGGTGTAAGCAACATCATCAGGGGGGCTTCTTTGCTCTTCCCATTCATCTTCTCTGAAGGATTCTGGATGGCTGGCACTTAGGCAGCCACCTTGGTCTGTGAGGTTCACATGGAGCTCTCTAGATAGCTGATGATTCTGTGGGCTGCAGCCCGGCTGCTGATGTCTTCTCGGAAGAGCAGAAAAGCCCCACATTGGGCAAAGTCACTGTGACTCACATTCTGTCCCCTAAGATGACTGACACAGGCTGTTGGGGAGAAATGAGCTCTCCACCGTGAGATGCGTGGGCATGGGCTGTCCAGGGTCCTCAGGGTCCCACACTTGGCCACCTGCAAAAGCTGATGGAGAACATGGGGCGGTGTCAATTTACAGCTAAAGCCACGCTGCCAAGAGTGGGGGGAAGGACGAGTGCGCTCGAAGTGAGCGGAGGTCTTGAGGGGCATTCCCGCAGTGCTCCGTGACACCCTGTCCATCAGCCGCGTATGGCAACCTCTGTCCAAAACAATAAAAGCATCACAGTGTGTCCTCAGCCACCTGATTCTGCAGATCTGGCCCGTGAGACTCTGGCTCCTCCCCAAAGTCAGAATGACCAGGAAAGGGGAAGCGTTCTGAATCCACTCAGGACAGGGAGGCAGCCAGGATGGTGAAGGTCAGGACCTTCAGGAAAGAATACGCCAGAGCTGCAGCAGAAAGTGGTGAACATGATGGGATCTGTGTGCTCAAAACTGGGGGGAGAATTTTGAGTATTTTGAGAGCGATTAATGAAACTGTGATATTTGTGCGATAAATCTGTAAAATTTAAACCTTCACCGTAGTTCTGGGCCCCCTGCGTATGCCAGGGTGTGCTGGTGCCACAGGCACTCTGTGAGGCGTTCTGCACCCCGTGCCACCTCTGCCAGGCCTCCCCAGGAGAGGGGACGAATCGGTGCTGTGCTCACCTGTGGTCCCTCGCTGTCCTCTGTTGGGAAGACAGAGAGTTCCTCTGTTCTCCTCACTTCGAGGGTCGCCTGATCCGACTCCTTCGGCGGTTTCAGCCTGAACCTTGAAACAATAGGCTTAAATTGGGTACGGTGGTGCATTCCTGTAATCCCAGCACTACGGAAGGCTCAAGCGGGAGGATCGTAAGTTCAAGTCCAGCCTGGGCAATTTAGCAAGACTTGTCTCAAAATTAAAAAAAAAAAAAAATAGGGCCAGTGTGAAAAAGCCTTGGGTTCAATCCCTAGCACCACAAGACAAAACATACGCACAAACTTAAGAGAGAGAAATTCACCACAAATTGGGGATCGGGACTCTAAAATTACAGGCTCTGCAGAGAAGGTTTGGGGTGCTGGGACGGGTGGCTTCCTGGGCAGCTGCTTCCTCTCAAACACTGTTCTCGGGCCCATAGGGGGCACTAAGGAACCACGGGACCAGATCTCCTTCAAGCCGAGGTCGCTGTCAGACTCCAGCCCCGCTGCCAAGGATGAGGAAGGAAGGAAGGGGCTGGGGCCG
>NW_022900924.1:45445723-45460532 GCF_012274545.1 Fukomys damarensis | reverse complement strand
CCCGCAGCCTGCGCCACGTTTGTTTGCTTTTCCGGCCCCGGGGGGACTGTGGCAGGGCTGGGGGTCTGCTGTGAACTGGAATCTGTTCAATTTCACCTCTCATTGCTCCAGCCGGTTTGCCAGCTCCGGCTGACAGAGGCAATTAGAACCAGACGTCCCACAAGGCATTCCAGAGAGATCTCTTAAAATTCCACAGCAGCCGGGGACTTGCCGCCACGTTTGTTTGCTTTTCCGGCCCCGGGGGGACTGTGGCAGGGCTGGGGGTCTGCTGTGAACTGGAATCTGTTCAATTTCACCTCTCATTGCTCCAGCCGGTTTGCCAGCTCCGGCTGACAGAGGCAATTAGAACCAGACGTCCCACAAGGCATTCCAGAGAGATCTCTTAAAATTCCACAGCAGCCGGGGACTTGCCTCTTCCTGCAGGGATCATCTGGTGTGTAAATACCCAGCAGTGTGAGACACGGGGTTGGGGTACGCACACACAGACACACGAGCACAGCCCTCAGTATGTATTTATCCAGACTGAAAAACAAATATCCAACAGCAGTTCCCCCCTCCCCCCCTCCAGGGGGAGAAATTAAGAATTCACAGGCTCCCCTCACTGCTTGTTTCCAGGGATGAGCAATGGGAGGGGGATGGTAGTGGGGCGGCGGGTGGGGCGTGGGCCATGTGTTGGGGGGATGAGCAGGGCTGTCTGGGTTCCTCCCACCCCCTGCAGATAGCTGCCGCTCTTCCTCAGCCCTGGGTTTTAGGAGGTGGCCAGTGGGTGTTCTGGGCCAGCTTGGCTGATACACAGTCACAGGTCTCCAGCTGAAAGGTGTTGCCTCAGTTTCTCTGTGGGGACGACGAGGCTACGGAAGATAGAACGGCAGGGCGAGGAAGTCCGACCCAGGACTGTGACTCTGAAGGGTGGATCCCCGATCACGAGCTGACTGGAACGCTCTCTGTTTCACATTTGTCACCAGGAATCCTGGCTTTGGGCAACAGTGTGCTACCTGGCCAGGGACCCTGAGGACCTTTATTAGAAGTCACGGGAGGGCCAGGGATTTAACTCAATGGTTCCAGTGCCTGCCGCGCAAGCGCAAGGTCCCAAGTTCGATCCCCAGTACCAAAAGAAGAAAGAAAGAAAAAAAAAAGTCACAGGATGCAGCCAGTGGCACTGGGAAGGCAGGTGGCAGAACGGGGCGCTTTCCTTCATCGGAGGAAGCACCTTCCTGCTGGGGTTCACAGCAGACTGGAAGGGGACAGAGGGAACAGCCGGGTGACTTCCTCCTGCTCTTTCCCAGACCAGGATGTGTTCCACACCACCGTGCAGCCTCTTCCAGCTCCTCCCTTTGAGGTTGAGATGAAAACGGGTAGACAGTCTTAAAATTAAAGCAGCTCATGCTTGCCATGTTTTTTACAAGATGGGCCCCAGGCTCTGGCTCCCTGTAGAAAACACTTCCAGGGCTTTGTGGTTAGTTGGCGATGAATCGCCAATCCACGCACTGTGTGATTTCGCGTTGCCAACTGACTTTCCGTCCCTGGGTTTCTCATTCTCCAAGTTCCCCACTTGCTGACACAACTCTGACCTCTGTCTCCGTTCCAGACTCTGAGTTTTTTTGCCAGACTGATCCTGGGGGAAGCGGGGTGGGGGTGGGAAGGAATTCACCAGGCCCTTTGGCTGGTGAGTTTGGCGTTTGGGATGAAGGAGGGCATGTGTTTATTTCCTCATCCGAAACCAAGTGCTGGCTGGTGCTGGGAACGGTGCAAGGTGTTGGGGAGGGAGAATCGAGGGTCCTGAGGATTTATAGGACAGGCCCACAATTAGCTCTGATATCAAAAACACCCTGTAGGAGGGAAGGGAAGAGGGAGAGAAAATCGCTCCTGTTGTGAGTGGGGGAGGGTAGTCAGGGAGGAATCCCGGCGGGGCTGGTGTTGCGGTGTCGGTGTCTCGGAGACGGTGGGCGTGGGATGTTCGGGCTGGGAAGGTGGCCCCGGGGCGGGGAGTGGCAGCAGGAGGCAGTGATGGTTTCTTAGGCACTCACGAGAGGTCGGTTGAAGGTCAGACCCTGGCTGGTCACAGAAGTGAACTGGGGAATCAGACATAAGGAAGCACCCCAGTTTCCAAGAGGACGGGTCACGTGGGTGTAGCTATTCCTAACAAACACGAGTGGCAGCAGGATGGGCAGGGCTGGCACGCAAGTCTCCCGAAATCAGCTCGACCGCCTGGTCCCTCTCTGGTGGTCATGCATCTCTCTCCCTGCTTTCAGCATGAATCCATGCACCCCAAGGGAGACCCGCAATGCCCCGTATCCAAATGGACATAGATGACCCCCCCCAGGCTAGCAGATTTCAAACCATGTTCTGTGCTGGAGGGAGTTCTGTTTTCCCTGTGTATAAAATCAGAGATGTTGATAGAAACCTCCAAGATCATCAATCCCAGCCCTGAGTTGATGCTGACATTTCCTCCATCGCTTCTCTGCTCAGTGGTCAAATATGCTGAACTATGTCCAGTGAACGAGAACTCTGGTCTTTAGGAAGTGGTGGGGGACAGGGCCACCACAGACCCCGACATGACAGAGCAGAGCCCGCACCATCCACTGGGCCTCCACCCTCGCTGGCGGCCAGCACTGTGAGCAGATTCCCACCTGCGCATGCTGCACTGCATTGAAAGGGCCGTGCCCATGAGTTTCCCAGGACATTCCAGGACTGAAAAGCCAGTGCTGAGGACTCAGGTTTGAATGGCGCTTTACAGGCGGCAAAGAGCTTTACAGTTTGCAGAGGCTTTTTCTTCTTGTGCCTGCCACACTGCTGTGGACAACTCTGTGGCGTTTACACTTTGTGTGTGGGAAGCAGAGTCCCCGTGAAAGCTCACTCCAGCTGCAACACCGAGTCGAGGTCAAAAGCAGGATCCTGCTCCCATTTCTTCTGACTCCAAATCCTGGACTTTTCAGCAAGTCCTGGACTTGCTCCAGGTAGGGAGGGAGAAGTTCTGTCCCCGAACCCGAGCCTTGGGCTATTTCTTCTCTTCATTGAAAGATGCATCGTGGATATACGATCCATTTAGTCCATGGGTCAAGGTGGTGCGTGTGCACACACACGTGTGCATGTGAAAGTGAGCGTGCACGTCCCCATGGGCTGCCTCAGGAAGCCGAAATGTGGCAGAAAGCTTTTCTCTTCCTGCTTTTCCTCCAGGAGGATCACCAGGGTGCTGGGCTGGGGGAAGACGGCTGACAGCGGCAACACCAGGGTGCTCTCGTCAGCAGCTTCTCTGTCGCCTAACGGAGCCAGTGCCAGGTGGGGCAGGGAGGCCACGGGCCCTATCAGTGACAGTACAGTTGATACTGTGACGATTGTCCTGGGAGCTCTTCGCCAGTCCAGCCTCGAAGAGAGGCAGAAGGCTTATAAAGGCCTCCTTCGCTGATAGCCAAGAAAAGCAATTGTTGTCTGCTACCCTTTGAGTTCTCTGTTGTAACCTTTTGGGCAGGGGTTTAGGACTCTCTGTTTATTTGCGAAATGGACACAGGTGGGGGTAGACATGAAAGGACCAAACCAGTTGTTCCCAAAAGATATTCCCAGCTCTAGAAGGAGAAAATGCACAGTGGAATCATTTGTGGTTCCGAAATTGGCAGGGGTGACTCGGGTGTATGACAGAGGGATGGCTTCCCGGATGTGTGGCTTCTAAGGGTGGAGAGCAGCCAGAGGGGGCTCTGGAGCAGCAGGCTTCCACACCCAGCACCGGGAGAGTCCCCGGGAATTGGCTGTCCCAAGCCGAGACTTCTGGCCAACCTGAGGGTCAAAGGGCAGCCTCTTTGGGCCGTGGGGTTGATCCAGGGACGGAGAATAAGTGCCCAACAGGCCGGGGGCAGAAATTGACCAACAAGGGTGTGGTGTGGCCTTGAGAATAGGAGGAGAGAAGGGTGGGCGTTTACTCATCAGAGCAGTACCTGTCCGCACTGCCAGGGCCTCGCATCCGGTTATTCTCCTAAGGGGAGCCTGGCTTGGAGAAGTGACTTGCTCAACAGCACACCACTAGCTGGGCACAGAGGATGTTTTTGTTCTGTTTTGTTAAGACAAGGTCTCACCATGCAGTCCAGGCTGGCCTTGAACTCCATTTGTATCTCAGGCTGGCCTCAAACTTAGGATCCTCTGGCCTCGGCTCTTCAGTACTGGGATGACAGACATGTACCACCGCCCCCAGCTGACAGTGTTGACTCTTTGGATGGACCCTTTGTGCCATAAAGGAGGTGCTCAGCTGGGAGAGCCAGGAGAAGAGCGGAGGGAACTACAGGAGGTCCCCACGGGCAGGGAAAGGGATCCAGTTTATGCCGCGAGGAAGTCTGATGTGTGCGTGGGTGATGGGGAGCAGGACACAGCCTTTCTCAGAGCCCAGGAGCTCTGCACACCAGGAGGGGGGTGACCACAGACCCACCTCATAGTTGGTCTCGTCACTTCCTAGCTGGATGACCGTAACCAGTCACAGTCCCCACGACTGGAGACCCAGTTTCCCAGGCTGCGAAGGGAGAAGAACCTCACAGAGCTGCCGAGAGAGGACCAAGACCCGGACTGTGTGGGGTGTTTAACAATTCATCCATACTTGTGTGGGTTCGTTTATTCATTCATTCATTCAACAAGCATTGCTGCAGACCTACTGTGTGCCTGGGAAGTAGTAGGCTATCTGCACGTCTAAGGGAAAAACAAAGATAAAGAGGGGATAGAAAATGCATTCGAATTGTCTGCCTTTGAAGTCTGGAATAATCCATAAGGATCAGGAAGGTTGGTAAATGGAACCATCGGAGAGATTAATGAGGTGCTTGTCATTCATGGTTTCGGGGAAGGTGGACGCAGGGAGCTGAGCTCCACAGTGAACACGGCCGCTAGGGAGATGGGATGGAGGGGAAGCGTGAACAGATTTCATCTGAGAAATAGCGCGGCTGTCCTTCAACAGAGGCCCAAGGTTTCGCCGCCTGGGTGTGGGCTGTTTACACTTCTTCCCCAGGCCGGGGGCTTTGGGCTTGCACTGTTCTAGCCGGGACTGTAGACACGGGCTCCCCTGCAAGTGTTTTAGCCCATTTCTTCTTCCATTTGGGATCGTTTGGATTTTTAGGGGTCCGCCTGTGTTGCAGTCAGGATTTGGGACCCACTTTTAAAATCCCAAGCATCCCATAAGAAAGCACGTGTCCTGACAATGAGGTTTCATTTGCTGGCATGATGTCCTCCAGTGGTGTTCATCAGAGGCTCTGGTGTGTGCTTTGATGTATTAAACAAAGAGAGAAGTGAGACAGAAGCTGCTGTAAGAAGAAGTTCAGTGTGTTCGGAAGTCAGACTTTGTGCCAACGTGCGGCGGAGAGCAGTTAGGGATGGAATTAAAAAATTGCCATCTGATTGGAAACCTTGGAAACCACCGCCTCCATCCAACTCGTTCATTTTCCATTCAGGACGGCGCAGGTGGGAGAAGCAGGTGGCCTCGCAGGACGTCACAGAGCCACTCGGCGCCTGGCTGTGTCCTGCACCTCAGAGAGCAGGCAATGGAGTCTCCTAGACTGGTGTGGGGTGTTTGGAAAAACAAGTCAACTTGCAGTCATTGCCTGGCTGTGAGAGAGAAAGGACATGACCCAGGCGCTCCCTGGGGCTCCTCCTCGTCCTCTTGGCCTCACCTGACATGGGTCACCGCGGCCCACGTCCCGTCGGCCTGCTGGAATTTCCCCAGGCCAGGGGGAGATGGACGGGCGGGAACACCCTGTGAGGTTCTGGGGGAGATGAACGGCCTGTCTTTATCTTCAAAGCAAATATGCAGGAAGGGAGACGGCAACACTTCCCAGAATTCAGGCTGGAGCAAAACACAGATGACATATCAGACCGGCATCTCACCGGGGAGACCTGGAGACAGCGGCCAGGGGTCACTGAGGAAACTGCCGCTCAGTAAGCGGGGAGGGGGACACCCCCAGAACGGCCCCCTTCTGAAAAGAGGGCGCACAGGGAAGCCTAGGTTTTGCCAAACGGAGGGGATTTGGTGCAGGGATTCAGAGCTGTGAGCCACTGAAGAAAGGTGTTTAGTTAAAATGCATTCCCCCAGGCTATCCTGCAAATGCTAGGGCACATTTTAACTTTTCACTAGGGTACAAGACCTCTGGGAAAATGGCCACGAGACCACATATTTTCACCTGGAAAGGCTTGAGATGCCCATTCATTACATGAAGTGGTTTTATTTGGAAGGTACAAGTACTTATGCTCCCTTTGGGGGAGGCTCTCATAATTTAATGAAATATCCAGTGTGGGTTCCTGCGGGCAGCTGGCTGCTCCGGTGTCTACAGATCTCACATCCCATGGCCCTGCCTTCTCCATGAAGTCGACACATTGGTTTCACCTAAGTCAGCTCCCAGGCACGCATAGCTTTGGGCCAGAAAGTATCTGCTCCAGAACTGACCACACAGCCCTGCCTTTGGGAGAGCCACCCTCCCGAGACTACAGCTTCCCAATGGATCATCTGGACACACTGTTGCCCCCCCCACATGACAGCCACTTAGATCTTTAAGAAACAGCAAATCTAAGAGCAAATGCCACCTCTCTCTGCTTTAAATCCCATGGGGGCTTCCTGTTATTTCCAAAACCAAGACCCACTGGACACTGCAGGACCTGGCATCTCCTACTCTGAGACCCTAACTCTTGTTGCTCTAGCCATGCTGTTTCTCTTTTATTCTGTCATAGTCACCAAGATTCCTCCTACCACAGGGCCTTTGCATGTGATACTCCCACCACAGAGACCTCTTTCTCCTCCTAAACTAGTTAACATGTATTTGTCCTTCATGCACCAACCTACTAGTCACTCCCCTAGGAAGCACTTCCCCCAAACCCAGGTCTCCATCAGACTCTTCATTTACATGCATGTAGAGCTCCATGTAGGTCTCCTTCATAGCCCTAAGGAAGGCTGTGGTACCCAGTAACAACACTCAGATCTGTCAGATGCAATGAAGGGATGATATTGGGCTTTGCCCATCTCGGATGCCTATTAGAGCAGCTGCAAATGCTCTGAGGCAGAGCTGGTTCCAGTCCTTGGTCCCCCACTTGACGTGCTCTGTGCTCTGTGCCTCAGGCAAGGTCTGGTCTTCTCCAGGCCTGGGCACCTCTCGCCGAGGTAGACTTCAGCCAGGCAGCTGTGCTGTGTGAGGCCTGAGGTAGAGTGCTGGCTGCATCACCACGCAGCGGTGTGAGGTGGGCCCTGTCAGTCACTGCTTGGAAGTCGCATCACACTTAACGTCTCTGAGTTCTCAAAGCTTAGAATCGTGAAGGCCTGGGCTGGGACAATGGTGGAGGGAAGAGGCAGAGATGTCAGTGCAATCGAACACTGAGCCCAACACTTACATGAAAACACTTATGATAGTAAAAGACACGTTGCCATGAATTCCCCTCAAAAGCCTCCTCCTCACTTCAAACACATTCCCCCATCCTGCTGGCCCTTTTCTGAAGCAGTTCCGGAGGTGCCCTTTCGTGAGTGTCTTCAGTTATACTGTCACTGCTGCTGCAATGTCCTGAATCAGTTCGCAGCGCTGACCTTTCCTAGTCATTTTGAAGTAGGGGAAGAGCCAGGAACCACACAGTGCCCAAACCAGTGGATAAAGTAGACAAGGGCACAAGTCATGTTTCCAAGCCTGCCTTTCCGCTCCATGGCTCTCGGCAGCAGCAGACACTGTATTTTATTTTATTTTTTTTTTTTATCACACCTGGTAAAGACGCTCAGGAAAAAGGACTCCAGAACTGCTTCAAAAAGTGACAAGAACGATGGCATGAGTGTGTGGGAAGCGACAGGGAGGATTTTAGCAGGGAGGGATTTATGGCAGTGTGACTCTTACTGTAAGAGATTTTTTCCGGTTGGAACAGTCACCATGTATTCTGATCACACCCCGGAGAAACAGGAGAAAGCTCAGAGTAAGGCGGTGGCCAGTGGCTGAGAAGTGGAGCCCCAGGACCAGCAGCATGATCTTTACTTGGATCTTGTCAGAAGCGGGGGTCTCCAGACCCCTCCTAGGGTGCTGAGTCCTGGGAAGCTGTTTTAAGAAGCCCCCCAAGAAATTCTGCTCAGGAGTGCTGAGACGCTGGGGGTGAGGGAGGAAAGCACCTCCCAGGCACAGGGTGCCACCCGGGACTGTTGGAGAGCCGGGGCCACCTGCATCCTGTAAGTCCAGGCCCATGTGGAGGACCGAGGGAGGTGAGACTTCACGTAGGCCATCCTTAGAGAGAAAACTGACTTCCATGAGGGGCGTCCAGGAAGTCACAATCAGGGAGAGAGCGGCTCACATCCTGGCTGCACAAGGTGTCCCAGCACAGCGTGAAACAGGACGAGGGCCTGGGAAACTGGACCATCCCATGCACCTGTGTCCCGTAACATCTGGCGATCCCAGAGCAGCAAGAGTCCAGCAGCACTGGAGAGACCTCACCGCTTCCTTTCCCCGGAAACATGGGGCCCGCGCCATTTGTGCCTGAGCAATCCTGCTCCCACTGAGGACCCCGCATAGACACAGCGCTGTCTCTTCTTGCCAAAGAGCCAAACCTTTAATGGTAGGAGCCGGAGGGTGGGCAAACACAACCCCACCTACATCCCTGCCAAGTTTTGCACAATAAACTCCACATCTGGTTTCGTGTCTCTTGTCATTACCAGCGGGATCTTGACAGGACAGGGAGCAATTACTGCAAACCCACAGAACTGGAATCCAGTTAACTCTTCCCTCCCACCGCACGGATGTGCTCTGTGCGTGCCCTGGCCCGGCTCTCTCTGCCTTTGCCTGCTCTCCTCAATGTGTTACGCATGTGCATTCACAGCAGTGATCGCCGCTTTTTAATACTCTCTGGTACATGTCAAAATTTTTTCATCAGTATAATTATTTAAAAGATGCAGTTCAGCGAGACGAGCCTCTGGAAGCGAGGCTAGAGCAGCACATCCATTTATTTGCGCATTTAAATAGACATCTGCAAGTGGTGATCAAAAAATGTGGTGAATTATTGAATTAAAAGCTTGCTGCAGTAAAAGAAACATTGCCAAGAACAAAGGGGTAAGTGTGTTTGAAGCAAGGAGGAGCATTTTGAAGGGGATTAGGAGCAATGTGTTTTTTATTATAATAATTTTTAAAAATTTAAACATTCACTGCATGTTTTGATCACCCCACGCTGGCCAAATGTTACAGTAATTTCTGCCAAAGAAAAACATGTTGCTGTGTCCTCATTCACCTTCTTCGTGGCGTCGGGCACCGCGGGACTTCTGACTCTCCCCTAAGGTCAAGTGACCAGAAAGGTCAATGTTTTGAATGGATTCGGGACATTAGGCAGCCAGGACAGCGCAACTGAAGACACTCAGGAAGAGGATTTAAGGACTGCTGCAGAAAGTGGCCAGGACGGTGGATTTCATGCGTTTGAAGTGGGGGGGGAGGATTCTGAGGGCTGCTGCCAGTGTGTCTCTGACTGTAATCATTAATTTAATCATTCACCATGGTTTTCTCGGTCACAACCTTCCATCAAGCACTCATGTGCCACACATAGCTCTAGGGTGTAGGATCCAGCAGTCAATAAATGAAATTCCAGCCCTTCTGGGGTTTATATCTCACTGCAGAAGACGGGTTAGAAATAAATTGTTAGACAAGCACATAGGACATCAGACTGCTCTGCTAAAACATGAAGAAGCAAGACAGAAGACTGCAGGCTTGGAGCAGAGGTGACATTTCCTATTGGGCGGCGAGGGAAGGCCTGGGTGCTGGGCGCCTGGAAGGAGCGAGGGAGCAGCCCTGGACACGCGAGGAAAAGCCCTGGCGGGGGGCAGTGTGAAGCCTGCAGATGGGACTTTCCCTGGAGCGCAGTGTGGCTGGACGCAGGAAGCAGGGACCTAAGAGGAGAGACGGCTGTAGGTACGCAGAGAGGCTGGGGAGCAGGGACCGCGGAGACGTGGAGACCACTGTCTGAATGGTGCTGCGACTCTGAGCAAGCGCGAATTCTGTACCCATTAACTTGAGGGCCATGGATTGGCCATGGGACAGAGCCACGCGTTTGGCCTGTGCCGGGGACGAGTGGGGTTGTCTTCCTGAGAGGGGAAGACTGCGGGTAGACAGTCAGGGAGGAGCCCGAGCCCGGTCTGCAGATGCGCAGTCTGGGAAGGCGACTGCACCCGGCGCTACCGGCATCCAGTGAGTTTCCGGTTTAACCGGAAGAGGCCTTGGAAATCCAGTTCCTGACGATCCTGTGCGGGGAGACAGAAGTCGCGTGGACCTAGGCATGGGAAGTGGGGGCGTTGACGAGGCTCTGACAAGAACAGAGGTGAAGGGCGAAAGCGGCAGAGTTCGGGCACACTGAGGAGGCACAGGGTGAGGGCGAGGTGAGGATTAGGCACGGAGGCTGAGGGATGAGGCCCCTTCCAGCCGCACTCACCGCAGGACTCGGTGGGGGAGGCTCCTCCACCCATCACAGCGGCGACCCGCATTTTAAACCACGCCTGAGTGTCCACACGAAGGGTCACAGAGGAGCCGAGGTCATTATTTCACTTTCTGACAATAGGTAAAATACAAGCTGATGTCGGGGTGCAGCCTGTAACCTCAGCACTCCAGAAGGCTGAGGCAGGAGGTTTGCACGTTCAGTCCCAGCACGGGCAACGTAGTGACTTAGCAAGATCCTCTCTCAAACTAAAAAGTAGACAAGGGCTAGGGATGAAGCTCAGTGTGAAGGCCCTGGGCTCAATCCTAATTCTGCAAACAAACAAACATAACGTACAAGACATGTTACTTATCTGAATACTTACATTTTTAATTTAAATGGTTGGTCCTCTGCCTAAGTAAAATCCAGGCAGCATTTTTCTATTACAGAGCTCCTGTTCTGCCATTGTCTTCCTCTGGCAGTGACTTGCTTTCCTTTCCAAACTTTCAAAATTTCTTCCTGAGCAGTATCCATTACACAAAGCAATACATAATGGACTAGACAGTATTATTGGCCCAAATGACAAAACCAGATGTGATAGGGAAGCGTTTCTTCCTGAACCACGCATCTATCTCTGGCCTCACACAGCTGTGCATTGTGAATAGGAAGATCCACACCAGGAACTCACAATGGGCCATATGGGGTGCAGGTCAGCCCCCTTCCATCTTCCACCAGGGGGCAGGGAGGAAGAAGCAAGAGAGGGATTCCTCAGGCCTCAGCTTCAGGCCCTGGAAACCTCTAACTGGTGCTACGGGATGTGATTCTCAGACTCGGAGGCTGCCTGCTAGGGAGCAGGATGGTGGGGAAAGACTCAGGTAGGAGCCCGGACCCAGCATGTTGCTGCCACTTCCAAATCCTGAGAGTTGAATCAAGTCATGTCACCCCCCCCAGACACTCAGTGTCCTCATCCATGGGGTGGGGATAAAGTTCCTTTTCTTAAATTATTTCTGGCAGGCTTTAATATTAGGATTATGTTGGCCTTGTAAAATGAGTTGAGAAATGGTTGTTCTCCCTGAGGTCTATTGTTTTAAGTCTCTGCCCAGGGAACAGCTGCTGGGCATGGCTCTGGGTGGCCCACGAGCCTTCTAGACACTCTGTGCACCTCTGCCGGCTGATGCCTTCTGCCTCTCTTCTCAGTGAACACAATCACAGTTTGGCACAAGCCTTGCACACCATGCATGCTCATCCTCTGCAAGTAGGAAGAGAGACAAAAGGAAGGTAGGGAAGGAGCTTATCACTGCTCGGAGGAAGGCATTGGCTGCAACTTTGAAATCTGAGGTCCCCAGAGCCAAAATGTCGAAAGGACACTTTTGTCGTTTGGCCACCTGCAGAAATCACAGAGCTTCTGTCTGAGGCAGATGGTCCCCGTTAGGGCCCGTGGGTGTGGAAATGAGTTCAGCCAGTCAGTTTCTTCCTGTACAGCCCTGCAGGATGGAACCACTGTCCTAGCCATTGTCCAGGAAAATGCCACCCAAAACAACTTCCCTGTACATCTGATGTCAGATTAGCCCTGAAGGCTTAATTGCTTCTTCAGGGTTTGTTGGAAATAAATAGTTCGGTGAAGAAGAAGACATGAAGAATGTGCAGAACAGACCAAGAAATCATTCCTACCTTGACTATTGAACAGCCAGCGCTCTTTCCCTTGGAAGGACCTACGGTAACCCGGGACTTGAAACAAAATTGTGTCAGTGTGTGTGTGTGTGTGTGTGTGTGAGAGAGAGAGAGAGAGAGAGAGAGAGAGAGAGAGAGACAGACAGAGAGAGAGAGAGACAGAGAGAGAGACAGAGAGAGAGACAGAGAGACAGAGAGAGAGCGTGCCTGGTGTCACTGGCGGGCCCAGAGCTCTTCCTGCTGAGATGAGTCCCTTGACCAACTGCTCCCTGGCCCCAGCCACATCCCACCCAGTGGTACTCAGCAAGCAGCTCTGGGTTGAAAAGGCACTTGCTTGGAATGGGCACTGTTTTTGCCTGAAATGGATAAATATTGGGGTGGTCAGGGGTCCCCCGCATAGGCCGCCTTGCCTGCCCACCAGACTTAAGGTCCCATTTTGCTTCCACTCCCGTCTCTCACTTTGTCCAGAACAGGAGGGAGAGCCGAGGCAGGTGGTATTTTGACCGACGGTATTTCTGATTCCATATACTAAGTAACCAGCCAAACCATTACAGAACATTCGGCGTTTTAAAGAGTGGAAAAACTGACCACAATTTGGCTTCCTTAGACTGAAATGTAAAATTCTGGAGAGGCGTGAACATTAGGACTGATCTATTTTGGACTGCAAACCTGTTTTGTACTGCAATAATAAAACCCAGTAAATCTTATATGTAGAAATAAATGTTCGCCAGTGCCCCGAGGCCAGGGTAGATTGAGTATGATTGCAGACTTAATCAGGATTCATATGTATATTATTTACCCACCAGATACTATCGAAATACTACTGTAAGATGGATAAGCAAAAATCTCTAGTGTTATACTGTACAAAATGAGACCTAGAAACATTTTTGTTTCGTTTTATTTATGAGTCAGGGTCTCATGTAGCTTAGGATGGCCTTAAACTCAGCAGTCCTCCTGCCTCAGCCTCCAGAGTGCTGGGGTTAGAGGCCTGCACCACCACACCTACCACCTCTAGAATAAAAATATTGAAGATTGGGCCAGGGATTTAGCTCAGTGGTTCGGTGACTGTCTCGCAAGCACAAGGACCTGAGTTCGATCCCCGGTACCAAAAAAAAAAAATTGATTAAGAAGGTGGACGTCCTTCCCTGCTGTGGATGAAAGGCATGTTTGTTAGGAGTACCCTGAAACCTCGTGTTGTGTATTGCATTTGGATTCACTAGCTTATTTTGAAAATGAAAGCAAAAGAATAGTCAGAAAAATCAGAGCGAGGCAGGCCTTGGTGATCAGGTTGGCCCACACTGTCTGTGTGGTAAGCAGGCCGAGATCCGGCAGGGATTTCGCATGCCAGCTCTTGGCCTGGAGCCAGGCCCCTGCATACTGCACTCCGCCCTGTGGGCTCTGAATCAGCGGATTGCCAGGCCCGGCCCCAGGCTTCTGAGTTGGGTCTGGGAACCACTGGAACCACTGTTCCAGACAGGAGCCCCGCAGAGCCTGAGATACCAGGCTCCTTCATCTCTGCCCTCCCTTGCTGAGAGGGCCAGACCAGGGATGGAAATGCCACTGGAGTCCATCTGCCCTCAGCCTGGGCCTCTGCGCTCTAAGAGACTTCGGGTCCCCGGTAGTTTTGCATCTTTAGCTCATGTCATGTCAACTAATCTTTTCTCTTTCAGCAGTGTTTGGATGGTGCAAAAACAATATGGAATCCTTGGTAAATATTTCTAAGTGCTTACTTTGATGAGATGGACCTTGCGTGTCAGCCAACCTGATATTGTGGGGAAACCTTGGATCTCACACATAGTAGGTACCCAACAAATGGAAGCCATTGCTAATTGGCTGATTCGTCCAAACTTGCACAGAACGGCTATAATTCTGAAGGGCATATCTTTTTGAATCAAAAATAAAAAGATATAAATCGGGAAACATAGTCTGATTAAAAATGATGGGCAGGTGCCAGGTACAACAAGGAGCCTAGAGCCAGATGTGGTGGCCCCTTGCCTGTACTCTTAAGCACTCTGGGAGGCTGAGGCAGGAAGACGGCAAGTTTGAGTCCAGCCTGGGCAACGTAGTGACTTAGTAAGAATCTGCCTCAAAAAAAAACCGAAAGGACCAGGAATGTGCGAAGGCGCTAGGTTCAGTCCCCAGTATTGGGAAAAAAGAATCTGAAAGATGAGCAGCTTGGATGCCGGGTACAGGGATTTTCAAGGCATGGTAGGTGTGGAACGTCAGCGAAGCCAGGAGCACCCTCGGCTATCAACAAGCAAGTGTTCAGAGGGGCTCCTGTGTGCGCTGCAGGGAGTGCCTAGGCCGGTGCAACAAATTACAGCAAGCCGGGTGGGAGATCTGTTGTGCTACATTCTGGAGGCTGGAAGTCTGACACGAGGCGCTGCCAAGACGGGCTCTTCCTGGGGCTCAGGGCGACACTGTGTCCCGCCCCTTCCCTGCTCGGTCACTGTGCCTCTGTCTTCCCACGACGAGTCTGCACGCGCACACACACACACACACACACACACACACACACACGATGTCAGAGAGCCGGCCCCTCCCATCCAGGGCGACCTCGCGCTAACTTGGTGACACCTGCAAAGGAGGTCACATCCTCTAGTTCGAGGTGAGGGCTCTGAGATAGCTTTTAGGGGGCGCAGCCCTGTCCTCCAAGCTCCCAGGGCTCCTGGCCCCATGCAGCTCTCCCGGGAGGCCCACCCCATGTTCTCACAGCCACACCTGCCCGAGCTCAGCCTCCACCAGCAGTGCCCCCGACCCCTTC
>NW_022900924.1:45366385-45445709 GCF_012274545.1 Fukomys damarensis | reverse complement strand
CCACCCCGGGACACTCCTAGTCATCTTTCCAAACTTCCGTGTCCTGTGTGCCAGCCACAGAGAGCATCCAGCCGCTGCAGGCTCAGTCCTGTAGGAGGCCGGCCCACTGCCCTCTGGGCGTCCCTGGTGCAGTGAGCAGGAGGCCCGGCCACACAAAATCACACCAGGCCTTCCAGCCCGAGCCATCACTTGCTGTGGGCTCAGGTGTGGGCTCTCAGTGCATTTTCCAGTCCATTCCCTGGGCTCTGGTCTCCCTGGGAGGCATGGGTGCCCCACACGGTCAGGCCAAGCCTGGCGCAGACTCTTGGGCCGGGCTGCCCATTCCCGTCTGCTCTAACAGTCTGCAAGCAAGGGCTGCCGGCCAAGGGCCCAAGGGCCACAATGCTCCCTTCAGCAGCTGCCGGATGCCCTGTGTGTGGGCAGCTTGAGATACAAGGCCAGCAAAGCCCCATAAAAATGTCAGGTTTGTGTAAAAGCCAGAGTTCTTTGGGCTTCTCCTTGCTAGCAGTTTTACTTAGTCATCTGCCCGTTAAAATAGGCTTTGCCTTTTCTCCACCGGGGGGCTCTGGCTCCTCCAGTGCTCTTCCGGATGCTCAGAGCAAAGCAGAGGTCAGAAAAGTATTGGCACAAGCTGGGTGTGGTGGAGCACACCTGTAATCCCATCACTTGAGAGGCTGAGGCAGGAGGCTTGCCTAGAGTTTGAGGCCAGCCTGGGCTACATAGTTCAAGATCAGCCTGGACTGTGTAGTGAGACCCTGACTCAAAAATAAAATAAAATAAAGTAACAGCAACAGAACTCTAGAACTCTCTCTTTCTCTCAGTCTCTTTCACTCTCAAAGCTTCTAGATGCTAACACAACTCTTCATTCCACAAGTGGGGAGACAGAGGCCTGGGATAGAAGGGAGATCTGCTAAGATAGGGCAGAAAACTGGCAAGACAGGGAGTAGCCTGGTCCGTTCACCTCAGACAGAGGCTCTTCCCCTTTCACCACAGGGCCTCCGCCATCTCTTGCAAGAATGGAGAGTTCAAGTCTAACTGACGTGTGGTAGCGGAACAAACCAAGTTTTTCTGGCTCCCCGCCCCTGCCTCTGTCCACTTAAAAGAGCAGCAGCTGTTCAAAGAGGTACTGTCCCCTGTTCTGAGGGACGTCAGCAGCAGCCAGAGAGGTCGCACTGTTTGCTGTCCAGGCCCGTGGCACCTACACCTCCCTATTCCGAGAGAGCACGGTCATGGAAATAGGTGAAAACAGATTTGGATACTGACTGCAAATTCAAAATGAGCTAATTTGTTTTATTTTCACCTTTCATTGGAACAAAAGTTGGTTTATACTTCACCATTTATTTACAAAGCCCCACTGTTTCCTTCAATTAGCGTCTTAAAAATAGAAAATGGGATACACAGGTTTCTGGTAAAAATCATTGTGGGAGACACACAGGTCATGATGTTACCAGTTCTCCTCAGCCAGCCCCAGAAATCTGTAGAATCAGCATGGGGCTGGGTGTGGTGGCGCAGGTCTGTGATCCCAGTACTCGGGAGGCTGAGGCAGAAGGCTCGCTGTGAGTTCAAGGCCAGTGAGACCCTGTCTCCAATCAAAACCTTCAAAAAAAAAAAAAAAAAAAAAGCCACAGGCTCAGTCCCGTAGGAGGCCAGCACACCGCTCTCCCAGCTTCCCTGATTCAGTGAGCAAGAGGCCCGGCCTTCTGGAGTTTGCCGGTGCATTTCTGGTCATGCCTTTAGATGAACTGCTTCTCTGTCCTAGGTTTTAGTTTTCTCCTTTGAGTGCAGAACGTGGAAGGGGGGCTCCAAGGTTAGGACCCTCCACCCAAAGGCAGCAGGAGACTGACTGTCGTGACCATTCCCGTAACAAACCCCAACACACCTACGGCTCCCTGGAGGGAATGTGGCTAAACGACCTTCAGGGTCTCTCCCTCAGGGCCACCAAGTCTTGGGAGAAGTCTCACTCCTTCCTAGGAGAAGGTGGCTCTGATTTTTCTTCACCCACAAACAGGAGAGCACGAGGCCCCTCATGGCGGACGTCTCTGCCTAACACAGTCACAGCAGAAGCTCGTCCCCAAGTCCCTGTGCAGGGAATGCCGCATCTGCAACTGTTTTGCTGGAGGAAGGACTGGGCCATCATGCGCTAGGCGACAGTGCCCGTGGCTCCTGCCACGCCTTGCCTAGCTGCCCTGGGGGAGCCTGGGCTAAATCCTGGCTCTGCTACCAGTTGCTAGGCGACCTTGGGTAGCTGCTGAGCCTCGTCTGGTCTCCTCAGCCTCAAAGTGGTAACAGTGGCAGCAACTCTGGAGTGTGCTCGGGTGGGTGGTTTCCTGCAGCCTCAGAGCCCTTTCATGAGCACCTGGCCAGGCTGGCAGATTAGGCAAACTCAGGCACCTAGGCCTGCGGGACTCACTGCAGGGTGTCCTGCTTACTGGTGAGGCACGGTGCCCTGGGGTGGACCCTTCTCAAATGCAGATCAGCCTGGTGGACAAGGATTAACCCTGTTTGCCTGCTCCTTCTCAGCCTCTCAGGGATGGGACGGGACTTCCAATGAGCTGGGGTTCCAGAGAGATCAGATTTGGCTTTCCGGTGGGAAGCAGGGCCGGAAGGTGTCTGTGTTTACATCGGGGCCCAGCCTCTTCCCTCCCACAGGCTGGGCTGGGATCTCCGGCCCTCAGCCCTCCCTCCGAGGGCGGCCACCTGCCGTCTGGGGCGGAGGTGGCTTAGGATGTGTGTCTAGGGGCCCAGGCGCAAGGGCACAGGGCCGCATGCTGGGTAGGACTCCAGAGCCTAGAGGATAAGGCTGCTGCAATTCAACATCCGCTGACTTAGCACCTCCGTTCCTCCCAGGGAGGCGCTAGACGCAGGCGGAGCTGAGAGGCGAGACTGGGGAGCTGGGGATTTGTGCTTGGAGAAACAATCAGTGGGGGAGGAGAGGGCTGTGCAGTGCTGCAGGGCAAAGCCAGACACAAGCACCCAGAGAGAAGCGCAGAAGAGCATTTTACTGGTCTGTGTTCCAGCCTCTGGTCTCACGGAAGCAGCCCGAGGCTGCCACACGACTTCCGGCCTCTTACCTGGAAGGGTTCGTAGGGCTGCACACCTCAGCCCGGAAGGGAAACAAGATGAGAGGAGCAGCTTGTCTTCCAGCCTCTGCTCATTCTTCCACAGGAGATGCATGGGGCTCTGGACTTCACCCACTGCTCGCTTTGTGTTCCCCAGCTCTTGCGTACACCCCAGTTTCCCTCCTCTGTGAGAATTAGGACCGGTCTGAGCACGCAGAGGATGGCTTTGATCTTGCCCTTCTTGACCTGGAGCTGGGAGACCTCGTACCACACAAACCAGCACAGCCTTGCATGGGAGAAAAACCATGCACCATTCGATAAGGAGCGGACATGGGCACGAGGACCTGGAAGGGCCACAGTGGGACATTCTCCATTCCTGAGGCCTCACACTGTCCTGCTCACCACCTCCCTCACAGAGAGCAGCTCCTGGATTATCACCGTCCTGCCTTCCCCATCTCAGTCTTGACCCCAAGGAACCGAAGTTCCCAGAGCCCCGGAACTCAGTAGCACATGAGAAGTTTGTCACTGGCCCATGCTCGGTCCTGTTCTCCTCCCTCCCTACTGATACCTTTGACCTCATGGAACCTTGTGTACCCACATCTGGATACAGCTGGGTATCCCGTTCAATGTCTGAGTCATCTTCCTAATTCCCTAGTGATGCCAGGGTCAAGGGATGCCCACACTGGCGGTGCAGTGTTCTCTTAGGAGGGACCCACGCAGGTCTGGAAGTGTCTCGGGTCTGGGCAGGTGGGGAATTTGATAGTGCCAGGTACCTGGGTGAGGTCCAGAAGAGGGACACAGGATATGTCCTCCCACGTGGGCCCAAGGGTGGCCTTGCTGCCCTGAGAGCCCTACAGCTGGGTGGGCAAGGCCAAGCGAGCAGGAAATGCGGGCTGCTGCTTACGCCAGCCGGCTCTGCCAAGGCCAACAGTGACGGACATCCAGGAGGTAGGCATCCGCCCTCGGCCTCGCTCCTGGATGTACCTTGTCAGGCCATTTTTATGCTCTGGGTTGCAAACAAAGCTGTCCTTCAAGGCTCAGTGTGCAAGGGGCCTTCGAATACGCTGTGCTGTGTGCAGTGAAGTGACAGTGGCCTTGGGTGAGGACCCAGGGGCACACTCCACTCTCAGCTCAGCTCGGACCCTGTTCCCGGTCGGCACCCTTGCCATCCAGCAAACGAGGGAGTTGTGCTGAACACTTTCCAATCCCATCATGTCTGCACGTCTGTGTCTTAGGACCCTGCTGAGCTACGCTCTCCCTCTGTCACAGAACAAGCACTTCTCAGCCCCGAATGCTCAATAAGTTCTCCTAGGAAGCTTTCACCGACTTACTCCAGTGCCCACCCTGCCTCCAGACATCCGAAGCAGGTGTTCTGAGTGGGGTCCAGGCCAGGGCTCCCCCAAGATCCTGAGAATGGCTGCTGAGGCTGGAAGAGAGCAGCCCCCACCCACCGCTGCAGACAGACAGCTGGACACAGGCAGAACTGCACAAGGCCAGGCCAGGCCAGGCCAGGAGAGACTTCCGCATCCTGGCTTCTGCTTGCTCTCTGGGAGGGAGAACAGGAGTAAACAGAGACAATTTCCTGGCGTCCCAGCTCCTCCCCTCCCCTCCCCAGCCAGCTTCGCATCCTCCAGCTGGGAGCCAGGGATGGGGGCAGAGAGGCAGCTGCCTAATCTGGGGGGATTTTCTCGGGGGGAGGGGGGGCTGGCTCTTGGCCCTGGTTCTCCCCTCCCTCACAGCTGGAGATGGAACAGCCAGAGGAGCTCTGGGGCTGGGATTCCAGCTGCTGGTAGTTGTTCCGTGTTATCTCCTGACAGCTGCAGAGCTCCTGTCGGGAGTGTGTGTGTGTGTGTGTGTGTGTGTGTGTGTGTGCGTGTGTGTGTGCGTGCACGTTCATCCATGTGTGAGCATGTATCTCGCAGTAGAAACAGGAAGAACATGTGGCACTCAGAGCCCACGAAGGTACCTGGTTTCACTAGGCCGTGCTCCCAGCACCCCTAAGTCTCCCTTGCCTTCCTCCTGCCCATATTAGCCCTTCCCTAGGATTCCCATGAGCACCTGGGGCTCCCCTTGTTGAGGTCCAGGGATGAGGCAGCTTTGCCAGTGAAGGCCATCATGTATCGAGGGTGTCTCATGTGCTCCTCCTTCTCCTAAATGTTGGGGTCAATGCTTCTGTTTAACCCCAGAACAACCCTAGGACAAGCACCACGATCAGACTTGTTTTACAGATGAGTTAATATTTAACCCAAGATTCCTGGCCACCAGGACTCAAAAGCAGACAGTCTGTATGGTGACCCCGGAGCTCTTAGTGCCCTTGCTGTTCTGTCTCCTGGCAGTGTCAGGTTACGGAGGAAGCCTGTTGGACTGGTGGGATCTCCTTGGGCTCTGATATTCTGGCAGTGACTTTGTTCATAGTGACAGTCATTACTCTTTGATGTTGTGGTATAGGTTGGAGCTGAAGTAGCATTGGCTGAAACCCTAAGGCACAGAGTCAGAAGCACCTGCCATCACCCCCAGGGCTCTGCTTCTGGGGACCATGGGATCCGCACCTCCAGAGGAGACAGATCCAGGGCAGCTTGCAGGAAATGGGCTCCAGGGACAAGAACAGAGCTGCCAAATTTCAGAGCAAAGAGCTGTTAAGGATGGGGCAGACTGTATGGACCTGTCGCTCATGCTTTCTGCTCCCCAGAAGCCTGGTGGTGTAGAAGTCAGCTTTCTCACTGCTGGGCAGAACCCCTGACACTCACTGCTAAAAGAGGAAAGGGTTCGTAGAGCCATGGTTCAGGGGGTTCAGTCCATGGTCACTGGCTTCAAGGCAGGAACATCATGGCAGAAGGGCGTGGTAGAGCAAAGCTGCTGAAAATCACGGTGGCCAGGAAGCAGAGCAGAGGGACAGTGCCACAGAGAAGGGGGCCAGGGGCCGGATGTAGTTCCCAAGGCCACACTTTCATGGCCCACCCACATGTACCCCGCAGTGTGCTGCAGGAATCTGCTCAGGGTTACTTAATCTAATGAAGGTGTCATATCGAGGTTAACAGTCACAGTCCAGCCCTCACTTGTGCTGAAATGTGCCCATGCCACTGTCCACAAGGGCGACTCCAGCCTGTATTTCCAAGATGGCAGGTGGGGGCCTGAACACCAGCGTGTCCTTGACTAAAGGATGGGGCTACCTGCAGAGAGGAGAGTGATAAGAATAGCCAAGATTGCCATTGCGGCAGCCTGTGTTCTAAGGAAGGAGTCCTGAATGGGAGGGAAAAAAAAAACAATCGCTCACTACACAAAGCAGCTGCCGCTGCCTCAGCCATCTAGTTTTTTAGGTCTCTACTTTCTTTTTCTGAGATTACTCCTCTTCTCTTTATAACCTGGTTTTATTCTCAGTTGTATGCTTACAAGTGGTACAGACAAGTCTTTCTTTTTTTCCCTAAGTTTTTCATTCATAGACACACTAAAAAAAAAAAATTAAAGTTCTTTATCAGAGAGAGTTGAACCTGCTTCTGAAAAATAGACATTTTATGGTGTGTCAAACTGTAATGAGCATGAGAATTACTGGGACACTTGCTTCAAATGCAGGCTCTGGTCGCACAGATTTGGGGTAAGAGCCAGGATCTTCCATTTTTACAAGCTCCTTGGTGATGGGGGTGCCTGGGCCATACTTGGAGGGCCCGGTTGTCGAGCACCTATGGGACCTGCCAACCTGGTGTGGCCTGGAGACCACAGCCAGCCAGGCAGCCTCTGCATCCTGGACACCGCCCCAGGCAGGTTCCAGAGTGACCCCAGGCCTAGAGGGCAGCTTCTCTCCTTGGACCCCCTCCTCTGCTCAGGGGTATCAGCCCTGCTTTCCAGAAAGCCTCCCAGTCTCTGATGGGTGACAGCGTGACCACACCCCACCCCCACCCCCAATCAGGGTGTTGGGGAGCAGCCCTGGCCCTGCACTCAGCCCACCAACTTCATGGGCGAGCGTGTACACACGCATGCACGCACGTGCACACGCACACACACACACACACACACAGCTCACAAGTCCCTGCAGCTTTACCTCCTGTCTGAATCTGAAGCAGGTTTCCCCATCCAGGGCAGGACCTGGTCCAGTGGAAATGTGATTTAGGAAGGGCCCTGCTTCATGAGGTATGGTCTCTCCTGAGTCCCCCACAATGGATCTCATTTTCCTACTAATCACAGCGGACCACGCCTCACATCTTACATTAAGCCCTAGCCGAGTCTAGGTCCGGCTACTCATGGGGGTACAGTGTTGTGCACAGAGCCAAGTAAAAGCGCACACACGGAGGCCACCCAGGAGGCCGCTGTGCTCATATCTGGGTGAGCACTTTGCCAGCCAAGCCGACTGCTGGTCAGCTCCGGGGCCAGTGTGTCGACCCTTGGTGCACACAGCCTCGGCTGGTCTGAAGAGTAGTTGGTCAAAGCAGTGACCTCCAAAACTGTGGGCTGAAGTCTGCCTTCCTGGCCCAGGAGAAATGCTTTCCTCGCCTGGAGCATGGGCCTTTGCAGCATTCTCCATCCCTACAACCTGCCTCCGGAGACCCCTCTGCGCCTCTCGGGACGAGTGACATCCAACTTATCACACAAGGCCTGACTGGACACTGGTGTGTGTCTAATTACAGTAAAAGACGCTTCACCGTGCATCTTCCTCCACATAACCCTCTCTTCACAGGCGCTCATCCCTCGTTGTTGTCACTCTCTGAAGCAGTCTTTTGTGAGTCTCTTCATTGGATGTGATAAAAACATGGCCAGTGCCGCTGCCCAGCACCATCCAATGGGAAAGCGGGCTTGTAAAAGCATGATGCTGTGTCCTCTTCCACCTCACTCAGCAGATCTGGCGCTGTGCAACCTCTGGCTCTTCCCGCAAGCCAAATGACCGTGAAAGGGAGACGTTTGGAACGGATTCAGGACATGGAGGCAGCTGTGACAGCGCCACTAAAAGCCATGCAGGTAAAAGGACTTCCAGAAGTGCTTTGGAAAATGGCAAGAGAGGGGATGAGTGTGTTGGAAACGGGGAGGGTTGGAGGGAATCGTGGCAATGGGTCTTTTCCTATAATAATCTTTTTAATTTAAGCATCCACCGTAGTTTTCAATCACCCTTCATATTGCTTTACATTCAACTTTTCATGCACTCAAAAATACTTTTCATCTGCCAAATGCAAGTACTGTGCCGAGTTTACAGTGGCAAAGCCCTGGAAGACAAAGAAAACAGGGTGGAAAAATGGGGGGGGCATTCTTTTAGATACCGTTTTCCAGAAATGCCTGAGCTGCAGCCAGCAGGAAGAGAGGGAGCAGCTGTGTGGAGTCCAGGGACGGGCAGGCGCTGCAGGCAGACGCGCAGCTGGGAGCTGGAGGAAGACGCAGGGCGGGGCCCAGGTCCCTGCTTCTCCAACCTTCCCCAGCGCCGGAAGCTGGAAGCTCCAGGCATCTTGTGAAAGCACAGGTCGAACTGCAGGTCTGGGCTCCGCCTGAGGTTCTTTGGCTTCACCAGCATTGTGTCCAGGGAATGCTCGCTGCGGGTCTCTGGTCGCACCTGGAGACAAAGAAAGCAAGGGCCACCAGGGACCTTCCAAGAGTAAGTAGTTTCACTGTAAAATTCTGTCTTTCCAGCAGCGCACTGGAGCTCTTACTGGACTTCGTCAAAACTTAAAAATGTATTTATTGAAAGAAAATGAAAAGGGAGACTCGATTAGGAGGAAATATACAAGGGCTATCCAAGTTGTACTTAGAATATGTAGAGAAATCTTGTAACTCACTAACAAGACAAATTGCCCAATTAAAATATTGGCAAAATGCTCGAACATGTATTTCCCTGAAGAAGATACATGAACTGAACGGTGTCCGAGAGCATAGCCAGAGGGTCAACGCCACCGGTCACCAGAGAATTGCAGTGAACGTCACAGTGAGGGGTGAGGAGAGGCATGAGGTGAAATTTTAGAATCCACCGTGTTTCAAAATCCAAAATTTTATGAGGGCTGATAGGAGATCCCAAGTGGAAAATCCCACCCTGGAAAATTTCATTCCATATGCAAAATTATTATACTATAGTGTACAAATTTACTTTAGGTACAAGATGTATATGAGACATCGACGAATTGCATGTTTAGACTCGGATCCTAAAGCTCTCTAAGACATCTCATATGCCCACGCAAACATTCAAAATCCCTGCACCTTTTAGATAAGGGCTATTCAACCCAGACCACTCTATGCCCACTAGAACAGTTTAAAAAGAAAAAGCAGAACAATATGAGAATACTGTACCAAGTGTTGCTACAAATGCAAAGTAAGGAGAAGCAGCCCTAGAGGCCCACACCTGTAGCCTGTAATCCCAGCCCTCGGGAGGCCAAGGCAGGATTGTAAGTGGAAGGCTGAACTGGGTAACTTAATGAGACCTTGTCTCCAGATAACAAATGCAAAGGTCTCAATGTGAAGGCTCCGAGTTCAGCTTCCAGAAGGAAAGGGACGGGAGAGGGAGAGGGGAGAGGAGGAGGAAAGAGACTGTAGTCAGTCATCAGAGAGGAGCAGAACCCCGTAACTGAATTCTGGTGGCTCTGTAAGGACAGGAGAGACCACACGGGCAGGAGTCCACATAGGCGCACGTGTGCATCCCCTTTCTCTCACCATGTGTGATGCACTGTGCCACCTTGGGACTCTGCCAGCAAGAAGGCCACCAACAGGGCTGGATGGAGCCAGTAATGCCCACTCTGTGTTGATGCCGCCAAAGGAGCCAGCCCAGAGCCCGCGCATTGCTCTTTGGACACCCAGCCTCCAAAACTATGCGGAAATCTTTTCCTTATGGAAAATGACTGCCCCCCTCCCCCGTATTTTGCTGTCTTAAGGAGAAGCTGACTCGGAGGGCCTTCATCCGCCCTGGCATCCCCACCATCCACACAAACATTCAGACCAACAGTGTGACGCTTCGATGTAAATCAGTCGCCAGACCTGTTTGTTGTTAAAGATAAAGTTTACATGTCAAAAGTCTCAGGCTATGATGTTCAGTTTGTTGAATTTTGACAATGGAATATATTTATATAAGCATCACCTAAATGAAATAAAAGAAAATTTCCCATCCATTGGAGAAAATTGCTCCGGCCTCATTTATCAACATAACCCCTCACTCCCTCCCAAAACACTTACATATAATCACAATCAGATTTCTCACATGAGGTGTGTTAGTTCTGTCTGCATTTGAATTTTGTGTAAGTGGAATCATAGTTTTTGAAACATTTTTATTAGTACGTGTGTAGTACATGTTTAATTCCTTGTGTGGAGCTGGGGCACATACATATCTCATCTTAATCGCTTTTCTCATCCCCTTCCCTGCATCCCCTCCCATCATCTTTTGATCCCCTTCCCATTGGAGAGAGATCTATTATCTATCCCTAGTTTTCTTCTTTATTTATACTTTGGGTTCCTCATATAAGAGAAACCATGCAATATTTAAACGCGGTTTGATTTCACTTCACCTTACAGTCTCAAGATGTATCCCTTTTCCCACAGATGACTCGAGTTTATCCTTCTTTAAGGCAGAGTAGTACTCCATTGGGTATAACTATATTTTCTTTGCCCATTCATCTGTTGATGGATGATCTGCTTCCAGCATTTAGCTATTATGCATTGTGCTGCTATAAACGTGAGTGTGCATGGATCACTGTAAAATGATGTCTTCAACTCTTTTAGAAAGATACCTAGAAGGGTCAAATGGAATTTCTAGTTCAAGTGTTTTGAGGCATCTCAGTCTGAAGATAATTGTTACACTAGTTTACATTCCCACCAACAATGTAGAAGGAAGGGCTCCCCCCACCCCACCCAGCCTCACCAGCACTTGTTATGATTTGATTTCTTGATGATAATAGCCATTTCTCCGGGCTAAGATGGACTCTCGGTGTTGTTTTAATCTGCATTTCTCCGAAGGCCACAACCATGTTAAACATTTTTCATGTGTTTGCAGTCTGTACTGTTTTGTGTCTTGCTTCGTTTACCTGAAGTAGTACTTTTCTTTTCACTCATGCTTCACTGCATAGATAAAGGTGCTCCTTTTTGTTGCTGGCGGTGTCCTATTGTATGGTTATACCATTGGCTATTTCTCCATTCTTTCGCCTGTGGACATGTGGGTTCCTTCCAGGACTTCAACACTTGAATGAGACTGCTGTCAACATTCGTTACAATTTGGAACGTGCTTTTCTTATCGACTGTGATAATATACAAGTGTGTTTTCTCGTGCAGATTCCTAGAAGTGGAATTTCTTAATCACAGGGCAGATGCACATTTGACTCCGTAAGACACTGCCCACGCATTCTCTAAACAGTTTGCACCACTTAACTCTCCCACCCAGCAGGGGGAAGTTCCAGTCTCCCCACTGCCCCACCGGGCCCATAAGGTCAGGCCCTTTGAGCTTAGCCACTCTTGATGGCATGCAATGACCTCATGCTGCAGTTTTACTTTGCCTGTCCCCGTAGGGAATGCTGCCGAACACGCTTTCGTGTGCTTATTGGTTCTTCCCTTGTTTTGTTTTGTGAAGTGTCTCTTCAAGCTCTGGAGCCTTGTTCTCTTTCCTCCTTATTTTTTGGACAGTCTCACTGAGTTTTAAATATTCCTTTTGTGGTCCACTCCTTTATGTCCCACAACTGCGCTAGCTCAGGCCCTTCCTGCATTTCAGCTAAGCCGTTTCAGGAGGCTGCTGACTGTCTCTGTGACACAAGCCCCACTGTGTGTTATGTCTTTGGTGGGGACAGGAGAAAACCTCTCTAAGTCAATCTACATCACCCCTCTGTCCCCCACAACCTAGAGGGACACATCAGGCAGCTCGGACAGCAGCGAGGCCCTTCGTGTGTGCCGTGTCCAGGGTTACCTCCCCGCATCCAGGTCTCATGGTTTGCAGACATCGGTCCCTTTACCTGCTGTCCCACAGCACCTCCTTCCGTAAACCCCAGAACACAGCCAGGGGTGCCCTCCAAGGAAGTGGGCTGCTCCTGAGTGGAGTCCTCAGATCTCCGCCTGCCCCTCTGGCCCTCACGGCTGCCACCGAGGAGGCCGAGGCCTTCAGTTCTCAGTTCACGAGAAGCCCACCCTGTGATGGGCACTCAGCAGCTGGCTGAAGACAGCATGAGCCGAGCCGCGTAGTCTGAGGCGGCAACATTAGGAAAACGCTGCTCACAATTTTAACTTTAAAATAAAAGCAGGGTGGGAAGAGGCAGGAAGGAATGAGCCCCAATCCCCTTGTTTTCCAGCCTCACAACCTTTTTGCTGGGAGGCAGAGTGCTGGCCACCTGCAGAGTGGCCTAGGCTCTCTCAGTTCCAGCCACGCCCTGGCCTTCTCCCTTCTCCTGAGTGCATGGTAGCCAGCTGGGGAGCCAGCTGGGGAGCCCAGGCCACAGGGCACCCTCCTGCCCTGAGGATTAAGCTCCTCTTTCAGCCCTTCAGGACCGCTCTGCTTTCCTCCCTCCCCTCTCATTTGGGAGCCCCTGGAAGGTGTGTGTGTGTGTGTGTGTGTGTGTGCGTATGCACACACGCACACACGTGTGCTAGCAATGCACCCACCTGTGGTGCCAGCCTACTAGGTGTCCGCCAGAAGCCGGGTGTGAGAGTCAGCAGCTCATGGAGCTGGGGAGCGGGGACTCAGCAGAGCAGGAAGCCCTGGCTCTGGCCCTCCTGCCCCTGTGGTTTGTCTGGGGTCTCAGCGCCCTCCTTACTTCCCTCAGTGAGGGGAGTCCCCGCCTCCAGGGCAAGCTGCTCCCCTCCTGGCATCTCTGACTCTATCTGGGGCTGCCACCCCTCTGCTCCCCACCTTAGCCCATGTTCCACCCTCCATGCCACAGGACTCCCTCGAAGGTAGGTATGCGACACCCACTCTCTTGTTCCTCGGTCTCCTCCTCTCCACCACCACCCTGACAGGTGCCCCCGTGCCAGTGGGTTCGGGGCCCCTGGCCCATGTCCTGCTGCCACCAGCCTCACGGAACCGACTTTCATGCCTACCATAGTCACTCAGTAGGTGGCAGAGGACCATGGAGGTGTGGTGAGCTGGCTCCAGTCTCCTCCTCCCTAGAAGCACAGCTCATCAGGGCTGGAGCTGGAGCCTCGTCTTGCACTCTTAACCCCTTGCCCTTGAAACTTGGGCCTCAGAATAGATGCCTATTAAATCAGTCTGAATACCACACTCTTGGATTTGGGGTTCACATGTACAAGAGGCAATCAAAATGTATAGAGAATGCGTAAATTCTTAAAACTTGTTAGAATAAGAGACCCATGGCCGTGAATTCCCCCTCAAATCCCCACCACCCCTTCCTTCGAACACACTAACCCCCTTGTCCCTGCCCCTTTCTGAAGCAGTTCTGGAATCCTCTTTTCTGAGTGTCTTTACGAGTTGTGATAAAAAATACAATGACTGCGGCAGCCGAATGCCATCCAACAGAAAGGCAGGCTGGGAAAGACATCACAAGATGTCCTCATCTCCTTACCCACCAGATCTGGTACTGGTGACTTCCGGCTCTTCCCCAAAATCAAAATAACCATAAATGATCACCATTTTGAATTAATTCAGGACATCCAGACAGCCACAACTGCTCAACTAAATGTAAAAATTTTTTAATGGAAACATCTGCTGTATTTTTTAAATCACACGTCATATATGTTAATGACCCTGTGGAAAGGCAGGAATTTGGCCTCTGCCTCCCCAAGGAGACAAATCTTTTCCCAGGAGACCCAGGGCTCCCTGCCACAGCCCGGGGCCCCAGGTCCAGGGCTCCCCACTCAGCCCTCAGAATGAACCTGTGGGAAGGGAAGTGACCCCAGGAATCCTCTCCCCCAACTTTCATTTTTCCCTTTCTTCATCATTGGAGGCACTGAGGAAAGTTACTTCTGAGTTTTTGTACTATAGCGCATCAGAGTTTGGAAAATATCTTCAGAAACTTAATGACAATGTGACCCAGCTGTAGTAACCCGGCCCCACAATTTCCCAGAGGCCTCCCGTGCTGCAGTGTGATCTCACCCGGTTCTCCTTCAGGAAGTGCTCTTCCTGTGTCTCGGAGCTGTGAGGGAGGGCGTGAGGGGCCTGGACCCCGGGGGATCACTCCGCGAAGAAGAGCGCCCTTTGTGACATTCAGGTGGCGTTCGCTGGGGTTCCCACACATAACCGTGGAATCTGGAAGATTAGCGGTGAAAAATGACCTATGTTAACAGGTGCACACTTGTGTATAAGTGGGATTTAGCCAAGCGTGGAATTATTTTAACATGGAAATAAGCTGTAGGCATTGAGAAGCCTCGCTCTTCTGACCACACAGGAACCAGACACAGGGTCAACACTGGAGAGTTTCTCAAGACTTGAAATGGATGTGTCCGGTTGGATTTTTCCAGAGGAAGCTACAATGTTACAGGAAAATAAACACCAAAGCTGTCCAAAACCCCACCACTGGGGTTGTAATTCAAAGGGTGGCCCCTTTCTCAAAGGAACAGGGAACAAATTTAAATTCCTAAATCTGTTCAGGAAATGTAATTTCAAATACACAAAAGCAGGTAAAATAAATCCAAATCCACATTTCAGCACAGTGTCTTGGAAAGGTGCAGTGACACAAGCAAAATAGCACCAGATACATCAGCAGACCTAGGTTTAGTAATCGTGACCTGGAACAAGAAGTTGCATGCCTCTGGGCCTTGACTTGCTGTTCTGTAAAATGGGCACCATGCAGAGCCACCACACCTGTAATCTCAACACTCTGAGAGGCTGAGGCAGGAGGATCGAAAGTTCAAGTGCAGTCTGGGAAAGTTAGGGAAAGCCTGTCTCAAAATAAAGAATAAAAAGCTGTGGATGTAGCTCAGTACAGAAGCCCTGGGTTCAATCTCCAGTGCCATGAATAAAGGAGGGTTGGGGACCATAAGCCACCCATAGTCGACCTCCCAGGGCTGGGGAGAGCCCGTGACAGAAGGGAAGAGCAGGTGGGTTTGCCGCTGGAGGGGGAGACGCTGAGGGAGGAGGGGCTCTCACAGCCCCTGCATCTGTTGCCGCAGGGGAAGTGGCTGGGAGCTACTGGTGCTGGGGAGTAGCGTGGAGTGAGCACTGCTCTCCGGGACTCAGGTCACAGCCTGACTTTCCCAGGAATCTATGCGGGGAACCTGGGCCTGAAGCCAGCAGGTTAATCCTGGGGAAGCACGTGGCCTGAATGAGTAAGCGAAACCTGCCTCTCCCCTCCGAGCCAGTGCCCTTGGGTTCCTGCATTCCTCCGCGGCCCTGCGTGTGAGCTCAACTTCTCTTCCACACAATTTTCTTGCCGGCGAAATGCTTTCAAGAGATACTAACTCCCGATCATCTCTCCTGGAGAAACACGTTGGTGGTGACACACACACACACACACACACACACACACACACAAACACACACATTCACACGCAGCGTCTGTGGTCCGGCGTCTTACTAAAAGCCAACCGAGTGTAGAAGTCGACTTTGGTGGGAGGCTTTGAAAAGAGAGGGGTGGGCCTCGGCTGATCAGCGATAGCAGCTGGGACAGTTTATTTTCTGTCTGCTCTGCCTGCAAGCGACACACCAAGTTGTTATTGGTCCTAACAGCTCCCCTCGGAGGTAGGTACTGTGTGTCCCGTTGTGGTTTCACAAAGGAGGCAGCTGAGTTCAGAGACACGCGGTCACCTACCCCGACTCACAGCCAGGAAGTGGAGGAGAGGGCTCAGCCCTTCCTCTGTCTCCCCGTGCATCCAACCTCTCCCTGTCCCAGGGTAGCACAGGAGTCGGGGATCTCCAGCTGTTCCCAGAGAGAAAGGGAGATGCCCTGTTTCTGAGTCCTGTGCTTGATCGGGGTATGTTTAGGTCTGCAGCCAAGCTGACCCTCCGGTCACAGCTTTGTCACTCTATCCCAGACGCCCACTGCAACAGCCCCGGTCCCTGGCTGCCTCCCTTCTTCCCACCCAGCGGCCCCAATGCCAGGCCCCCCGGGAGGGGAGGCCCTCAGCCCCCAGGAGCCTGCAGGAGGGGCCTGCCCAGGCAAGGCACTGACTCCCACGGTCCCTGCTGCCTGGCCCTGTCCGCCTGGGCCTGCCCCAGGGAAGGGGAGGGGAGTTTCAGTGTGTGATGAAAGCCACCGAAACCAGGGCCCAGCTCCCAGGAAACAGAGGGACAAGGCGCCGGGGGCCGGCTGCCCGGGCAAGCAGGATTGGACTTGCCTCCCACTGCGGAGACCAAAGACGGTGGCAGCATCACCCCCGGGGAGGGACTGGCCTCCCTGGAGCCTCTAAGCTTGCAAAATGATGAGTCCTGGCTATGCAGAGCGAGCCCTGCCACTCATCCCCAGGAATCCTGGGTGCCACAAAACCTGGGGTGCAGGAGCGGAGAGGGAGCACCCTGAATTTCGGTCCACAGTGGACTTGGGGACTCCACCCCCGAGACGAAGGTGCAAGGCGAAGTCAGGATATAACTCCACCTTGCCCACCAGCCCACAGTCTCCGGGATTATTTATACCCCAGGCTTCCCTGCCAGGTGGGAATTCACAGCATCACTGCCCATCTTTGTGGCCCAGCGGCTGTTCCAGTCCCACTGGCCTCAGAGTCTCACCTGCTTTGCTTGGGGGGCGCTAGGCAGAGCTTGTGAGGATGGGTGGGAAACCTAAGGACTGGGGAGAGGGACGGGAGAGGGAAATGAGAAGGACTAAGAGGTATACGTACCACACAGGCTGGCTCCCCAAGAGGAACGTGTTCATTCTGTATGGCAAACGTGCTGATACAGAAAAGGAGAAACTAAAAGCAGGAAACAAAGAATGCTAGGGCGGTGCTGTCCCAGGCGTGCGGTGCAGGGAGACCCAGCAGGGAGGATCAGGGAGTGCGGATCACCTTGGGCCCGAGCCCAGCTGCTCTCTCGGCTGCGCTGTGATGAGCCAGGCTGGTGCAGTGGCCCCTTGCTGAACTGCCAGCCGGGATCCTTGGCAACAGGAGCTGTGAGCCCAGTCACGGGGAAGGACAGAGAGGTCACCGGCCTCCTGCCAGCACAGAAGGTTCTCGGTGTCACAAGCGCCGATCTGACCTCTCATCTGGTCCTGGTCCTGTTCCCTCATCTGCCTCTGGGACATCTGGGCTTAGGCGACCTCTGGATGTTTACAACCCACAGACACAAGGCAGGGTCGAGCCGTGTGCTCTTTGAAGGCTTCTGTTTCCTGTCTTTGTCACCAGGTGGTTGACCTGTGTTACGGACGTGTCTAGATGTTCCCCAAAGTCTCCTGTGGTCACAGGTGGGGCTTTTGGGAGGTGGCTGGGACCTAGGGTGTGTGCTGCTGGGATCAAGGATGTGGTGCAGGGGTTGATTCGTGGTTTGCTGTTAGGATTAAGGTTGTGAAGGCCGCCTGCCCTAAGGGCTGGTTGCCTGGGTAAGACCGAAAGGGCAGTGGTCTCCTCTTGCTGCTGGTTGAATGCTGCTTCTTTGCTTTTGCTGCCTTCTGCCTGCCATGGACTGTTTCTCCCCTGCGATGCCCCTCTGCCATGCCACCCTGCCTTGGAGGCAGCCCACAGTGAACCGAAACCTCTACAAACTGTGAGCCAAAAACACCTTTGCTGCTTTTGAGTGTATTTTGTCTCAACAAGAAAAGTCATTAAGACAGACTGGAACAGGCTCCCATCTCTTCCAACACTGATGTGGGAAGACAGTGCCTGTGGGCCTGGGAACTCAAGATGTCCCCGCTCCTGTGCCCTCCGCCGCCCTGTGACTTGCAGGCAGCCCCTGGGCTTCTGTCCCCGGTTTCCTCACCTGTGAAACACGGTGAGGGACACCTATTGGTCACACACGGCATTACTCCAGATCAACCACCATGCTGACGCCCTGCTCCTGCCCTGCACTCGGAGACACCAGCCCCGCAGGTGACACCTGTCCCTTCTCGGCGATGGAAGGGTATCAGCAGCCCAGCTGTGCCAGCCACCGGCGTATTTTAAACCATCGCTAGATTATGCATGACAGCTGAGGCAGCGCAAGCAGAGGCCTGGTGGTATTGTAAACAATAATGACGGGAAGATAAAGTCTGTGCGTGTTCAGTACAGACACAAGTTTTCCTCCTCCAATATTTGCAGTTTGTGATTGGTTGATACTGAGAACCAATTGTAACATTTGTTACCAGGTTCCGCTCGGAGCACCTCGTGCACACTAACACATCCCATTTTAAGAGTACTTTTTCCGAGGGGCCACTGAGGCAGAGAGGAAGTGCGCCCCTTCCCGAGACCATGTAAGCAGTGGAGGCTGTGTCGGAGACTTGAACCCAGCAGTCAGGTCTTAATTATTTTACTGTGCTCTCTCTTCAAGAGTTCTGTTTTCTATTCCTTCTCTTTCAGATCTGTGCACTCTTTAGCGTTCATCTGTTCTTCGTGTTGTTTACAACTCTCTCCCCTCCTCCCACAGTCATCTGTGCCTACTGCCATTCTTCCCGACCCCTTTCCTTCTCATTTGGTGGCAGCCAGTTAAAGTGCAAATGTCCTGTGGTAGAAGAGAGGGAGGACGAAGACAGGGAATGGCATGGTGGCTACCTTTGGGTAGGCTGAGCTCTGTAAGCTAAGGGAACCTTAGATGGTCTCTGAGAACCACATGAAGAAGTTCTTCCTGTATGCTACAAAAAATTAAAAAGCTTCAGAAGGATTTAAAACCTAAAAATGATGAGATCCTGGTTATCTTTTTAAGGTGCAGTTTGGTCCTTTCAGAGATTTCTCCTGTGTCGCTGAGCCACATTTCTCTATCTACTGTTCAAGGTCTCTGTCCAGCATCCAGCCAGGACTTGTGTCTGGGTGTGGGAAGGGCAGGGGCTCCCGGGTGGAGGTTATTTCCATCCCAGCCCGAGCACACACCTCCTTCTGCTGCAGGGCCCCTTCATCTCCACTCACACGTCCCTTCCCTTTGGCCTGGTGCAGTACTTCTCACCCTTTCTGATGGGCTCTGGCCTCTATGTTTTCAGAAACCTTGCCACTTTCTGCAGCAGTTCTGGAGTCCTCGTTCATGAGTGTCTTTATGAAGTGTGACTTAAAAGAAAAAATACAGTGAACACTGCTGCCGAGCACCATCTGATGGAAAAGCAGGCTCCTAGTCACGAGACCTGGCACCGAGTGACCACTGGGTCTTCCCCAAATCAAAACAGCCACGAAAAGGAGCCATTTTGAATCAACTCAGGACATCAAGGCAGCCATGACAGTGCAACCTAAGGCCCTCAGGAAAGAGGACTCCAGAGCTGCTTCAGAAAGTGGCAAGGATGATGGGATCCGTATGTTTGAAGCAAGGGGAATATTTGTAGGGGATTCACGGCGATGCGTCTTTCACAGTAGCACAGTTTTAAAATTTTAATACCGCATGTTTCCTCGCCCAGGCACAGCACACCCTCTGCTCCTCACCAGAGCAAGTGGGAGCTGCCTGGACTACAGCTTGAGAGCGAGGCTCGGCCCCCTCCTGGGCGCTGGAGCTGGGGCGGAGTGACGGGGCTTGGCTCTGGACGGGTGGGGGGAGTCTGGGTGGGAACGGGGCTGCCTCTGGCATTCCCAGGAGCTGTGCTTGTCTGGCTCTGTGCCTACCTGGCAGCCCCCTCTGCCCTCAGGAAAAGCCTTGATGGCGGGGCGCTGGTAAGGTGGGCGAGGTGCCCCGCGGTCACTGGACTCGCAGGCAGCCATCGCACTGCAATTGCACCACCGACTCCTCCTGAGGCTGCACTTTTGCCTGGTGCATTAAACACAGCAGGCTCCAAAAAGTGTAGCCGCAGGGGAGCTGGGACGGTGGAGCACAGGAACCCCTTTCTCTGCAGGCGGCGGGGTGTGACGTGCTTCTTGTCCTTGGAGGCAAAATCTCCTCACTTCTAACTTGGTGACGGGAGCATGCGCAGTCCCCTCTGGGGGCTTACAGAGGCCTCAACTCAAGCTTGGCTTTTTTGAAATGGAGGTTTTTGGGCCAGGGATTTAGCTCAGTGGTGCGGCCACCTGCCTCACAACCTCAGTGTCCTGAGTTTGAGCTCCCATACCAAAAAAAGAAAAAAGAAAAAAAAAAGAAAAGAAAGAAATGGGGCTTTTGAGGGCTTTATTGCCCGCCTCTTGTGCCCAGGTATTACCCAGGCTTTGTGGCTTATGGAAGAACCACCACCCTGACCTGCCGTCCACACCTGCCCGGGTGTGCCCTGCAGTTCTCAGGGGTCTCACCCACCGCCCACAAATTCCTCCCTTCAGACCAGGGACGGCTCCTGCCTCTCATCCACCAGACATTGTCTCCTGTCCTCCGCTGCCATTCAGTTCCTGCTGATCCCAAGGGCTCCTATAGACCCCTTTGTAAAAGTCTAGCACTGAGTCAGAAGTCACCAGGTCCAAGTACATGCATTTCCCCAGTCAGAACCCTGCCCCACCTTGCCCCCCTCCTCCCAGCTCCTGCCCAGTCCTAAAGGCTCCCCCAATAACTATGCCGGACCAGTGTGTTCTCGAACGACTTTTTTGTTTGCCTTAATTTGATGCTCCCTAGATAAAGTGCACCATAAGCCCCTCTGTGTACAAGCCTGGTGCTCAAGCCGGGAGACCCTGGGTCAAGAATCTGGGTTTGTGGGACTCACGGAGTGACGGTGCTGTGTGTGGATTCCCGGTGGCTGGGAAACACATAACCACCACCAAGCCACATACCTCCATCAGCTGGAACTGACTGAGCAACAGAAACCTGTCTCTGGAGATCTGAAGGCCAAAGTCTGGGGTCAGGGCACCGCGACAGGCATCTGTTGAGGGCTGCTTCCTGTTTCCTCACTTGGAGGAGACAGAGAGAGAGAGAGAGAGAGAGCGCTCTGGGATCTCTTTTTCTAAGGACGGCAGCCTTTCAGATGAGGGCCTCACCTTACCAACTCCATGAGCCCTGTTGTCTCCTTGGCAGCTCTGTCTTCAAATGCAGTCCCCGCGGGAATGAGGGCTTCTCTGTGTGCAGGGAAGGGACGCAAATCCGCAGCCCACAACACCTCGGAGGCCTGATGCTCTAGAGAAAGCCAGGCCGAATAAGGCAAACTGAGGTCCAGATATGCGGTGTGACAAAAAATACAGTGAATGGTTACTAGAACATTTTTTAACAGTAAAAGACACATTGTTACGAATCCCCCTCCCTTCCACTACGTTCATCCTGTTGTTCGTACCACTTGGTGAAGCAGTTCTAGAAGCCCGCTTTCGCGTCTTTACGAGGTGTGATCAAAAAAATAACGTGAATGCTGCTGCTGCTGCTACCTTATGCACTGAACCTGCACTGTGTGACTCCTGGCTCTTTGCCGATGTCAAAATGACCACGAAAAGTAAACATTTTAAGTCGATTCAGGACACCCAGGAGGCCAGGACAACTCAACCAGAGGCACTCGAGAAAGAAGACTCCGGAGCTGCTTCAGGACGTGGAAAGAGCAACGGCATGAGTGTGTTGGAAGCAAGGGATGTGTTTGAAAGGGGATTTGGGCAATGTGTCTTTGACTGCAATCATTTTATATTTAAACACAGTCTGTATTTTTTTTTTTTTTTTTTTTTTTTTTTTGGTACCTGGGATTGAACTCGGGTCCTTGTGCTTGCAAGGCAGGCAGCGGAACCGCTGAGCTACATCCCTGGCCCCACAGTTTGTATTTTTGACCACATCCTCATAAATTCTATTACCTATTTTTTCTAGTAAGTTCCTGAGAAATAGCTGCTGCAACCCAGCTGCACAGGGGCTGCTTCCTCCCCTGGGCGGCACGAGCCATGGGACATCCAGGTCGCCCGCCTACGATGCTCCTGGACGCGCTGCAGTGTGGAGCTAGCTGTCTGTGCCTCTTGTCCCTGCCCGTTTCTCCAGCCGGCTTTCCAACTTTTTGGCCCAGGCTGTGAACCTCTCCATTCCATCTTCATGAAAATGTCCTCTCCATCAAGGTCAGCTGGATCTGCTTTTATTGCTTGCAACTCAGAAGCCCAACTGATACACACATCATGGAAGGAACGACCGGAGGAGTTGCAGGTGCCTGGTGGGAACCAAGAAGTCTCCGGGAGTTGCCGTTTATCTCCAGGTATCTGACAGGCTGTCACGGGGAAGAGAAGCAGACTGCTTCTGTGGCTGCGGAGGCAACGCCACACCGCAGAAATATTTCCACTCAGCGTAAGCAGAGCCTTCAGAGCTGGTCCTCAGGAACGCGATGCCCAGGGCCGCGGGGCGGCGGGCAGGCTGCACCCTGGTGTGAGTGATGCTGTCCAGAAAGGATGAAGGGAGCTCGCTTTTAAGGATGACACTTTCCTTTTCATTGCTTCTCAGTGCAACTCAGGTGCCGTTTTAGCGATTAATTTTCCACAGCAGAAAAAAAAGGGTAGGGGGAAGAAAGGGAACCATCTTAATCTCTTGCCTATTGATTTTCACAATCAGAATTGTATGATTATAAGGCAATAACACAAACCATGGGCAATGAAGAAAATGTGCTTACTATAGAAAGTGTCAAGTAGAAAATGAATGTCACCTGTAGTCCAGCACACATCTTGAGATGTTCTTTCCCCGCCTCTTTGTAGTCCCGTATTCCCTCTGTCCCTGGCCTCTGGACACCATTCCTCCAATTTCTGCATTTATTAATTTGCCTCTCGATATCAGTTCTGGACATTTGATATAAATGGGACCACATGCTGCGTGCTCTCTGTGACCGGCTTCTTGTCACCTAGTGTAATATTTCCGAGGTTCACCCACATCGAAACGTAAGCCACGCCTTGTTCTCACCGCCGACATTACAGTGTGACTGTGCCTCGTTCTTTCTCCCCCTTACCAGTTGGTAATATTTGGGCTGTGAGGAATAGCACAGCCGTTAATACTTATGTGCAAGCTTTCATATGGGTGTAGTTTTCATTTCTCATGGGTACATGTAGAGAACTGTGCTTTAGTCCTGTGAAGAATCTCGAAACTGTTTTCCAAAGTAGCTGCACTGCTTTACATACCCACCAGCTGTGTATGAGGATTTTGCCTTCTCTTCACTTTACTAACATGTTTTTATCATGTGTCATTTTTATTACAGTTATCTTCACAGATCTGAAGTGGCATATTATGATTTTTATTTGCATTTCTCTGATGGCTAAATACTCATCTTTTCATGTTTACTGGCACTGTTTATAGTCTTTGGGAAAATATCTTTTCATATCAGGTCTTTTGCCCATTTTGACTTGTTTTGTCTTTTCATTATTGAGGTGTAAGTGTTCTTTATATATCTAGATGCAAATTCTTTATTAGCAATAGGGTTTGCAAACACCCCCCCCCATCCTGGTAGCTTCTATATTTCCTTGATGGTGTTCTTTGAAACACAAATATTTTTAATGTCAATGGTATCCAATTTATCTATTTTTTCTCTTGTTATTCATGGGTTTGATGGCATATCTAAGAAATCATTTCAGATCCACGCTCATGAAAACTTACCCTTGTTTTCTTCTAAGAGTGTTACAATTTTAGCTTTACCCTCAAGTCTTTGCCCATTTTGTACCAGCATTTGTGTGTGGTTTTAGGAATGGGAAAATTCATCCCATGCCTCTTTCCTACTTTCTGGCTATTCTTGACTTTCCTTGGCTTGAGAGTGAATCACTTCAATTTCTTCCTCTGTTTATACATGGCCTTCCCCTGTGGGTAATTTGGAATTTTTTTCCCTTTCTATCTTTTATAAGGCTGGAGGGCCCAGCCTAAATCCAGGATGATCTCATCTCAGTGTCCTTAATCATATCTGCACAGAGCCTATTTTCCCATAAAACCACATCCACAGGTACTGGGAGTAAAACTCCGACATATTTAGGGGGACACAATTGCCGTATCCTATGAACTATCTGTCTGACAAGGTCATTTAGTCATCTGCTCGCTCCTTCAACAGTTACCCCAAAGACCACAGGAGGAGCTGAGGATTCAGAAACAGCCTGGGACGCAGTAGCAGACATGCCAGGAAGGGCTGGTAAGTCTTGCGACTTGGAGGCTGAGCACTAACAGAAGCACCTGGGAGAGGAAAGTGCTTTCAGAGCATCAGCTGATACTGTCCGCAAAGGCAGGGGCTGGAAAGCACGTGCAGATCACATGCACCCGAGTTTGGCAGGAGTATGGGGGTATGGGCGGGCAGAGAGAGGCAATGCTGGAGCAGCGGTCACCCAGGGAACTCGGGCTCCTTCGGTGTCATCCTCCCTAGGGTCCATGAGGGTGGGCCGGAGTTTCCAGCAGTGTGCGAGGTGTCGTATTCACACCTTCATGGCCTCCCACACTGGCCTGGTGGAATCACCTTGAGCCAATCCTGCAGTGAGCAGATGCAAGCTGGCCTTGAACTCCATGTAGCTTCATCGGGGAGGCCTCTGCTCAGACTCCCCAGAACCAGCCTCGCTCCCCAGCCAGGCTCATGCTGAAGCCAGTTATGAATGTCTTACTTCCTCACTTGGCAAGAGAGACTGACTGCGGTGCACTGATTCCCAAGCTTCCCCTCTTTGGTGCAGTTTTCTGGCTGCACTACAAACAGATCCGGGCTGCTGTCTGGAGCTCAGGAAGGGCAGTCAGGTGCTCTGTTGCACGTTCAGAGGACACCAGGGAAGCAGTGTTGTGCTAGACCCTTGCAGCCAGGTCCCAACAAGGGACCACACAGGGACTGGAGGGGGGCACGTGGAGAACAGGGTCACACTGCCAAGACCGAGGGCCCTTGAGGGTCCCAGCACTGGACCTGATCCATAGCCTCTCCCTCTGGCAGGCAGAAGCCGGGGGCAAAGAGGACAACAGATTTGCATCATTAAACGTCCCAAGTCCTTTGCCAAGGAACAGCAAGTCCCACATAAACTTACATGAGGTCACTGGAAGGGAAGCATGTTACGGAGGTGTAACAATAAACAGGGCCACACTGGGCCAGCCACCCCGCTCCAGTCACGGACAGCCACGTCCTGGGAGGAGCCCCTGGGACAGCACATTGCCACACACAGGCAGAGCACATGTTGGTGGCTTCCTCCCTAGCACTCCTGCTGGGTGAAAAGGAGGTTGTCACGTGCGGGCCCGGAAACACAAGCTCACCATGCAGAATGTGCAGAAATCTCCGTCCTCTGGGGCACAGCTCTTCCAGAGTCAAAAGCAACATAATACCCCTGCCTTTCCTTGGAGTCTCTTATCTCACAGCCTGGGGTCCTCCATGGGCCAGAAAGCCCTCCATGCGGTGGAGGAGGGAGCCCCCGGCAAGCCCCACATGCCAAGGACAATGGCTTGGCTCTGACTCTGGAGGAAGGGTAACCACAGTGAACCAGAGCCAGGAACCTTGGCTTCCATTTCCGCTGTACCACTAACTAACTAACATAACGCCAGTGGCTCAGGGCAAGTCATGTGGTCATCACTGGGCCTTGGTTTTCTCTCTGTAAAATAATTCCGGATCATAAGATATTTATTTGAAAGGTTCAAGAATCCTTAAACATTTAGTCCAGCAGTTGGCAAGCTACAGTCTGTTGGCCAATCCTGTTTACCACTTATTTTTATAAATAAAGTTTTATTGGAACACAGCAGCACCCATCATTTTCATGTGGCCACACCTGCTTTTACATAGAGGTGGGTAGTTAAGACAGACACTGACCATGTCATCCACAAACTTGAAAAACTTAATATTTGGTTCTTTACAGAGAAGTTTGCCAGCCACTGTTCTAGGCTAATATTATCATTTCCACAACAGGGAGACTGAGGCACAGACAGGATGAGAAATTTGCAGAAGTGCATGAAGTGAGGGCAGGGCCTGGTCCGGCCCATGTCTACTGATTTACTTTGGCCCAAGCCCTCTGCCTGATCTAAACTTTGGGTAGGTAGTATGTCAAAGGAGAAAGTACGTGGGTGTGGGGACAAAGAGCTGGGCACCTGTGGGAATGTGCAGAGTTGGACAGAGCCCTGAGGCTTTTGTGACCAGGCTGCTCCTGTGTACTGAGGGGGGCAGTGTGGGCTTCCGAGTCTAAGGGAAGAGCCAGGCAAAAGGCAGAGGCTTCAGGCTGGAATCCTACGGGCTGCCCCTAAGGACATTTAGCCAGAGGTCATAGATTCTAGTAAACTTTTGCTGGCTTGTGAACTGCAAGGAGACATTTTTTTTCTTGCCTCTTTACTGAAGGACTGTTTCCTCCTTCTAGCATTTATTAATCGGACTGGTTAACCATTGAACCAAAGCAGCCTCCTTCTGCTTCTAATCCTGCCCTCCCTGTTGGCTTCAGAAATGGGCTTCCACTGAACAAACTCCCTTTTCTTTCTTTTCACAGCTGAAGTCAAGTGATAAGAGAGGTGGCGTCAGGGCTGCTATGTTTGCTGTAAAAGACACACCCCAAACCCAGCTCTCAGAGAGTAGGGGGCCCTTCCTATGCAGACCAGCCCTGCTCAGAAAGGAATCCATGGCCGGCAGCACACCACACACACACACACACACACACACACACGCACACACACACACACACACACACGAGCAAAATCACCATCCTCAATTAGTGTGTCCCACTTGGGGGCACGACTCAGAGACGAGATTTATAAAAGCATTTTAATGGGAAATTGCCGGGAAAGGGGACTGTTTAGGAAGGAGAACGCTAAACGTGAAGAAGGCAAGAACTGGCTGGGGTGGGGGGCGGTTAGCAGGGAAAAGGGCTGTGGGCTTTCTGGGAAGGAACCTCTGGCAGCAGCCCACGGCCACCTTGCTGGGAGCAGTCACCATCGGCCAAAATGCAAGCTCTGTGCGAGCAGGGTTCTATCTGACTGCTACCATGGCCTCTGGAATGCACACATGAATGAATGCAGAATTTGTGATCTGGTCACGAATTGCAGGCGTTCCAGAATGATGGCTGATCCATCTTGATTCCCTGGCTGCTGTTGGTCCAGACATCTTCCGAAGACCCTCTCCACCTGGGAAAAGCCACCACCGCAAACTTCCCAACGGACAAAAGTTCAGACTGCCCTGAGCCGCAAAGACAGCTCAAGATAAACCTAACCCCGGGGCGGGTTCCAGTCCACAGACCTTGCCTTGTGGGTCCCCACTCACCTTGGGCATTTACACTGCGGCCTAGTAATGACTATCAGCCAGTGAGTGATAGTGGGGCATTTTACAGATATTTCGTCCCCATAATCACCTTCCCAGGTAGGCGGGAGGAAATGCGAGGTTAATGGACTGGCCCAAGGTCACAAGGCAGAGTTTGGATCTGTCCCAGGCCTGTGTGACTCCAGGGAGGGTATTTTCTTCACCTTCCGCTTCTAACCGGCCCATGACCTTGAGCATTTCCCTCTAGACCTCAGTTTCTGCAAATAATTGGGAAGAGTTTTCCGAAAAATTTGGGTCTGAGAAGAGGTGATCTTATTTTCATCATGAGCCACACCTTAATTTTGCTTCTGCAAGTTGAAATAGCATCTTTTCCTGAAGCATCTGAAGGTGTTTCCTGCCTTCTCAGTCTGGGGATGCGTTGGGACGCCCTGCTGAGGAGTGGCCCTGCTTTTCTTTCAGGAAGTATAGAGGAGCCGGGCTTTCATGGGGCCCCAGGCTCAGCTGGGCTCCCAGCGCTGGCTTTGTCCCACTGGCCGCAGATTCCCACAGCAGGCCCAGTTGTTCTAGGCAGCTGGAAAAGCAAGCAGCCCACCCGGGAGCCCCGTGTGTTTCATGTTATGGCGGCCAGGCGGCCCCTGGAAACCAGCAAAGGTGCCCCCGCCAAGGCCGAGGAGGAAGGGAAGGAGCTTCAGAGCCCGCGGTGGTCCAGGCGAGGCTGGGAATCTTAACTCATCTGTGAGGAGCTAGGACGGGAAGGGACCTTAGCGCTGCTCCAGCTGCAGAATCCTCGGGGAGCACCGTGAGCGTGGATTCTCAGATGAGAGAAACCCAGCGTGTAGATGATATACAGAGCGGAATAAAGACGATGATGGGAAACCGGGAGACACACTCTGTGGAGACGGGAAGGGATCAGGAGATGGGGAGATGTAGAGAGGGCCAGGACGATGTCTCTGTATCTGTATCTAGAACCACATCTATGTCTCTCTCCTATGATGAATATATTCAGGTGTATCACAAACATACTGATAAACATTTTTTCTCACTTGGTTAGATCCAGTGCAGGGGGCCCAGCTCTCCTCCTGTCTCCCCAGGCTGCCCCGCAGCTGGAAATTGTTTTCATCTAACCAAAACTTTCAGGTTTTCTCCCACCGCCTTGAGGCCGCCTTGCGCTCCTTCGTGGGCCTGCACTGCTCCCTCGATGGGTCAGGGCGTCAGTTAGGAAAGGGCAGAGCTCAGACCTCATGCCGCCCCACACTTCTCCTGAAATCCGGTGTCTCGTCTGGGCCGCACTGCTGGCCAGGCAGTGAGCAGCGCCTCCGCTCTGGGCCCTGGGCTCGGCGTTGCTTCTCTAACCCCGGCCTCCCATCCAGTGTTCGCTCGCACCTGCTGTGCGTGACACGTCAGCCAGACCAAGCCCTTGGTTTGCTGTTTCTGCTGAGCCTGTAGCTCGCTCCTGGTTCATTTGTTTCCCATCCCCCTAAGCCTGGCGAAGCTTCCCTCTGAACGATGTCTAACCGGTACCCCAAGCACCTGCTCTGGTGCGGATGATCTATATGCTGAGGTTGCGAGCTCCGACCTCTCTCCTACCTTTCTAAACCAGAAGCACATGTGCAGGGGGGCAGCCCAGGAGTGGGAACGCCGGGGGCGGGAGTTCTGGAGGCCCCGGAGGGAGGCCCAGTCCAGCCCTGCAAGCGTTCCCAGGCCTCACAAGGTCGGGGTCACCTGGAGACCTTTACACCTCTCAGTTACTCGAGCTCCACCACAGGCCAATAAAACCAGAGTGCACAGGGGTAGAGAACAAGCACTGGTGTTTTTGCAATAAGCCTTTGAAATGAAATCATAATATACCTCAGAAAATTACATAACACCTTGGCAAATTCTCAGAAAGCAAATATCCATATGTAACGAGCTCCTAGATCTGAAAAAAAAAAAAAAAAGCCAAGCAGCTTCCCCAGGGCCCTGAGGCTTCTCCAAGCTCCATCCTCCTTCCAGGGACAGGAACGCTAGCCTGATGTCAGACAACACTTTGCGCTGATTTTGCCTGGGTCTGACATTTTTTAGGAATACTCAGGTGCTCTCTGTGGCTGACTTCTTTGTCTCTGTGTTTGGATTAGAAGATTTGTCGTGCGCTCTGGGCAGCTGCCGTTTGTTCAATTTCACCGTCACATGGTCATCCGTTGTCTGACTGCTGTGGCTTTTCTCTATTGGAATCTAATCTCTAATGTAATGACACCAGGAAGATGGGGGCCTTCAGGAGGTGATTAGGCTGGGAGCTGTGCTGTTATGGGGAGGACCATTGCCCCCTAACTGGAGCTGAAGACACAGCAAGATGCTCAGTGTAAGGAGCAAGCCCTCACCTGACCCCAGATCTACTGGACCTGCATCTTGGACTTCCCGGCCTCTGACACCCTGAGCTTTCAATCAATTCTCATCTATAAACTACCCTTCATTTATAAATGAAGGCATTTTGTTCTAGTAACCCAAATGGAGTGACACTAACTAGAAATACAGTAGAAATGCAGTATGTAGTTGTTCTATCAACCAACATGGGAATTATTTGGAATTTTTAGCTTACAAAGCATGCAGTTCTGAAAAATCCTTGTGCATGCTGTTTGATCCACACATGTGCGTGCTTCTGTTGAATGAATACTCGGGGTGGGATTGCTGAGCTATGCATCTGTGTGGGGCTGGTGGATAGCGCCACATGCCTTCTCAAGTAGGGTTCCATGGGTGCTTTACAGTGGGCCGATGCAGTGGGTGGTACGGGCCGGGAACCCTTCCCAAGGGTGGATGAAGGAGGCCAAGGCCAACCCTACTGCCAATCGTTACATCGAAGCCCTCCCCTTGCTGAAAGATGGAAAGAGAAGAAGAAAATCACTGGCCTTATTCAAGATGAAAGGCTCATCCTCCGCCCGTGGGCATGTGGGGTGCGAGATTTCTGTCTGTTTGCACACAAATCTCCTCCTGCCAGAACTGACCTTCCCCGTGTCTACGGGCGAGTCCCCAGCCAAGGGTCTTCTTTTTTTCTTTCCTGTCCTTCTTCCTTCTCTTTTCTTCTTCTTCCTCCCTCTCCTCCTCTTTTACCCTCTTCCTCCTCTTCCCCTGCTCTTCCTCCTCCTCATTGCAACTCTCTTTGTTTTCACTAGGAATTTTTCATGAAATCCCAGGGGCCCTGCTAACGGTCTCTGCATCTCTCCGGATGTAGTTCACCGTGTGTGCTGACAAGGGGGCATCCCAAGCCAGTTTGCAAGATGCAGCTGCATGTTGCCCTTCAAGCAAGTTCTCCCCTGTTCTGTAGGCAGAAGCACCTCGCCCCTGGCAGCCTCCCGCTCCCACCGTAGCTCCTCCTTCCTGCCGATCCAGTCCTGGGTTCACTGCTTTACAACGCACCCTCACTTGGACCAGAACCTCCCGAGTGTGAGCAGGACCAAGACTGTTTGCCTTTTACTTTTCACAGCTAGCACGGTCACTATATAAGATGTTTATTGTTATAGAGTCTTTAATGTAATTAAAATAAGGGTTAATAATTGCTAAAGACTACAGCTGCGAAGGAGTTGAGTCTCGGCCCCATCACCCACTGCACAAAAGGCCACCCGAATGCAGTTGCTTTACACGTAGTCAGTGTTTTATCAGCCCTCACCATCGCGTGTTGACTGGGATCCGCTTCTACGGGGTCCTGCCCGGCTCTGGTTACAGTCAGATGGTCACAGGACAGGGAAATTCTGCTGGAAATTCTACTGGCTCGGTGCTACAGCTGGGAGGGCCGTGAGAATGGGTGTCCAGCTGGGCACCCGCTCCACAGGGCGAGCTTCAGAGCCCACCCGGCGTGGCAGTCCCAGGTGGCTCCTCCCCAAAGCCCCGGGACACAACGCTGAGGCTCCCTGCAACCTCCTCAGAAGGCAGGGAGCATCATTCTGCTGCACACAGATGGGCAAAGACAGACACAGGGCAGGCAGGTGAGGAGGAGGGAACTGCATTAGGATGTGAATGCAAATCTGATCCAAAATTTAAACCAGGATAGACTCGGGAAACTTGGTTACCCGAAGTTGCTCCCTGGGAGCAACGTGAGGCAACAATCACTATCTCATGTAAAATGCACACTTAAATAAAATATTTACGTAAGGGCTTTGGACTTTCCCTATGTATCCTATCCGATGCCATCCACTGTGTCAGGGGAAATCTACAGTACTTTGAGGCAACCTGGCATTTGTGAGTTTCTACAAAATGCAAGACATGTAGAGTTTTAGAATGTGACCAAGGTTGGGCCGGGGATTTAGTTCAATGGTTCCTCTGCCTGTTTTAAAAGCACAAGGACTCTGCCAACCTCTCTTCTTGACATCTAGACAGCTTCCTGGGTGGAATGAAAGGTGCTGGGATTTAAAGAGGGAGCGCAGCAACATTTATATGCCAACAGAGCAACAATTCATATGTAAGAAGGTCCAGCACTGTTACTTATGATAGCAAACCTATCACAAGTTAGGTTATAATAGGTTCTGTGTCAGACAGCTTTGCGTTGCTACAACAGATTACCTGAGACAATCAACTTAGGAAGAGGAAAAGTTGGTTTGAAGGGGCCACTCTTCTCCCATTAGATCCCACCTTCCAGCAGTGCCACAGGCGCTGAGAACCAAGCCTTTAATACAAGGGGCCATTGGGCACATTGTGGATCCAAACAACAGCACTGCCCAACTACAGAAGGCTTGTTACAGTTTATTGTGTCAGTGGACAGCAGGAAGTTGTGCTCTGTGCTGCTTCCTGAACCTTAATGGCAACATGTGTGATAAACTGGTGAAAAAAGAATCACTACACTAAACTTGGATGAATATTATTTCCATAACATTCAAATGTACACCCATATAAAAAAAGGCTGGAAGATTATATGTCATAATGTCAACTGTATATTTATCCACAGAGTAGAATCACGGAAGTGTTTAGAACCTTTCTTTGTGCTTTTTGCATTTGACACATTTCATGAGTTAATAAGAAAATAAAATTTCTAAAATAAGAAAATAAAATTTGGACTGCAAGGAAACTCCACTGGGAAGGTGGGGCTGCATCAGGGTCCCAAGTCCCCCCACCAAAATAAGTGCTTTTTATCCTGGAATAGCCAGGGGTCGATAGAAGCGTTCCTGGTCCTTGGGAGGCCATATCTGCTACTGTGTGGTCTCAGGCACATTTCTTAAATTCTCCAGACTCTGTTATCTGCTCTATAAAACTGGGGCTTGGACAACGAGATTAAATCGGAGGAACTTCAGAACTCGTGCACTTGCTGTTATCCTGTACCATCCCAGCATAAGCCAGAGGCAGAAGCAAGGTGGATCTTATCACTACTTGACCCAAGAGAATACAGAGGCTCACTGCGGTCTTTAGGCCAGCGTCACAAATTTGGAGGCAGGCCTTTAGGCTTCACCCAGTTATGTCTGCTCTACCAGAATTCCTTTTGTATATCAACTGCAATTCCCATCCTGTTGTAAAATTCCAGTCAGTCTCCCGCCCTCTGCCCTCCCTTGGAGACCACAGACACCAGGGCTAATCTCTCTTCCTCATTTCTGTACCCTGAGGACCCTGAGGGCAGCTCCTCTGAGTCATCTTCAGTTCTGTCTGTTCCTTCTCAGCTGACTTCCTCTGGGGGCCATTTTAGAAACTCAGGATCTGAGTTGATAAAGACCTCCAAAGGTCATCTGCCGAGCCTCTTAGAAACCTTCTCCTCTGAAGAAAGTCCCTCAACAATGCTCCCTTAGGGGTGCCAGGGGCGGGGACAGAGTGACAGAGCGCCAGGCCTTGGCTGGGTTACCTCAGCTTTGGCGGCAGTGTGATTCAGGCCTTTGTCACAGGGACACAAGCACACAATGGAAAGATCTGAAGGTTCCAAAGGCAAAGACCAGCAGAAAGGCCAAGACAAGTCACACACAGAGAAAGCCAGCGTAGGTACTGTCCGAGGGGCCAGGAAGGAATCTTCCTGCTTCCTCTCACCTGCCCAGGGAGCCCCTCTCTGTGTGCTGGGCAGCCAGGGTGACAGGGCCTGGTGCCGCGGTGGCAGCTTGCCGGCACACTGGCACAAAATGACTCAGTAAATACACGGCTTTGATAATTTCTTGCTTCACTGGTCTCTTGGGATTCTTTCCGTCTGCACTGAGAAAAAAGAAGGTGGATCTCTCTCTGTCAGCAAAGTCAGATGCTTCCATTTTGTGTAGGGTTTAAAGACCTGGATGTCTATCCCTAATACCATCCCACGGAGTAATAAGTAATATATTTTTTAAATAGGGGACAGAGGAAAAACAATTTAAAGTCCCCTCTCAACAAACCTCAATGAAAGCTTTGTCAATAGAGGCATTTGAAAGCAAGACTGTATTCAGCCTGAAACGGAAAACAGTTTATGTTGGAATTTAAAATTACTTAGACGAATGAAAAAACTATTAAATATTTTTTAAAAAAAAAATCCTACAGTTTTTTTTTGCTTTGTTTTTTGTTTTTTTGTTTTTTTGGTTTTTTTGGGGTTTTTTTTGGTACCGGGGATTGAACTCGGGTCCTTGCCCTTGCAAGGCAGGCCACCGAACTGCTGAGCTCAATCCCCGGCCCCCAGTTGTTTTTTTTTCCTCTGAATACAATTCTTTTGTGTTAACGAATATTCTTTGATGTGTGTCCAGTTTTGTGGCTCTTACAAATAGATCCTCTAAGGCCATATCCGGAGCTTCTAGGAGCCCATGAAATAATATCATGTAACTTAAAGGAATTCTTTAATTCTTGGACCTCACACCTCACTTTATCCAATGGGACGAACCCGACTACATCTGATGTCACAGCCCCTCTGAGGCTGACTTTTCCTTTGTGTGGTTCTGGGATTGAACCCAGGGCCTTCCCACTCAGCAGTATCCCCAGCCCTTTCTTCTTTTATTTTTAAACTTTGAGACAGGGTCTTGCTAAGTCGCCAAGTTGCCCAGGCTGAGCTCAAACTTGTGATCTTCCTGCCTCAGCCTCCCAGAACACTGAGGTAACAGGCGTGCACCATCCCTGGCTCTGAAGCCGCCTTGACTCATCTGTGTGTCAGGTTAATGCATATCGAGGACTTGGTTGACTGACTTCCTTACCACAACAGCTTTGTGAAAAATGCCTAATCTCCTGTTTTTATAACAAAAAACCAAGACTGGTCAAGAAATGTGTCCAAGATCACAAAGTCAGTCACTGCTCAAGCCCTCCACATGTGAGAAATCGCTTCTCTAGACAGTTCCTTCCAGTTTGAGGCAATCTTGTGGTGTGGGAGAATTCTGGCTGGGACTGAGGCTCGTTGTAATGTCCAACCACGAATCCCCCCGCGTGGGTCTACAGCTGAGGCAGGAGCCCGAGCCCAGGGCATGCTGGGAGGTGGCAGCCGAGCCCATTGACTGCAAGGTGTGTGTGTCCAAGGTCCAGCTCGGAAGCAGCTGAGGCTGATACACAAGGTGTGTCACTTCGGGGCTGCCGTGCTCAGCTTGGTTAACGCAGGAGGCTGTGGCTGTGTTTTGATAAAAATATATTAATAAAGCATGGCTGTGTTCCAATAAAACTTTATTTACAAAAACAGACCTGGCAGCCATAGTTTGCCAGCTCTGCACTTAGAAGGTCACAGGTCCTCTGTCCAAGGCTTCACTCCACAGAAGCCAGCTCAGGAAGGGTACCCAGGTTCTGATAAGAGACGCGCTCCAGATTCCACCTTGCCTTAGTCTGCAAGCCATTTCCGGGTTCTTGGGGGGCAGCAACCTGGAAACATGAGCCAGGAAGGTGAGGACACCCTGCTGGGAGGCTCGGCTACGTTCCCCAGGCAGCTCCGCCCTCTGCCAACACTGCCCTTTGTGCCGCTGGTGGGCCATGGTACCGTCAGAGCTGTGCACACAGTAGTCTCCTCTCTGGCTTCCTCCTCACATACAAAAAGTCACTAACCCCTGTTCTTGAGAGCAGAGACAAGGTCCAACTCGTCTACTCATCTTGTGTCCTATTGGACTGTTGTATCCCGGCTGCTGTGCCCAGAATGGTTTCTTCTTCTTTTTTTCCTGTCTCTGTTTTCTTTTTTCCTTCCCCTTCCCCCTTTTCATTTCCTTCCTCCTCTTCTTCCTCCTCTTCTTCTTCCTCTCTTTCTTCTCCTCCTTCCAGTGCTGGTGATTGGACCCAGGACCTCGCACATGTTAGGCCAGGGCTGTGCCCCTGAGCTACATTCCCAGATCTTTTTATTTCTTTTCTATTTTGAGACATGGTCTCACTCAGTTGCCCAGGTTGGCCTCAAAAATTTTTCTTTTGAGACCAGATCTTGCTTTGTAGCCCAGGCTGGCCTCGAACTCATGATGATCCACTTGCCTCAGCCTTCTGAGTGCTGGGACTACAGGTGTGCACCACCATGCCCTGCTCTCCGTGAATTAGCTATCCTCCTGCCTCAGCCTTCCAAATGCTGGGAACAGAGGAGTGCACCACCACACCTGCCCTAGAATTTCTCCATCTGCAAACTAGCAATGACACCTTTGTCACAGAGATAGAGAGAAATATAAAGGAGATCCATTTGGAGACAACATAAATAAAATGCCCAAATAGTGCCTAGCAGGAGACGGATACTCAAGATTTAGTGAATGAGTGAACACAGTAGAAAGTCACTCTGCACCGAGGGAAGTGGTGCATATGAAAGCACTTTGCAAACTTTAAATGTTTTCTGATAATATGCTGGGCTGTTGTCATCACTGCTGAATTCAGCCATGTCCCCGAGCAAAGCCTGCCCAACCTGCTGGCATTCTTGATCTTTGCTTTATGAATAAAATCCTCCACATAGTTAATTTAAGCTCTTTCATATTCCAATCTTTACACGGACCCTGTCCATCCCTCTACTGATATCTAACACTGATCCTTAGGTTAAACTTCGAGCTCTCTTATTTAAACCGTCTTATTTAAGACAAGAGCTACAGAAGATGGACTGCTCAGGAAGCTTTGTACAAGGTCAGCCTAGCTGAGCATCAACATTTCTTAGACTTTCCCTTCCGTGTGTGGTGCAAGAGAAATTAGCATGAGACACGGGGGTGCCTAGCGAAACTGTCACACTTAAAGGCCGGTGCCGAGTTCCGAGTGAGACACAATCTTGCAGGTCTCCTTGCTCTCAGCCTCAGGGTCTGCAACGCCTGCCCCCAGCTCCTGCTTCCTTTTGGGTCCAGCCTATGGGCAGCTCCAGGCCAAGGGCACAGCTTCCTCTGGAAGACCAGGGGGTGAAAGACAGCTGTGAGTGTCAGGTCGGCCTTGCTGCCTCCTGGTTCTGCTCTGTCTTGTCTTCTTGTACCTACCTTGCGGCCCTTTCCGGACCCCCCAAGACACAGAGGCAACAGCATCCCCGGAGTTCTTCTTTAAATGTTCATCTCAGCCAGTTTTCTGCGACTACAACAAATTATCTGAGACCAGGTTCTTTGCTTGTTTGAACAAGTGTATGTATGCCAGAGACTCTTGCAGTAAGTCTCCTGCAGTAAGTCTAGTTCCTGCCCAGTGTGCAACGCGGGGTTGGAGAAAACTTTAAGACAGAGTTAGAGAGAAAGTGCGAACTGGGACAGCCAATGCTCCTTCGGCAAAAGGCACTGGCCCGTCTCTGTCACCGAATTTGATCATCATCAATCAGGGTAAAAGGTAATATGTGTAATTACCATGGAAACTAAGGCAGGCAAGGCTGCAAAGAGAAGAGTCAAAGTGCTTTCAAATTAGGAACAGAAGAGACAAAATATATGGTTGCAATTGGAGCCTTGTCCTTCAAGCTATGAAGGCATTGATTGTGGGACTGGAATTTGGGTGCGATTCCTCTGACTCAGCTACGGATGCTGTCTCAAACCAGCCCCACAGCTTCACAGGGCCTTACTCTGGTCTCAGCCGTGGCCGTTAGCGGGGAGGTCACGGTAACCTGCAAGCGACCACAGTGCTCAGGAGACACCTCTGCAAGTCACATAGCTTCAGTCAGACTTCTTTAAAGCGAGCCCATAGAGGCATTTAACTCTTTGTGGCCTGCACTGCTTACGGCACGCTTGGGGCATAATCAATATTGTGGGCGCGGGCACACGCACCTCACAGTTCTAGAGTTCCGAGACCGGGGAGCCCCCTGGCTTCCCGTCAGGGCTTCACGGCTGACAGCTCCATGCGGGAGGAGCACACGCGAGTGCAAGAGAGACCGCCTGGGGGAGGGAGAGAAAGCAGGAGGACAAGTCGAGAAAGCCAGAGGCTTTTTTTTTTTCTTTTTGCTACAACCCACTCTTGGCTAACTAAGTCCTGTAAGATCTAACCTCCCTCCAGAGGAGCCTTAACCCCTTCCGGGATGGTGCCCCAAACCCAATTATCTCCTCGAGTGCTCTCACAGCCTCAGCGCTGTCACACTGGAGGACAAAGCCTCGACATGGGCTCTGGTAGGGCAGGCTTCGGACTGCGTGACAAGTGTTCTCTCTAAACCTTCATTTGCGTGTCTCCTCCCGCAGCCATGTGGGATCCGCGGCCTAGAAGAAACTGTTCATCTCCTATCCCTTCACCAAATCACGAGGAAAAGAAAAATCTAGACACCGGATTCTCGGCATCACTCCTTGGACTTGACTTGATTTAAGAGCATTAATAGCCCTGTTGCCAGGGCTGAAAGAACACCTTTAGTCACGGTACGTAGTGTCACATTAGTCCATTAAATCGTCACCTGTGAACATGGGTAATTAAGTGCCTGTTGGCGGCAAGGCTTTGGGTGACCAAGTAGCTGCTTCCACTGAACATTTTAGTGCAAATAAGGGGGACAGAGGGATTGTAGGTAGTGTCTCAATGTGCTAGCGGACTCAGAAAAAGAAAAGGATGACCTTGGGGATTTAAATTCCTAGCTCAAGGTCTGGCTAAAGAAAAGCATTAGTTCCTGATGCTGAAGGACCATGGTTTCTGGAAAATCAAAGCCAGGGTCCAGTCTTGGGCTAAACGATGCAAATTCACGACATAAACTTCCGGAGTCTCTTATGTTAAAGTTAGGACATGGCCAGGAAGAAATGGGGCCCTGAAGATTGGGGTAGAGACAGATGAGCTAGGAGTGCAAATCTGAATTCTGCTGCACATCCTGTTTCAGAAGCAAGGGCTTCCTCCTGGAAGCAGGGTCGGTCTCGACTTGTCTGCAGACACGCGAGCGGGCCTTCAGGGGACCAGGACGAGGCAGAGGACCTGAAGTACCTAGAAAGAAATGACTAGTTCTCCCCGGAACCTCCACACAACTTCTCTCACTGCTTCTGGACCCATAATTAGATGTATTTCCACAGGCCCTGGGGTTAAAGTTGAAAGCATAATCCATGTGAAAATACCAGATGTATATAAGATTGTGAAGTCCTGCCAACTAACAGTCACGGGAACCGGAGGAACCTGTTCGAAATGGATCTTAGCAATGTGGAATCAGGATGGTAGGGCCATAATGCTGAGTCAGGGCACATACGTCAATACTGGGTTTTGAGATCCTGGGTTTTGCATGCTGTTTTGAGTGGCTCAGCTGGCTTTTAGAGTTGGCTTGATTCATCTACTAAAACCTAGACTCAATGGTGGCTTTATACCTAGTACAGTTGAAAGGCTAGGACTTCCTTGACATAGGGTGGAGAAAGGTAGCCAAAGGCTCAGGGAGATCAGGGTGCTAGAATGGGTCATTGTGGGAGACTTGCTGCCCCCCTTGTAATTATGTCCCCAGGGAGAGCTAGAGGTCCTTTCCTTGATAAGGCCTTGGGATGGGGTACGCAAACCAAAGAGCTCGAGGCAGCTCGTCTCTACAAAGGAGGAAGACGCGGGACTGTCACCACTGGCAGAGGACACTTTATCGCCAAGTAAGAAGGGCTGCTGCTGGACAGCAGTATCAGAGAAGTCATCAGAACAGTCTAACCTGCGCAGCGCTGCCGTTTTGACTGACTGAGTGGGCTGTCCCTAACACTGGAATTACCCATGGCCAACTCAAGTCTTATTTGATTCATGGAAGGTGAAAAGCTCTAGAGCTGGTGGAAAGAGGTGACTCAACCTCCGTGGGACTCAGACCACCTTCGGCTGATTCCTAGCCTTGAGCAGTTCTCAGTCCCACAGCCACTTGAGTGAAAAGGGGGAGTGGGAAAGGAGCCCATTCCTGGGAAAGGAGCCCACCTCTTGGCCTAAACTTAAACAGTGAATCTTCCCCCCACTCCCAGCCTTTCCCATGGAAACCTGCAGACACTTCCCAATATGCTGGGGTCTTACAGAAAAGGAAATGACTACACTTTTCGGGAATTACTGGGAGTTCTCTCTCGATTGGTGTGATTCCAGGAGACCGGAAGTGTTGTGGCAGCTGCTGGGGGCGGTCTCTGGAGATCACGTGACCGTGGGGTTTGCATGGGTCCCTCTCATCACGGGCTCTTGTGGCCCTGAACACCCTGTGTAGATGACCCTCATTTAACAGCCTACCTGTGTAATGACTGTTCAGACTTAAAACCTGCCACTTGGACTTATGACCTGTCGTCGTCTTCTTCCTCTTCTTCCTCTTCCTCTTCCTCTTCCTCTTCCTCTTCTTCTTCTTCTTCTTCTTCTTCTTCTTCTTCTTCTTCCTCTTTTCCTTCCTCTTCCTCCTCCTCCACCTCTTCTTCTTCTTCAGTACAGTTCTGTGCATCTTCATTATATAGCTTTGATGTCAGTTTTTTTGTACAATAACCTTGTTTATATATTGTACCGTAGAGTACAGTGCTGTAGTTTTATGCTCTGTTCCACATTACAGTACTGCATGTAAGAGTGATACAAATAAAAGCAGGCATTAAGTCAGAGTTTTTTTTTGTTCTGAAGGTTGCAATGTGCATCCTATATAGATTTCCTCATTTAGTGACCAACTTGTTTAGTGGCCTAGGCATGGAGCATAACTCGGGGGTTAAGCAAGGGGTGTCTGTACTTATTGCCCAGGTCTGAATCTCATCCTTGAGGGAACACACGCATCAACTTACGAGCAGGATCTCCACAATGGCTTCCTTCTTCAGCAAGTACGGGCCATTATGGTAAGAAGCGTCAGCAGGTGCCAGCAGAACGCCTTCTACCAACACAAGAGTAAGCCAAAGAAATGTTACATTATGGGGGCCATGGCAGAAATTGCTGCTGCCAAGATAGACTCTAAACACGCAGGGGTGGCAAATCCTAGTACATCCCCCACTCAGCTTGCTTATTTGGTTTGTGCCAGGATAAATGGCTCTCGGAGACTTAACTGTGAATCATCATAAGCATAATTGGGTGATGACTCTAATTCCAGCTGCTTCTCCAGACACGATTTTGTTGCTAAAGAAACCAGCACACCCTCTGGTAACTACTGATCTGACAAATACTATTTTTTTCTTCATCCCTGTGAACAAATACCACCAGAAGCCATTTGCCTTCAGCCAGCACAGCCAGCAGCAGTACAACCTCAGCATCCTCCGTCAGGGCTAGAACTCCTCAGCCTACTGTCACAATCCCATCTCAGGGACCCGATGACCTCTCTGCTCTTCAGGGTACCCTGCAGGTCTGCCTTGCTGCTGCTATCATGCTAATTGGTCCTGGTGGGCAGGAAAGAGCAGTTACTCTGGTTATTTTGGTAAGAAAAATGCAAGCACACAAAGGAAAATGAATTCCACAAGAATGCAGGGGCCAGGTATATTTTGGTGATATTTCTAAGGCCCCAGGAGTCAGGGTATGTTGGGATGTTTCCTCCCATCTGAAGGAAAAGCGGTAGCATCTGGTCTGTCACCTGCTGGCAATGGCAGAGCCCCTGCGGACGCCTGGGGGGCGGACTTGGGAAAGCACCCTGGATGTCTGCTGGTTGGAGCATAATCCAGAAAATGAGGAAATCTGCAAAACACCTCGCCTCCTAAGCGAGCTGCTGCGCTTCCTGAAGGGAGCAGGTGACCCCCTGACCAGCCCCCCGGCAAGTGCAGCCGTGCGAAGGTAGGTGTGACAGCCGAGGAAGCTGTGCGGAGCAGCTGTCAGCAGGTCCCCGTGACAGGTGAGTCACAGCACAGACTTTCAGAACCTGAGGGCAAAACCAGGCCACACTCTGCACGTGACTCTCCCTTCAACAAAAGCCACTGCCGTGCTCCTGGGCCCAGCAGAGATGAAATTCCTGACCTGGGCCACCAAGGTATTGTGTAACCCTAGTGACCACAGGGAGCTGAGTGCTGTCCCCACGCGGCGGCCTGTCGCTGTGCTCTGCTGCTGCTTGGGCTGCTCTTCCCAAGGCCTTTCCCAAAGCCCAACCTCCAAGTGCCACTAGCACAGAAATTTATCATAAATATAAATCCATACATGGAGGGGGAAAGGCAAATTTTACGTAAGAACAATATCATGGTACTCGTTTATACCGGAAAAAAAGATCAACAGACTTCTACCGCTATCATCCCCGGTTCCAAAATCTTCAACTCTTTTCCAGAGTTGTTCCTTCGGGGCTCCTACATCAGCTGAAACCATCCTCGATGTTTTTTCCACCCCTGCCCCCAGCTTCGTCTTACAGACTTTTCTGAAATATTACATCATCTCGTTATGACAACCTCCAGGTACCCGCAGCCCACACCGCATCAGCCTCTGTCCGTAGCATATTCGTGCATTTACAGTGACCTTTTGCACAACTAACGAAGAATGGTGACGGGTCTTCTCCCGAGAAAGTCATTCATTGAGATTATTTACAAATATCATTGTGCTGTGGACCAGAATGGATCTGGTAGCACGCCAGCCTCAAGTGATGTGTCCAGGGTGTTCCTCAGGCCTCTCTGAGTGACAGAACGGCACCAAGACCAGTGAGAAACAGGTTGGGAGGAGGACGGGAGATGAGCGTTCTTGGGTCCTGCTGGCAGGAGTGTGAGCTGGTGGGACCTTCTTGGAAGACTGCTTACCAGGGTCTGCTAAAGATGAAGGTGCTCCTACTTTCTACGCCCCAGCAATTCTGTGCCTGGGAAAAATCCTCACCGAATTGTGTGCCACACAGATAAGAGCATTCCCAGTGGAGCAGTGCCATTCAGAATAGTCCTAAATTTGAAAAAAACAACACAAATGCCCATTGAAAGTCAAGTGGAGAAGTAAACCGTGGTGCGTTTGAACCATGCAGAAAGGAAGCCAAGGATAGCCTCACTCAGGCAGGGGTGGAGAGAGGGAAGGCAGACACAAAAGGCCTCCTGCTTAGGATGCCAGTGCAGGGAGGTCAAAGACAGTCAGAAGGAAAACCTGTTCCAGGGCAGGCTTAGGTGTGGGAGGAGAGGGAGGCAGGCAGGGTAGCTATAAAAGTCCAGTGGAAGTGACTCTCGGTGCAAGCGGGTGTGGTAGGAGGAGCAGTCCATTGCTGCCAGACCTGCGGGTGGCTATGCTAAGGGTTCCTTTTATAACAGGTGGTTTTGCTGCGGACTTTCCTGCAGGCAGGCTGTATTTGAAAATGATAATGGTTTTTGCAACACCACCACACGGGACAGCACACTTACGCTTTCTCAGCGACAGTGCCACAGAAGCTTGGCCTTTTGAGAAACCCCAAACTCCCAGGTGCCAATCGGTAGTGATTCCCCCCTTAAAACTGCTATCTTCTGCCCAAGAAACACTTTCCTAGACTTCTTCACGTTTAAGGGGGGCTTTTCCCCCCTCAGGTAAAGAGTGAGAATAGGCAGCATGGGCCTCATGCTCACGAACAAAAGGGGGTACACCAGGCGCTCTTCCTCACTGGGCACCCCGGGAATAACTGGTACCAAAGAGCACCAGTCCAGGTGAGCCCCGACTGCCAATAGTTTTACTGTGCAAGTTGTTCAGAAGAGGAAACTGAGGCCCAGAAACATTAAGTAACTTAGGCATGGTCACTCACCGGGGACCGAAGGCCCGCTGAGCCCGTGCCTGTGTGGTGGCTGCCAAGCACCCAGTCATCCCCACCCCAGTCTAAAGTAGGAACTGGCAGAGGCTGCAAAACCTTGACATGCTCTTCCTCTGGACGGGAGAACAATCAGTTCTGCTTTCTGTACTCTGAACACTCTGGATCCTGTCCTTCGTGTTCATTGCTACAGCTCAGCGTTGGCTACCTCCATCCCTCGCCTGATTTATGGCGAGTTCTCTCTCTCTCTCTCTCTCTCTCTCTCTCTCTCTCTCTCTCTCGCCAACTCCTTTGCTGCCAGCTGTAAATCTTTTCTGGCCTCTCTCCACCTTCCTGGTGGAGCTCAGACCCTCGCTAATACTCAGGATGTCTTTCGTGGCTGGGGCCCTGCTTTTCTTCAAGTTCATCGCCTCCTCATCGTTTTGCCTGTGTACCTGCTGGCTGCCGATTCCAGGCTACTCCTGTACCCTGAACACAGGACTTTCAGCTGCAGTGCTGCTCTTTGCTGGCCCTGCGCCCCTCCAGTCCTGTGTCCAAATTCCAACTCTCCAGGGAGCCTTGCCCGATGCCCTCCCGGCAGAGCCTCTTGCTCATATCTCTCTGTATGTCTCTTGTCACCTGACCTGGTTGTGCTTTTCCCAACCACCATGCCCAAGGGACTCTGCATGAGAGAGAGAGGGACAGAGAGAGACAGAGAGAGAGAGAGAGAGAGAGAGAGAGAGACAGAGACAGAGACAGAGAGAGAGAGAGAGAGAGGACTGGAGATGAACCCAGGAAGCACTGAGCTACATCCCAGCCCTTTTTATTTATTTTTAATTTTGAGACAGAGTCTCACTAAGTTGCCCAGGCTGACTTCAAACTTGCCATCTTCCTCCTGCCTCAGCTTTCCCAGTAGCTAAGATTACAGGCCTGTGACACCATACCAGGCAACTCTAAACTATTAAGAACAGGGATTATGTCTGAATTACTTTCTTGATTCCCCAAATCGGGTATAAAATAGCACCCACTATCCAGTTCACATTAAATGGATTTTGTTAGTTTTTAGAGACAGGGTCTTGCTATGTAGTTCAGACTGTCTTGAACTATGTAGCCCAGGCTAGCCTCAAACTCGAGGTGATCCTCCTGCTTCAGCCTCCCAAGTGCTGGGATGACAGGCATGAGCCATCATACCCAGCCATATTAAATGGTTCGTTTCCGGGGTGAAGTCCTACATGGCCCTAGGACACTCCAGCCCTGACTCTGTCGCTAGGTACTTCCAGAGCAAAATGGTCAGGTGGTGTTGGTGGATGAAGTCCTTTCCTGGGTGACCAGGGGCAGCTGGCACCAGCACCTGCACAGAGGCCTATTCATGTACGGTGCAAACCTGGCGGGGGCCCCACCAGAAACAGATTTTTCCCAACTGGGTCTGGGATTCCAAAGACTCAGCCAAGGTGAGTCAGGACAAGAAGTGGAAAATTCCTCCTGCACATTTCTTTGGGAAACTTGAACCAGAAATCAATGTTTTAAGCCCATCCTGTCTCGTTTTTCCAGACAGGACTCCCCGATTCTCCAGGCTGCCTGGAAGGAGCTGACTCCAGAGCAGCACGGAGCCATAGTGAAGACTTTCATGTGGCTTCCCTGCTAGGAAACACAGGGCCCTTCCCGAGGCCTCCGAACACAGCTGCATTGAGAACCTGGCTCGCCTGGCCGACAGAGCCTGGGGACCAATCTTCACAGGAAAGCACACGCATAATTGCTGGGGAAATAGATCCCTTTGTTTCGCTTGGTTTCTCCAAGCGGCTTCCCTAAATAAATCACTGTGCCTGAACCTAGGACCTGAGACCAGAAGTGGTTTTATCCTGGCCCTGAGCCGCAGCCTCCAGAGAGACTCGTGCTGGCCCATTTGCACGCCCACGTGAACACACACGATGAAGCTTTGTTCTCACCCAAATTGTGTAGACTCGACAAAGCTGCAGTGAGCGCCTGCCACCCGAAGGCCTTTTGTCAGAGCTGAGCAGGTTCAGGACAACCTGGCCTGCCTGCCTCATAAATGCAGGGGAACGGGGAGTTGACAAAGATGGAAGAAGTGGTCTTTTCAGCCCTTTTAGTATACAGAGCAAGGTGCTGAGGTCCAGAGAGGAAAATCCTGTCCCAGTGTCTGCCAGGCACCGCCTGTATGACTGGAGAAACCGGTCATGACCATCACTGTTGGGCCCCATCCCAAACTCAGCATTTCTGGGATTTCCCCAGGATTGAGGGTTTGGCCTGACTTCCCTTGGAGTTCCAATGCACCCCAAAGTGTAGGAGCCCAAGAGAAGCCTCTTCCTTCGGGGACACGGCCTTCTGCTGTCCTTTCCCCTGGCTCCGTCCTGCCCCTCCAGCCACCTCCATACACCCTGACACTTCTCACGACCAGAATGCCCTCCCTGCCCTCCCTCCCCCATCCACACTCCTGGAGTCCCAAAGCTGCTGGCGTTAGGACAGGGAACAGCACCCTCTCTCTGCAGCGTTCCAGCCAGGCTTGGCCCCAGAGAAGAGCTAGCGCTGCCCCTCCCCTCTCCCCCATTCAAACACATTCCTTCCTCTGCCCCTCTTGTGTATAAATCGATGACATTATTCATGGGAGCCGGAAACTCTGTGCGTACCCAGAGGGGTCTGTAAGATGATAAGGCCTTTTGAATTTGGGAGCTTGCTCCAGGCTTATCACAGACATTTTGCCAAATGTTCTGGTGCACATGGTTTAGAGCTTTGCTGCATTCATACAGCGTTGTATAGCCCTTCCTTGGTATTCATGGGGGTTAAAGGGATCTCAGACCCCTGCAGGTACCAAAGCTGCTCAAGTCCCTTGTAAAAGATGTCCTGTCGTTTGCATAGAACCTATTCAATGCTCGCCTGCACCTTAAAACATCTCCAGGTTACTTACAACACCTAATACTATGTGCACGCTATGCAAACCCTTGTTCCATGCTCCTGGCCTTCCCAAGCTGCTATTTCACAGGACACATTGCAGACTCCCCTGGCCCAGTTCTCTGGGCACTGAGACTTCCTGGTCATTAGAGGCCCCTTCTGGAAAGACCCTAAGTTGTGGGAGGAGAGTTGATTTGGATTCCCCGCCACTGCAATGACAGTAGCAAAGAAACAGTTGGAATGCAGCGTCATGGTGGCTGTCTAAAGAGGGACAGGGACCAGATCGCCTCACCTAAGTTAGCCTGGATGACGCCAGAGGCTCTTGCACTCGTGAGAGTGTGTGGTAACGAACCTGGCTCCTCACAATCACAATCACATCCGTCTGACATGCTCATCTAACATTGCTCCTCCAGACCCTGCGTCTCTCGAGCCATATAGTTTACAGTATCCCACCTCTCATGCTGCCTCCTGCAGCCAAGATTTTTAGTTCTTAAACTTTCCATTCTTCCTTCTTCTGCGGGATTAAATTCTAGCCATCCTTTGAGCCCTTCTCCCATCAAGGTTCTCCTCTTCCCAGCTGAGGTCCCCCCGCAGCCTTCTATCTGCTGGCTGTTGGTACTGACCACCTTGTATGCTGGGGTGTGGCCCGCATCTCACCACGCCGCATTTCCTGGACTCTTCCAGGACGGACACTGGGTCCCCACTGTTCTCAGAATGCCCCATGTCCTGGTGCACGGAAGCTGTTCGTGACTCGTTCGTGGTATCAAGCCACAGATTCCAAAGGCTAATTCACATTCGCTCAGATTTTGGCTTGAACCCTTTTCTCATTTAGGACATACCAGCAACATGGCCAGGTCACCTCTCAAACAATTTCAAATGGGAAAAAAAGGGGGGCTGGGGATTTAGCTCAGTGGTTCTGCCACCTGCCTCGCAAGCACAAGGACCCGAGCTTGATCCTGGTACCAAAAAAAAACAACAAAACAAAAGTGAAAAGAGAGGATATGGAAGATAGTTCCTAACCTTAAGGACAAGAAGTAGAGATGCAGGGTGCCAAGGGTCAGCAAAGGTTTCCACTCTCTGCTCTTCAAGGCACAACATGGTCTCTCCTGGCCTCTAACTCTCTTTGCATGTCAGCTCCCTTCTCCTCTTCGAAGACTGGGCTTCTTTGGAAGGCTCTTAGTTTTCTCTCTTCTGTAATTCAAGGTTGCCTGTGACTCCAGCTTTGCCACACAGAGTACGAGCTCCTGCCTTGCTGTCTCAAGACAGCATCCCACCCAAGCATCCTCCTAACTGATCTCTTGGTCTCTTAGTTCAAATTCTCTGAAGAGAAGTGGATCAGCTTGGGCCAGACTGTAGCTTAACTTCACACCTCCACCCCAGGGACCATCAAATGACCAGGAACAGTGCTGTGTGAAACCAGTGTGGCATCTGGGTGCCACCCCTCCAGCAGGAGGCTAGAGCTGTGGGGGAAGGAAGGAGAATTGAAATGTTTCCTGACACCTGTCCCCTGTTTGGACCATCATCCTAAAAGAACCTACTGCAAGGGTATCTTCAAAGATAGCAAGGCATGCAGAGCCTGGTATTCACAGTGAGCCACATGCTGGCTCTACCCTGGGTGCCCTGGGCGCTGCTGATAGGGGTCTCTAGGGCCTCGGTGCAGTGCGAACGTACGTGGACCAACAGCGAGGGAGGGCTTGACTATGGATATTTCAGGTCTGTTCTCCCAGCAGCCAAAGAGGTCATCCCGCCTTGGCAGGATGAGAAGTGGGGAAAGGGCAGAGCTAGGCATGGAGGATGTGGGAGGAGCCATTTGCACACACACTAAATCACACAGGGACACTTGCAGGAGCCCTGCGGGTCAGTGAAGCAGGTTCAGGCTAACGCCCCAGGTCCATGCATGGACAGCTTTTGCCCTTCGCACTGGCTCCTTCCCTTCAGCCTAAGATCAGGCTGCAGACCTCCACCGGAACGACTCCACCATTGTTCCCACGCCCCGCTCTTGGTCCTGGCCAATTTGGGCTGCTGCAACAAACTACCATCAACTGGGCAGCTTATAAGCAATGCAAATTTATTTCTCACAGCCTGGGAGACCAGAGAAGTCTGAGGTCAGAGTGTAGCTGTGGTGGGGCTCTGCTAAAGATCCTCTCCCTGGTTCCTGGAAAGACTGCCCACTCAACTTGTCCCATCCTGCCATGGTAGAAAGAGGCCTGGAACGCTCTCTGGCTCTTATCAGGGCACTAATGCTATTTAGGAGGGCCCCACCCTGGTGACTCCCAGAGCCCCATCGCCCAGTACCTTTACATCGAGGGTTAGGAGTTCAACACACAGCTCTGAGGGAGTCGTGGCGTTCAGTTCACTGTACATTGTAACAACGGCTTGGGTTTCTCTGCAATCGATAATGCACAAACTTCCTGTGGAAGTGTCACCTGCAAGAACGTGTGGGTGGGGTCCATTCACTGCCGCAGAAATTTGGGGGTGCCAAGGGTTTGGCGCTTTAAAGGAACTTTTGTTATACATCATTACATCTGTTCTTATTGTCCCTGCTTGCTCAAAACTGGGAAAACCAGTATTTCACAGCCAGAGGGGCAGCTGGGTCATGCTTTGTAGCCCCTCCTTACCGTGTTCTCCTCCTTGCTGTCTCTCCACCTGCAGAAAACTCTTATCTACCTTTCAAGGCCCCATTTTAAAAGCCTCCTCTACTGTGAAGACTTTCCTGCCCTCACAGCCAAGACAACCCGCCCTTCCTCTGGGCTCCCACCCACCCCGCTCCTATCACGAAGGCAGCATGTGGCAGAATGTTCTCCAAATGCCCTATGGTGCCCGGGCACAGCCCTGACCTGGCTGAGAGAAACAGGTACAACATCACCGAGTCTACGCACCCTCTGGCTCGACCATGACCTTGACCTGTGACCCTAATCCTGATGCCAGCTGCCCACTGCCTGAGCGGGCCCCTCCTCCGTCCAGGGCGAAAACCCTATGGGGGCTAAACGTGGCAATGGCAACTAAAATTAGAACCACGTTCCTCGGCATCCGGCAGGGCTTGTCTCTGCAGCACCCTCCAGCCTTTCCCAAGCCCACCGTCCATGATCCATTCCTCCACTCACTCACGTGGCCGCTCGTTTACCTACTTCTTCAGCAGACTCCTAAAGCCCCAGTGCACACAGAAGTCACGGCGGCAGGTGCTGAGACAAGCTCCGCAAAGGTTCTCAGAGGAGCCCCGGTGGGGACACCTCGCCAGACTTCAGGGAGAAGCCTCCTGCCCACGGCAAGGAACCAGCCTGGAGGAGCAGGGCTGCGTTTTGCTGGTAGTGGGAACAGCTTGTGCAGAGTGGAGGAGCGCACCCTGTGAGAACGTCCTGTGGGGTGGAGGGAGTAGAGGGCTGGGGGGCAGGAGGGAGCCGCCCCCGGGTTGGGGGCGGGCTGGGGGCCTGCTCTGAGGACGCGGAGGTCACTCAGCCTGTGCGAGGCTGTCCCCGGGTTCCCTGTGCCCCTGCCTCTGGCCTGTGCCCAGCCCTCACCATGACCGAGTGCTGAGTGCAAGGAGCTGACAGATGCTTCCAGACACAGACAGGTTCTGTAGAGGCCGGCCTGGCATTTAGGTGGGGACCAAAGCCCACTCTGCTTTTCAGGCCACACGGCCCATCCCTGCACCCATGGAGCTTTCACTCTGCATAAAATTGTGTCTGCTTTGGGGAGCAGGTGTGGAGAGGCGAGTGATGGGGGACGCATGCCACGGAGCCCAGCTACCATCCCCTTCCCCGGGCTGGAGCTGCAGAGGTGGCTGCAAACGTGGCTGCAAACGTGGCTGCAAACATCTTGCAGTTGCCATGCCAGATGCCTTCCCTCCTGTGGCCGGGCATGGGCCTGTGTGTTGTGCGGGAATCCCCTGCCCAGGTCACAGCTCCTGCCACGCCCAGTCCAGAGTGAGCAGGAGCAGAGGAAGTCGCAAGGGCGCGAATCATTGTGGGGTCACTGCTGCCCGGCCACATTCCACAATGGGACCTCTGTGCCACCACCTAGGCTCCAGGAGGACGAGGGGCACTGTCTGGAAGATCTGGGGAGTCGGGAAGGCTGGGAGGGTCCCCCCTCTGCTGTCACCTTCTCTCATGCTGCCCCTTGGGGGGTGCATGTCCCCACCCACATGTCAGGTGCTGGAGGCCGGGATCACCTGCTGCTGACTCTTTTCTTTCACAGATGTTGAAAATCTGTACAGTGGGAAGATGGATGGATGGGTGGATGGATGGATGGATCAGTGGAAGGGTAGGTGGAAGGACTGATAAAAGGAAAGAATAATTGATTTACACAAAACTGCTTATGAGGAATTAGCCTGATGTCCTCAGTTCACAAAAGGGAGAAATGGAAGCCCAGAGATGGGACGACTACACGGGGTCCCACGGTGAAAAGGTGATAGCTCTAGGATTAGACGCCATGGCGTGCAGTCTGCTGTGCCCCCCTGGGCAGCTCCGTGTGTTCAGGAACTCCCGGAGGGCGTGACAGACTTGTTCAGAAAGGCCAAGATGATAGGAACCCACAGCAGCAGTAAGACAACCCCGGAGGGGACTTCCTGAAGTGGGAAGGAGAGAAACCAGAGCCGCAGCAGTCAGGGCCCAGGTTCCAGGCATTCACAGTCTCGGCCAAGATGGGCTGGACACTTCATGTGCTCCACCCGAGGGAGGCATCGGAGCAGACGAAGAAGGGGGCTGCAGACTGGTGCCCTCCAGGACAACCACTGGCCTGCTCCGGCGGGGCCGAAGAAGGTTGGGACCCCGGTGGGGCCACCAAGTGTCAACAATGATGACTTCTAAGTCTACTGGCCCAGAAGCTGGAGGTTGTCAGCACCTTGGGGTGGACTCACACGCACTCACACGCAGGTCCAACCTCAGAGACCTTTACAGTGTGGGTCTGAGTTTTCATACCCATGAAAAGCTGAGCACTTGGAGAAGGGCAGGTCGCCTTGGGGCATGGAAGAAGGATTAGAGGTTTAGAGCCACATCGGGAGCGCCGCTCACCCACAATGCTTGTTTCTGTTCAGGAGTGGTAGTGGGGGCTTGCCACGTGCCACCCAGGAGCTCCTGAGTGTGGGCTCATCCAGGGCAGGCACATAGAGGGCTCCCTCGGGGGCCTCCCCTTCCCCAACCCCTGTGTGGTTCATCCTCACCATGTGCCAAGCAGAAAACAGGCTGGTCGTGCAGACCAGCACCCTCGGAGACCGCACCCAGGGCACCCTGATGAGGGTCAGACAGCCGGATGTCGTCCATCCGGGTGGATTGTTCCCTAGAGGCCAGCTTCCATGGCAGGCTGAGGGCACCTGGATACCACCCTCGAAAGTTCCCAGTTTGAAGACAGGGAGTCCAGAGGAAGTGCGGTAGCACTGCTCAAAGCCACATGGCTGACAAGTGCTGGTGCCCAGATGCAAACCCACTCTCTCTGACCACACCCCCCTCTGTACTGTCAGCAAGCACGACAGAAAAGCCACGCGATCTCCCAGGGCCTGCCGGGCAACAAGCATGGTGCGGGGCACTTCGTGTGGCCCTCACAGCAAACCCAGAGGCTGGTTCTTGCCCCTTTTTAACAGGGGAGGGCTGAAGGGCAGAGCGCAGAGGGAACCTGGCCCAACTAGGGTTAGGCAGTCAGTGCAGAGCTGTACTGCAGAGCTCTTTCCCCACCCACCAGCCACTCCAGGAAACCTGCGCTAACTGAACCCTGCACCAAGGAAAGCAAGCTGCAGCTCCGTGGGGAGAGGGCATAGCAGCCCTGTGGCGGGGTCACCAAAGTCCGGAGTCTCCCCCTCACCTTGTGAATTTAGAGCTTAGCCGGGATCAGCCTCCCGGAGAGGAGCAGGTTCAGGCAGTCTGTGATGACGACTCAGCCCAAGGAGATGGCGCCAAACCCAATTAACTGATTCACCTGTGAGATAGGGCGGCCAGAAAAAAAGACTGTGGTTAAGAGCGCTGGCTTTAGATGGAGGCAGCTGGATGTGAAACTCCATCCACCACTTCCGAGCGCCGTGACCTCAGACTTGCCTTCCTAGTTCCAGACACTGGGAGAGAAGGTGAGGTGGGAAATGCCAACCTTATGTGATGGCTGTGGATGAAACAAGAGGTGTAGGAAGTATGCTCAGAGGAGTACTCTACATGGCAATGCTTAGAGTTTCCATTACTGGTATTGTTTAAAAGCTAGGCTTGGCCACCTGATAAGATCACCCCTGCCCTCTGGGCAGGTCCTACCATAAAAGAGAAATTCCAGTTCACCTGGCTGCTGGGAGGGGTTGGGTCCAAACAAGGAGCCCAAGGAGCCATAGCCCTCCCTGCTGATGGCCAGATGAAATGTCTGTCCCCATTCCAACCAACCTCAGGGCACTTCTGTTGGAACTGCTCTGGTGCTGGTTTGACTGGAGGCTGGCTTCCCCTGGACAGAGAGGCTCCTCACAGCAAAGTCCGCCCGGTTAGTGCTTCCTTCCCGGAGCAGGTGCACCTTCATTTGTGAGGCCTCCCCTGCTCCCCAGAGCCGATCACATCGTCATCACGCGACATCCTCAGTCCTGAGACAGAAGAGGGAAACCCAGCCAGCCCCGCTCTTCCTGGAGCTCAGAGGTTAGCAAACGAAAAAGCAACCACACATTAGGGCTTCTGGTAATTGCCCAAAAGGAAGTAACGAGCATGATGTATTGGAGAGAGAAGAGTCCAGGATGATGAGGAGTCAGGATGGGCCTCTCTGGGGAGGTGATGCTTACCTGGAGGCTGAAGGACAAGCAGGAACTAACCTTGCCAGAAGCTAGGAATGGAGGGCTGCTGCCTGAGAAGCAGTTATTCCCTTTGCGGGTGGAAAGAGCTTCATGCATTTCTCATGATAGGACTGGGTGGGAGCAGAAGGGGGAGGAGGGAGCGACAGATGCATGGGTCCGACATTGTGTAGTCACCGCCCGCAGACCACCTCATTTAATCCTCACCCACCCCCCATAAGCAAAGCCCCTGTTTGTGCCCTTGCCTTGCTGTACCACCTTCAATTCTCTGTGGGTTTGTGTCCCTTCCCACGTCAATCCCATGAGTCCCTGTAGGAGGCATCTTGGCTGCCAGTTCATCACACTGGTGTATAAAGATGCAGCCGTCACCAAGCTGCCGACATGGTGCCCCCTCACTTGCTCTTGAGCAGCTAGGACGCAGAAGATCAACACTGGAAATGATGCTCTTGAGACAAAGCTTATAGAAACCCAGCAGCCACCTTGCTGTCACAATCAAAGAAGCTAGCTGGGTCCTCGGGGCCACGCACAGGGCCTGGTCTTGCTCTTTGCATGTTAGTAGCCACTGCAGAGGGTGACAGTCCCAGATTTGCCCGCTGATGGAGTGAGGTGGCCCACACAGGCCGTCCTGACCACGATACCATGACAGACATGCTGTGGCTGCTCAACCGTAAGGCTGAGTGCGTGCCAGGCTGACCCTGAGCACATGTGGCACAGAGATGGGAAGACAGTGATTGATACAGGCAGGGGCTGAGTCACAGGGGGCCTGGATCATCAGGCCAAAGGCTTTGAACTTTAGTGTGCAAGTAATAGAAGAGGGAGGACCTCAGATGTGGTTTTCGTTTTTCTTTTTTTAAGCTGACAATTATAAAGAGCTCTGTTTGGAAAAGGCCATTTGGGAGAAAGTGAAGAAAGCAACTGACAAAAGTCTTGGCATAAGAAGCAAGAAGTGCAGCCTGGGGAGGGTGGCTGAGAGTGTAGGGGCGGAGCTGGGCCAGAGGGAGGGAAGGGGCGGGGCAGAGGGGGTGGGGCAGGGTGTCGCTGTGGGAAGGACAGCTGCAGTTTCCCAGCCCCAAACTCCAGCAATCGGGAAGAGCCAACCTGTCTTGACGCATGCCAAACATACGGCCTTGAGTTGGAGTTGGATCCCAGTCCGATCTCTGTGGAGCTAGGAACACATTGCTTCATTCTCTGACTCTGCTCATCCATTGAACCCTCTGTCCATCTCACCCTCGGGGGAGAGAGGTAAAAAGCTGCATGAAGTTACTCTATTGAGTCACAATTCCAGGCCTTTCTCCAGATTCTTTCGGAAACAACTCTATTTCTTCCTTGCCTCGATGTGTCTTGTCACCACGTAACCTTGGAGAAAGAACAAGCTTTCCATTCTGATTCCTGAAGGATTTTTTTTTTTGCAAGGTTTGGTTGCCCCCAGGTCTACGGAGAACCCAAAAGAAGCTGCTCCCCTAAGGAAATCCATTGCCAGCTCTATAGACAATAGGACTGGGCAGTAGGCTTACAGGGCTCTTGGTAGACCAGAAGTCCCTCTTGTCTAAGGATAAAGAAGCAAACATGCTGATGGCCATGAAAGGGGAGACTCTGCTGTGCATCATTTCCTTCCACTGGACTGGTCACAACCAACTGAGATGGTTTGTCTCAAAGGCGACACAGAAAGGAGAGAGCATCCCCTACAGAAAGGGAAGGGAAAGGGCACACATCATTCCCTGGCCTGCTTGAAGGGCAGCTGATGAGGGACACCAGGTGGCAGGGCCTGGGACCATGGTGACCCGGAGCCAGGGCCCGCTGGGTGGCCCAGCACCTTTTGCTAACAGCATCATGTGAATGAGTTCTAAGCTATGAGCGAAGTGGAAGGGGTGGGAACAGTCAGCCCACAGTAACACCACCCTCACATTAAGAGAGAAGAGGAGGGACAGGCAGGAGGACCCAGAGGGGAGAGGCCACACTTCAGGACGACTAAGACCTGGCCTGGAGACAGGAGGCACAGCCAGGCTCCTGGACCTGGGCAGGGAGGCCTGCTCTGATCTCACACATGTGGAATGTGTAGAAGATTCTGGAGAGACAGTTTTCTGGGAAAAGAGGAGAGGATGAGCAGAAAGAGAGAGAAGAGAAGGGAGGAAGGGAGGAAAGGGACATTGTTAGACTGCCAGGCTAACGCAAATGCGGTAGCTTCTTTCAGCCTTTTAAAAAATGGAGTTTTTCTTAAAGACATCATTATACAGTGATCCATGCACACCAATCTTTGTAGTAGCACAACTCATAACAGCTAAATCTTACGGCCGACCTATTCAGTGTCCATCAACAGGAGAATGGATAAAGAAAATCCCCATGTTCAGGCCTGCTTTTAAAAGAAGCACAATAAAGAGCAGGAGTTCACCTTGTTTTCGAGGAAGGGAGAGGCAGTTCCTGCTGTAGAAGGGGCAGCTGCTGGCAACACAGCACGACCCGGCTCAGCCCGAGCCCTTCTGGCAGGTGCTCAGCTCCTTGCAAAGGACCCTGGGTGCCGCTGGGGTCCCGAGAGTGACTCACACCTGCTCAGGGGTGATCCTATGCTCAGTCCCACCCTCGCCTCTGCCCACGGGTACCCCAACCACATTAGGCACTGAAGTCCTAGGCTACATATGTGAGAAAGGGGGTGCGATGGTTTAGACGGAGATGTCCTCCAAGAGCTTCACGTGTTGTGGCTGGGCTTGGGGAAGGTGACTGGATGAGAGGGACTTAGAGCTGACTTGCTGTTAGGAGGCAGGGCCTGCCGGAAGAGGTGTCACGCTGGGTATGACCTGGGGTCCGTCTCCTTCCCTGCTCCTTCCATGGCCCTCTGACTTCCTGGCTGCCATGAGGTGAGCAGCTCTCCTTCGCCAGCCCCTTCTACCATGCCATCCTGCCTTGGAGCCAGTTATGGACCAAAATGGCTATAAACTGTGAGCCAAGTAAACCTCTCCTTTAAATTGTGTGTGTCACATACAATGGTGTCACAGCAATGAAAGCATGACAGAAACGGGAAACAGAAGGGATGGTGGGTCCTCGGACACTTTCTGTGCAGTCAGGGGAAGTGGCAGCATGCAGGGTGAGGAGTGCGGGCACACCGTCCCCTCCTGCCCACCCTGCCCTGCGGGCCAGCTTTTCCCCCTCCGGTACCACCCAAGCCCAGCCACAGGGATGGACATGGGTCTTGATCTGAGCTGAACTGCATTTTTAATTTTCTTTAATGAATTTACATTTACATAGTAGATTAGTCCATTTTCTGTTGTGAGTAACAAACACCACTGAGCGTGTTATACAGAAAGATTTCTTTTGGCTAACGGTTCTGGAGGGACCAGTCAGAGAGCCACCTCTGGTAACAGCTCACTAGCTGCCTGAGTCCCAAGGTAATGCAGAACATCACCTGGCAGGGGTCAGCAAGTGCACGTGTGTGTGCACGCGTGTGTGCTCTGGTCTCCCTCCTCCTTCTTACACAGCCCCACCCTGATGCTCTTATGTAATTCTGTTTACCAAACCTACCTCTGAGCACCATAGTTAGAGCTGGGTACACATTTGTAATCCTAGGCCCGGGAAAACTGAGGCAGGAGGATCACTGTGAGCTGAAGGCCAGCCTGGGCTACATAGCAAGATCTCTCAAAATAATAATAATAATAAACACCATGGTTGGATTACATTTCCAGGCTCTTAATACTTCATGAGGGGAATAAATTTCAACCCAGGAACCACCGGGAGACCCTCTCAAACCACATCTAAACCATAGGGAGTACCCTACGTCCTGGACACCCTCACCAACTGAGCCTGGGTCCGAGTTCTGCAGACAGCTCCAGTGGGGACCAGCCGGACCCTCTCGCGGAGGCCCTGCCACTCCCTGATTCCCCTCTGCAAGATCTGAAAATCGGTTCCCTCCTTCAGGAAGCCCGCAGCCCCCTGGAAAGACACAGAAACGGTGGCCCGCCAAGCCCAGGGTGAGCAGCTCAGCGCAGCACCAGGGAACCGGAACGTTCTCTGGAGCCTCCTGGGCGAGGAGTCCTGAGCATCACCAGCAGCGCTGGGGAAGCGGCTCCGCACCGCACTCACTCGTGAATCAGCACTCCCGGGGTGGGTCCCGACCGTGTTGGAACAAGCCCTCCTCATGTGAGGCCCGCGCAAGTGTGAGAACAGCCTGAGCTGGGCAGCGCTGGGCGGGGGCGGTGGGAACAGGGCTGACGCCCGCGAGGGCCCGGAGTTTTTTTAGCCAGCGGGCAGCGGGAGCCCACGTGGCAGGGCAGGCCCCGGCAGAGGCCTCACCCAGGACCACGCCACCGGCTCTGCGCCTGCCCATGCCGATGGCTTGGGCTTCCTGATCTTGGCGGAATGACTGCATTTAGTTTATGTTATTTAGAGTAAATGTACTTTTAAAAAATCAAATAAAACTGCTTTTTAAGGAAAATGTTCTTGGTTGACAGCGGGAGCCCACGTGGCAGGGCAGGCCCCGGCAGAGGCCTCACCCAGGACCACGCCACCGGCTCTGCGCCTGCCCATGCCGATGGCTTGGGCTTCCTGATCTTGGCGGAATGACTGCATTTAGTTTATGTTATTTAGAGTAAATGTACTTTTAAAAAATCAAATAAAACTGCTTTTTAAGGAAAATGTTCTTGGTTGAAGTTCATTTTGAGCTCTAAATTTAACTAAGGATTATCTTCATTCAAATTTTTGAAGCTTGCTTTTGTCTGATAAACAGCAATCACTTTCCTTCCACTCCTTTGAAGAATGCACATAGCTTTTTTTTTTAATCTGGTACTGGAAATCGAACTCAGGACCTTGAGCTTGCCAGCAGACACAGCGCCACTGAGCTAAATCTTCAACCCCCATCGTTTTTAACATGAAGCTTCTTTCACAGAAATTTAGAAAATGGATAGTTTCAGAACCTGCTTAAGGACTCCTTCCTTCTGACCTTCCTCCCTCCCTTCCTGCCTTCTTTCTTTTTACAGTGCTGGGTACAGACCCCAAGACCGCTTTCTGTATGCTAAGCAAGCACTCCAACATTGAGCTACATCCCCAGCCCTTTTTATTTTATTTTAAGGCAAGGTTTTGCCAAGTTTCCAGGGCTGGCCTCAAGCTTTCGATCTTCCTGCCTCAGCCTCCCAAGTAGCTGGGATCACAGGAGTATGCCACCATGCCTGGCCAAGAATCCGTTCCTCTTGGACATTTATTTTCTCTATCAATTTGTTCCCATCCCACACATACTTTCTGGCTTTGAATACAGAAACCAGATGACAGAGCTGGTTAAAAATGTGCAAAGTTAAGGATGAAGCCTTCTTTCTCAGGCATATTTGCAAGCATGGACGCCAGTCTGAAATCTCATGAATTAGTGAACAAAGCCCAGGTTTATGGCCCAGCCCCAGCTCTGCCTCTTGCTAGCTGGTCAATGAACCCTGTGTCTGCCTTCCCTCACTTCCTCAGCTCCACGGCGAGTCCACAGCTGTGTGGTAGGGGGTTCCACGAAACAGTGATGTTTCTGGCGGACATTGGACTGGAATCCAGGCCAGCTGTTTACCAGACACACGACCTTGGGTAAATCATGAAAGCTGTTCTCTCTGTGTCAGGCTCTTCACCTTAGAACAGGGATGGAGGGGGGCATTGGTCTGGGGTGACACAGTCCTCGGGTTCTTGTGAGTCTCAGCACCCTAAAACTATTTCCATGAAGCAAAGGCTTGTGCTCTCACCAGAACATCTTTATGACTCCTTGATGTTTGGAAAGGGTCATTTTAATCTCATCAGTTTTGACAGATGCTTGGCCTGGTTCACGTGACAGCCACTTTCCTAGCAGCTCCATTACAGGACTTGGACAAAATGCTACTGAGGAAAAGGAACCAGGCTGAGCAGTTGTATCCCGCCAAGGATTAAGAATGACGGACCCAGAGAATCTTAACTTATCATACTAGTTCAAGTTTTACTTTTGTAGATATTTATCCCTAATTTCTCCAAAAAAAAAAACTGACTTAATCAAGTCACTATATTAGATCAAGAGATTGTCGATCAAGTGGTTTTGTAGGGACAGATCCTGTTCCCGGTGAAATACTATCTTGGAACTGGGGCAATAGGATATTCTGACAAGGAATGATGGGGAGGTGGGTTAGGGAGATCCTTGTTCAGAGAATCTTGTTTTGTTTGACTTATGACTAAATTACCTAGCTTTGAAATCCAGAACCTTCACTGCAGAGGTGAATAATTTCCATTTAGGAGATTTTGCTCCCGGGAAGAGGAAGACTCAAAACGCTTTACTCTGGAGTTGCGGGTCCTCTGGTTTCAAGTTTTCCTCCTGCACCCTAACTCTGTTTCTCCCTCTACCACGCAACTCCCTTACACAGAGCTTGCTCATTTCTTGCCTTTGTATGGAGTACAGATTCTCACACTCCCACCCATAAACCCCTGTGGAGACCTTCCCAAGGCACCTTGCCCGGGGCTGCCCTGTGGGATGTCGGCTCAGCCCTGCAAGTTACTCACCTGTGATACCCACCCATAAAATGTCCCACTGACTTTTTTGAAGTCAGTGGTTCTCAAGCCTGCCTGCACAGTAGACTAATCTGGGAGGCCAATTAACAAATGTGGGAGCCAGCTCCCCGCACATGTGAGCCGAGCCTTGGTGACACACAGATGGTGCCCTGGGTGAGTGAAGAGGGACTCACAGGGACAAGGTGCCAGTGGGGTTTGCAGCAGTGTTCCTGCTGCAGAGGCTGCTGGGAAGAGCCTGTCCTATTGCCTCAGCTGATCTGGAAATTCCACATATATGTTCAGCCTTCTCCAAAAAAATTTGTTTTAAATCATGGCTATGCTATACTATTTGTACATTTGGGGGGGCGGGTACCAGGGATCAAACTTGGGACCTTGCGCTTGCAAGACGGGCAGCAGCACCACTGAGCTAAATCCCTGGCCTTATTTGTACATTTTTAAGTGTAAAGTTCAGTGGTGTAAAGTGCAGTTATATTGTGCAACCAACCCTACCATGTATCCATTTCCAGGATTTTTTCATTTCACCAAACTGAGACTCTCAACAGACAATAAATAATTCCTGTTTCCTCTTCCTGTCAATCACCGATAACCTGGTGTTTTCTGAATCTATACATTTGACCTCTGTAGGTATTTCATACAAGGAGACCCCAGGTCATTTGTTCATTTGTGTCTGGTTTGTTTCACTCAACATCTTCAAGTTTCCTCCATGTTGTATAATATGTCAGCATCTCTCTCCTTTTCAAGCCTAAATAATACTCCACTGGGTTGTACCATATTTTCTTTATCCATCTTTCCATCCATGGTCACCTGGGTTATTTCCAGCTCTGAGCTGCTATAAATAACGTGAACACTGGGATAAAATAATCTGTTCAGCCCTTGCTTTTGACTATTTTGGGCATAGACCAGCATCTTTCTTTTTTTGGTACCGGGGATCAAACTTGGGCCCTTGCACTTGCAAGGCAGGCAGCAGAACCACTGAGCCAAATCCCCGACCCTAGACCAGCCTCTTTCAACTCTGTAAAATTATACAAGAATTCTTCCCAATGAACTACAGAAATAAAGGTTCAAGGTGTACAAAGAGATAAGGCATTATTGGGGGCCAAAGTAGGGGGAAAGCAGCAGGATACAAATGTGCACTGGTAGAAATGTCCTCTTGATGGGTATAGGAAAAAAAGGAACCAGGAAAGCCTACTTTGGCTGAAAATGGAGAGTCAGTCCTTGGTCGTGGACTTTGAAGGTGTCTGCCGTGGTCACCAGAACAGACCACAGTCTTGGAGGCTGAGGCTGGGTCCTATCTGTGCGTGTGCAGTTTTGGCTGGCTCAGTGTCTTGGCATCTTAATATTAAGTGCCTGCATTTGATAGCAGGAAGGTGTCATTTCACACATCTGGAATTCTGTGTTCTCACCGAACATGAAGCATGAGCGTTACTGCTTCTATTCCATCGAAGCAGCCCAGCTGGATGCCATTGTCCTGTGCCCCTCTGGACAGAGGCAGGGTGGCCACAGCCCAACCCCTGTCCACAGGGAACCTGGCTTGTGCATTCCTTTCTATCCTGGCCCCTTAGAGCGTAGGCTCTAGCTCCGCCCCCAGCCCCCAGCACAGGTGAAGGAGCTGAGGCTGTGTGATTGAATAACTTGGCCAAGGGGACACTGTGACATGGGCCCGACACTGAAAGAATTCATGTCACACAAGCCCCACCCACAGCACTTGGTGTGTTCAGCCATATTAAGCTATAGTTGATGTGTGATAAACTGTACATATTTAAAGTATTCTGTTTGATAAATCGTGATGGGTACATACACAAGAAACAGCCCAACAAAGAAAATGAGTGTGTCCCTTACTCCCGAGAGCTTCTTGGTGACCCTGACTTGCTGTCTTCCGTGCCCAGATAGCCTCAACCCACCCCGAGAGTCTCCAGGCTGCAGCGGTTTGGCCTCTGGTCACCATAAATTAGTTGGCACCTTCTAAGGCTTTATGGGCATGGAATCCTATAATTCATGCTCTTCTCGTGGTCTGGTTTCTTTCAGTGTAATCATTTTGAGATGCATCCCTGTTGTTGGATATTTTAGTGGTTCATCCCTTTGTTTTTGTGTAATATTTTGTTGCATAGCTATTCCACAATTTTTATCCATTCGCCCTGCTGATGGACATTTGGATTTTTTCCTCAGGTTTTTTGGTGGGGCTCTTGATTTGTTCTCAGTTCTTACACATAAAGTTGCTGTGACACTGCTCGTGTGAGTCTTTGCCTGAACATGTAATTTCTCTTCAATATACACTTAGAAAAGGAATGACTGGCTTACGCAAGAGACACCTATTTAATTAAATCCATGACTTAAATATTCTGAGCGAGGTTGAACTAAACCAGGACCAAAGCAATAAAGTAGGGAGATGCCTCTGTGCTTCAGGATCTTGCTCCTGCACACTGAGGCCCTGGGCTCCTCCCTCCCAAAGCCCTGCCTTCACACAGGCTGCCTCCTCCGACTTCCAGCAGCCACTCCTCCTGCCCCGCGCCTCCCTCCTCCCTCTGAAGCTGCTCACTGAAGCCTCTCTAGGGCTTCATGAGCCCTGGAGTCTGCTTGGGGCCCTAGAAGTCCTTGGCTCACTACTCTCAGTGTGTGGGTGTGCGTGTGCGTGTGGGTGTGGGTGTGCAGGTGTGCTTTGTGTGTGGGTGTGCGTGTGTGTGTGGGCACGCGTGTGTGGGTGTGCGTGTGTGCATGCGTGTGCGAGTGTGCGTGTGTGTGTGCACGCGTGCAGGTGTGTGCACGCGTGTGCGTGCATGTGCGTGTGTGCGCGTGTGTGCGCGTGTGTGCGCGCACGCGCATGTCTGGGTGTGCGTGTGTGCGGGTGTGTGCGGGTGTGCATGTGTGTGTGTGTGTGTGTGTTCCATCTGGTCGTAAAGATCTCCCATTTTCCCATTCTCACATTCTCACTTGTGAACCCAGTAAAGCTGGCAGCATAGCCACTGGCGAATGACGAAACTGAGATGTTTCTGAATCTCTTCAAATTTAGGCAGTTTGCCCAAGGTCAGCTGCCAGAGCCAGGCAGGGCTGGGTCTGGATGCCAGCTTTCCCAGCCCCGTGCTCCCCCAGGGTCCCCCTCACCCCCGGCACTGGCAAGGGGTCTGTCTGAACAATGAAATGCCTGTTCCTCAGGGCAGGGCAGGACTTCAACCTCCAGAAAGCATTTGCCTCGCCTGGCTCAGATGAACTGCAGGCACTGAGGCCATTGCTCTTGTGTCCTGGTCTTGAACTCCTGCCCTTGACCCTGGGGCACTTTAACTCTGCCCAGCCCAGCCTGGAGCCCGAGCCCTCTTGTAACACCACGTGCCTTCTCCTCACAGCGTGGCTCACATCTCTCATGAGATAACCATTAGTGTTTAATGGGTTTAATGGCTGCTCCCTCGGAGGTCCCACGGGTCCGGGTTCGTAACTGTATCTTCAGGGTCAAGCTCGGCATAATTCACAGAATGAATGATTACATGAATGGAACATGCACCTGTGTTAGCAATGCTGCCACACACCCAGCACCCGGAGTTCAGGGCACAGCTCCCACGTGGCCCTGGCATTTGCCAGGGCCTTTAGGGGCAGCATGAGGGATGGTTTGCAGCCCAAGCCCAGGGGCAGACATTTTTCTGCAGTCCAAGTTCAGCCTAATCCTGCTACTTCCCCCTTCTGGCTGGCCTGGCCTCTCCCAACTGTCCCAGGATCCTCGTGTCCAAGACCCCCCAAATTAGGGTCCTCCTCCGTGGCTCCTTCTAGGACCAAGCCTCGTGATCTGCACATAACAGACTCTCAGTAGAGCTGATAAACAATGCGTTCTTTATTCCTCTGGAGAAGCTGATTTCTAATCTGTGTCATAGATATGAATGGAAAACACGACGGACTGGTAAGTAGGAAAAAATGTTTCCCACTTCCAGTAATGTGCCCAACCCTGCCTGTGTTCAGAAATGTCAGCCATCAGAGAGCATCACATTAGTGGTAAACAATGTTTCTCAGATGATTACACTGCAGACAACTGTGACCCTAAGCACCTCACAGAATATGAACCTGTCACATGGATTCTGGGGTACTGTGGGCTCCTTCTAGAAATTATTTCCAGGTTCTTGTTCTGAACAAAGAATTAGACCAGAAATGTGTGAAAGGCAGTGGGGTTTTACATTTATTAGAAGTAGGAAAAGAAGTACACTCTGCAGAATGAGAGCAGGCCACTGAAAGAGATTACCGTGACCATAAGATTAAAGGCAGCCATCTTTTGTGTCCCTCATTCTGACATCAGACCTAGGCCATCCTATCAAAAGCCTTCTTGATCCTGTGTCAGAAGAATTGAAGATAGCACTTTCTGATTGGTCCCAGGTGCAGCGTTTGGGAACTCTTCTGCACATGTGTCTCAGATCACTGTGATTGACAGGTCACAGCCATTCACACAGCCATCTGGCCACTCCCTAATCACCTGCCTCAAACCTGGTCAAGAAAACTTGATCAAGAGACCTCCCCCCCACACACACATTGAATTAATTTAGTATGGCAGGGTGGTCTTAGGCACAGATTCTAGAGTCAGAACAGGGTTGAAATTCCACCACTACTTTTTCCTAAGTAATTCCTCTAGGATAAGCTACTCCCCTGAATTTGTTTCCTCATCTATAATCATAGGGTTGTTGCAAAGGTTACATGAGATTGAGAAACAGAGCTCCAGCAGTGTAGGAAGAAGAGGAGGAGGGGCTATTACCGGTACTAAGATTGTGTGACTGACATTTCAAAAGCTGAGTATATAGATATTGGGCTGATATAGAACAAAGGTGGTGGGGAAGAGATCTTGGGAGAGATAAGCTCAGAGCTAGGGTTAGGGGAACATTGAGCTAGGGTTATGGAGAAAATGGTTTGGAAGAGAGACATATGGAGAGACTCTGGGTAGGGGGTGATGGTCTGGGTGGACACGGGATAAATGGGATCAGCTCTGTCCCAGTGTGGTCTCCTCCAGTTAGCCCAGGAGGCAGTCTCGTATTTCCCCTGGGTCTCCCACAGTTACTTGCTTGTTTTATTTTGTTTTTAAAATATTGTACCGCAGCAAAGCTTTGTGGGGAGTGCCAAGCTGACTTGTGCAGATGCCCCAACCCATGAAGACACCCTCCACCCCAGCTGTCACCTGCCCTGCTCGGGGTCCCTGGAACTAGCCTTGATTACTGAGGGACACCATGACACACACATATCCCTACAGGTCACACTGAGGGCCGTCCGTCCCGTCCTGGTTCTGTGTTCCAGTCTGTCTTGCCTGAGGGAAGAAAAACGCTTAAGGACTCGCTCTTCAAAGCAATCGTGGCCCCCTGGAGCTTGTCTGGGATTCTGACTCCAGGGCCTTGCTACTCCGGACTACTGAGTCAGAGTCGCTGAGTGCGGGGCCCCAAAATGGGCTTTTAACAAGCTCTGTGGGTGATTCTTAGCACAGGCAGCTTTGAGAAGCATTGGCCTCGGGCACAGTGTAGACCTCAGCCTCTCTTCTGGGCCCTTCTTCTCCTGTAGCTACCCTCACTATGTGATGAAGAGAATCCATTCAAGAGAACAGAAAGGTCACCGTGAATACAGGGCCGAAGCCTTCGTTCCCAAACACAGATTTTCAGAGCCCTCACGTGTACCAGCCAGGAACTACCAAACGAATCAAGATTTAGAAATGTAGCTGTTTGGACTAACCAGTCGTTACAACTATGTCCTATGACCGACATCTATGGTATATGTTTAAATTTTTAAAATTCTGTTATAGTGAGAGAGATTTTACCATGAATCTCCCTCAAAATCATCCTCTTCACTTCCAACACACGTATCCCTTTGTTCTTACAGCTTTCCAGAGCAGCTCTGGAGTCCCCTTTTGTGAGTGTCTCTAGTTGTGCTGCTGTGGCTGCCTCCAAGTCCTGAAACAATTGGGAATATTTACTTTTCAGGGTCATTTTAATCTGGGGAAAGAGACGGAAATTGCAGCATGCTGGATCTAGTGACTAAGGTGCATGAGGACACACTGTCACGTTTTCACAAGACTGCATATTTGTTGCATGGCATTCGCCAACAGCATTCATTGTATTTTTTCATTGCACCCCATAAAGGCACTCATGAAAGAGGACTCCAGAACTGCTTCAGAAAGTGGAGGATTTTGAAGGGAATTCACAGCAATGTGTGCAACAAATTTTTCTGTTGTAAACATCACTGTTTTATGATCACCCCCTTGTATTTGATTATAGGCAAGGGAAATTGAATCTCACTATCTGAAGCACAAAAGGCATCTATGAGAAGGAACAGAATCAGTCTCAAGGGCCAGGAGTAGAGGCAGGACCTGGGGACAAGAAGGAACAGGCAGTCTGGAGGGGAAGTTTCGGAAGGGATGCACGAACTTCCACGGCTTTCTCGAGGGGCGTCTGTCTACCTGAGGTGCAGATTCATTCCCAGGAGAGAATCTGACTGGTCCCACACTCGGCCCTGCCCAGTGGAAAGCAGGACGCCCTGAGGATTGGTGTAAAACTTTCTGCCTATACACAGCGGGGACTGGACATCCTCAGCACATCAGGGACACGAGTGGATACAGCCACCAGGCAGAAGTGGGGAGGATGCTCCCTGCCCCCCAACCCCCACTGGGGACGCTGAGTCCAGGGTGTCAGGACATCAGCAGGAGAGACACATGTGTGCAGGGCTGCGGAGAATTGAAAGGCAGTGGGAAAGTTTTCTCAGGAGGCTAGGCAAGTTCAAAAGCTCGGGAAAACAGAGAGTGAGGTGTGTGTCTTTGGGAAGGCCACTGAGAGTGACCTTAGGTAATGACTTCAAGAAGCCCAGCTCCTGGAAGCCGGCAGGGCAGATGTGCTGCTCTCCCTGCAGGAGAGAGGGGAGGAGGCCGGGTTCAAAAAGGGGTAGAGAGCGCGGAAGCGGCCCACACCACATGTGCCAGGCACCCAAGGAGAGGACAGAGGGGTCCCGGGCAGCTACACTCAGGCCATGAGTGCTCCAGGGTGACAGCAAGGACCCAAAAGGGGCAAAGGTGTCAGGACGACCTGCAGCACAGACCCCCCACGGAGCCCGCAGAGGGGCTGGCAGAGCTTGATGTTTTCCAAGAAATATTGAAAATATTACCTGTAAGGTGAGGTGACAGGGTCTCAGTGAGTAAATCCAACTAAAGGCATTAGAAAAATACAAGGGGTGAGGGAAAGCTGCGGTGTTTAAATTTTTAAAATCTCATCACAGTGGAAGACACACTGCCAAGAACAACGGGATAAATGCGTTGGAAAAAGGGAGCGTTTTGTGTATTTTGAGGAAGATTAATAGCAATGTGTCTTTTACTATAGTAAATATTTTTATTTAAACATTCACCATATTTTTCCACCCCTCATTGATTACCCAGTTACCACGATTTCTGTCAAATTAAAGCATGATGCTGTGTCCTCACCCACCTTATTCAGCAGATCTGGCACAGTGCAACTTCTGGCTCTACCCCAAAATCAAACTGACCATGAAAGGACAACGCTTTGGATTGATTTAGGACATCGAGGCAGCCAAGGCGGCATAATGAAAGACACTCACGAAAGAGCATTTCCAGAACTGCTTCACAAAGTGCCAAGAAGGATGAGATAAGTATGTTCACAACAATGGGGAGATTTTGAGGAGGATTAATGGCAATGTGTCTTTTTCTGTAATCACCTTTTTAAATTTTTTAAACATTCGCCATCGTGTTTGATCGAACCTTATAAGTTCAAGTGGACAAATCTGTAGCCTTTCGTGAGCATAGAGCTAAACACTTAACAGAGAAGAGTTTCAGTGATTTGCCCAAAGTCAAGCAGATAGTGTAGGACAGAGGCAAATGCTGGTTTGAACCAGGCCTATTTAACTTCCAAGCCTAAACTAGCAAGTATTATGACTCTGCTCACTAGCAAATTGAATTATAGAAGTGTCTATGACATAATATGAGAAATAAAGTTTTTAAAAGTTAATCCAGAAGCATGATAGTGATTACTAGAGCTTGGGAAATGGGGAGAGGGGAGATTGGATGTGGTAAGTGCATATGTATGTGTTCATATGTATGTGTGGAAATTTCACACAGAACCTACTAATATGTGCAACCAATACATGTTAATAAAAAAAAGAAAAAAAAATGAAGCTTTTAGAGTGCAAGATGGATCTATGTATACTGCAGGAAGAGAAACTTGCATTTCTTTATGGTATTTGCCCTTTTTGTTTTTTTGGTACCAGGGATTGAACTTGGGTCCTTGTGCTTCACAAGGCTAGCGGTGGAACTACTAAGCTAAACCCCCAGTCCCTTGCTCCCCCTGCTTTTTTTTTACATAGTATGGACTCACTGCACAGAATAGACATTGCATAGAGTGCTTTAATGACTAAGTCTTCATAGAGATATACATGGTTAGATAAAAACAACTTAGTACAGTTATTTATTTTTAGCTCACCAAGCCTAAAGAGAGCCTATCGAGAGTTATGTACCGAACATACACTTTTCAACAGTGGCACCAAACACTATGAAAATTTAAAAGAAGATTCCATGAGAGCCAAAGAGCCTGTGAACTTCGCCACACTGGTTTTAAATGGACACCCAGGGACTGGTGTAGCTCCATGGCAGAGAACTTGCCTAGCATGCCCAAGGTGCTGGGTTCATCCCCAGCAGCGCACATATCAAATAAAATTATAAATAGAGACCAAGGTCCTACATGTCACCCACTGTGACACCTTTATCCCTGGGGTCAGCACATCCTGTCACAAAGTTAACAGGTAACACATGAGGTCCTGGTTTCGTTCCAGGAGTGGGGATGAGGCAAAAGACAGCCACAATAGATCCAAGGCTTTGGAAAGTCCTGGGGAATATCAAAAACACATTCCAGGAAGCCCTCTTCCCTTCAGAGGGGCCTTTCCTGGGCAGGGAGTTGAGGTGCTGCCTTTAACTCTTCAACAGGTTGCGTCCACAACCTGAAGGCTGGCATCTAAATTCGAGCCTGGAGGAGCCCCCGGGGCCTGACTTTGCGTGATGGCTCCACCCCGACAGGAACTTTCCAATTTGATGTGTAGCAGCTGAGAAGTTCCCGCCTCAGCCAGTGCCTGAGTGGTGCCCGTCTGTCCGGTGGCCTCCTCTGTCGCTCACACTTATTCACCCCCAAGCAGCACTTTGGGTGTCCCTTCCCTATCCCCAGCCAATCAGCACCTGCGTGCACGTTTTATCTCCCTGCTCACTCGAGGGCTTTCCATCCTACGCTGCAGTTGGCTCATGTTGAATAAGTACTTTTTTAAAATGCCAAATAATACAAATTCTGAAAGCAGTTGTGTAATGGATTGCGGGTATCTTCAGGAAGCTTTGCTGGCTTATGCCTTGGGGTGCAGATAAACACTGTCTTTTTACAGTAACAATGTTTTGTTTTATATATTTATGTTAGAATATTGTACCACTTTCAGAGCTAATAGCAAAGTTTTGTACGGTGTACTTAAAGCGTAATAAAACAACACAATTCACAAAAGTCCATATTACGTATCTGTGGGTCCACATCTATGGGTCCCTGTGTCTATATTATTGATGGCTTATAAACAATACATTCATTTCAAAGAATAAATGTTCACTGTGAATAACATTTTGGATAAAATAAAAATGGTAAATGTCAACAGCAACCCCTAACGTATATGGTTTGAAGAAAAATGTTTTGTAATAGATACTATGGGGAATGGTAGGGCATCCAAGAAAAGTTTGCACTATCTTACTAAATTTAAATAATTGCACGTGGTTGAGCACTTTATTTATTTTACCACCTGCTGTGGATTATAGATGTGAAAGAAGCTAAGTCTGGTGCCTAGTAAGTTTAATGAATATTGATTGATTGAATGGATGCTTTTTTTTTTTCCAGTGCTGAGGCTGGACTCAGAGCCTAATGCATGCTGGGAAAGTGCTGTATCCCTGAGTGACTCCCAGCCCTGAATGGAAAAATTAACCAAAAACTGCATGTAAGGGAAGGAAGGCAAGAAGAAGCACTGCACATACGGAAGTAAAACCAACAGGGAGACAGGGACAGCTGTCTCCCAGTCACACCGAAATTCTCCAATAGTCCACAACTCCACAAGGTGCAGGAACTAAAAATCTTCCATCTATTACTGTGGTATCATTATTTTATATTGTACAATGGGGAAGGGGCCTTGCAAACTTTCTCAAATTAACTTTTACGATTATTTAATTTTCTAGGAAGAAGCAACCTTATTCAGGGAAAACTTTGAAATAGAATTTAACTATAAATAAATGCACTTTAATTCCCTCCTTCTAAAATGCAAAGGTCAGATTACTTTCTAAAGTCTGGGTTTTCTTTAGTGAGGAAGATGTGCAAATTAGGATTTAAATGGTAAAGTCAGACCTCCTTGTCTGGACCATGGCCTCTCTGCTTTTTAATAGGCCTCTTTTCCATTTGGTTTGAGATAAAGTGGCCCCAATTATTTTAGAATCCTTTAAAGGAAAAGATATCCATAAATTACATTCCAGGCCTCTCCTTATTTCCCAGAGAAATTAAATTCTTACCTTAAATGACTTAAATCACATGCACAGAGCCAGACAAAACTCCCTTCTATAATGTTACAAAAGACGGGTGCAGCAGCACAGAATTTCGGGGGCAAAAAGATAAATAGAAATAGATATAAACACACACCCCACTAGCAAAACTCAATAGTAAGATCAAAGCTAAACTTTCTCCTTCACAGAGTTCCTGTTAAGGTTTTTTTCCCCCCTCTTCTGCACCATAATCTGAGTCTCAGAAACTTTGGTTCCTATTCAGCCTCGAGATCAAACAGCTCACACATCTGCTGGGGTAGGGTTTTTTTTTTCTTCTCCTTTTTTTTTAAGGCATTCAATAATTGGTGGGGTGAGGGGAGGAGAGCACATCAACATAAAGACAACAGCAAAGCACATCATCAGCCTCCTTCTGCCTGTGCAAATGAGGGGCAGGTGGGAGGAAAGATCCCCGTATCTGCCAAAGGCAACAGCAGCACGTTCCAGAATCTTCTCACATGGCCCGCCCTGCACCTTGTTTTAAAAAAGTAGAAATTATCTTTTTTCCCCCCACCTTTCCAACTGGAAATCCTGCCCCTGACCTGTTTTGAGGCAGAGCAAGGAGGACAGGGGCCTGGCTTCAGGGGGCCCACAGAGCAGACCCTGGCTGCTGATGGGTGCACGTGTTTACAGTGTGGTCACGAAGGAGCAGTGGAAACACGAGCAAGAAGCGCTGAGGGATTTACAAAGCCAACAGGAAGTCTTCACCGAGGGGCCTTCAACAAGGTCTCGAAGGGTGCACAGGGTTTTGCCGGAGTAGGTGAGCACAGCCCCAGCAGAGGGACCAGTAGGAGATAAGCGATGCTGGGAAAATGTGGGCCTGCGTTGCACCTGTGGGACTGGGGGCCAGGAGCTGGGCCTCGGAGACACCAGAGACCAGGGAAAAGCCTGCTGCTGCAGCTTAAGGAACTCCATGGCACAATGTTGTATCTGTTTATTCTCTACTTCCTTTTCCTCCATTCCAGATACTCCTGTCTCCACCAAGCCCTGAATAGTATCCTTCTGTTTTCCAGCAGTGCAACTCAACAGCACGCTGATCTCCCTTGTTAGAAATGAGCAGGGTAAGAAAAGTCACATCCAGCGATGAAATATCCCAGTAACCCACAAAGAACCGAGCTTAACTGAACTCCAAGAGTCACGAACTTCTTAATCCCTTCTTTCTTTATATGTAATGCAATTTCTCCTCCAAGAGTCGCTGCTGTTCAAGGGGCACAGTTTGGTCTTGGACCCTCTCAGTCATCTCATCCAGAGTCAGCCCGTTATTTAGTCAGTTAAGTAATGCTAAGCTGCTGCAACAAATAGGCCCCCAAATGCAGTGGCTTAAATGCAGTCTGAGTTTAGTTCTTGCGTAGGCAAACTCAATGCAGATCAACAGCTCTGTGGGTGACTCCCTGCATGCACCTCAGGGACCCGGTTAGCTCCCATCCACCACTGGTCTTCAGTGGGACCTTGGGCAAATCACTTCCATCCGTGGATTTGGGATTCTTCAATCACAAAGTGGGCCCGATTATCCTTGTGCACCTACTTTATAGGGCTACTGTGACCCTCAAATGCTTGATATAGGGAAGATGGGATGGGTAGGGGAAGAGTAAAAAGGGAAAAGAAAAAAATGAGAGAATGAAAAGATGAAAATAAAGTGTTTGTAGATGGGGAGGGAAGGAGGGGGTGAAGGGAGGGCAGAGGTAAGGGGAAAAAATGAGAATCAAGACTTGCCATGTAGAGGTACAAGATCCCAACAATGAATGTAACTATACTGTATCCCTAAAATGTACCAATAAACTCAATTAAAGCTGAAAAAAAAATAGTAACGATAATGATAAAAGCCAATACATGTATGAACTTCTTCCTACCCAAAACACCCTGTACTGTATGTTTTATGAGCATCACTTTGTTTAGTCCTAATAACAACACAGGCACAAGGTTCTACCAGTATTATTATAATCGTGAAACAGAAAGAGTTCTTTTTCTCATTCATGTGTGAAATATAACCACAAAAGAACAGTCCTTGAATATATCAAGCACACAGCCCCCTACAGCCCTGCTCTTGCTGCTCTCTCTTTCGGGAATGCTCTGCTCCAGACGGGACCATGACTTCAGCCCTGCTTTCATTCACCTGTCTCATGCCACCTTAGAGAAGATGTTCCATTTGCTCTGGAGAGTGAACTCAGGGCCTTTGCACTGAGCTCCATCTTCAGCCCTTTCCTTTTTTTTTTTTTAATTTTGAGACAGGGTCTTTCTAAGTCACTAAGTTGCCCAGGCTATGCTTAAACACGGGGTCCTCCCGCCTCAGCCTTCTGCACCACCTCACCTGTTTTCTCTTTATCCTCCAGCCCTGCTTTTTAAAAATCTTTCTAACCTCTGAACCATAGTGTAAATTTGTACACATTTTGCCCTCCATATCGACACCCTCAGATCACTTAAGAGCACTCTGTGCGAAACACAAAGAGGCCTGTGACGTTTGCACCTGAACTGAAAATGTAGAGACATTTTCTTGTCATCTTTTCTGGATATCAATATAGCATTTCTATTGCATTGGGTGCATAAATGATCTAGAGAGAATTTGGGGGTACAAGAGAAGATGTACATAAATGCATTTGAGTGGCCATGGATTCTGGTAGTTGTCAGCATCCTGGAAACAATGCCTGGCCGATGCCAAGGGACGACTGTATTTATTTACTGTGGATCTCCTTCACCTTGACCTAAACCCTGGAAAAGCACAGCCTTTGCTGGAGGTGGACACTGACGTAGTCCACTGCCCACAGTCAGGCTTAGTACACTGTAGGTGCTCTGAAAACCCTTGAGGCAACCTCTCGCTGCGAGGTGGAACGGGTGAGGAGCTTGCAGGACTCAGCCTGTCTGCGGAGGAGCTGCATCCACACCACAGCTGCCGGGCAGAGGGAGCTCAGAGTGGGAAACAGGGTTACCCTGACGGCTCTACTCGGGGTGAAGAAATCTCCCAGCTGTGGCCTGTCAGCTCACTCCTGGTGAAAGGTTAGAGGGGCACACGCTGCCTTTCAGCCAATTCCAGGCATCTGGGCTGCCTGTACAGGCTGAATCAAGTTATCATATCGAGCCGGGGGCTCCTGGATCCCGTCACTTCTCAATGAGAAAAAAATTGCGGACAAATTTCTAGCAGCAGGAAGTTGGTGCTCTCCTGCGAGGCTGCCTGAAAAGCACCTGCACCGTCAGCGGCCTCCCTCCCACTCCTGCTGGGAGCCAGCTGGAGCGGCTGGCTTGGGACTAGGGCCTCTCTGCTCATGCGCTCCCAGCCCCCTGCCCCCAGAAGTCCTGCCCTGGTACGAGGACAGCATTCCCACACAACAATGTCCTCATGCAGCTGGGGACAGCCCCTCAATGGGCTGTGCTGTAGCTCTGCTCAAAAGACAGCCTCTACCTAGAAATCAGGAAGCCATTCAGAGCCTCCATCTGTACTGTCCCCAAGCTAAGGGACATTGGAGTGCCAGGAGTTCACTTTCATTCCAAAGAGCCCTGGTTGGAATCAGGGCCTCTCTGGCCTCGCTCTGTGCTCCATCATTTTCACTTTGGACCAAGAACTGTGAGAGAGAAACAAAACACACTTTTCTCCCTTCATCAGAAAGATTTTCCCCCCTAGGAGAGACAGTTTAGCTGGAGAAAAAGAGTTGAGTGGATAAAGATATTGGCAGAGCTTAATGCCATAAATCTGATTAATTTACCTTGTGACACTCTCAACAAAAAAGTTAAGGGTCAGGGTCTTGCCTGTGAACTGACCTTTCACCTGCAGCCACGGCGGCCACAATGGGGTCCTGGGCGCCTTTCACAGCTACCTGCTGCTTGCTACAATGAGATTGGACACAGTTCTCAGCACGATGGAGAATACCTCCAGGGCCTGCGTGCCTTTCTTCCTTCTGCCCACGGAGTGAAGAGTCCCAAGCCGGCCCTTCACCTTACAGTGTTGAAATGGGACCAGACGAGAGCTCGTATCTCTGGGGCAGAGGGCAAGAAAACCCACGCAGAAGCCTCAGTGTCACGCACCTGGTAACTTACAGAATGTACAATGATGGCTAAGTCTTGGGCCACCCCTCGAGGGAACATAGGAGGCCACATCGCCCGCACAAACAGGGTAGGATGGATGCCTGACATACGGGAGACCCTCCACACGAGTTCACGAGGTGGCTGATCTGTGATGAGAACAATCTGTGGATGTTCTAGGAGTGCAAATTACTCAAAGAAAGAAACTCCAAGAGGCAGTGCCTGGCATTCCCGTGCTGGGAACTCAGAGAATGACATTCTTCACATCTGTCCCTTAAAACTGCAATCAATGCACCAAAAGGCTGGGAGATGGGGCTGGTCCTTTCTCTGCTGCTCACATTTCAGTTAAAAATAAAATCCGAGACTCAGCCAAACTTCCTGTGGCCCAGCTAGCAGATCCCGAGACCCCAGTCAGGGTAACTGTCTCTCCCCCAGCGTGTACACAGCCCCGTCCCGCACGCTGCCAACCCTGGCAGCTTTCTGGGTTTGAGTTTCAGTCTCAGCCTTCGCGGGATGGATAAAGAGAGGGGGAACATCTGGCCGAACAGCACCACGGAATGGGAACCAGACCAGCTGTCAAGCGCCACCGAGAGAGCTGTTTATCCACAGACTCAACCTTTTGTTCCACATATTTCGCGGTGGGGTGTGTGTGTGCGTGCGCGCTGCGTCTCCAGATTCATGTGTCTCTGTGTCCCTTCGGAGGCACCGGGCTTTTGCTGATTCAGCCCTTCACCCGCCTGGCAGAGGCAGCTCTCAGCAGCTGGCAGCCACACACCTGGCAAACTCACTCTCACACAGGCAAACCTGGCTCCCCCGTAGGGTTAGGGGAGCCGCAGACGGGCCCAGGCGGGCTAGCGTGAGCAGCGCCACCAAAACTGTGTCTAGACGGGAGGCTCGGCACACTCGCCTTCCAAACTCACTTTGAAGTGGGTCCAAGTGTGGAAGGAATTTATTGCCACTGGTAGGTCTGGGGTGTACAGGTGAGGCAGCGGGAATTGCTCAGGCCAGAAAAGAAGGGAAGGAAGAAATCATAAAAGGGAAGGAAAGAAAGAGGGACACAGGAGGGATACTTAACAAAGTACACATGGAAAAGTAGCCAGAGCCCCAAACCCCAGTGCCTGTCTGGCCTCCCAGCATGGTGACCAGAGTCTGTCTGTCTGTCTGTCTGTCATCGTCCATCTCTCTATCATCTACTTTGTGGTACTGGGGATTGAACCCTGAACTTTCTCACCGAGCTAAATCCCCAGCCCTTTTACATTTTTTTATTTTGAGACGTCATCTTCCTCATCATGAAGTTGCTCAGGCTGGGCTTGAACGCCCAATGCTCCCACTTCAGCCTTCCTCCGTGCCGGGATGACAGGCACGTGCCCCCATGTTCAGTTTCAGAGTTGCTTCTGAGAGTCACTGGTGGCCAGGCACACTATCCACTGTGGCTCAGTTCTCGGAACCATAAATCCTCCTGTCTCAGCCTCCAGGGGGCATTTTAGTATCCTCTAGTGCTGGCATGGCCCTAAAGGAGGTGGTGGTAGCTGTTGTCTTGGCCAGGTTTATTGACATGGAAGCCCAGGATGTAAATCAAGCCCAAGTTCAATGGCTTGCATTGAAGGAGAAGAAGGAGGTGGCCTGGAGCCCTGTCTCCTGAGTCGGGTCTTCCATCTTCCTGCACCAATTTTCCAGCTGCCCTCGGCTGGCCCACCGAGGGCACTGAAGTTGAAACCAGCTGATCTTTCCTGAGCCCCAGGTGCTTTCCCTCACGCCCCAGGCGAGCTGCACTCCTGCACACCCCCACTTCCTGTTGTGCAGAAGAGGAGCGCCTGGCTGCAGTCCCAGGAGGAGCAGAAGGAAGCCAGCCCGGGGCTGCCGGGGCTCCCCGCACAAGCACACTTGGCCCAGCTCAGCGCAGGCCCTAGATTCACACAACCCGGCTCCATCTGGGCGCCATATGCCTGGAGTCTCGGAGATTTCATTTTACATGGAAAATATAAACACCATCATAAGGGAAAAGCTGAATCCATTTATCCATTCAATGCTTATTAAAGGGTTTACTTGTGACTTATAGATTTTAAAAAATTGGAATGCAAAAGAGAACAACAAAACAAAATAATAGATCACGTATTTTCCAAGCAGCTTCTATGGCCTGATGCCCGTGTTAAGCCCATCTTAAATAGCATGGTCTTCACATCATGAAACACATATGTGAGTAGAGAAATTAGTGAGAAAACATGGTAGAATTTAAACAGATGAACAAGGTGAGGGAAAGAAGTTCCCTGGCTCTTAGAAAGCAACGTCTTGAAAGATCATCCAATCTTACAGTTTGATACCAGATGTTGGCATCTGGAGAGATCCTGATTTGACAGTTTGGCAGTTTGGAACATGAAGAAAGCCCATTGGGTAATTTAAGAAGAGAAATGTTATAGAAAGGATTTGCTTCAATGGCCCAGGGAAGCAGGCCCAGAATGTCAGAAAGCGAGAGTTGATCACCCAGGACTTGGGTGAGGGAAAGGGCAGCATGAACCCAGGGAGGCTCCGGAAGGGGACGGGAGGCTGAGGGAAGGGAGGCTCCTCTGCGAGCCCCAGGAGGCAGCCAGAGGTAAGGGGAAGCAGTCCAGAGAGGATGGCTGGCTCTGATGTGGCTGCAGGGCAGAGAGGAAATGGCTCTCTCAACCCGCTATTACAGCAGCTGTGGTCGGCGCATCCTGACAGCTGGGCGCTGGCAGCGAGCTCAGGAAGCTGGCAGAGCCCAGCCAGGGGCACCAGAGGGAGCAGACGGTTCCCAAGCCCTGGATTCAGGATGCAGCCCTACAAAGTCATCCCGGGAGCCCGAACGCACACACCCTCTTCTAACCGTGCAGAACAAGACCTTCCCGTCTGTGGCTAGAAAGTCATTTCCCATTCCTATCGCCAGACGAAGTTTACAGGCCGAGAAACCCTCAGATCTGAAGTGCTTGCTTGGGTTTGACCAAGGACACACCCAATGCCCCATACCACTATCTGGAAGAGGACACTGCTGTCCCTGGGGGCTTTGCTCATGCTCCTTCCTGGCCAGGGCCCCTCTGTGCTCCCCAATACACCAACTACTGACCGGCTACTGTCTCAGATCAGACTTGCTACTCGGCAGCTTTGCGTAAGGGCAATCCTGCAGTGTCTAGCTCCTTGCTTCATGTTTTTGCGATCTCTGGATATCGTTCACTCCTCTTTCACTTCCTAGTATTATTTCATGGACGTACTATCATTTATTGTCCATTCATTCACCTCTGATTGGGAGTCTAGAGCGCATCCAGGTTTCGGCCATTAGGAAATTGCTGCAGCAGTTCCTAGCAATTCATTGTGAAGGTATTTGAATTCATTCCCCTCTGACAGATACCTAGAAGTGGGCTGGCTGAGCCATCGGGCAGAGGAATGTTACATTTTTTAAAGAAATTGCCAAACAGATTTCCAATGTGGTTGCTTAGATGTTCACATTTAAAGTCTGAATCTCAAGGTAGTCCCTGTGCCTCAGGTATATACAACTGCTCTTTCAGGAGGAGCAGGGGAGGGAGGGTAGCTCAATGGTCACTTGGGGACTATTACATCTGAGGCACGTCTCCGTTCATGTGCCTGGCTCTCAGTTTCCCTAGCTATCAAGTGAGGCCGTTGAATAAATGGTAAAGGTGATTTGAGTCCTCTTATAACATAAAAATCTTCCATTCCATCACCTTTTAGGAAAGGAGAACAAAAAACATGGTGGTATAGGCTTGTGATCCCAGTATACTGGGAAACCGAGGCAGGAGGATCCTAAGTTCAAGCCCAGCCTGAGCAGCTTGGTGATTTATGGAGACCTTGTCTTAAAATAAGAAATAAAAAAGGGCCAGGTATATAGCTCAGTGTAGGGGCCTTGGGTTCAATTCCCAGTAACACCCAAACACACACACATGCACACACACACACACACACACACGTATGCATGCGCACGCGCAATTATTCTAATTGAAAGTCATTACTGCTCTGTAACCTATTAATAGAGGTTTTGATTTGTCATCCAGTGACTCTAAGCCTTGGGTCAGATATAATACCTGAAACTGCAATAGCGGAAAATCCGGTCGAAACTGGTTTGACCAGTAAATAGGAGTTACGGGCTCATGGCACTGGAGCAGCCCGGTGGCCCACCATCGCCTGGTCAGCAGCGTGGGTGACCAGGGTCCCTCTCCACCTGCTTGTGGTTTGCTTGGCTTTGTCCCCTCCCTCCTTCATGGCTTCACCTTTAATTGGGAAACAAGAAGGTAGCAGTTCCACCCTTCACCACTTCACTCACAGGAAAGAACCTGTCCTTTCCAGCACTACTTTCTTAGGAATGAGGAAGCTTCTTTTCCCAGAAGTTTCTAGAAAATTTCCCCTTGTTTCTCATTGGCCCACATTAAATTGCCTGCCCTTTCCCAATCAGTTTCTGAGGGCAGATGCTGCTATGATATCATTGGTCATCGGTGGCCAGGAGCCCTGGGCCAGCGAGTGACTCACTGTACTTACTAGGCCTCCTCTCGAGGCTGGGGTGAGCCCAGTGCCCCTAAGGCAGGTGGATGTGTGGAGATGGAGTAAGCACCTCACAAGCTTGGAAATCCCCATGGTCCTTGCAAGAGACTGGTGGAATTTAAGGGAGCCCCACGCACCCTAGCAGTTTGGGAAGTGAGGTCGATTGGATGTGGTCACAGCCACTTAGCAGCTCTTGCCATCCAGTGGAGGAGTCTCTTTTCCCATCTCAAGCTGACTGGCCTTGATGAGGCAGAAGCAATCCGACCTGTGCCCCATGGTGTGGTCCTGCAGTGTCTCCCCGCCTGCTTGCCACAGTCCCACTGCTGCCTAAGGAGCCCAAGCTCTAAGGCTGAATTGTAAGGCTCCCCACAGAGATGGAGGCCTTGCTAATGACCACTGCCACCGAAGCCCTCAAGGTGCGAGTGAACCATCTCCACTCCTGTAGTCCTAGTCAAGCTGTCCAGTGACTGCCCACATGAGTTGCTCAAGCAAGACCGGCAGAGGAAAGGCTCACTTTGCTCAGCTGAGCAGCAGAGTTGTGAGGAACAATACGTCATTGTTCAAAGCCACATGATTTGGGGTGGCTTGTTACACAGCCTGTGTGTGTGTGTGTGTGTGCGCGTGTGTGTGGAAGGTGACTAGATCACAGGGCCCTATGCCCGTCCGCAGATTCATTTACCGAGCTCATAACTGAATGTGCTGTTAGGCAGTGGGGCGTGGCTGCACACAGTGGATCCCTGGGAATGTGACCTGGAAGGCTGTCCTCGTTCTTGGCTCCTTCCTTTCTTCTGCTTCCTGGCTCCATGAAGAGAACTGCTGTCCTCCACCACGCCATTTCTGCCTCCAGACTGGCTAACCGTGGACTGCACTAACTGGCACCATGAGCCAAACTAAACCCTTTCTTCAAGTTGTGGTCGGTGGGTATTTTGTCCCTGTAGCGGGAAGTGACTGATATATACAGTAGCGAGTGAATGAGTCAGGAAGGGCTTTAAAACACTTCTGGCCTCTCCAGCGGGTGATTCCCCACGGAGCCTATAAAGGACACTCACTGCTGGCTGAGATTGGAGGCAGCCCATCCTGGAGACCTCTACTGCAATGTCTTCCTACTGTAGAAGAAGAGTCCGCCTCCCAGATGGACACCTCCTTCTCTCTGTCCTTTCCTCGCCACTCTCCGGGGTTCAACCCTTGAGCGCCCTGCGGTCGCTCCCCTCTGTCCAGAGACCGCCCTCTCCCCGGCTCACCAATGGTGCTTCTCAGCCTTTTTCTGCTGCTGGTGGGGTAAAGGACAGTGGGCCTACAAGGCCGGCGGGGGGTCCC